>NC_030113.2:0-656250 GCF_900002335.3 Plasmodium chabaudi chabaudi
AAACCAAAACCCTAAAACCAAAACCCTAAAACCAAAACCCTAAAACCAAAACCCTAAAACCAAAACCCTAAAACCAAAACCCTAAAACCAAAACCCTAAAACCAAAACCCTAAAACCAAAACCCTAAAACCAAAACCCTAAAACCAAAACCCTAAAACCAAAACCCTAAAACCAAAACCCTAAAACCAAAACCCTAAAACCAAAACCCTAAAACCAAAACCCTAAATCAATAAATGTAAAAAAGTTAAATATACAACATATATAAAAAATTAATGTATTTAAATTTAAAAATTAAAAGGTACCGTAAATATCAATCATAATAAAATATATTAAGTTCGTAGTTAATTTAGCATTTCCCGTTGTGTTGTATAGGATTTATATATTTCGCATATTATTATACAACTAAGAAATTATTATAATGGTGGTAATTATTGAAAATATGATAACATTAAGTTATTTTTGCAGATAATATCTGGGACAGTTTATAACAATTATTTTCGCTAAAAATGAAGCTTATTTATATGATATTTATTAATGAGAAGCAATAATTGTTACTATAGCTAGGAAAGGGTTTCATTGATAAAATCGAAATATAAACATATATTTATGTATAAATAGGATTTTAAAAAAACTATTAAAACCATTTTTAATATTTTTGTAAGACACCATTTATATTATATGGCCCAAATTTTATTATGTTTGAATAATATACTATGGACTTATGTAAAAGATATTTGAAAAACATATTATTATTTACGATATTCAGGACAAAATATAAAATAATGGAATTTATTTAAGCTATTTATATAAAGTAACATTGTCAATTTGACTTAATATTATAATAAAACAATTTTTTATGCACATAAAATATTTATTGCCATTTTTAAACCGCTTTTTCTAATACATTAAAATATTATTATAAACAATATCAAATTAATATAATATATATATATTGCATATGTATATTTATTAATTTTATTAAATTTTATATATTTCATTTTACTTAATTTAATCCATATAATTTTATAATTGTCCATTTATTGGAATTTCATTTTACCGAATTGCTATTTGTAGTTAAGATATGTATATAAAATTAATAAAACATTATTATTTATAGCGAGGACCGTTGTTTATAAAATTATTATTATAGGACGAAATATTCATGCATTTTTTTATTTATAAAAGAAAAAGTTATATAAAAAATTATGGATATTTTAGGATCGAATAAATAATTTTTTAATTTTTTGTATATATAATTAAATATTACAACTATTACATTATTATATTATTTTTAATATATAATTTTTTATCTTTATTATTATTGCTTATTTTTAAGATTTTCAAATTTTTTAAAGTTTATTATTATTTATTAATACTTATATTTTAATATTAATAATAAAATACAAGATACATGAATAATACTTTACATAAAAAGAAGTATTAAGAAAGATCACATAATTTTAACATGTAATCATTATTTCCATTATTTGTTATATTTACTAATTTCAATTCTAGTTAAATTGTTTTTAATTAGATATATATTAATTTTTTTTTATAAAGATCGTTATAATCGTATAATTAGAAATATTACTATAATAAGATATTATTATACTTGTGAATATTAAATAAATTATATTGATATTTTTTATTTACGTTTTCTTGGATTTAATTTTTAATAAACGCATACATAAAATAAAATTGGGTTATTAATTAACGATAGTATTATTATTTAAAGATAACTAAGCAAAAAACATTCATCTTTTATTTAGTTATTCAAACTATTAAGATACCGAATAAAAAAATGAACTCAGTATTTTTTATTAACCCTTTTATATTTGCCTTGATAATATGTTGTCAATATTATCAAAATGAGGTAAGAATAAATATGGCACACAATATGATTCTATTATTATGATGTTATTATGATGTTATTATTATTCCAATATATATTTAATTTATATGTACTATTTTTAGGAGAATAAGAGCGAACATATATTTAAAGAGTCCAATGCAGCAGTTACATTGTCATCAAGAGTTAATAGATTATTAGCAGAATCTGAAGCAGTACCAAGCACGAATCCTCTAAGTTCATGTCGCCGAAAAAAAAAGGAATCCAATGCCGAGTCACAAAAAGGAGAATTGGAAATAAATCTAAATGAAAACGATATTGCTAATTTAGAAAATTTTATAAAAGAAAATATGAATAATAATAATATGATTAACGATAACGATGACGATGACGATGATGATGATGATGATGAGATAGAATTTGAGGAAGAAGGATATTCTTCGAATTACCGAACATTCAGTAAACGAAAAATCTTAGAAAACAGCTATGACAAAAATCCCAAATATTTTTTGGGTATTAATATGAAGAAAATCAAAAAGTATATACGCAATGTTAATATGAGATCAGGATTTTTTGGTGCTGGAGCTTTTACCATTGGATTCCCAATTAACCAAATATTACACCCTGGAGATAAATTGGCTGCCGATTATGTTACTAACTATTGGTTATCCTTCGCTTTGTATTCATATGTCACTACATTCTTCTATAATGTGTTTTTTAAGACCAGAAAACAAAATATTTAATATCATTTAAGGGCATTTTAAAATTTATTTATGCAATGAAACATAAAATATATACATCCATTGGAGCCTTAAACTATAATCATACATAAAAAATGGTGAATATTAATAAATAATTATATTGATATAATTTCATTTAATAGTAAATATTCGCGTTTTTTATGTAACCCGATGCATAAATTGTATATTTCACGATTTGTTTATGCTTTGGCAATAACATCTTTAAAATGATAATAAAAAATAGTATTTGTATAGATTCCCCAGATATATGTACTATGAAATAAATATATTTATCATGTGTTCTTTAAAAACTGTGATTAATTGCATATTTTTCGTATATTGATATATTTATTGTATTTACATATAATATAGAATTGTCATAAAAATTCGAACTTTATTTGCTTTTATTATTTTTCTTCATATTTGGCACTTATTTGTTTCGTTTGTTTGATAAATATATTTATTATAAATTAAAAACTCCAACTAACATCCTAGACATGTTAAAGAAGTTTGTTATATACACTTAGTATTAATTTAAGTAAAAAGGGAGAGCATATTATATATAAAAAATATATATAATTAATTAATGATTTAAAGTATAATTTGGATTTATATTAAAAGTTTATTAACAATTTTATATTATAATACATTTATAAAATGAAAAATCCAATTACTAAACAATAAGCATATGTATTTTATTATAAAATCTACGCAAAATCGTAGAATACAAAAACAAAAAAAATCAAAAAAATAAATTAATAAATTTACAGAATCAACCTCCATATCATTTTATGTATATAATAATCCTATTTTCTCCTCAAATCAGCAACTTCTTTCTTATATCCATTACTTTCTTCATTTATCATATGGTTCAGGTGATATTGGGGGAGGAAATCATAATATATTATTTTATTGTAAACTTCCTTCTTTTCACCCATTTTCTCATGATAAATTTTGTAATAATTTAAGTCACGTCGCTTCTATAAGCAAATTGATACTTTGGAATCATCTTTCTATATCGATCCCGGCATTTGATCGATTTCCTCATTAACCATTAACAGCAAATTAACAGTAAATACAAAAAATAAATATTATATTTCAACACATACCCATTAAGTTATATTAATACGAAACCCAATTATTATAATTTTTCCTATACATATTTAAAACAATTCGTTAAACTAATAAATATTATCAAATTATTAAAAATTATACAAAATTAAATGCAAATGTTACTTAACCTTAACCCATTTATGGGTTCCACAAACACAACCTTAACCCTGATCCACTACATAAAATCATATAAAAATTATACAAAAAACATGCAAAATTATGCAGGAGTGCAATAATTTACACATATAGCTTTATATTTTATTGATTATATTATTTAAATACTTTTATAAACACAAAAATTATCGTTAAAAAATATCGTCAAAAATGACTTATTTCCAAATAGACATATTCTTAACATATATCAATCATTATTACTGTTCCTGGAATAATCACTCTCTTCGAATCATATATAATGATTCATTTTTTTCTTTATTTTTTTATATTTTCTCTTAAATATCGTTTTTGAGAGCGTTTACCAAATCCAAATAATGAATACTAATATAAAAATGGTAAATATATTTTATATTTTTTGATAATCACATATAAGGAATCACGAAGATAATTTTAAAATGTTTATATATATATATTCCTTATTATTTACCTTATAAGCAACTCCCAAGAAAAGTGATATTACAGAAAATGTCGATAAAACTGGAATTACTGTGTTTAATATCGATGGACTTGATGTACCTTTAGAAGTTTGTAAAGAACTTTCTACAGAAATTTTTTGGGGGGTTAATTGTGAAATAGATTGAGGAATGCTGCATTTATTACCATATTTATTTATTAAATTGTTATAATCATCTAATAATGTAGACAATATTTGACTAAATGGACTGTTTTCTTTATTATTAGAATCTTTAATGAGGTCTTTAAATATATCAGCAAAATTGTTAGCTAAACTCGAATTTTTTTCGCAATCCAAACATTCACCATGAAATAAATAATACAAATAAAATAATATACTAAATAGACCATTAAATTTAGATATTTCTATAATATTCATATCCATCAAATCTTTTTTTTTATCTATAATATCCTTATAAGTCGTAGTATCACCATCTTTTATTTTCTCATTATAACACTCATTATTTACTATATATTTAGTAGAAAAATCATTTAATTTGGCGAAATTATGTTGTCGAATTCTACTTAGTTTATAACTTAACCATAAAATAACGTATTCGGCAAGTTTATCATCTTCTAATTTATAGTTGTCCTTTAACGTTTTTAGCAAATAAATAAAACCACAACTAACCAATTGAAAATAATCATTACAATCATAAGTTACCGAGTTATTCTTGTAATTACAATATTGGATGATTGATTTGTGTTTTCTATCAACTCTAATTTGATCATCATTCGTCACATAAAAATAGTCCTCGATCGCATAAATGTCTCTATACTACAAATATATTTTATGAATTAAACAAAAAAACATATTAATATAAATGCTAATCAAATGAAAATTAATATAATTTATGAGAATACAACATATAAAACACATGCGAATATAATATTTTATTTAAAAAATTGGGTACCACTTTCTCAATATCATAACTTGGGTTTGTCATAATTTGGAGATTATGAGGGATAATAATATTTATATATATTATGTAAATATTTGTTGTATCTATTTAAGCTCTTTGCATACCAATTATCTAAATTACCTTAAATGGAGAGTTGCTTAATATCCTTTTGCCATATGTACATATGATACATTTATACAAAAAATACTATTATTACTATAATCCTTAAAAATATATAAATAGTTATTTAATAAGATATATTACAGTTTTATATACTTGTTTCTAAAATTATAGTATTTTTAAATTAAGTTACATACTCAATTTTCTATTCAAATTAGATAAATTTATATTATTTGTTTAACATAGATAAATTCATAATTCATTTTAATAAGTGCGTCAACTTGATTTTTATTTCTATATGCTTCAATTTAGAAATATACCTTATTGGGTTATTTTATAATATATTTTGAGCATCTTTCCTATGGTTTAAAATAACAATTAGCACTGAAACTGTATTATTGGGCCATTTTAAGCTTAAATAAGTCTTTGAATCCAAACCATTTTTAAAATAATACTTAGTAAATGTTAAATATATAACACATAAGTATTGATGCAATTTTTAAAGCATAATAAAAAACAAAGTACAATTAGGTTGGCATTTTTCACTTTAAGAGAGAAATATAAGATATATTTGCTCTTTTAATATATAAATATTCGTTAAATTGTCTTCATCCTTCATTTTATCTTATATATTCTATTGTTATGGCTATCAATGTATATGTATTCAAATAATTTATTAATAATTTTATATTTATTGATTATATGATAAAACAATGCTATTTCATATAAAAAAAACGATGATTCACTAAATACTAATAATTTAATATGCGTTAATATGGAATAATAAAAGACATTTAACATGAATTGAATCTTTAACCCTTTCTCATCGATCCAGTTTTTTATAATATAAAACCGTGTGTCCCAAATGGTATC
This sequence comes from Plasmodium chabaudi chabaudi, assembly GCF_900002335.3. Taxonomy (NCBI): domain Eukaryota; phylum Apicomplexa; class Aconoidasida; order Haemosporida; family Plasmodiidae; genus Plasmodium; species Plasmodium chabaudi. The sequence goes on from NC_030113.2 coordinate 6,225, forward strand.
TTTGACAAAATATGTAACGTTGGTACCTTTATAATGCACTATTATATGTCATTGATTAATACTCATTCAATAAAACAAATATTTATATATCTATGTTAGAAAATACAATTGTATTTTTATATATTTTTTTACTAATTATTTATAGAAAACAATTGTATGCAACATATAACAGGGGTTTATAGGGTCATTTTTTTTAAATATTATTATTAACTTTTTCAATAATAATATATAATTTTTTATTATAATTATATAAATATATTTTTTAACTATACTTGTGAGTTTATTTACCTATAATAATAAATAAATTTACTCATTTATTATTTTTAATACTTATATAGAGTTTTAAAATCAGGTTCATAGAACCTGAACCTCAAAATAAAGTTATCAATTAAATTTGTCATATAAATAATCGTTTTTTCTTTTATAAACAAAAAAAAAACACCAAAAATAAATTAATAAATGATACGGATTATCCTGCATATGTTTTTATATATTTAATAATCTCACTTTCTCATAAACTCAACAGCTTCTTTCTTATTTTCATTACTTCATTTATCATCGGGTCCAGGATGTACTGAGGAAGGAAATCGTTTTAAAAGTAATTTCAGTTGAAATTATAATAAATTAGATACCTGTATTTTCATTCTCCCTCAGTTTCTCATATTAAATATTATAATTATTTAAATCAACGTCTCTTCTATAACCAGATCGATATTTTGAATTCATCATTCTATATCGATTCCAATATTTGATCGATTGTCCCATAAGCCATTAACAACAAATTAACAATAAAATCCAAAAATTGCATAGCTCAACACATTATCATTAAGTTATATTAACACGAAATCCAATTCTTGTGATTTTTCCTATACATATTTTAATACTTTATTCCCTATATATATTTAAAACAATTACTTAAACTAATGCATTATCAAATTACACAAAATTTAGTGCAATGTGGTATATAATCCTAACCCATATATGGGTTCTACAAACACAACCCCAACCCTGATCCACAACATAAAATTATGCAAAAGTGCAATCATTTACACACATAGATTTATATTTTATTGATTATATTATTTAAATGCTTTTATAAACCCCAAAATTATGGTCAAATTTTGCTTGTTTCCAAATAGACGGTTTCTTAACATATATCAATCATTATTATTGTTCCTGAAACAATCACTACTATTCGAATCATATATAATTATTCGTTTTCTTCTTTATTTTTTTAGCCTTTTTTTTAAATATTGTTTTTGAGATCGTTTACCAAATCCAAATAATGAATACTAAAACAAAAATGATAAAAGTATTATATATTGTTTGATAATCACATGTAAGGAATTACGAAAATAAAATTTAAATATTATATTTATTAATTCCTTATTATTTACCTTATAAGCAATTCCAAAGAAAAATGACATTGCAAATATCAATAATGTTGGAATCAATTTGGTTGCTATCGACGAATTTGATGATGTAACTTCAAAACGTTGTTCAAAATTTTGTGGTTTTTTTATCGTTGGAAGGGATGAACTATTTTTACATTTATTTTTTAAATTATCATAATCAACAAATAAATTAGACAACATCTGACTATATGAATCATTTCCTGTAATAGAATTGCTATTAATTTTTTCATATTCATCAGCAAACTTTTGGGCATCATCCAAGCATTTTGTGCAATTTGACTTGCTTTCATCAATTTTAGTATACATTTTACATAAGATTTGTAATGCTTCATAAAATTTAGACATATCTTTAATATTCACATTTACCATATCCTGTTTTTTATTTATAAATTCCTCATAACTATTATAAGCTCCAGCATCATTTATTTTCTCAAAAAATTCCTTATTCCCCTTTATATATTTATTATAAACATCATTTAAATTGTTGATTCCATTTTGTGAGTTTTTATTTAGTTTATGACAAAACCATAAAATAGCATATTGAGCATGTTTATCATTTTCTAAATCATCAAGATTCATAAAAATTTTTAGCAATTTTATAAAAATAGAGCTAATTAATACTTCATAAGAAAAACACTCCTTCTTTCCCCCCCCTTCCTCTTCAGTGCAATACTCGGTCAGTATATTATCAAACTCAATAAATGCTAATGAATTATTCACATTCACGGTAATACTCTTATCGATCGAATTAATTAATTTACACTACAAATATATTTTAAAAATTAATAAAATATGTATTAATGTAAATGTTACTAAAATGAAAACTAATATAATATATAGGCAATGCAAAGTCTGGACAATATAAGAAAAATGATATATACCAAATTCTCAGACATTATAGTGAAATTTTGTTATAATTTGTAGATTATGTGGGATGACAATATTTATATATATTGCATAAAATATTTGTTGTTTTTACTTAAGATCGTTATATAGAAATTATCTTTTGTTAAACATATTTACTTGTTTTATGGCAATTAGATAAATTACCTTAAATAGATGGTTGCTTAATACACTTTTGCTATATGCATATATGATACATTTTATACATAAAATAATATTATTACGATAACCCTTAAAAGTATATAAATAGTTATTTAATAAGATATATTTGTTTCTTATAACATATAATATAGTTTTTACTAATATTATAGCATTTTCAAATTAAGTTACATGGTCGATTTTCTATTCAAATTACATAAATATATATTATTTTTATTTAATATATATAAATTCATAATCTATTTTAATGTGTTCAATAACTTTATTTTTATTCCGATATACTTCAATTTAGAAATATACCTTATTGGGTTATTTTATAATATATTTTGAGCATCTTTTATACGGTTTGAAACAACATTTAGCACTGAGACCATATTTATTGAGTTATTCATAAGCTTAAATAATTCTTTGAATGCATATCATTTTTAAAATAATACTTAGTAAATATTAAACATATAACACAAATAAGTATTGATGCAATTTTTAAAGCATAATAGAAATTTATGTGCAATTAGGTTATTATATTGCACTTGAAGAGGAAAAACATATGACATATTTTCTCTTTTAATATATAAATATTTGCTAAATGATCTTTATTGCTCATTATATCTCATATATTCTATTGTTATAGTTATCAATGTATATGCATTCAAATAATTTATTAAAATTATATGATAAATAATGCTATTTTAAATTAAAAAAAAATGATTATTTACAAACACTGATAATATGGAATAATAAAAAGACATTTAACATTAATTGAGACTTTAACCCGTTCTTCATTTATCCAGGTTTTTATAATATAAAAATACATATCCCCAACTGTATCTTTAACAAAATATGTAACGTTGATACCTTTATAATGCACTATTGTATATCATTGACTTATTATTCATTCAATAAAACATAAATTTATATATCTCTTTTAGAAAATATCATTATATTTTTATATAATTTTCTACTGAATATTTATAGAAAACAATTGTATGCAACATATAACAGGGGTTTATAGGGGCATTTTTAAAATTTTTATTATGAATTTTTTCAATAATAAATTATTTTATAAAAAATATTTTTTTTATTCATTCATTATGTTAATCATGTTTTTATTCTATAATTATATAAATAAAATTATAATTGAAATATAAGTGAACCATTCCAACAACATCATATTTATGCAGATCATAATAATATAAATATATTTTTTAATTGTACTTTTGAGTTTAGTTACCTATAATAATAAATGAATTTACTTATTTATCATTTTAATACTTATATAGAGTTAAAAATCAGGTTCATAGAATCTGAGCCCCCATATAAAGTTATTAATAAATTTATCATATAAATAATCGTTTTTTCTTTTAAAACAAAAAAAATTAACAAAAAAATAAATTAATAAATGACATATGGTAGGCTTACATAAGTTTGTATATATTTAATAATCACATTTTCTCATCAACTCAACAACTTCTTTTTTCATTTATCATGCAGTCCATGTGGTACTGGGATATGAAATCATAATAAATAATTTCTTACATGCCCCCTTACTTTCACCCAAATTACCATATTAAACGTTGCAATTATTCAAATCGATGTTGTCTTATAGAACCAAATCGGCACTTTGGATTCATCTTTCGATGTCAATTCCAATATTTGATCGATTGTCCCATAAGCCATTATCATTAAGTTATATTAACACAAAATGCAATTATTATAATTTGTCCTATACATATTTAAAACAATTTCTTAAACTAATAAATATTGCCAAATTATTAAAAATTATACAGAATTAAACACAATTTAACACTTAACTATAACCCGAATGTGGGTTCCACAAACACAACATCAACCCTGATTCACAACATAAAAACATACAAAAAATATATAATAAATATACATATATAACTTTATGTTTTATTGATTACATTATTTAAATATTTTTATAAATCCCAAGATTATGTTCCAAATTATGGTCAAAAATTGATTATTTACAAATAGTCAGCCTTAACACATATCAATAATTATTACTATTCTTGGAATAATCACTCTCTTCGAGTAATATATAATTATACACTTTCTTCTTTATTTTTTTTCGTTTTTCTCTTAAATATTGTTTTTGAGATCGTTTACCAAATCCAAATAATGAATGCTAATATAAAAATTGTAATCGTATATACATTTTTTGATAATCCCATATAAAGAATTACAAAAATAAATTTTAAAGATTATATTTTTAAATTCCTTTTTATTTACCTTATAAGCAAATCCCAAGAAAATAGATATTGCAACAAATATAAATGTAATTGAAATTAGCGCATTTTTTGTTGACGAACATCGTGAACAATCTGGAAGGGATGGGAATTTATCACATCCTACTTTTTTTTCATAGCATTGACTTATAAAATTATAATAATCAGTTGATAATATAGATAATATTTGACAATATAGACTGCCTTCAATATCAGTATCATTATTATTAAGGAGTATTTTATATTTTTCAACAAACTTTTTGGCATCATTCAAATTTTTTGTGCAATCTGAATCGTCGTCATCAAATCCATTATACATGTTACATAACGATTTAAATGCATCATAAATTTTAGATATATCTTTAATACCCTCATTCATCAATAATAGTTTACTATCTATAAGATTCTTATAGATATTATAAGCATTAGTATTAGTATCTTTTATAGAATTAGTATATCCTTGAGCAGGATTTATACAAGTATTATGAAATTTCATTACGTTGCCGTTTTGGCCATCACCCTTTAGTCTTAACATATAAATTAACCATATCACAATGTAATGGACAATATCGGTATTACTTTTTGCATTAATCGATGACGAAGAAGAATCCCATAAATTTTTTTCAAATAACCAAAATGATATAGCATTAACTTTATCGATATCATTACCATAATTTTTGTCTGTGAACAAGTTGTCGAAATAATCATCATCATTAAATTTATAGTTTCCATTATCTAATTGATCGGGAAAATCATCCCATACATTATAGAACATTCGACACTAAGAAAACAATTAAAAATAATTATTATACATATGTATTATTAAAACAAAGTTAATGACATTTATATATAATACAATATCAAAAAATGCATATACCATAAAATCAGCCATTATAATGAAATTTTATTTTTGATTTGTAAATTGAGTGGGATCATGCTGTTTTATATACACTGCACCAAATATGTGACACAAATACTTTATCCTTATATATGGCAACTGTCTGTAGTTAAATATATTATAATTTTCTCAATAATTAAATTAGTATAGAATAACAAAATAATATTATTACTAAAGAAGCGCTCTATTTCTTTTTATGATAATTGGCTATATTACATTAAATAGAAGGTTGTTTAATACACTTCCGATTAAATGTATGTATGATCCGTTTTATACAAAAAATATTATTTTTACTAAAATGTGGTATGGCTTTATTATAAAAATGCATATCCTTTTTTAGTAAAAGATTTTCTAAAGCATAAGTGCTGAATAAATCTAAAAAGTTAAGAATTAGCCTATTATTATAATCATTAAAAGTATATAAATAGATATTTAATAAGATATATTAAATATTTATATACTTGTTTCTTATAACATATAATATAGTTTTTTTCTAAAGTTATAGAATTTACAAAATAAATTGAATATGCATAATTTTAATATTGATTTTATTTAATATAGATAAACTCATAACCAATTTTAATAAATCCAATAACTTTATTTTTATTCCTATATACTCAATTTAAAAATATATTTTATTTGATAATTTTATAATATATTTTACGCACCTTTTATACTATTTAAAACGACAATTAACACTAAACCCGTATTTGTTGAGCTATTTATAATCTTAAATAAGTCTTTGAATGCATATTGTTTTTAAAATAATACTTAGCAAATATTAGTTTATAACACATAAATAACTATTGATGCAAGTTTAAAGTATAATTGAAAACTAAGTGGAATTAGGCTGTTATATCACCCTTTGTTAGGGGAGAGATAAAAGATATATTTTCTCTTTTAATATATAATTATTTGATAAATGCTTTGTATTGTTCATTTCTATCTTATTTATTCTAATTTTCTAATTGTCAATGTATATCCATTCAAATAATTTATTAAAATTATATGATAAAATATTGCTATTTTAGATTAAAAAATGATGAATTACAAACACTAATAATATAATGCACTCTAATGTGAAATAATAAAAAGGAATTGATAAAATTGAATCTTTAACTGTTTCCCATCAATCACGTTTTTTAGAATATAAAACTACATGTCCCCAACTGTATCTTTAACAAAATATATAACGTTGATATCTTTATAATGCACTGTTATATCCATTGATTTATCATTCATTCAATAAAAAATATATTTATATATCTCTGTTAAAAAATACATTATATTTTTATATAATTTTTTACTGAATATGCATAAAAAAACATTCTATATCGAAATGCATGAAGAGATATAAAGGGGCACTTTTTATATTTTTTTAAAAACTTTATTATGAAATATTTCAATATTATTGATAGAATATATTACTAGCTTATATGTATAAACATGTAATAATAATGCTATTCTATCTATAATATTATTTTTAATTACTAGAAAATTATTAGAACAAAATATGATATGAAAATTTATTAATATATTTATATTTTATCTTTTAACCATTTTAAAATATAATTTATTTATACCTCAAAATTATAAACTTAAAATATTGTATATATAGTTCAATTTTTATTGTGTTATTAAAAATTTTAGATGCATAATATGCCTTTTATAGATAACGCTGTATTGTCGAACCTCGATCGATTGTTTATGAATCTATATTTTATTATTATATATTAGTAGTTTGTTTAATTAATGTTACAAACACATATATTAATCTGAATATATATTGTAATATAGAGGAATATTCAAAATGGTTTTTATTATAATCTATAGGTGCCTATTCAGTTTTGTTATTACAGTTTTGTTTGGGAACTTTGTAATTGAAATTAAAATAAATATGATACAAATAATAAATTTTTCTAATATGTTTCATCAAATAAAGAAACATAATGTGCTATTCATGATTCAATATCGCCCCTGATTAACAAGACTTATATAATAAATAATAAGGATTCTTATATATCGTTATCCAAAAATTACCAATAAAATGTAACATGTGAAGTTATAGTATTGCCAAATTTAATATATACGAACGAATTAGATATAGTATTATGGCTTATGAAATATGTTCAGTACACCCTTTCATATTAATGGCCATTCCCCTTTGGGGGGTGCATATTTAGGAATAATCTCAAGATTAAACATACGAGATGGAGCATATATTTAATCACCATTTATAGAACAACAATATTATAAATTAGAAATATATTATTTCGTAATAACAATATATTTAAATTCCAAAATTGAGAATTTGCATATGTAATATCCTAATATATATTATTAGTTAAAAAAATTTTATTATTATGTGCTTTTTCGATAAAATTAATATTAGTATTTAATTATATGAAATTTTTACAATAAAAAATATTTTAATATTAGTTATAATTATTAGAACAAAATATGATATGAAAATTTATTAATATATTTATATTTTATCTTTTAACCATTTTAAAATATAATTTATTTATACCTCTAAATTATAAAACTTAAAATAGTGTATATTTAGTTCAATTTTTATTGGGTTATTAAAAATGGTAGATGCATAAAACATCATTTATAGATATCGTTGTATTGTCGATTCTCGATCGATATTTATGATTACCTATTATATATTGTAAATGCTTAATTAATGTTTAAAACACATATGTAATCTGAATATATATTGTAATATAGAGGAATATTCAAAATGAATTTTATTATAATCTAAAGCTATACATATATTATACTTTATGGAAATATATGCTATGTAATCCCTTTCATATTAATGGTTACGGTCATTTGGAGATGCATATTTGGATTTCATTTCGGGATTAAACATACGGGAATGGTAAATATATTTTATCAACATTTACAGACCCAAAATATTATCAAACTATAAAAAATTATATTATAATATATTCCGAACCATAACTCAAAGTCCAGATACAGTGAACAAAACAATAACCCATAATGCATAACCTTGACCCATAAAACATAAACACCTCGGTATCAAGAATATTAGAATCGAAAAAAATTTAATTATATATATTTTTTGATTTTGCAACTTTATGTTTCATTATTTTATTTGTATTTTTTTAAATCATTTTTATATAAACAATAAATATTATTAAAAATTATACAAATTAAATGTAATGTAGTACATAACCCTAACCCATAACATAAAAATCATATAAAAATTATACAAAAAACATGCAAAATTATGCAGGAGTGCAATCATTTACACATATAGCTTTATATTTTATTGATTATATTATTTAAATGCTTTTATAAACACAAAAAATATGCTCCAAAAATATCGTCAAAAATTACTTATTTCCAAATAGACATATTCTTAACATATATCAATCATTATTATTCTTCCTGGAATTATCACTATTTATCGAATCATATATTAAGTTCCATTTTATTCTTTATTTTTTTTAATTTGTTTCTTATATATTGTCTTTGAAATAGCTTATCAAATCCAAATAATGAATACTAATATAAAAATGGGAAAATTATTATATATTTTTTGATAAACGCATATAAGAAATCACAAAAATATAATTTAAGTATTATAGTTTTTAATTCCTTATTATTTACCTTATAAGCAACTCCCAAGAAAACCGGTATTGCAAATGTCGATAAAATTGGAATTACTGTGTTTAATGTCGATGAACTTGATGGTGTAGCTTCAAGAATCGGCAGAGATGTTTGTTCACCACCTTTTGCAGAACCTTCTACAGGTTTTTTTTTTGGGGGTAATTGTGAAATAGATGAAAAACTGCAAGATTCTTTACAATATTTATTTATTAAATTGTTGTGATCATTTAATAATGTAGACAATATTTGACTAAATGAGCTGTCTTCTATATTATTAGAATCGTTATTGAGCTCTTTAAATTGATCAGAAAATTTTGTAGCATATTTCGAATATTCACTGCAAAACGAAGTTTGATCATAAATTTGATGATACAAATAATATAATATATTAAATGGGGCTTCAAGTTTAAATATTTCACTAATATTCATATCCATCAAATCTTTTTTTTTATCTATAATTTCCTTATAAGTCGAACCATCACCATTTATTTTCTCATTATAACACTTATTTTTTTCTATATAATTAGTATAAAATTCGCTTAAATTGGTCAATTTATCTTTTAGATATAAATTTAGTATATAACTTAACCATAAAATAGCGTAATCGGCGAGTTTATCATCTTCTAATTTATACTTCTTTAAATTATCTAGCAAATTAATAACACCAGAACTAATTATTTTAAAATGTTCATTATTACAATTACCTTTTTCTGATTTATCCCCGTAATCACAATATTTGTCGATTAAATCTGCGTATTTTTTATTAACTGTTAATTGACCATTATTACCCCCCTCAAAATAGTTACTGATCGTCTTAATTGCACTATACTACAAATATATTTTATGAATTAAACAAAAAAACGTATTAATATAAATGATAATCAAATGAAAATTAATATAATTTATAGACGATACAACATATAAAACACATGCGAAGATAATATTTTATTTAAAAAATTGTATACCAGATCCTTAAGATTATCACTTGACTCTGTCATATTTTGGAGATTATGAGGGATAATAATATTTATATATATTATGTAAATATTTAATGTATCTATTTAAGCTCTTTACATACCAATTATATTTCGTTAAACATGGTATACATATTTTATGGCAATTAACATCATAATTTTCATTTCTTTGAACCATGTTTTACTAATTTATATATAATACAACATGTGCATGATACTACTATTTTTTTAATAAAAAACTTTCAAATATTATATACTATACACATATAAAGAACTAACAAATAATATATATTGTATTTAAATTGTTAAAATGTTCGTTATGCCTCATTACTTGTGTATCATTAATATATTAATGTATTCTATTATTTTGTATAATATGTTGAATCTTATTTATAAACAATATAAAATAATTTTTGTTTTAAATATAATATTTAAAAGCAAATGGTGTGTATTTATTTTCCTAAATGAGTGAAATATAGTGTGTAAACGTTTTGATTTATTTATACCGATTAAAAGCATTTTAAAGTGTGCAATAACTTTTTATATCCTAATATCCATCTATATATATGCATTATAACGGATAATTGTGTGCATATTTATTTATCTGTTTACGATTAAAAAACATATCATATAAGGTTAAGTTATTCGAGCTAATTATAAAGTTAAATATTTCACTTTATAGAATATTGTTTAAGAATAATAATTAGTATATATAATAAAGCGGTTTTATGACATCAAAATGGGCTTAATAAAACTGTTTTCATATAAATTACTTTAAACTGGGTATTTGTTTAATTTTATAATCGTATTAATACTTCGGTTGGAATGATCAGTTAATGTGGGAAAATGCAACATAATTTACCTTTTACATACCCCAATTTTACTAGAACCCAAACATATGTTATGTATTCCATATTTTATAATAAAAAACTATACTTTAAGGAAAACTATATAATCATTAATAGAATTGTTATTTGGGGTGGTAGTGTTAATGCTAATATTAGCACATTAAAAAAATACTAATTCAAAATTGTAATATTTCATTTGGCATTCTATGCATACAATTTTAATTGTATCATGCCTTTAAGAATATATATAATGAATTTATACCCATATAGGCCATCAAATAAACATAGTATATTTGTTCATATTTAGTAACATGCAAATTTATTATTACTATTATTGCAACTAATATATCACTGTACACTACAATGAGATAATTAATGCACTCAAAAGGAATACTTTAAACCAATTAATAATTTCCCTTGTTCCATTGCTTTAATAAATAACATTTTAGAGCATATATATTATTTCGTAATAACATATATTTAAATTATAAAATTGAGAGTTTGTATATACATGATATCCTAATATAAATATTATTAGTTAAATAAAATTTATTATTATGTGCGTTTTCAATAAAATTAATATTATTATTTAATTGTATGAAATTTTTATAATAAAAATTTTTTTCAATATTAGTTATTAGTAAAATATTTTATTAGATTATATGTATAGGCATATAATAATAATTATAGTTCTATTTATCATATTATTTATAATTATTAGAACAAAATATGATATGAAAATTTATTAATATATTTATATTTTATCTTTTAACCATTTTAAAATATAATTTATTTATGCCTCAAAATTATAAAACTTAAAATAGTGTATATATTGTTCATTTTTTATTGTGTTATTAAAAATGGTAGATGCATAAAACATCTTTTATAGGTAATGTTGTATTGTCGATTCTCGATCGATATTTATGATTACCTATTATATATTGTAAATGCTTAATTAATGTTTAAAACACATATGTAATCTGAATATATATTGTAATGTAGAGGAATATTCAAAATGAATTTTATTATAATCAAAGCTATATATATATTATACTTTATGGAAATATATCCTATGTGGCCCCTTTCATATTAATGGTTACGGGCACTTTTGGCTGCATATTTGGATCTCATCTCGAGAATAAACATACGGGAATGGTAAATATATTTTATCAACATTTATTGACAAATATATATTATCAAATTATAAACAATTTAATAAAAATATAATCATAACCCAAAACATAGCTCCCATAGAACAAAACAATGCCCCATAGTACAGAACTTTGACCCATATAACAAAACAATGCCCCATAGTACAGAACTTTGACCCAAAATGCGAACAAAAATTATATAAATATATATTTGTAGCCATACTTCAATATATATAGTATAAAGTTGTATCTCTACAATAAAGGTTACTAAAAAATACAAAAAAGAAATAAACAAACCATAAAATCCGAAAACACAACATAAACAACTATTATTGCATATCGATGCATATAATGTATTTTAATATTAAATTATTCACAAAAAATATTTTTATAAATATTGAATTTTATTATTCATAATAAAATTTTAATTATTATTGGTAATTTTCTTCCCTACTTTCCTATTAAACATTTTTAATTTATTTATAAACTTCTTTCGATATTTATGAAATTTATCAAATTTACCCCTATCATTTAATTCTACTATTATCTTTGTGAGCACATAAATAATAATTGCAACGTTTATCGCAATTCCAATTGGGTAGAACATTTGCATACACACAACTGCAGTAGCAGATGATGTAGCAGAAGCAACGGCATTAGTTACAGCATCATCAGTTACACAATCTAAAGCATTATTAATAGTATCCGTGCCAAGCTTTACAGCACTTTTAAAAGTGCTCGTAACAGAGCTGAATACGCTACCAAAACTGAAACTACTAACTCCTATATTCGGTAATACGTCAGATGTAATTCCATTCATAACACCAGTTGCAGCGTTTACTAAACATTGTGTCCCTTGAACTAGTGTTGTTTTTCCCGCTGTTATAAGAGCTGCATCCATATAATGAGTCGCCATAATTCCAGAAAGTTGGAATCCGATTAATGAAATTGAAACCGATGATAATATTATTGGTAATATATACACAGCAAATATTTTTAAATATTTTTTTACTTTATAAAATTTCCCTTTAATTGGCTTTGGTCCAATTACTTTTTCAAATAAAATTCGTTCAGCTTCTGCATACATTTCATCTATAGAAAGTTCATCTACTTTGTTATTAGTTAGCACTTCAACCAATATATCTTGTATCTCATCGTTATCAAATAAATCTGTAATATCATTTCCGTCTAAATTTGAATTATTATTACTTTCTTCCTCTGTTTTATTTATGGGGGATATGTCTAAAACTTTTACATTTTCATCTTTTGGCCTAATTATTTCCTTTTTATTATTTGGTATGCTCGTTTCCAATTTTAATTCATTTGGGTTTTCGAAATTATCCTTATTTAATACATCATATTTTTTGTTTGTGTCATTCATAAATATTTCGATTACTTGCTCTCTTTTATTTGATTTTTCTATTTTCTCTTTATCTTTCATAAATATTTCGATAATTATTTCTTTTTTATTGGATGAATTATTTTTTGTTTGGTCATATGAGTCTCTTATTTTATTTATTTCCTTTATTTCATTTTGTTTAGTATCTGTGTTTATAGAATGCTTATATTCCTGTATTGCATTTTCCTTTGTTATGTCTTTATTTAGTGGCTTCTGTACTTGATTTAATGTATTTTCTACTTTTATATTATTTTGCTTTTTTAACAAATCAAGATTTGAAGGCAATTTGGTTTTTTCCTCGAAATTATCTTTTATTATAGTAAATTTATTATCATTCGGCCCACTTTTTTCCACTGAATTTTTTTGCGGTTGTTTTTGTTCTATCAGTTGATATTGTTTTATCAGCTGGCTTTGTTTTATCAGTTGTTTTTGCTCTATCAGTTGATCTTGTTTTATCAGCTGGCTTTGTTTTATCAGTTGATTTTGTTTTATCAGTTGTTTTTGCTTTATCAGTTGGTTTTTTTGTAGTATAATTTTTTTGTTACCTATTTTTCTTTTCTCCAATTTCGCTTCTTTATTTATATTCTGTTGACATAATTTAAGCTTTTCTCTTAAAAGCTTGTCTTGGTAAAACCCAACATTTCTATAAACCCAATCATTTTCATATAATACATAACCTGTCAATAATTTAATATCATTTTGATCTTGTCTATTATTTAATATAGTTTTTAAGACAACTGAATTTTCTAATTCTATATACTTATCAGACGCTCTTTTATAATTTATCGCATCTTTATTTGATGTATTTAACAAATTATCTGGATTTGATTCAATTAAAGTATAATCATTATGTAATGGTTCAAATTTTTTATTCAGTGGGCATGTGTTATTTAGTACAATTGGGGGCGAATCATTTAATAAAGAAACTTTCAATTTAATGTTTTCTTTGATTTCATTAAGTTTAGACTCATTTATTATAACATTATTATGTTGGTATTCATATAGCATTCTTCTTGAAAAAGAATCTATGTTGGGTATTTCTAAATTTGGTTGCTTATTGCTATTTTTTATTATATTCTCTTTTATATATTTATCATTATTGCTTAATGTTTTGGGGTTACTTTTTACATTATTTTTTCTATTGATTTTCGCATTTTCTCGTTATTATATTTACAATCTAAATAGTAATGATAAAATAATAATTGTAATAATGAATTATATACCCATTTATGTACTCTCGAAATCAAAATTTTACAATTTCCTACGCGCATACATGTTGTCATTATAATTCATTTGTACAATCACTAAACATTTTGTAAATATTTATTATATAGCGGTAAAAACAAATTATAAAAATGTGTATAACATTAATAAATAATCAAACAATAAAAATAGATAATGGCTATTTACAAAATATAAAAGTTGCAATCCAAGCAACTATATATTATTTAACTTAAACCAAGCTTATGTGAATTAACCAAAACAATAATAGTAAATATAAATAACAAAACAAATAATTGGAATATAAATACAACGAATTGCCGCACAATAGCAATAAATCGTTAATAAATACACAGATGTGTTTTATTTTGTATTTATATATTTTCCACTGTTACACATTTTCACAAAAATAAATATTTTATTATTATATATCATAAACAAATAAAACATAAATGATAAACATTTTTTATATAAATTACTTTTGTTTATCATTTCAAATTAATAAATTTTTCCTTTTTTTTGAGTTAATAAGCCACATTGGTAACATTAGATTTATGCTTTAGGTTGATGAAAATATATAAGGTGTATGCATTAATTATAAGGGATCTAGTTGGAAATTACCATTACTATTATATTAAGAGCATTATTTTATATAGTAAAATTTCTCAATTCAATTAATAAATATATTATTTTTTTAAAAGCATTTACAAATACTCAAAATTTTGATTTCACTCAAGCAGGCTTGTTTTGTAATTTACAAATACATAGCTCATCCCTTGTATTATGTAAACCATTTTGTATTTATTTTTATTGAACAATGAGTTTTCCAATTTATTGGACAATTCATTATAAGCCTAAATTACATAAATTAAGTACCTTTTTTATAAGTTACCAATCCCATGTCATACATACCTTATATAATATATTTTTGATCTATATAAAATGGGAAAATAATATAATAAAATTAGGGCTTAAAATGGAACTAAATACTAATATTAATTGACATAAGGTTTTTATTAAGAGTTAAATTATTATAATTCCCTATTTTTTGGTAAATCTTTCTTTTATCACTAAAACCAAGCTAGCCATAGCAAACATGTAATTAATTTAATGAGTATATTTCTTGCTACAATCATTTTAATGCCATAAAAAACTTCAATAAGTGTGTAAGCATATTAATACAACACATTTTAATAAGCAAATTTAACTATTACATCGACCCATTATTTCATATAATAATATCCCGATTATTTGCTATTATTTAATAATGTACATAGCACAATATTTATATATTAAATTATTAAACTAAAGTTTTTTAATTTTATAATGAGCTTAATATTATTTTGAATCATTAATACTTTTTTATAATATAAAAAAATATTTAAATCGATCTTTAAATATTTAATGCGATTAAAGCATGCTTAGAACCTCGGAAATACATACCCCAAAATATTTCTAAATATTAAAATAGCTAAAAACAATATATAATATACATATTTTTATTGATATAATCCTTTTTATGAATAAAACTTATTATAATTATTTAAATTAGTAGCACATTTGCAAAAATAAAATAGTTATGAGGATCTAAATAATTGATATATTTATAAGGAATATAAATATATTGGATATCATTCTTTTTATGCACACCGTTTAAAGTTGCGTTATCGGGAACGCATATTATGTATTTATATCACAATTTAATACTTTTATTTATAAAAATTATATATAAACATAAATTTTATAAAAAACTTCCATTCCCATAAAATCCAATATTGCTATTTCCTTTTACATACTATTTATCATCATTTTTTTAATTCACAATATGTTACTTTTAAAAGCCTATATAACGTGAATACACAATCACCACTTCATCCCCATTTATAGCTACAAGAGTAATAACCACCCAAGCATAACATTGGATCAAATTAGTGTCATGTAGAAAGAGTAAGAAGAACACAGTAAATGCCACAACTTCAACTTCTAAGCCGGCATATAGCCGTGAAAGCATATCTGACCTATAAGCAAAAATAAGTCTATCGAATTTGGTAAAAATACTAAAAAAATAATTGACGAATTACAGGGTTTAATTGATTTGAAAATTTAATTGGTATGTTAAAATACCCAGAAGATCCAGAGATAATTAAAGAATTATATGCTTCTAGTAATTCCAAACCACGAGCAAAATCAAACAAATTATACACATAAAATTTTGTTTCTTCAGCATTATCCTTCTTATTTAAAATAATAAACAATTTTTAATACAAATTTATAGCAAAAAATTCTCTAAACTTATATAATGCAAATAATATATAAATTTTTTTTAATAAACCGATTTCAACTATTATTTTTTGTTAAAATGATAATTTTAATAGTAACGGGGATTGTATTAGTAATATTTATGTCTTTTGTAAAAGGATTCGCATATTATGTAGCACCTGCCGCTATTATGCCATTATATATGATGTAATTGCTGCATTTTATTCATTTATCCGCGATATATATGCAGCATATAGTAACCCTGATATACCTTGGGAACTCATGTCCGAATATACATAACCCATCCGATTAAGCAAGAAAAACAAAGTATATAACAGAATATCTTTCGAGCTCAACAATAACAATTTTTTATGCTTTTAATCGAATTTAATATAATTGAATCTTTAACCCTTTTTCCATCGATCCAATTTTTTATAATATAAAACTGTATATCCCCAATTGGATCTTTAACAAAATATATAACATTGATACGCTTATAATGCACTTTTATATGTTATTGATTTATCATTCATTCAATAAAACTAATAATTATGTATCTATGTTAGAAACTATCATATATAATTTTACTGAATGTTTTTAGAAATCAATTGTATGTAGCATATAACAAGGATTTAAGGGGGGAAATTATATTTTTTAAAAATTTTACTATGAATTTTTACAATAATAAATGATTTTATAAAAAAAATATTTTTTATCATTCATCATTTTAGTAATGCTTTATTCTTATAATTGTATAAATATGCTTTTTAATTATATCGAGTTTTAAAATAAGATTCATGGAATATTAATCCCAAAATAAAAGTTATTAATTAATGTTATTATTCTATAGTGTTTCTTTTTCTTTTATAGACAAAAAATATTAACAAAAAAAATAAATTAATAAATGGTATAGCATCAGCCATCATAAGTTTGTATATATTTAAGAATGGAGGTTTTTTCCTATTAACGAAGTTTATAGATTTTTTAGTTTGTTTTTTTTGACTAGATGATTTTATAATTATTTGCACTTGTTTTTTTCCATCACTTGAGTTTATAACTGTCTTTGCCGTTTTATTTGCGCCAAACAAATTTATAACCTTTTTCATTTTTTGTTTTTTCTTCAATTCCTTTCTCCATCCAGATAAAAAATACTAACATAAAATTATGAAAATTGTGTAATTTTTATGAGGAAATATTTTAAAAATTATTTACTTCATAATTTTCTTTTTATTTACCTTATAAATAATTAATGAAATAATGGGTATTAAAAGTATTGTAATAGCAATTTCAGGTCGGTTATATCCTTTAAATATATTTATGGAGTTTACTAATTGTGGTATTTTGTCTTCCACATTGGTTCCAACGTCTTTTGATCCAGTTTCTGTACTATGTGTATCACTGCTAGGATTAACTGATGCTTGAGATTGTTTCTCAAGGGATGAATCAGAAGTTTTTTCTTGTTCACTATCAGTTTGGTCATGTTTTGGTATAGAATGCTGCTCTTGTGGATTGTCATCTCTTTGTTCAGTTGGCGTTGGTTGTTGGGTATCGTGTGGTTCTTTTTTTTCGCTATCTGGTAAAGAAGAGCCCCCACCTTCTTTATCTTCTTTATCTTCTTTATCTTCTTTATCTTCTTTATTCTGTGGTTCATCCTCTGATGTTTCAGATTTTTTTAATTTATTTGGCTTTGATTCTACATTAAAATAATCCATTATATTAAAATTTTCATAATATTCTCTAAAAGTGGTATAAGCCTGATTTAAAGTAGACCGTGTATAATCGTATAAATTTGTTTGAATATAATGAAGTGAATTAGTAACAGTTTCTCTATATTCTTCAATACGGCTTACAAATAAATTCCCATATTTTATTAAAATTGACCAATTAAAAACATTATGATTACCTTCTATACTTGTTGGTGCATCTGTTTCATCTTGTTTATTTTTGTGTTCAGGGTTTGAATCTTTTTGACTATCAGTATCAGTTGGGGTTTTATCTATGTCTTTTACTTCATCTTTTAATTCGCTACCACTATCTTTTGGAGGATTTTCATCTTCGGGTGGTTGATGTTCTTGCTTATCTTGAGAAATAGACCCTGAACCTTTTAATTCATCACCTTTATTTCCTGTGTCAGCTATATTACCTCTTTGAATGTTCTCTTGGTCTGTATGTTCTGACGGGGTTGGATTAGTTTCTTGTGATTTATCTTGACCACTCGAAGTATCTGCTTGTTTTTTTGTAGTATCTGAATTACTTGCTGGATTATGTTGGCCACCATCTGAATTTTGTGATTTATCCCCATGAGTTGGTAACGGATCCGATGCACCATCAGATCTACCTTGAGAACCAGGTGATTCTTTTTGAATATCTGAGGCCGGTGCTTGGGATAATTTTGGTGCTGATTGTGGTGATGATTCTGTTGATGATTGTTGTTTTGTTTCTTTTATTTCTGGTTTGTGTCCTGGTGGTGTTTCCTTTTGTCCACCTTTTTGTTGGTTTGAAGGTTGTAATGGTGATTTGCCCGCTTTTGGGGGATTTGTATTTTTTTTATCGAGGGAATTACATTTTTTTTTACTGAATGTATATGATATAAAACTTCTCACCGCGTCCATCTCTATTCCATTTGGTGTTGTAAGTTTTTTAAGATTAGTTTCTAAATTATTTTTTGAACTATTTTCCTGAATAACATAATTTCTAAAATCATCATATATACCTTTTAATTTATTCAATAAACGAAGATATGATTTGCATTCAGAAATGTTCCTATAAAGGGTTTTATATTGATTAAGGCAACTGCCAGAATATTTAGAAAGTTTCTTACTTTCAGCACCTTTATCATTATATTCTTTAATTGTTTTACATATATTACTAAGTAATTTATAAAATTCGCTCATATACTTAAGATTAGCTTCTTTCAAACCCGGTATAATATCCAAAAGAGTCCAATAATTCAATTTTACTTCATGTTTCTTTAAATATTTATCATAAGCCTGATTTAAAGTAATATTATAGACAAAGCCTTTTTTGGCATCTTTGCCTTTGCTTTCGTAGTACATCTTAAATAATTTATCACTTATCCACATAAAGAAACATTCATCATACTTATTATACTCATCACTTTTTATTGATTTTTTGAATTCCTTAATTATATATGCGGTCAAAGCATTAATACTATCTTCATTTGTTTTACAACCACCATTACGACAATATCCTTTGATGGTTGGGTCTTCGTTAATTTTCTCCGTATTGACATTTTTACCATTAAAATAACCATCAGCTTCAATAAGAAATTCACACTAACAAATATTTATAAAAATATACATTAATTCAAAATTTATCAAATAAAATTTATATGATTTGAATATAAGTTAAACATAATAAAATTAAGGATATATATGTTTTATTTTAAAATAAATTTATTTACCATTAATTTATGCTTGTCCATTGTAATGGAATTTTGTTTTTAAACTGTAGATTGGCATCATATTGTTTTTACATAAAACTTATATACTACACCAAAATTTGTTTGCAATTATTTGTCTTTATATGTGAAATTTTAAATAGTTAAGCCCAGTTTAGCATTATTCTCAATAATAATATAATAAAATAAAACTTATATTCACTTTTACTACAATTTAGATAAGTATCCTTATTTTCTAATTTGTTCGAAACATTTTTATTATATGCGAAATATCGCTATTCTTAATAATATTTGGAATAGCTTCATTGTATTATTTTGTGTAACATTTCAATAAGTTTAAATAAAACACATTTTCTAATTGTTATATGCTTGCACATAGAGAACTATGCATTTTCTTGATTTACAGTAAAATTTTCACCAATTTTATATTATTATAAAAATGTACAGAATTAAAAATGTGTTATTACTATAATTGTTAAAAATGTATTTGTATCTCATTATTTGAATATAATGTATTATTTAAGTTATTATTCAACATGGAATATCACACCTTTTATATTATTTCTAATAAATACAAAACACAATTTGTGTTTAAGTTTAATATTGTTCCTTTTTATATATAAATTAAATATAATACGTTTAATTATCTTAATTAATAATTAACTTTATAATATGTAATAACTTTGCTTATATCATAAAACTTCTTTATATATAAATATAATAATGAATAGCTTGAGTGCATATAGTATCTAATTTTTAAAATTAAAAAAGCATAATATACAAATATATTGATTGAGCTATTGCAATTAAAATGGATATTATTCTTTTCATTCTTAATATCTATTTAATATATAAATGATTAATAAATGCATTTTAAGCATTAAAGAAAATAAATATAATTGTTTTCGTATAATTTAATTTTAAAATTCTATTAATACTTTGGTTAGAATAATTATTTAATTTAGATGCACATTTATACTTATAATCTAAACATATGTTATGTATTGCATATTTTATAATAAAAAACTATATAAGCATTAATAGAATTGTTATTTGGGGTGGTAGTGTTAATGCTAATATTAGCACGTTAAAAAAATACTAATTCAAAATTGTAATATTTCATTTGACGCTTTATGCATACAATTTTAATTTTATCATGCCCTTAAGAATATACATAATGAATTTATGCCCATATAGCGCATCAAATAAACATAATATATTGTCCATATTTAGTAGCAGACTAATCCATTATTATTACTATTATTGCTACTAATATACCACTGTATACTACAATGAGGTAATTAATGCACTCAAGAGAAATACTTTAAATAAATTAGTAATTTCCCTTGTTCCATTGTTTTAATGAATAGCATTTTATAATATACAGATTATTTCGTAATAACAATATATTTAAAATATAAATTTATAAGTTTGCATATATAATAACCTAATATAAATATTATTAATTCAAATAAATATTATTATTATTTGCTTTCTCAACAAAATTAATTTTAATTATATGAAATTTTTACAATAAAAAAATATTTTAATATTAGTTATTAGTGAAGTATTTTATTATATTATTTAAAATTATTATAACAAAATATGTTATAAACTTTATTAACATATATTTTAACTATTTTTAAATCTAATTTATTTATGCCTCAAAACTATAAAATTTAAAATATTGTATATATAATCCAATTTTTACTGTGTTATTAAAAATGCTAGATGCATAAAACATCTTTTATAGATAACGCTGTATTGTCGATTATCGATCGGCATTTCATGCATCTATTATATATTCGTAATATATTAATCTGATTATATATTGTAATGTAGAGGGATAATGCAATTTAAATTAACATAATTGTAACACAAATTAGAAGTTTTGCTAAATAAAATGTTTCATCAAATAAAGAAAAATATAGTGTTATTCATGATTCAATATAGCAATTTTCTAGCAAGTTATATATATATATTTTAACCATATTAATGATGGTGTCCTTTTTTTAGCTGCATGTTCAGCCGCCATTTCGTGATTAAACATCCGAAAATGGTAAATATATCTGATAAAAATTTACAGACCAATACATATTGTCAAATTATAAAAAAAACGATAAGAATATAACCAAAAACATCAACTCCATAGAACAAAACTATAACTCATGGTACATAATTTGGGCCCCTTTTTCTGTTGACGGATATGAACAATTTTAAAAGGGATATGTAACTTATTAATTTGTTTATATTCTTAACATTATTCGTGTTAAAACCTTTTTAACAAGTAAAATGTGTTTAAATAATGGGTAATAGACATGCGCATATTTTCATATAAAATGCTGCATCAATTGCAAATTTTTTTTTCTCTAGGGGGTTAAAAAAATATAGATGCACCAGCTTATAAAATTGTTCTGCATTGCTAATATTACATTCCTTTAATAGTAGAAGCTGTTGTTTATACCAATTTAATGCATTCTTATTCGAATTATTCGATTTTTGTATTCTTTAATTACTGGTTATAATTCTTTTGTTGCGTGTCAATTTTATATCGTTTTCTCTTTTTTCCTTTTTATTCATATCTTTTATTGGAATTAAAACTTTTAATTAGTTATATTTATCTATTCTAAATGTTTCATCGCCGCTCGTTTCGATTATATTATGTTTCATGGTTTCTATATTTACAGTTTCACAAGTCATGATTTTGCAATAATAGCAGCTTTAAAGAACCAACAAAAAACACCCTACAAAATATTTTTCCTATTTAACCTTTATTGGAAGAATTCAAAAAATGAATGGTCATATAGAATTTGTGTTAATTTAATCAATTTAAAACGGTTCAACAATGCTATTTGGGAAATCAAATTAAAGAAAGTAAAATCATATAGAAAATACATTTATGGTATTTCCATACTTTTGGAATATGCTGAAATTGTATTTTAGTCATAAAAAATGTTTTAAAATATAACTTCATTATTTACTCTGATACTTTAAAGGGGCAGGAAAATAAAGAAAGAGACAATATACTAGTAATCCTGAAGACAACCAAGATACATTTATTAATGTGTGTAAATGCGTATAAGAAATTTGATAACTTAATCTTGAATTATATTTTATCTTTATTAGTTACATCCTGCATCTTTTTTACAATATGACTTTTTAAATATTTTCATAATAAAAAACAAATAAAATCTCGAGTATAAATAATCACAAATAAGCACACATTCCTAATGAAATAATATCAAACGAAGGTATGCATTTTTTTAAGCATTATCCACTTTTAAATTCATGTGCATTCAAAAGTCTTTAACACAAATAAATACACATCCAAAATATTATGCACAACGGGGGTATATTGGTTTATGATAAGCTGCCCTTACATGAAAATTATACTTATTTATTTATTATTACTATTGTTTTCCTTATTATTGTTGATTATCACCATTATATACCGCAGTGGCATAAATAGTGCACCCGATATAAATTGTTAAAGTTATCTATAACATTTACTTTTTCAAGTGTTTAAAATGTATTGCTTAGAATAAATATGTTTTTTCTCATAAATTGCCATTCCCTGAATTAAACATTTTTCAGTATTTAACCATTAATATGACTTTAAAAAATATATAGAGTAAATTACACCAATTTTATATCCCTGTTTTTTTATTAATTATTATAAAATAGTTGCGACCAAAATGTATTATGAAAAAAAATATTTTTTTTTATTTTAGCTATTTTAAAGTGCATTTATTTTATATATATTAAAATTCTCCGATTTGCACATATAAAAACTATTAATAAAATAATGTCGACAATATAATGTTATACCTTATGGAAATTAATTAAATCGTGTGAAATATTTATATTTCATGAATTTTAAGTTTAACAGGAATTTAAAGTAATGAAGTCCATAACATCATTAATATAATTGGGATTTACATTGTTTATTATGCAGATATTTATAATGCAGATATTTATATTGTAATTTTTTATTAACATATATAATTAAATGCAGTTTCAAAAATAATGATTAGCATTTATATTATAATTTATAAGGGTATTATATACGGTTCATCAGAACTTAACACTCATATATAACATATCACTATTATACAATAATGATGTTAAATTATATTAAATCGTTAAATGTAAGTTCAAATTTATAATTTTTTTTATTTACGATTTTCTTTTAATGTTAACGTTTATAATTTTTTTGTGGGTTACAAACTTAGATTTAATCTAGATGTTCACAAATTGGGGATGTTGCACATTTTTTTTTTATAATTTTTACTTATATATTTAATCAGTTCTTTATTTCTGTGTAGTTCTTAATAAACTTGATTCGATGAATATTATCAAAATTAAAAATTAAATCACAACAAAACTCTACACACGGTACCTGCGCATTATCTTAAATCATATTTTATATGCTATAACACTAATTATTTATTATAAAAACGAACCACGGGCTTATTTTATTTAAATATCCATTTTTTTTTAAATTAAAAACGATATAACGGTTTTCGTACATAAAAAAAAAACAAAAAGGTGCTATATTTAAATTTTCTATTTCCCTTTATTTGCACATCATCCTATTTTTTTGTGTAAATTAATTGTGTGCTCACTAAAGAGATGGTTATCTTGCTATTTATTCTCCTTTTTGTTAATTAATTCTTATAATTTTTTTTATTTTAATTTCTCGAAGCACAATTTAATTTAAAAAAATTGTTGTAGTTGCCAATTTGTTTATTTGTAGAAAATTTTTAAAGATATATGAGATAATAATTTTTTATTTTTTTTATTTTCACACCATCAATTATTCATTTGTTAATTAGTAATTATCTTTTATAGCTATAATTTTTTACTTAATAATTTGTTCTCTACACACACATTTTTTTTATTTTTACAAAACAAAACGATGTAACTATATATAAGAAAAACATTAAAAGTGGAAAATTAAAATAAAAACACTGTCATTAAATAGAGCAATAAACATATGTGAAACATATTATTTTTCGTTCTAAAATATATTTTTTCACGATGAAAAAATTTATTTATATTACAACTACTTATATTGTTCTGTTTGCTTCATTAGGTAACAATAGAAGCATTTAACTAATATTTACAATTCTTATATACACAAATTTATTTAACATATATTCATATAAATTGGTACACTTATATATTAACCTTTTTCAACTTTTACATGCAGAAGGAACTTATGGGAGACGAATTGAGACGGAAAAAAAGAACCATGACACACAGTTAAACAATTTTTATTTATATCATAATTTAGGAGGAAATCTTAATGATTCAAACCCTTCAAATGAAAAACACGATAATAATAAAAATGATGTCATTAGTGATAACAAATTTATACAACCCCATTCGATTACCTACTTTGGAAATCAAAAAGACACTGCAAATAATGAAATCACATTATACAATGACTACACAAATCAAAACGACTTTGATACTTTTAAAAGTTTTAATAATGACAACGAAAAAGAAAATAGAAGAGAAACTATAGTTAAAAGTTCTTTTATCCAAAAATTCATTCATCCATCATTCGATCATTCTCTATATAATAAAATAGATATTATATATGGTACATCATATGCCAACGAAAATTTAGAATTTTTTTATGTGAATCTGGTGGTAGCTTGTGAGCTTCAAAATTTACTCTCTATGAATACCTATGCTCGTTCAAAACCTGTAATAGAATCTACAAGGGCTAAACTCAGGCAAGTAGATGGGAATATAGCAAAAACAATAAAAGAATGTGAAAATATAAAAAAACAATTAATAAATGCAATGCTCAATTTTCAAAATCCTCTTTTTGAATTTTATAAGAAGCGCATTCATGGTTATTATAATCCATATGCAGGCCCCCAAATAGAATATGTAAAGTGCATGCTTCCACGATATACAAATCTAAAACGCCAAGTAGATGATGCTATTGCAATTATGAAACCCGAATATGATTATTTAACTTATTATAGATATAAAACTGTAGATTATTTTTATAAAAAATATGCTATATCTACAAAACAACATATTATTACTCACTTGAATAATTTAAAAAATTATACGGTGATCAATGATAACGAAACTGTTCCACATATAAAATCATTAATTGAAATTTTAAAGTCCGAAGGGGAACATGAAAGTCTTGCAGCTAAACTATTTTTTTTAGAAAAGCAAATTGAAGATGCTATAAACAAATCGCGTATATACGTGGAAAAATGTAAATTGTCGGATTCATTAATGAATGACTATCTAAAAGATAGTCAAATTTCGCATTATTACTATGAATTATTAGACAAAATTACATTGATAGCAAACAGACGATCTATTTTCATGTATAATTTCAATAACCTAAAATCTTTGGAAACAGTATATAAATATCAAAAAGAAGTATTAAACCGTTTTGTTAAAACACTAGGAAGCCTATTAATAGAAAAACCTGATCCAAATAACGATCAAATATTTAAAGATGATTTTGATGAATTTGATAAGCCAATACCCAAATCGAATTTCACAGAATTAGAAACAAAATTTTTTGAAATATTTAAACAGAAATGGGATTCTTACGATAATGAAAAAACTCTTGGCAAAAATGGTAACCAAGATAATAATGTAAGCTTAATTTTACAGCACATGACAAAATTCAAAGACTTAATTGATACTATGGAATCTTACAAAACAAAGGATGTTCTTTCAAAAGAGGAAGTTTTGTCTAGAATCGATACACATTTAAATAAAAAAAATTATAAAGAAATAGAAAATGGACTAAAGGAGTCTTATAAATTAACAAAAGAATGGAAAAAATTAAAACACGAAATAAAAACAAAATTAGAAGAAGACAATGCAAAAGCTCTTCAATTGGAAACAGAAATTAAGGATTTATTTAAAACATATTTGGAAATAAATGGTGAAGCCATACGTTTAAACACGTTAAAATTCGAATTAAAAGAAAAAATTCAAAATATATCTGACAAAAATGAATATGTTAAAAAAGCAATTGACTTAAAGAAGGTGGTAGAAAATAACAATGCATACATCGATGAATTAGCTAAAATCTCGCCATATCACGTTACGGAATATGTAAATAAAAAAGATAAAATATATAGTACAATAAATTCAGAGTTATCTAAAATTTATCAAGGAGACCTTGATGCACTGTATAATCAATTGTCTTCGGTAGTTAAAGAAAATGCCATTGATAATACCGAAGACAAAACGGAACTTGAAAATTTAAAATCGAAAATACATGAAGAATATAATAAAATTCAAACCATGGAAACTGAAGCAGTTAAATTAAATTTAAGTACCATCGAAAGTAAAAAAAATGAGCTTTCGACTATTATTGCGGAAATGAAAAAACATATATATGAGAAACTTAACAATGAGCTAAATACTAAATTAGAAGATTTTAAAAATAAAAAAAATCAGTTGTCAAATAATATAAGTGATTATTCTAATTACAACGACGAATTGAACAAATATAAATCTAAAATTTCAGAAATCAAAAATCAATATAATGATCAAAGCAATATAGACAATATAAAGGATGAAGACGCAAAACAAAACTATGAGCAATCCAAAGAATACGCCAAGACAATATCTGCCAAAGAAGACGAAATATCCAAAACCATAAATGAAATTAAACATATGAAAGGTGACATATTAAATAAAGTGAATGTATTTGCTGATTTAGAAAATAATCACAAAGAAAAAATTAACCCACAGCACGAATCATTTGCTGAATTGGTAAATAAAATAAAAAGTGAAATTTCAGATGACCAATTGAATGGTTATGAAAAAAATTTTAATGATAGTAAATCTTTAATTAATGAAACAAAAAAGTCCATCGAAGAGGAATACCAAAACATGAATATTCTTAAGAAGGTAAATGGATATTTAAAAGTATGTAAAAATACGACAGAATCTATAGAAATTTTCCGTAATAAGCAAAAAAAATTAAATGAAATGTTAAATCAAAATATAGAAACCATAAAAAATTGTAATTTAATAGAAAAATCGTATACAAACAAATTTGGCAATACGCTAACAGATAAAAAGACAGAATTAGAAAAAACATTCACAGAATTGTCTTTAAGTAATTATGAAACGAGTAACAATGAATTGATAAAATATTTTAATGATTTAAAACAAAATTTAGGAACATCTAAAGGAAAGACCCTATATCAACAATTCGCTGAAAACGAAAAGGCTACTAATGGTATCGAGCAAAAAAATATTAATGCAAATAAAAATATTTCAAATATCGAAATGGTAATCCATACATCAATTTATAACATTAGTGACGAGATAGAAAAATTAATTGGAACAAATATAGAACTCCTAAATAAAGAAATACTTAAGAAAGCAGAAACCAGTATAACCAATTTTAATGAAATAAAGCAAAAATTAAAGCATTATAATTTTGATGATTTTGCGAAAGAAGAAAATAAGAAATATGCTGATGAAATTACCAAAATTAAAAATCATATTAATACCTTAGATCAAAAAGTCGATCAAAACATACAGAAATTAACGGAAATAAAAAATCAATCAGAAAAGTATGCTGGTGAAACAAAAATGCAAATAACTACCTCAGAAGATGTAACAGATAAAACCAAATATAATAAGGATCCAAAGGAAATTGAAAAAAAAACACAAAATATAGTAACAAAAATCGATAACAAAAAAAATATATATGATAATATGAAAAAATTATTAAATGAAATAGCAGAAATAGAAAAAGATAAAACTTCGTTAGAAGAAGTAAAAAATATAAATATGTCATATGGAAAAAGTTTAAATAAATTATTTTTGGACAAAATTGATGAAGAAAAGAAAAGGTCTGAAAATATGATAAAATCAATGGAACAATGCAAAAAAGACTTTGATGATATAAAAAATAAACAAAATATAGCGGAAGAACAAACGCTTGATAGTCAATATTCCAAATTTAATGAACTTCACACCATTAGTCAGGATAATGAAAAATACTTTTCCGATATTCGTGAAAAATCTTTAAAACTAACAGAAGAAAGTTATGAGAAATCAAATATAAATGATATTAAAAAAACGTTGCAAGCACATCTTTTAGACGCCCAAAAGCATAATAATGATATAAATCTTTATTTAAGTGAAATTACCAACCTATATAATATTTTTAAGTTAAATAATATTCAAAATATTATTGATGAAGTAAAAGGATATACGAAAAAAATTGAAGAATATAATAAAAATGTAAAATCGGAATTAGATAAATCAGCAGCACTAATTAAAACCATCAAAGAAAACTCAAATTTAGAAACATGCAAATCGAAAATAGAAACAACTGTAGATGCTAAAGATGTTAATGAATGCATAAAGAATGTTACAGAATCAAAAAATTATATTTTAAATGAAGAATCTAACAACAACACCTATTTTAAAAATGCTAAAGAAAATAATGAAAATGTATCATTACTTTTTAAAAATATAGAAATGGCAAACAACAAAGCTCAGCACATATTGGAAACTAAAAAAGATAGTAACATTAGTAATAAGGATGATAATATAAATGAATTGAAGGCAAACATGGAGAAATCTAAAAATTATAAAGACGAATCTGATGAAAATGCAAAGCAAGCGGAAAAAAATAAGAATCTGTTTGAACAATATAAAAAAGATGTTACTGAACTTTTAGATAAATATTCTAAATTAGCAATAAAAAATAATGTCGCACAAACAAAGGAAGACTCAAATGTTATAATTAGTGAAATAAAGGAGTTACACAAACAAATTACTCTTCGAGCAAAAGAATCGGAGCAAAAAATTAACAACATAAAAGAAGAAAAATTTAGTATTGAAGACAACAGTGCTAATAATAATAAATCCAATCAAGCAGCTATAGGTATTCAAACTTCTTTGGAAAATCTTGAAAATAAATTATTAAAAATAACCAATATAAAAATAAAAATAAATGATTGTTTAACAGAAACAGAAAGGATAGAGAAACAAATATCAAGTTCTTCCATAAATAGTCATGATACAGAATTAAGTAGCCTTAAGACATTTTTAGAATCCCTCAAAGACCAAAAAAAAAATATTGAAGAGCAAAAAACAGAATTAGATAACCTTGATCCTGAAATTAAAAGTATAGAAAACGATGTTGATCACCATAAAAAAAACTACGAAATTGGAATTATCGAAAAAATAAAAGATACTGCCACTACAAATAAAGATGAATTAGAATCAATAAAAACCTCAATAGAATCAACAATACAAAATGTAATATCATCTTTTAATGCAAATGATTTAGAGGGTATTAAAATTAATGAAAACGTGGAAAAATATAATACTGAAATAAATGATATATATGAAGAATTTATTAAATCATATAATATAATGACAGATTGTTTAGAAACTGTCTCAAAAGAATCCATAACATATGCTCAAATTAAAAACACACGAATCACCGCACAAAATGAACTCTTAAAAATTATAGAAAACAAAAAGAAATCTAATTCCTACTTAGATAATGTAAAAATAAAAGAAGTTGATAGAATAATTACTCATTTTAAAAACAAATTAGATAATGTGAAGGATAAATTTACAAGCGAATATTCAAATATCAACAAAGGTTTCGAGGATATTTCAAAATCTATTGAAAATGTTAAAACCTCAACCGATGAGAATTCATTATTTGACATACTAAAACAAACCAAAAATGCTTATATGGGCATGATTGGTAAAACATATTATAGCTATAAAGATGAAGCCGAAAATATATTTAAAAATATGGTTAAATTAGCACAATCTTTAAATATTCAAATACAAAATAATTCAGGCATAAATTTATTTGACAATGTTAATATAGCTGTATTATCTAGCTTAAGTTCAGAAACAAAAGACACATTAAAATTTATTCCATCACCAGAGAATGAATCGGAAATGTATACGAAAATACGCAATTCTTATGATACTCTTCTCGATATATTTAAAAAAAGTCAAGATACACATAAAAAGGAACAAGATACTTTAAATATAATGAACAAAAACCAACATTTATATGAAAAAATACATGCATCCAATGAATTAAAAGGTGCATTAAGTGATACAAAATATAAAAAAGAAAAAACATTAAACGATGTTAAACTAGTTTTACATAAATTTGATGAATTAAATCAATTAACATGTGATTCTCAAAATTATGACACTCTTTTAGAATTATCAAATCAAAATCAAATAAAAACACAAATTGACAATTATGAGCAGGAAAAAAGAAAGTTTGGAATGGATTTTAATGTAGCGACTGTGGAAGAAAAATTGGATAATATCATTAAATCTATAGAAAAATTAGAAAATGATCATGATTCTTCAGAAAAAAGTGACTCTAATATACAACCTAATGACCAATTAAACGAAATGACTGAATTATTTAATACTGAGGTCAAAATCATTGAGAACAAAATAATCGAAAAAAATGGTTTAATTGATAAACTAACAAAAATGAGAAAGGAATGCCTACTTTTTTCATATACAACATTAGTCGAGACTCTTAAAAGTAAAGTAAGTAATTACTCGGAATTTATAACATCGGCAACTAAATTTTCAAAAGAATATTTAGAATATATTAATAATAGTACTGATTCTTTAAATGATGATATCGATACATTACAAACAAAATATAATTTGAATCAAACAAATAAACATATGGCAAGTAATATTGCCCATATTACGAACGATAACAATAGCTTAATAGAAAAAGAAAAAGAAGCTACTCAGACAATTAATAATTTGACCAAGTTATTTACAATAGATTTCCAAAATGCGGATGCCAATATGTTATACAATAATAAGCTACAAATGACTTATTTCTATTCCCAACTTCAAAAGTCAATTGAATCCATAAAGCAATTATATAGAAAAGTACGCGCCTTTAAACTATCAAATATATATCTTATTAATGAAAAATATTCCGATGTATCCAAACAATTTGATAATATTTTACAGTTACAGAAAAATAAATTAACAGAAAATTTAAATAATTTAAAAGAAATTGAACAATATGTTTCTGATAAAAAAAGAATTTTCCTTTATACAGCAAATGAAAATACAGATTTCAATACGCTTAAAGAAGTATATGATAATATCATTAGTCTTGAAAACAAAGCCAATGATATTGAAAAAGTTAATAATAAAGAAAATGAAAATATAATGCTATACACAGATACAATTACCAAATTAACAGAAAAAATACAAGATATCTTAAATTTTGTTACAACTCATGAAAATGATAATAATATAATCAAGCAACATATTCAAGACATTGATGAAAATGATGTATCAAAAATTAAAGAAATTCTAAAAACCACAATACAATCATTTCAGCAAATTCAAAATAAAATAAATGAAATCAAAGACCAATTTTATGGTAATAACAATATAAATAGTATTATAATTACCATATCACAAAATGCAAATTATGTAAAAACACTATTTTCTAAGGATTTAACTATAGAAAACGAACTCACGAAAATACAAAATCGCTTAGAAAATAATAAAAATGCTGCTTTTGAAAACAGAAGCGAGCAAATAGCCAAATATGTCAATACTATACACAATTATGTTGAGCAACAATTTAACAAAATTGAAAATAATCCAAATCAAAACGAAATAAACAGTACAATGGAAAATATACGAAATTATAATAACAAATCCAAAGTAAAATTACAACAAATTTCAAATTACATAAACGAATATGCATCAATAATCACAGAGATTACTAACCTTATTGCTTTAATTAAATCCAAGTATGGTAATAATAGTATCTCATATAAGCTTGCCATTAAGCATGAAAAGGATGCCAAAAACATATTTAGTGATTTAAATAAAAGTCAACATATCCTTACCCAATCAATAAATAAAAATAACAATAGTATAGAAGATTTAGGATATAAAAAACAAGGCATTCACAATAACAACAATTTACATACTATTAATAAGCACCAAGAAATATCGCAAATAAAATATCCTAATAATACATACCATAATGATAATGATGATGCAAAATATAAAAATTATCATCACTCAAATTCCGATAAAACAGGTTCCTCTAAAACAAAACGTTCAGGAGATTCTATTAAATATGCAGGAACAATTGCAGTTGGTTTAGTAGCGTGCTATGCAATTGCAAACTTCAACAAAAAAGATGATACAAATGACGTGGATTTAGAAAATGATGAGGGTTTTTGTCATGAAGCGGAAAGTAAGTATTTTGAAAGAGAGGACGAAGTTATAGAAATAAATATGAATGAAGATTATTGATTTAATTAAAAGTTAAAGTAATATAATATCATCATTTTATATTTTCAACATAGACAAAGTTTAATATTAATTTTTAATTTAATTACTTTGATTAATTAAAAAATATGCATTCTCAAGTTAAAATTATAAGAAATTTACAATCAAAAATAATTAAAAGTTCCTTTATAAATATTTTACATATAAATACAATAATTTATATATTCAAAATTATTTTTTTGTTTACATATATAAATGCTAGTTGCCGAATTTTACATCTGTGGCATCCATTTATAATTGTAATTATATAATAATAAATTAACACATTAATGTCTATTATATACACACAATTAAATCATTAAAATTTGTCTCATTTATTAAAATATTTGCAATTTTTTAATTTTTAACTTTTATATTTTTTCGTTTTTTTTGTTATTATTATAATTTTATATATAACTTTTGTTGCTATATATAAAAAATAAATTTATAACTTGCATTAATATGCAAAAAGATGTTTATCAATATTACTAACGATCTACAGTTTCTATCATCTTAGGATTATATTATAAAAATTTCGATTAAAAGTAATAAAAAAAATCAAACAAGAAATTCACCATAATCGGAAATTGGTATTTTATATAAATTTGATCATGCTACTGTTATTATGAATAGAAGTATTTAGTTGTAGATCTAACCACATGTAAGCATAATATAATTCTTAGCTTAAATTAAATTTTTTTAATATTAAAAAATATAAGAGCATGCTTTATACTCAAAGTAAAGGAAAATCTATAAAACACCAAAAATAAATGGAAAGAAGTAGAAAAACTATTATTTTTATATAATTATTAATATACTATCCATGCTGCCATAACTGTTATTAATTGATATATTTTTATCTATACTTATATTAAGGCCGTCTATTACAACGTGTATCATTTTAAAAACGGTTGTATTTTTTATAATATTTCTCTAACTTTATATTTTCCACTTTAAATTATTCCATATCTGGAAAATATCAAGTAAGAAAACACTTTTTCTCTATTTATATAAAAATCGTATTTTTCATATTGTTACTCCATAATTTATCTAAATAAATACAATACTTTATCCATTTTGTAGGTATCAGAAGACACTACTGTAATTGCTATAACATCGGCAAATATAAATGATCACAACAAGCGCGATCAAAATATTTATAGAAACTATATCGTAGAAAGTGCAAACTCATTCGAAACCGAGGTAAATTCTGAAACATATATTAGAAAAAGACTCTTAAACAAAATGTATATTAACTTATCCGGATATATCATAAAAAAAAACAATATATTCAGGTTACCAGTATTCACTCTGTAACCAATATAAAAATTTTAATAGCATAATACTTTTATTCCACCATTTATTTTGTTGTTGCCTTATGCTCATCTGTCCATTTATCAAAATATAATATCTCTATATAAATTCCATATTTATAATATATGCATTCGTTCGCCCAATATTTTGAACACCTTAACATTAAAAAAAATATAATTAAAAAAAAATATTTTTTTCGTATATAAATACTCTATAGTTTATTTTACAATCTTATTATATATATTTTTTTATATTTTGTATTGCTTTATAATTATATTTTATTTTTCTGCATAAAAAATATTTTATTATAATTTGCATCAATTTGCAAGAAATATTGTTTATCATTATTATCACCACCAACATATAATTTTGACCGTATAGCGAATTATATTGGGACAGTTGTATTGATATTAAAATTAAAAAATAAAATCACAAAGCACGGGATTCACCAATTCACCATAATACAAAATTTACCATGCTATTGTTATGATGAATTGAAATATTGTTATTGTAGTTGTAATTGTTGCAACCATATATAAATAATATATTTTTTTTCAGATAAATTAAACTCTTTAATACATAAAAATATAAAAAATATGTATACTCAATAAAGATGAAAAATACCAAAACAAATATTTATTTTATACAATTACTATTATATCTATTCCGTTGGTATGTCCGTTTATTATTCATTACATGCATATTTATAATCATAAATATTCCAAATCATATATTGAAAAAATAACATTAAAACTAATATTTATTTTTTATAACATTGTTCTCTTTATATTTTAAAATATCGGTTTTCAATTAAGTAGTAATGCGCTCATGGAATACATACATTTTTTTTTCAAAATGCATGTAAGTAAGCGCATACATAATCCTATATATGATATTTTATAAAACCATGCTTTAATTGGGGTAAATAAACTATAAAAAAATATATTTTTTGAATAACGCATAACGTATAAAATATTAATATAATTAAAGACATTTTTTTAAATATTATTATAATATTATAAAAATTAAAATCATAATATTTTTTATCTATAATTTGTATAAATTATTTTTCTTTCCTTACAACTAGATCAGTTAAATAAAAAATAAGTCAAATTTATAAACCTAATAAAACATAAACATAAAAAATTTGAGATAAAAAATTTGCCATTTAAATGATTTTATAAATTTATTTTTTATTTTTGAATAAGTATTAATTTGTTATAAATCCCCTTGGATATTCCTTTGCTTTTATTTTAAATATACTTATATAACGTGTTTTTACAACTTTTAAATTAATATTTGTTTATTTATCCAGTCCAAAATGAATAAAGGCTACATGAAAACCGTTTTTGTTGTTTTAAGCTTGGTTGTATGCGCTACCAATAACGTACTTGCAGCCGAATCTGCTCCAAGTACTTCTAATACACCCAGCGCCGTTGACCAAAGAAAGGCTGCGTATGAAAATACGAAAAAAAAATATATATAATATAAATATGCATACTCGTGAAACCAATGACTTCATAATAATTAAATATTCAAAATTCCATTTTATAAATTCATTTCTTTATTTTTTTTTACGCATAAAAAATAATCTCATTTGACCAATAATAGTTTGGAGGCAAAACGTGAGGAATTTAAACGCATGACCTGTGATGACCCTGAAGAAATTCAAGCTGCAATGTCCCTAGCAAACGAACATGTATCACTTTTACTAAAAATTGCTGATAATATGGATGGTTTCGAGCCATTTCATACATACGGTCAATACTGTGAATCATATTATAAGAAATTTGGACATATAGAAATTGAACGATTTACTGGGAAAATGTTAGGCCATTATCAGGTATCAAATACCAAACAATATTTAAGATATAAAAATAAGTTAAAATTAAATAATCATTATTATATATATCCATATTTTTTTTTTATTAGTACGATTACGTAATAAATACGATTTGGAATCACGATAATTTACAAAAATTGGATCAAAAATTTATTCTTGGTACATAAAAAATAATCAATTAATAAATTTAATATGTGGTTATCACTCTTTATGGATGCTTAAATTTTACTATTGCTATCTGTTATTTTTATTAACATTTTGCTATATTCATAATATTTCATTTATATGTGAAAAACAATAATCTTTTTAGGAAAACCTGTTCGTATATACACCCCAAATTTAGTCTTGTTTGAAAAACTTGACATAGATCAAATTCATCAATCCCGCAAAACAAAATATGCTTTAGGGGCAAAAGCTCATGTAAGGATATTTTTTTCATTATTCCTCTTAAAATTATATTATTCATATTATTATACATTAATTTATACAATACATATATTTTTTTATTCATTAATTTTGTAGATATCAGATGACATAACTGTAATTCTTTGTCCTACAAGAGTTCTAAAATATGATTATGATTTCCATGGAAACGTTAATCTGAAAGAAATGTTAGAAAGAGCAGAACCAATCGATGAAGATGCTGATACTGAAGAAACATTATTGAAATTGAATGCTAACGTGTCTGGATTTGTAATTAAAAAAATTGAGGATGATAAAGTTGATATTATCTATTTAAACGCTGTAAGCAATCTCAAAATATAATAACATAATATTTTTATTCTCATTTTAACATTAATCTAAAATATATTTTCTGTTTAAGTCATATATTTTATCATATTCCCATAAAAAATATTGACATATTTTATATATTTATACATTTTTTTCGTAGATTTTTAAGGATGATCGTAGTACCGATTTTATTTTCGATCGAAGAATTGCAAGATCTGCTGTTAGTGGTATTATACACTTGTCATACTGGGGTGGCGAGGATAGAAAAGCACATCCCTCAATTAGAAGTCTTACAAAACTTTAATATTGGGATACATATATTAATAAAATCAATTCATATTTATACGTAGTGCCTATTTAAATTGCCATCACAACAGTTTGATCATTTTAGAATTAATATTTAGTACTTAATTTCTTGTTCCTTTTGAATTAAATATATTGAATGTGTTTACTTTCGTGATGAAATCAAATAATTAATGCTATAATTAATTACACTTTTTGCATTATTACCCTATATATTAGTTTGATCCATTTTTTTACCGTTCAAAATTTATGTTTCGTACTTTTATTGTTATCTTATAACTTAAAACGTATTAATAATTAAGTGTATATCAATATAGACATATCATAAAATATATCGATCACCACCCTCAAATTATATATTTATGGTTTACTTTTATCTTTATTATTTATATTTTTTCTTAAATATTGTCTTTGAAACCGTTTACAGAATTCAAATAACCAATACCAATATATATTAAAAACTACAACATATTCTACCATTTTTAATAACTTATTTCTTATGTATATTTAAAACAATTCCTTAAACTAATAAATATTATCAAATTATAAAAAATTAAATTACAATATGCTCCGAACCCTAATTCAAAACGCAGGCTTGGTGAGCGAAGCAACAACCCATAATACAAACCCTGGCCCATAACACAAATATATGATTCGTAAAGGATAGACACCTCGGCATCAAGAATATTATAATTAAAAACTAAATTAATTTTATGTATGCATTCATATTTCTTGACTTTCCAACTTTATATTTCATTATTTTATTTATTTGTATTTTTTTTGACTATTAAAGGGGAATTTATAATTTAAATTCATTTATAAAAAAATATGAGTGTCAATATTACGGCCAATAAATAATTTTTATAACACCCTTTCTAAAAAATGTTATTTAGTAAAATGTGTATTAAATTTTACAAAAAATCACAGAATGTTAGATTCTCATAATATAAATTTTATCAAGTTATTGGTAAGAAGCAACACAACTATCTTTACATAATAATTATTACAATTTGGATTTCTAGCATGGCTATTTATTCCTTAATATAATTGCTTGCATATATTATATCAAACATAGCCAAGTATTACATTAAAACAGTATATATTTTTATACTTATCCTGCCATTTATACTTATATTATCAACTTTTTATTAGGTAAATAAAGCAGGGTGTCATATAATATGAGCTTTTTTTATGTATGCATAAATTCCACATATAATACACAATTGAATGTATTTCAGTTTTATTTTCAAGTTATGAACTATAAAAATAAAAACCTTGGATATCTATAATGTAATGAGCATATCAATCATGCTATATATAATTAAAGAACTTTTTCAATATATAATATTTATTATTAAATTGCAATAATTTTTATTCAATTATGTGCAACGATTTAAATAAAATTTATTTATCTATACCCTCTTTTAAAAAAACGATTACTTTAATTTTTATATATTATTGTATATTGCACTTACACATATATATAATTTTAAATATAATCGTAATATTATTATATAAACATTAATAATAATAATGAAATACATACATTTAAAGAGTCGGGACTTAATGATGTAGATGAATACAAAAACATTACTCAATTCTATATTCTATACATATTATTAGTATATAATTAAATTTTAAAATTTTATAATGCATGAAATGTGAATATGTTTTTAAAATTATTTATATATTTTTAAATAAATATTAATTTTTATAATTTTTTCGAAATCGATTACTTCAATTTAACACACTAATTCAACCTTTATACTTTTTAATTTCAATTTCTAAAAAATATATTTAATATTTTTTAATTTCAATTTCTAAAGAATATATTAATATTTTTTAATATTTTAATTATTAAATTCAAAATGAATACAAGATATATTAAGATTGCTTTGGCTCTTTTAAGTCTCGCAGGATATATGCAAAATGTAGCATTTGCAGCCAATCATCATTCAGGCAGCGCTTCGTAAGAAAAATACTTGCAACATATATATCTATATCGAATATAAATATGTATATACTGTTTATTATGAGAATATTTATATGCAATTTTGAATATGTATATGTGTATCAGTTGCAAAAAAAAAAAACTTCTTATAAATATAAATTTTTTTAAAATTAAAAATTCAAATAAATTTAAAAATATATTCCCTTCATAATTTGTAGTTCACATGGACATCATGACCACCATGAACACCATTTACACCACGCCCATGGAGAACACCATCACCATGGAGAACATCATGAACATCATGGCCACCATGAACACCATTTACACCACGCCCATGGAGAGCACCATCACCATGGAGAACATCATGAACATCATGGCCACCATGAACACCATTTACACCACGCCCATGGAGAACACCATCACCATGGAGAACATCATGAACATCATGGCCACCATGAACACCATTTACACCACGCCCATGGAGAACACCACCACCATGGAGAACACCACCACCATGGAGAACACCACCACCATGAAGAACACCACCACCATGGAGAACACCACCACCATGGAGAACACCACCACCATGGAGAACACCACCACCATGAAGAACACCACCATGGAGATCATGACCACCATTTACGCTCCAGCCATGATGAACATCACCACCATTAATCCTCCACCCATGAAGAAGCTAATGAATCAGCAAATGCTATGCCCGGTGCTTTAGCTTTTTCAAAAAAGCATGACAAATATACAAAAAATTACAAAATATATCATAAGGAAGATGAAGAACAATTATATATTTTAAAAGAGTAAACTATATTGGCATTGGAAATTATCCTAATTTTTTGTTAACTTAATGGCATTTTTCATTAAAAAGGAAGCTAATGGTGTTAAAATTACCCATATCAGATCTGTAAGCAATATAAAAATTTTAGTAACATAATTTTATTTCATCATTATCAAATATATAAATTTTCTATATAAATGTGCATATTTATAATATATTTATTCATTCACAATTAAAATGGAGAGTTTTATATATTTATTATTTTTTTTTTTTTCTTAGGTTGATCATGACGCTCCTTTATATGTCTGTCCCTCAAGGTTTTCTTAAATTGTTGACATTCCAAAAATTGGCAAATGTTATCAAATTAAGGGAATTTTTTAAAAAGGAATAAACATATTTCTAAATGGCACCTTTTAAAATTTTGATACGTATGTTAGTAAAATAAACTTATTTTCATGAGTTATCTCGTTTTTAATTAATGTCACAGAATTCAAATTTTATTTTTAAATAGTGTTTTATTTACATATAATTCGTTCGTAGTTTATATTGTAAAGATAAGTATATATTTTGAAATGGTAATCACGTAGTGCTTGCTTGTATTTATATTATTGCGAAAAACTGAATAGTAAGTTTCATGAGTGTCAAATATTAAATGATGGAATTAAAAACTTTATTTTAAAGAAAATTAATGGGTTATAGAGAAATAAAAAACAAGTACATATATATGTACAAACTTAATGAAATAACAAAACGTTTCTTATATGAATTATAAGCATAATATTCATTTAAATAAAGTCTACAAACAAGTTATTATATATCAAATATAGTAATAAAATAGTAGACCCTGTATATTGTAAATTAATATATCCAATCCTATGAAAAACAATCAATAAAAGTTATTGCATGCATCTAAATACATTCTTATTTGTTATACTTCTCAAGTGTTTATTATTATTTAATAATATTGTATATCTTTTATAAAAATAGGGTAAATAAGCCTTAATATGGCCCTTACATACTAAATCCCAATTATTTATACTAATAAATGAAATTCGGTTTATTTACTATTGTTTGAATTTTATATTGTATTTTAAATACGTATTCGCATATTTTTAACATTAAAATAAAAAGTTAATTAGTTTATTATTCTATGGTATTTTCTTTTCTTTTATAAACAAAAAAAATTAACAGAAAAAACAAATTAATAAATGGTACAGGATCAGCCTGCATAAGTTGGTATATATTTAATGATGGAGATTTTTCCCCATAAACAGAATTTATAGATTTTATAGTCTGTTTTTTTTGACCAGATGATTTTATAATTATTTGTATTTGTTTTTTTCCGTCACTTGAGTTTATAACTGTCTTTGTCGTTTTATTTGCACCAAACAAGTTTATAACCTTTTTCATGTTTTTTTTTCCTTTCAATTTCTTTCTTCGTCCAAATGATAAATACTAACATAAAATTATGAAAAATATGTAATATTTTATGAGGAAATATTTTAAAAATTATATACCCCATAGTTGTCTTTTTATTTACCTGGTACATAATAGCTAAAGCAATGGGAATTAAAAAAACTATAGTTAAAATTACAAATTGTTTATATTCTTTTAATACATATGAACCACCTATTTTTGTTATTTCATTTCCTTTTAATTCGGTTCCTGGATTTTCTTGTTTAGTCACTGAAGCTGGCATTAGTTTTTGAGATCCTTCTTTATCGGTTTGATCAGAATTATGGTTTCCAGATGGGTCCTGAGGCGGTTTATGTTCTTGACCTTGTTCCTTAGAATTTTGTGTAGTTTGCATAGTTGGTGGAGTTGGTGATGTTTGTGGAGCTTTGAGAGTTTGTGATGCATCTGATGAAGGCTGATGTGGATTTTGTTGAGATAAATCTTGTTGAGGTAAATCTTGTTGAGGTAAATCTTGTTGAGGTGGATCTTTTTGGGGTTTTGATGGATCATCACGTGTGGGTGGATCGCCCTCTGTTCCGTCTGATCCAGGTTTATTATCATCTGAATCTTTTGGGCCTTCGGATGGGGCATTAGGTGTGGGTGGATCATCC
The DNA here is from genome assembly GCF_900002335.3 of Plasmodium chabaudi chabaudi. Lineage (NCBI taxonomy): Eukaryota > Apicomplexa > Aconoidasida > Haemosporida > Plasmodiidae > Plasmodium > Plasmodium chabaudi. The sequence continues at coordinate 49,110 of NC_030113.2, forward strand.
CCTGTCCCGCCTGATCCAGATTGTTTATCACCTGAATCAGGAGGGTCTTCTACTTGTTTAGAATCAATACTTAGATTGTTAATAAAATTATTAAAAAATTCAGTAAAATTAATGAAAGTGGTTTTTAAATTAGATACAGACGTATTATATAAACTATTAATGTTATCAATGGCGTCTGTAATTTTTTCCTTATGTTCATTAAAAAGTTTGGAAGCGTTATTTATTTGCTCCATGCCTTTTGACGCGATCATATAAATGTATGGTTTAATATCAAAAGATGGCCATGGTGTATTTTGAGGTTCTTTTTCTCCTGGAGTACTATCTGTGCCACCTCCATCATTACCTGAACCATCTGGTCCTTCTTGATTTTCTTTATCACCACCTGTACCTCCTTCTTGATTATCTGTGTCACTACCTGATCCACCACTTGTTCCACTACCTGAATCTCTTACTTGACTACCTTGCCCACCACCTGTTTCACTGTCTTGGCCTCCTGCTCCAAGACCTGCACCTCCTTCATTGGAATCTCCATTTCCTGTTCCGCTACTTGGGCTTCCTGATTCAGGATGTGTATTTTGCTTTCCTGCAACATCATTTGAATCTTTTTTTCCACTTTCTTCAATATTTTCATTATCTTTAGTGTTTCCTGGCCCAGCATCTATACCTTTTGGTGTATTGGTTCCATTTTTTTGCACGCTTTGTGTATCTCCATCCATATTCCCTTGATTTTCAGAGCCCGCTGCTTGACTTGATGCTTGGGGTCCTGGTGGGGAAGTACCCGCATCGTTTGTTCTCTTTGATGTACCATCATTTGATTTCCCCTCGGAATCTATTTTATCATTTATTACACCACCCGGGCCTCTGTTTTCACTATTTGGATTGCTTACATCACCACTTGCACCCCCTGTATTTGATTTACTACTTTCTGAATCCATTGATTCAATTTTAGAAGCGCCTTGTCCATTTTGGGGGTTTGATCCTCCTTCTTTAGTTTTTGGTAATACATTACTGCCTTGTGGAGATGGTGGTGTTTCGTGCTGACTATTTTTTAATTGGCCTGAAGGGGGTGGTGGAGATGGTGAATCTTTTTTTTGTGGCTGTGGCGGTGGTTCTTCTTTTGAAGAAGATTGTAATGGTGATTTGTCCGCTTTTTTTGGATTTGTAATTTTTTTTTGGGGGAATTTACATTTTGTATTACTGATGTCATATGTTTTAAAACCTCTCACCGCTTTCATCTCTTTTCCATCTTTTGGTGTAAGCGTTTGAAGCTTAGCTGCTAATTTAGAGTTTGAACTATTTTTCTTAATAAATGAACTAAAATCATCATATATACCTTTTAATTTATTCAATAAATCAAGATATGGCTTGCATTTATAAATGTTCAAATAAAGGTTTTTATATTGATGACTGCAATCGGCAGGATATTTATAAAATTGCTTAGTTTGGGTACCGTTATAATAACCTGTAATTATTTTACATATTAGATTAAGTAATTTATAATATTCGCTCATATACTTAAGATTAGCTTCTTTCAAACCCTTTATCATATCCAAAAAAGCCCAATAATCAAATATTCCTTTATATTTCTCTAAATAATTTTTATAAGCCTCATTTAAAGTAGTACCATCCATATAGTTATTTACATCCTTTTTGTCTATGCTTTTGAGGTGCATCTTAAATAATTTATCACTTATCCACATCAATAAACATTCATCATAATTATTATACCTTTGTTTTACTTTTATTGAATCTTTGAATTTCTTAAATATATATGCAGCCAAAGCATCAATACTTTCTTCATTAGTTTTACAACTACCATTACGACAATATCCTTTGATGGTTATGTCTTTGTTAATTTTCTCCGTATCGACATTTTCATCATTAAAATAACTATCACCTTCGAGAAGTAACATACACTAAGAAAATATTTATAAAAATATAAATTAATTCAAAATTAATTCAAATAAAATTTAATATGATTTGAATATAATTTAAACATAATAAAATTAAGGATAAATATATTTTATTTTAAAATAAGGTTATTTACCAATTGTTTGTGCTTGCTCATTGTAATGGAATTTTGTTTTTAAACTGTAGATTGACATCATATTGTTTTTACATAAAACTTATATACTACACCAAAAAATTTATGCAATTATTTGTCTTTCTATGTGAAATTTTAAATAGTTAAACGCACTTTAGCATTTTTCTCAATAATAATATTAATTTTAAATTAATATACAATAATATAATGAAATAAAACTTATATTAACTTTTGTTGCAATTGAGATAAGCATTCTTATTTTGTGATTTGTTCGAACCATTTTTATCATATGCGAAATATCGCTATTCTTAATAATATTTGGAATAGCTTCATTGTGTAATTTTGTGTAACATTTCAATAAGTTTAAATAAAACACATTTTCTAATTATTATACGTTCTTACATTAGAGAACTATACATTTTCTTGATTTATAGTAAAATTATCACCAATTCTATATTATTATAAATATATAAAGAATTAAAAATGTGTTATTACTATAATTGTTAAAAATGTATTTGTATCTCATTATTTGAATATAATGTATTATTTAAGTTATTATTCAACATGGAATATCACACCTTTTATATTATTTCTAATAAATACAAAACACAAGTTGTGTTTAAATTTAATATTTTCCTTTTTCTAAATAAATGGTATATAGCATGTTTAATTACCTTAATTAATATATGTAAATTAATAATTCATTTTAGAATATGTGCTAATATTTCTTTACATATAACATAATTAATGAATAATTTAAGTGCATATTTTATCTAATTTTTAAAATTAAAAAAGCATAATATACAAATATATTAATTGAGCTATTGCAATTAAAATGAATCATGAATATAAATTGGTTTTAGGGTAATAGTTAGTATATAGAGAATGTATAATATTCTTTTCATTCTTATGATTTATTTAATGTATAAATGATTAAAAAATATTTTTCAAACATTAAAGCAAATAAATATAATTGTGCTCGTGCAATTTAATTTAAATATATTAACTTTAAATTTTAAAATTGTATTAATACTTTGGTTAGAATAATTAACTAATTTAGAAGCAATATAATATGTATTATCATTTTAAATACACATTTATTCTTACAACCTAAACATATGTATTGTACATTTTTTAATAATATAATTTTATTTATTTCTATAATAAAATATTTACATTTTTAATGGAAACTTTAGAATTATTAGTAAAATTAATGGTATCTTACTTGACAATGTTGATTCTAGTATTGCTACATTAAAGCTTAAATAAGTGTTATAATATTCATATGATATTTTATACGCACAATTATAATCTCCTCACATGTTTAAGAATATGTATAATCCATTTATACCCATATAAAATAAACATAATATATTAATTCGTATTTAATCATGTATTAATCAATATTGTGATTGCTATCACTAATGGCGCATCAATGTATACTACTATGAGGTAAGTAATGCACTCAAGAGAAATGCTTTAAATCAATTACTAATTTTCCTTGCCTCATTGCTTTAAAGTATAAAATTTTAGAACATATGTATTATTTTGTAACAACAATGTATTTAAATTATTTTAAAGTTTGTGCATATATAATAGCCTAATAAAAATGTTATTAGTTCAAATAAAATTAATTTTAATTATATGAAGTTTTCATAATAAAACACTATTTAAATATTAGTAAAGTATTTTATTATATTATATGTATAGGCATATAATAAGAAAGCTATTATTTCTATCGTATTATTTATAATTATTAAAACAAAATATAATCTAAATTTTATTAACATTCTTATATGCAATTATATTAACTATTTTAAATATAATTTATTTATACCTCAAAACTATAAAATTTTTAAATTAATAGTGATTAATCTAATGTTATACCTTTATTGTAAATAAATTAAAGTATATAGAACTATTTCTATTATTTGAATTTAATGATTTAGCATAAAATGATGCTATATACAATCAAAAAATAAATGGTATTATACATATATCTATAATGTATTTTTTATTGTACTATTAAAAATGTTAGATGCATAAAATACCTTTTATAGATAATGTTGTATTGTCGATTTTTGATCGATATTTTATGAATCTGCATTATATTATTATGTATTATTAGCCTGTTTAATTAATGTTAAAAATATATCCATTAACCTGAAGGTATATTATAATGTAGATAAATGCTCCAAATGAACCTAATTATATGTTACAGCTTCATATATAAGGTTATTATTTCGTTTGGTTGGAAAGTTGTAATTTAAATAAAAATAACGACAGAAATAATATGTTTTGCTAAATAAAATGCTTCATCAAATAAAGAAACATATTGTATTATTCATGATTCAATATGTCTCTGGGTTAGCAACTCTTATATAATAAATAATAAGGGTTCTTCCATATAGTTAGTCAACAATTACCAATAAAGTATAAAATGGGAGGTTGTAATATGACGCATTTATATATATAAATGAATTATATGAAAATATTATAACGTATGGGAAATAGCTATACACCCCATTTCATATTAATGGCTATGCCCTTTTTGGGTGCATATTTAGACACTATCTCGCGATTAAAAATACGAGGATAACACATATTTAATCACCAATTACAGACAATATATATTATCAAATTATTACAAAATAATTACAATATACCCAGAACCCTAACCCAAAGCGCAGATTAAGCGAACGGAAAAATAATCCACAAACATAACACTGCCCCATAAAATTTTAAACACCTCGATATCGAGAAATTAAAATAAAAAAATTAATTAATTTTATGTATCCATATTATATACTTCTTGATTTTACAAAATTATGCTTCATTATTTTTATATTTTATTTATTTGTATTTTTTAAAATTTTATATATACTCTATTTTGCCATTAAAAGAAAATTTATAATTTGTATTAATTTATAAAAAAAATATGGGCATCAATATCATTACTTATAAATAATTTTTATAAAATTAACAATTTTGCTAAAAAATATTATTTAGTAAAATTTATGTTAAAAATGATAAAAAATCGCAGAATTTTTGATTCTCATAATATAAATTTTATCAAGTTATTGTTATGAAACATTATAAATAATTGTTATAATATTGAGGAATGCATATAAATATAATGTAATATTCGCCTTTAAACAAACTCCTTAATATTTAAAATTATAAAATATTCTTTATACTCAAAGCAAATAGAAAGAAACAACAAAACAACTATTTTTATATATTAATTATTACAATTTATATTTCTAGCATGGGTATTGATTCCGTAATATAGTTGTTTGCGTATATTAGAACAAATCTAATAAATTGTTACATTAAAACAATATATATTTTTTATACTCTTATCCTACCTTTATATTATCAACTTTCTCTTGTTAAATAAATGCTGTTGTCATATAATATACGTTTTTTCTATCTATGCATAAATTTCAGTTTTATTTTTAAGTTATGAACTATAATAATAAAAAATTTGGGTACCTATAATACAACGTATTAATAATGTTATATATAACTAAAGCTATTTTTTTATATATATAATATTTATTAAAGCTGTAATAATTATTGTTCACTTATATGCAACGCTTTAAATAAAAATCAAATTATTTATATATTTTTTAAAAAAAAACATTTACTTTAATTTTTATATATTATAATATATTATGTTTTCGTATATTATTCGAAATATAATTGTAATAATATTATTACATAAATTTCAATAATAATAATAATTAAATAATTAACATTTTAAAAACCAATATATAGAATACAAGACATGTTACTAAATTGTATATTCTGTACGTATTTATTAGTATACAATAATATTAAAAAATATAATAAATACCTGAAATAAATAAAATTTAAAAATTATTTATGTTTTTTAAATAAATATTAATTTTTGTAAATTTTTCGAAATCGGTTGCTTCGATTTAACATAATTATACACCCTTTATATTTATTAATTGAAAATTAATAAAAAATAAATATATTAATATTTTTTAGTATTTTATATATCAAATTCAAAAATGAATAAAGGATATATTAAGATTGCTTTGGCAATTTTAAGCTTCGCAGGATATATGCAAAATGTAGCATTTGCAAGCGAAGCTGCTGTACCTACCACTTCGTAAGAAAATAATTGCATCATATATATCTGCATTGAATATAAATATGTGTATACTGTTTATTATGAGAATATTATGTATATTTTGTGAATTTGGATATGTATAACAATTGGAAAATAAAAGCAACTTATAAATATATATTTGTTTCTAAATTATAAATGCAAACGCATTTAAAAATATATTTCCTTCTCCATTTCTAGTTCAAATGAAAAAAATAGGCAACATCTAAATTTAAGATCTAGACAACAAGGATCTTTCAACCCTCGAGAAGCTAAACAAGCAGCAGCTGTTATGGCCGAAGCTTTAAATATTTCAAAAAAACATGCCGAACACACAGATGATTACAGGTTCTATTGTGAGATGAATGGAGCAGTTCTACATTTTAAGCCATTCAGATATACTACAATTGGAAAGCTTGAATTTACAATCCCCAACGCCAATAATGTATGAATTAACAAGCAATAATTTTTAATTCATGAAATTATTTTAAAATAACAAAATATAATTGTTAATATATAAATATTTTTTTTGTTATTGTTAGTATGCTGATATATTAAAGATGTTATGGGGTCCCAATACCGAAAATAACTACAAAAATATGTTCGATACAGGTATATAATTAACTAATTTATTTAATGTGATTATTAATCTTTATGATGGATTTATTGTTTTTTTATAATCAATCTTCAATTTTCTAAATTTAATAATGTTTTAATTGACATGTATACAAAATTATATTTTTTTTAGGAAAAATTTTTCGAATGTACAATGAAAATCTAGCTATTATACAACAGTATTACCACGGCCCTATAGGGGATTCATACTATAATGTAATAGTCAACAAAGTTGAAGTAAGGATATTTTTTTTTCTTCATCCTTCTAGATATACTTTTTTTTCGTATGACTATATCATAATTTATAAAAATGTACTTTTTATTAATTTATAGCTATCAGACGACGAAACTGCAATACTCTTGGTTTCATCAGATATGAAGGATAATAGCAAACCACGTCCTATACCTTATCAAAATCCTATCGTAACAAGTGCAAACTCATTCAAGCCTGTTCTTAATTCTGAAGTCGAAGTTAGAATAGGAATGTTACACAAAACGTATATTAACTTAATGACGCTTTTCATTAAAAAGGAAGCTGATGGCGTTAAAATTACCCTTATCGGCTCTGTAAGCAATATAAAAATTTTAGTAACATAATTTTGTGTTACCATTATCAAAACTATATAAATTCTATATAAATTTTCATATTGTAATACATATATTCATTCATAATAAAATGGAGCATTTATATATTTATTAATTTTTGTTTCTTTTCTCAGATTGAACATGGTTTTATTCCCAATACCGATAGGCCAAGAAAAACTCTTATGAATATAACAGCCTTTATAATGTTAAATTTTATCAATCTAAAAGATGTTGTTAAAAAGAAATAAATGTATTTCCAAATAACATTTTTTAAAATTTTGATATTTATATTAATAAAATAAACTTATTTTCATGAATTATGTTTATTTTAAATTATTGTTATAGAACATAGATTTTGTTTTTAAACAGTATTTGATTTGCACAACATTTATTCATGGTTTTTATTGTAAATATAAATATAGTTTTTGAAATGGTAAATACGTAATGCTTGTGCGTATTTATCTGACTATGAAAAACTAAATAACAACCTTCATGGGTGTCAAATATAAAATTACGAAATTTGAAGCTTTGTTTTAAAGAAAATTTATGGGTTATAAAGAAATAAGAAAATATGTACAAACTTAAAGAGAGAGCAATATGTTCTTATATTAGTTATAAACATAAAGCATGCCATTTATTAAAATTATAACTTTTAAAAATATATCAGATTATTACTTTTTCTAAATATATGATATGTCGTTTATATTTTAATTAATAATATAAATGATTATCCCATTTAGAATATACAATAAACTTGTTCGTATACAAATATCCATAATACAAAATTATATTTTAATAAGTAATATTCTACTTCATATTCTATTTATCTTTCTAAAATTAAAACACAAAATGTGCAATTTAAGTTAATCAAATTAATTACAAATTGAAACAATATGGCACCTAGATTGGTTTTAAAGCTAGTATATATATTACCATTCTTATTAACTAATTAATATATAAATAAATACAAACTTCAATTTTAAGCTATAAAAACCAATTTGATAAAACTACTTTCATATGATTTACTTAAATTTTATAGAAACAATATAAGGGGATTTACCATTCTAGTGCATATTCCTATTTAGAACCTAAACATGTTATATGCTCCATATTTTATAATAAAATATTTAGCTCAATCTAGAAAACTATATTTTTATTCAAATTATTAATATAATTAATAATGTATGGCTTTGCAGTGTTAATATTATACATAAGCGTAAATTATAATAATTATTTATCGTCTGGATCTTTTCATTTTTAATAATATATATCAACTTATTCAAATAAAATGAGTTTAATGATTTTGTCGTGTTTAATACTTTATTTATTGTTACCATTGTTGCGTTCTGCTATATCGCTGTATGGTACAACGGAATAATTAATGCGCTTAATAAAAATACTTTAAATCAATGGATAATATTTCCGCGTTTCATAGCTTTAAATCAAGTATTTTAGAACATATATACTATCTCGGAAAAACATTATATATAACCTAATATAAATATTATTAGTTCAAGTAAAATTAATTATTATCTACCTTTTCGATAAAATTAATACTTAATTATATGATGTTTTCATAATAAAACAACATTTCAATATTAGTTATTAGTAATACATTTTATTAGATTATATGTATAGGCATGTAACAATAATGTTATTCTTTCTATTATATTATTTATAACTATTAGAACCAAATATGTTATAAACTTTATTAATATACTTATAATTTATTTATTCCTCAAATCTATGAAGCTTAAAAATGAATAGTTATTAATCTATTATTATGCCTTATGATAAATAAATTAAAGCGTATAAAGAAACATATATCAATACTAATTAGTTTTAATGCAAATATAAAGGGAATACACAAAATGATACAAATATAATCGAAAAGTGAAAGGATAGTATACATATATTTATAATGTAATTTTTTATTGTATTATTAAAAATGGTAGATGCATAAAAAGCCTTTTATAGATGATGCTGAATTATTGAATCTCGATCGATATTTATGAATCGGATTTTGTGATTATCTATTATATATTTGAAATATGCTTAATTAACATTAAAAATATGCATATTAGCCTGAAGGTACATTATAATACAAATAAATGCTCCAAATGAATCTAATTATATATTACAACTTCATATATAAGATTATTATACCGTTCGGTTGCAAAATGCAATTTGAATCAAAATAATAATGACACGAATAATATGTTTTACTAAGTAAAATGCTTCATCGAATAAAGAAACCTATTTGGTTATGCATAATTCAATATAAATCTGGGTTAATACGTCTTACATAATATGGGTTCTTATATTTAGTTAGCCAAAAATTAGCAATAAAATGTGAAGTTATAATATTGCAACATTTAATATATACGAACGAGTTAGATGAAAGTATTATAACTTATGGAAAATGTGTTATACGGCCCTTTTACAATAGTGCTTATCACCTTTTTTGCTTACAAATATAGACATCACCTCGAGATTAAACATATGAAGATAGTACACATATTTAATTAGTATTCAAAGACCAATAAATATTATCAAATTATAAACAATTTAATAAAAATATTACAATAACCCATAATACAGAACCCTGACCCATAATGTATGAGCACCTCGGCATCAACAATATTAAAATAATAAAATAAATTTATTTTATATATGCATATATATATTTCTTGGTTTCACAACTTTTGTTTCATTTTATTTTTATATTTTATTTATTTGTATTTTTTTATTTTGTATGTACTTTGTTTTACTATTAAAATGGGACTTGTAATTTGTATTCATTTATACAAAAATGGATGCCAATATTACTACCAATAAATAATTTTTATAAAATTAAAAATTTTGTTAGAAAAATGTTATGTAATAAAATTTGTATTAAATGTGATAAAAAAATTCAGAATGATTGAATTTCATAATTTTACCATACTATTATTTTGATGAAGTAAAAAATATAGTTATTAACTATTATTAGTAATATATAAAATTAATTGATCTACCGATTAAATTAATTATTTTAATATTTAAAAATGCAAAGACATGCCTTATACTCAAAGCAAATGAAAAAATAGAAAAAATTATTTTAATATAATTATATATATTTACATTAATAATTATATTAAAACAAATATATGTTTTTATTATTTTCTTGCTTTTATATTTGTATTTTAAATGATTTATTTCTATTAGGTAAAACAACATGTTTTTTTTCTATTATATATAAATATAAGTATATATGTAATTCCATATGTAACGGAATCATTTATAAATTTTAAATTGAGTTTAATCATTTATAAAAATATTAAAAAAATGTATTCATAATGTTATATGTTAAAAATATCATTTATATAATATAATTAAAATTATTTATTTTTATATTTTATAATATTAATAAAATTATGAATTATAATATTTTGGCATTTATTATTTATGAAATATTCTGTATTACATAGTCTTGTAATCGAATGATTTAAATATAAAAATATTAAACCTATAAATCTGATAAAAACCTACATTTTGTCATTTAAATAATAGTCTGTATTTTTTTATGCTTTATTGGAGAAAATTATTTGCTTCAATTTTAATTATACTTGTCCATATTTTCGAGTTGTTAATTTTTAGTTAAAAAAATACTATATATTTTTTAATATGTTGTTTATAAAGTTCAAAAATGAATAAATTTTATATTCAAATTGTTTTTTTTCTATTAAGTGTCTCAGTGTATCTGAATAATAAAACCCTTGCAACTGAGCCTGCTCCAGGAAAATCAATATTCAAATCAAAAAATAGTTATGCTACGTAAGAAAATGCATCCATATATATGTTACATATTTCATTATGAAAATATTAAATATACTCCTATGCAACAATGTTATAATATAATACAACACCTTTATTTTTGTACGCATAAAAAACATGTTCATTTTGATCAATGATAGTTCAGAAGAAATATATGAAAGCAACAAGCACTTATTATGTGCAAATCCCGAAGAAATACAAAATGCGGAAAAGCTTATGAACGAAGCTATAACACATTTAGAATATCATGCTACAAATAATCATGGTTATAAACATCTGGCAGAAGATCCTTATTGTAATTTGAATGTTTATGAAAAAAAATATCAAGACGATACAATAGTTCTCAATTTTCAATATATACTCCATGATCCCAATAAGGTATCAATTAATAAATAACATTAAAAGTCATAAACCAAATTAAAATTAAAAAATTATTATAACTTATATACAAACATTTTTCTTTGTTTCCATTAGTATAATGAAACCATAGGCGAGTTTTGGGATCACAATATTCTCAACCCGATCGATTATAAATCTACTAAAAGTATACATAACATAAATAATTAGCCAAATGAGCACGATATTGTTACTATTTATTTGACATTTTGTTATTTGTTATTGCCATTGTTATATAATACTATTTATTTTTTCCCATATATTCAAACTCATGATATTTTAATTTCATATATGCAATTTATAATATTGTTTTTTAGGAAAAATTGCTCGTGTGTACAATCCAAATTTAGTAATCATACAACAACGTTACAAAAATAACCCTGGGGACTGTGAGAAATATTTTTATGCTTTAGCCAAAAAAGCTCAAGTAAGGAAATATTTACTTGTCTGTTTCATTATAAATCGCATTTTTCATATCATTCACAATAATTTATGCAATATATTTTTATTAATTTTGTAGATATCCGAAGACAAAACTATAATCGTCATGACATCAGCAAATATAAATGATCACAATAGTAAAAATAAGAAATCCTATAAAAACACATTAATAGAAAGCGCAAATTTATTCACAACTGACATTGATTCTGAAGAAGATATTAGAAAAGGGAAATTAAATAAAACGTTTCTTAACATAGGTGGATACCTCATTGAAAAAAACGACAATTGTGTTCAAATCACCCGTATCGAATCTGTAAGCGATATGCATATTTTAATAGCATGATAATTCTCAGCAAGTGTTTAAATAAATGCACATATTTATAATATATACTATAGTTTGCTAAAAATTTAAACATTTTATATATTCATCCATTTATGCTTTTTTTCTTAGATTGATGAAAATGGATCCATTAACAAAAATGCATTATTGAAAAGGTTTTAGATTATTTTTTCATTCATATATATTTTTCAGTACCATAATATTAGAAAATTTATGTTACTAAACCATGTATATGGCCGCTTTAAGTTGCCATCATAAAATGTTTTTTTGTTTTAAGAATGTTTTCTTTGTATATTAATTGTTTATGTATTTTAATATTATGATACATCTATATGTATTAATTTTGTGAATACTACAAATATAGCTGCTATTATTTATGATTTTTCTTTCATATTAATAGTCCATGCCCCTTTTAGGATCATATTTAGACATCATCTCGGGATTAAACATACTAGGATGGTACATATATTTAATCACCATTTACAAAAAATATAATCAAATTATAAACAAATTAATAAAAATATGGCCACAATCCAAAACATAGATTCCATAATACAGAACCCTGATCCATAATGCATGAACAACTCGGCATCAGGAATATTATAATTAAAAAATAAATTAATTTTACGTATGTATACGTATTTCGTGCTTTTACAACTTTATGTTTCATTATTTTATTTTTATATTTTTATTTATTTGTATTTTTTTTAATTATATATATTATGTTTTATTATTAAAAGGAAATACATAATTTGTATTCATTTATAAAAAAACATGGTTGCCAATATTACGACCAATAAACAATTTTTATAAAATTAACAATTTTGATAGAAAAAAGTTATTTAGTAAAATTTGTATTAAAAGCATAAAAAAATTACAAAAAATGCGATTTATCGTCATATATATTTTATCGTACTATTATTATGATGAGATAAAAAATATGGTTATTATAGTAGTATTAATAATATATTTAATTAACTGGATTTCTCAAATTAAATTAATTTCTTTAATATAAAAAAACAGAATCGATATATTTTATATTAAATCTAGCATTTCCAAAAAATTGTTGTAAAACAAATGAAAAAAATATGGAAACAACTATTTTAATATAATTATTAATAAAACATATATATATTTTACATTATTTTCTTACTTTTACATTTTTATTTTAAATAATTTATTATATATAGGTAAAAACAACAGTTTTTTTCTATTAAATATAAATACAAGTATATATGTAATTCATACGTAATGGAACATTTTATAAATTTTAAATAGAGTTTAATCACTTGTAAAAATATAAAAAATACGTATTCATAATGTTATATGTTAAAAATATCATTATATAATTAAAAACATTTATTTTAGATATCATAATGTTAATGAAATTATTGATATTAATTATTTGTAAGCTTCGGTTATTGACGTTGTTTTATGATTGAATTATTTAAATAAAAAATGTATTAAAATTAAAAATATGATAAAAGCATACAAAATTGTCGTTTAAATAATAGTTTGTATTTTTTTTATGCCTTATTGGAAAAAAAATATTTTCTTCAATTTTAATTATACTTCTGCAACTTTTCGAGTTGTTAATTTTTAATTAAAAAAAATACTAATATAAATTTTAATATTTTGTTTGTAAAGTTTAAAATGAATAAATTTTATATTCAAATCGCTTTATTTCTTTTAAGTGTCTCAATATATCTGAATAATAAAACCATTGCAACTGAGTCTGCTCCAGAAATAGCTAAAAAAATAAAATCAAAAAATAGTCATGTTACGTAAGAAAATGCATCAATATATATATTACATATTTCATTATGAGAATATAAATATACGTCTATGTAATAATTTTATAATATAAATATAACACAATTTATTCAAATCGCTTTATTTCTTTTAAGTGTCTCAGTATATATGAATGATAACCCCCTTGCAACTGAATCTGCTCTAGAAATAGCTAAAAAAATCCAATCAAAAGATCGTTATGCTACGTAAGAAAATACATCAATATATATATTATATATTTCATTATGAAAATATTAAATAAACACCTATGCAATAATGCTATAATATAAATACAACACCTTTTATTCAAATCGCTTTATTTCTTTTAAGTGTCTCAGTATATATGAATGATAAACCCCTTCCAACTGAACCTGCTCCAGGAAAACCTAAAAAAATAAAACCAAAAGATCTTTATGTTACGTAAGAAAATGCATCGATATATATTACATATTTCATTATGAAAATATTAAATATACTCCTATGCAACAATATTATAATATAAATGCAACACCTTTATTTTTGTACTCATAAAAATCATGTTTATTTTGATCAATGATAGTTCGGAAGAAATATATGAAAAAAACAAAGAATTATTATGTACCAATCCCGAAGAAATAAAAAATGCGGAAAAACTTATGAACGAAGCTGTAGAACATTTAAAATATCATGCTACATGTAAAAAGGGTTATAAAGCTATATCGCATATTGTTCGTGATCATATGGTTTTTTTCAAAAAAAAACATCAAGGCGATACAGATGTCGTAAGGGTCACATATAGAAAGATGGATACGAATAGGGTATCAATTAACGAAAGACATAAAAGTTATAAACCAAATTAAAATTAAAAAATTATTATAATTTATATACATATATTCCTCTTTTCTTCCATTAGTATAATAAAGTAGTAGCCGACATATGGAATCCTGATGTTATCAAACTGGTCGAGTATACATATACTAAAAGTATGCAAAACATAAATAATTAGCCAAATGAACATATTATTGTTACTATTTATTCGATATTTCGTTATTTGTTATTGTCATTGTCGTTGTTATATGATACTATTTATTGTTTCCCATATCTTCAAACTCATGATATTTTAATTTCATCTATGCAATTTTATAATATTTTTTTTAGCAAAATTTGTTCGTGTGTACAATCCAAATTTAGTAATCATACAGCAACGTTTCAAAAAATGGCCATGGAGCCATGAGAAATATTTTTATGCTTTAGCTAAAAAGGTTCAAGTAAGGAAACTTTTCGTCTCTTTTCGTTATAAATCATATTTTTCACAATAATTTATGCAATATATTTTTAATAATTTTATAGTTATCAAAATATGAAAGTATAATTGTCATGACTTCAGCAAACATAATTGATCACCACCCTTCCGATAAAGAATATAAAAACACAATAATAGAAAGCGCAAATTCATTCACAACTGAAATTGATTCTGAAGAGGATATTCGAAGTGGAAAATTAAAAAAAACATTCGTTAGGTTAGCTGGGTACTTAATTCAAGAATGCCAAACTTATGTTGGTGTCACCTATATCAACTCTGTAAGCGATATACAAATTTAATAACTTATTTCAACAATTGTTAACAAATATATTGTTTTAAATAATGCACATGTTTATAATATATACTATAATTTGCAAAAAATTTAAACATTTTATATATCCATCCATTTTTGTTTGTTTTCTTAGATTGATGGAAATTGTTACATTTATACTTAGCAAAAACACATTATTGGAAAAGCTTTCGATGCTTTATTCCTTCATATAGAAACATATATTTCATACATATTTTTCAATACCATAATATTCGAATATTTATGTTAATAAATCATGTATAATGGCATCTTTAAGTTGCCATGATAAAATTTTTTTTTGTTTTAAGAATGTTTTCTTTGCATATTAATTGTTTATGTCTTTTAATATTAGGATACATCTATATGTATTAATTTTGTGAATACTACAAATATAATCAAATTATAAACAAATTAATAAAAATATTACCACAATCCAAAGCATAGATTCCATAAAACAAAGTCATAGCCAATAAAGCATGAACACCGCCGGTATCAAGAATATTAGAATTAAAAACTAAATTAAATTGATGCATCTATATATATTTCTTGATTTTACAACTTTATGTTTCATTATTTTGTTTTTATATTTTATTTGTATATTTTTTAATTTTATATATCCGTTGTTTTACTATTAAAGTGAATTTATAATTTAAATTCATTTATAAAAAAGCATGGTTGTCAATATTACGACCAATAAATAATTTTTATAACTTAACAACTTTTCTAAAAAATGCTATTTAGTAAAATGCGTATTAAATGTGACAAAAATCACAGAATGCTTGATTCTCATAGTATAAATTTTATCAAATTATTGCTATGAAACACCACACCTATTTTTATATAATAATTATTACAATTGTATTTCTAGCATGACTATATATTCATTAATATAATTGTTTCCGTATATTATATCAAACTTAGTCAAGCATTACATTAAAACAATATATATTTTTATAATATTATCCTGCTTTTATATCTTATTATCAATTTCTATTAGGCAAATAAATATGGGTGTTATATAATATACGTTTTTTCAATGCATGCGTAAGTCTCCCATGTAATACTCAAATGAATAAATTACAGTTTTATTTTTAAGTTATAAACTATAATAACAAAAAGTTTGTGTATCAATAATGTATCATATTAATAATGTTATGTATAACTAAAAGTATTTTTTAAATATATAAGATTTTTGATATTTATTAAAGCTACAATAATTGTTGTTCACTTATATGCAACGGCTTAAATAAAAACAAAATTAATCTATGCATTCTTTTAAAAAGACCCTTTACTTTAATTTTTATATATGATAACATGTTGCATTTTACATATATAATTCTAATCATAATTGTAATATTATTATATAAAATTCAATAATAATAATTAAATAGAAAAATAAAAAAAACCGAAACACGATTAATAATGTAGAGAATACAATACCATCACTGAACTCTATATTCTGTATGTATTTATTAGATGCAATAATATTAAAAAAATAATTATATTTAAAAATATAATAAATGCATGAAATAAATGAATTTTAAAAATTATTTATGTTTTTTAAATAAATATTAATTTTTATAATTTTTTCGAGAATCGATTGCTTCGATTTAACATAATTATACAACCTTTATATTTGTTAATTTTCAATTTCTAAAAAATATATTAATATTTTTTAATTTTTTATTTATCAAATTCAAAAATGAATAAAGGATACATTAAGATTGCTTTGGCACTTTTAAGTGTCACAGGATATATGAAAAATATAGCATTTGCAATAGAACCTGTTGCAAACACTAATTCGTAAGAAAATAATTGCAACATTATATTGAATATAAATATGTATATACTGCTTATTATGAGAATATTATATGTATTGTGAATGTAGATATGCATAACAATTGTAAAATCAAAATAGCTTTTTATAAGCATATATTTTTTCTAAATTATAAACGAAAATGCATTTAAAAATATAATTCCTTCTCCATTTGTAGTTCAAATGAAGAAAATAGCCAACATCTAAATTTAAGATATAGACACCAAGAATATTCCGACTCTGAAGAAGCTACACAAGCAGCAGATGTTATGGCCGAAGCTTTAAATGCTGCAAAAGAGCATGCCGAACATACAGATGATTACAAGTTTTATTATGCGGAAAATGGAGCAGTTCTACATTTTAAGGAATTAAATAATACTGAAATTGGAAAGCTTGAATTTACAATTCCAAACGCCGATAATGTATGAATGAACAAGCAATAATTTTTAATTCATGAAATTATTTTAAAATAACAAAATATAATTGTTAATATATAAATATATATTTTTTGCTATTATTAGTATGATGACATAGTAAATATGTTATGGGATCAAAATGTCGAAGAAATCTTCAATGATATCTTTATTGGAGGTATTTAATCAATTTATTTAATGTCCTTATCAATCTTTATGATGTATTTCTTGTTTTGTTATCATTAATGCCCAATATTTTATTTAATATTTTTCATTTTGTTAAATTTAATCATGTTTTAATTTACATGTATACAAAAATATATTTTTTTTAGGAATCACTTCTCAAATATACAATGAAAATTTAATACTTCTACAACATCGTTACAAAATCAATTTATGGAGTGTATATTATAATGCATTAGCCAACAAAGTTGAAGTAAGGATATTTTTTTTTCTTCATCCTTCTAGATGCACCTTTTTTCATATTATTATGCCCTAATTTATGAAAATGTACTTTTTATTAATTTATAGCTATCAGAAGACGAAACTGCAATAGTTTTGGTTTCATCAGATATGAATGATCATCATCCAGCAAAGGATTTCAATTATGTAAATCCTATCGTAACAAGTGCAAACTCATTCAATCCTGATGTTAATTCTGAAAGCAGCATTAGAATAGGATTTTCACACCAAATCTATCTTAACTTAGTGGCAATTTTCATTAAAAAGGAAGCCAATGGCGTTAAAATTACCCAACTCACCTCTGTAAGCAATATAAAAATTTTAGTAACATAATTTTGTTTCACCATTATCAAAAATATATGCATTATATATAAATGTTCATATCTTAATATATCTATTCATTCATAATAAAAATGGAGCATTTATATATTTATTAATTTTTGTCTCTTTTCTCAGATTGAACATGCTTATGCTCCCGATAACTCTAACCCAAGAGAAACTTACAAAAATATGACAGCCTCTGCAATGCTCAATACTACCAAAATAGGAGATATTATTAAAAAGAAATAAACGTATTTCCAAATAGCATCTTTTAAAATTTTGATACTTATACTAATAAAATAAACTTGTTTTCATGAATTATGTTTGTTTTAAATTTTTGTTATAGAACATAGATTTTGTTTTTAAACAGTATTTGATTTGCACAAAATTTATTCATGGCTTGTATTGTAAATATAAATATAGTTTTTGAAATGGTAAGTGCGTAATGTTTGTGTGTATTTATCTGACTATGAAAAACTAAATAACAACCTTCATGGCTGTCAAATATAAAATGACGAATTTCGAAGCTTTGTTTTAAAGAAAATTTATGGGTTATAAAGAAATAAGAAAATATGTACAAACTTAAAGAGAGAGCAATATGTTCTTACATGAAATATATGCATAATATTCATTTAAATAAAGTCTAAAACTAAATTATTATGCTAATTTAATGTAATTCACATATATATGTACTTATTTTTTATTTAATAAAAAATATTTCCTTTTGGGATGTCTATAAATCATTTGCTCCCTTTGAATATTCGTAGCACATCTCGAAATTTATCTTTGCCTTTATAGTTTTCAAAAAAAGATATATTTTTACTATAATTATTTCCTAATGCTACTATATTGCAGACATATTCACATAATAATTGTACCTGTATAAAATATTGAATATATCCCGTCTAAAGGGAGATACTATTCTTCATGCAATGATCAGTGTCATCATCGCTATTGTTTAAAACATTATTACTGGTAATTGTGCTATACCTTTTTTTAATCATTTTTATATAAACAATAAAGATTTATGAATAACTATAAGGTGCTTAGCTAAGTGTACATAAAAAATATAATAATATTTCATAAATTCATGTTTTTTTATTATTCTTCAATTTACAAGATATATTTTTGTATTTTAATTAATGACTTCTTAATGTTCAAATTATACTTATAAAGTTAATTATTATTATGTCGTGTTACAAAAAAAGAGAAAAAATGCTAGGCTGGTGCTTACAAAACAATAATGACCAAAAATATATTAATAAAATAAACACACAAACTCATGTTAAAATTTATATGTTTAAAGCTACATTTTATATAAAATATTAAAACAAACATAAAAATATGTCGTAAAACAAAATATAAATTAAAAATACTATGGTGATAGCAAACGAATCAATCATATTTCAATTAATTATTTTCGGAATATTCTTTCACAAATTATAAACAATAATGTAAATAAGTATATCAGTCTTCTATTAACAATTTATAATAAATAAATTGTATTTATTTTAACATTTATACAATCAGAATAGACTTAAAATATTAACACATAGATATATAAATGGAAAGTCTCATCATATTCTTAATTAGCATATCGATCACACAAGCAAGTATCGTCTTTTTTTTCGTTCATTTTCTTCGTCATAGTCTTCTTCATAATGTTTATCTTCTTCATAATGTTCATCTTCTTCATGATATTTATCTTCTTCTTCTTCATAATATTTATCTGGATCATCATCGGCATCCACGTCTTTAGGATATTTATTCTTTAATGGGTTTCTGTGATTAAATTTTATACCATTTTTTTCATTACTTCTGTTTATTTCTTCAGCATCACGAGCGCTTTCATTTCCTACATCAAATGCCTTAGATCGGTCATACAAGAACATAAACATAATATATATATATGCCATAACATATAATAACCACTATTATATAATTTTCTATATATTAGTTTATATTTTATTTTGGTAACTTACTTTGTGTTGGGCGCAATGTACTGATACATCCAAAAGGGCATACAAGGCGATACAAACTAAACTAAGTATCCTTTTATTCATTTTTTTATTAATAGAAAGTGTTTTTCGAAGATAACGCTTTAAAATAATATATATTACTTATTCTTTTTCGATTTCCTTTTTATTTATTATTGTTTTACAAAAATAATGGTATTATTTAATATTACAACTTGTTTAATTTTAAATTATGTAAAAATTTATTAAATATTTATGAGCGTATATTTTAATAAAATTATATGTTTTTGCTATCTTAAACAATCCACAAATTTATAATTGTGCAATTATAAGTTAACACGATTTAAAATTTTACTTTTATTTTAACATAAATAATATGATTTGCTTTTAATGCATAAAAAATATATATATTCATTCTGAATATTTTTTGTTTAATTAAACCATTATATTTAATATGACAAAATTAATTTTAATATTTAAAATATAAATAAAATAATCCAATAATTTACATGCAACATCATCATATAAATATATAACAACTGCTACCACTAGAGAAATAGATATATAATTGCAAACATTTTCATATTTATGTTTTTTTTTCAAATAACAAACAATTTTCGTAAAGAATACAATATTTTAATTGTAAACAAATGAGTTTATGTAACGAATTCAACCAAGAATATATTTTTTTGCATATTTTTAGATAAGTGTCTTTAGTATAATCTAAAAGCTCATTTAATAACATGCCTGACAGTTTATAAACTTATATTTTTCTATTGGCGTTTATTTGCATCTAAATGCATTCTTATTTGTTATACTTCTCAAGTGTTTATTATTATTTAATAATATTTTATATCTTTTATAAAAATAGGGTAAATGAGCCTTAATATGGCCCTTACATACTAAATCCCAATTATTTATACTAATAAATTAAATTCGGTTTATTTACTATTGTTTGAATTTTATATTGTATTTTAAATACGTATTCGCATATTTTTAACATTAAAATAAAAAGTTAATTAGTTTATTATTCTATGGTATTTTCTTTTCTTTTATAAACAAAAAAAATTAACAAAAAAAATAAATTAATAAATGGTGCAGGATCAGCCTGCATAAGTTTGTACACATTTACTAATGGAAATTTTTCCCCATAAATGGAATTTATAGATTTTTTAGTCTTTTTTTTTCGACTAGATGATTTTATAATTATTTGCACTTGGTTTTTTCCATAAGTTGAGTTTATAACTGTCTTTGTCGTTTTATTTGCGCCAAACAAATTTATAACCTTTTTCATGTTTTTTTTTCTCTTCATTTCCTTTCTCCATCCAGATGACAAATACTAACATAAAAATGTGGAAAAATATATAATTTTTTGCAATAATGAAAATTCTTTAAAAGTTTTGTATTTAGTAATTATATTATTATTTACCTTATACACAATTAATAAAATAATGGGTATTAAAACAAGCGTAACTGATATTCCAGTTAAACTACACTGTTCAGATGTGCAACATACTAATGTGGCATTCATAAAATTTACTTCAGGTTTACAATCCCCTGATCCATTCCATGTAGTTGGAATTATATTCCAGGGGGTTCTGGAAATGGGGCCAGAACTTGGCGATTTTGCCAATTGAGCATTTCCTTTTTGAGTAGGGTGACTGGTTTGTGGGTTTTGCAGTGTGGTAGATTGTGATTGTGAAGGTGATTGGTTTGGTTGTGATGAAATTGGAGGTGAATTTGGCGGTGGGGAGAGTGGTAGATTTGATGGTGAATCTTGTGATGGATCTGACGATGTAATTGGTGTTGGATCTTTTGATGGAGTTGATGGTTGAGGTGGTAGTGGATCTCCAGTTTCTTTTGATTGATCACTATTTTGTGGTAAGCTATCCCCTGAGCTGCCTGGTTTAGGAGTGCCAACTTGATCAAGTTGGTTAGTTATACTATTAAGCATGACACTAAAATAAATGATAGATGCATTGTAAACCCTTTTTAAATTATCCACAGTATCATTATATACATCATTGATTTGATCTGTAGCTTCTTTAAACTTTTGATGATTGTCTTTAATAAATTGGGAAGCTTTATTATAAAATTGTGTGCCATTTAATAGGAATTCATGAAATACCGACCCCAAATCAATAGATCCTCCTGATGTACTCGATGTTCCTGTTTGATCTAATGGATTTGGTATATCTGGTTTCCCGTCTTGACTTGGCGCATGATTTCCTGATGGAGGATCACCTGTTCCACCGCTTGGAGCTCCTGGTTCACTGGCTCCACCATCCCCATTTCCGCTTTCACTGCCCAAATCCTTTGTTTCACTTTTAGAACCGCCTTGTCCATCTGAACGATTTGATCCTTCTGTTTGTGCAGGATCTGATTGTGTTTGTAGTTGTGTTTCCTGTGATGTTTCTGGTGACGACGATTCTTTTGTCTCTGATATTAATGGTTGTTTTTCTGGGTCATCTGTAGAAGGCATGCTGTCCCTATTTTCCAAATCATCTGAATTTTCTGACCCACTACTTGAAGTTCCTTGTTTAGAGCCCGAATTTTGTTGTTGACCATCTGGTGGTTGTTCTGGTGTATGTACTATTCCACCATCTTGTTTTCCTATTTCATTTGTTGTTTTATGTTGGCCACTATCTGAACCTTTTGATGTATTCTCTTGATTTGATAATTGACCTCCTGCAGCATTTGATACACCGTGAGAGCCGGGTGATTCTTTTTGAATCGTTATAGTCGGTGCCGGTCCTGGATTAGGTTTTTTTTTTTGGGAATAACATTTTTTTTTACTAAATTTATATGATATAAAACTTCTCACTGCGTTCATCTCTACTCCATCTTCTCTTGTAAGTTTTTGAAGCTTAGTTTCTAAATTATTTTTTGAATCACTTTCCTCAATAGCAGAAACTCTAAAATCATCATATATACCTTTTAATTTATTCAATAAACGAAGATATGATCTGCATTCAGAAATGTTGTTATAAAGTATTTTATATTGATTAAGGCAATTTTTAGAATATTTAGAAAGTTGCTTACTTCCAGCACCGTTATCTTTATAATCTGCAATTGTTTTACATATATTATTAAGTAATTTATAAAATTCGCTCATATACTTAAGATTAGCTTCTTTCAAACCATTTATATGACCAAAAAGATCCCAATAATCCAATTTTACTTTATTTTTCTTTAAATATTTGTCATAAGCCTGATT
Source organism: Plasmodium chabaudi chabaudi (assembly GCF_900002335.3). NCBI lineage: Eukaryota > Apicomplexa > Aconoidasida > Haemosporida > Plasmodiidae > Plasmodium > Plasmodium chabaudi. Next base: position 73,073 of record NC_030113.2, read on the forward strand.
TAAAGTAATAAGATAGACAAAGCCTTTTTTGACATCTTTGCCTTTGCTATCGTAGTACATCTTAAGCAATTTATCACTTAGCCACATCAAGAAACATTCATCATACTTATTATAATCATGCTGATTTATTGAAGTTTTGAATTCCTTAATTATATATGCGGTCAAAGCATTAATACTATCTTCATTTGTTTTACAATCATCATTATAGCAATATCCTTTGATGGTTGCGTGTTTGTTAATTTCATTCATTTTGACATTTTTACCATTAAAATAGCTATCGGCTTCAATAAGAAATTCACACTAACAAATATTTATAAAAATATGCATTAATTCAAAATTTATCAAATAAAATTTAATATGATTTGAAATAAGTTAAACATAATAAAATTAAGGATATATATGTTTTATTTTAAAATAAATTTATTTACCATTATTTTATGTTTGTCCATTGTAATGGAATTTTGTTTTTAAACTGTAGATTGGCATCATATTGTTTTTACATAAAACTTATATACTACACCAAAAAATTTATGCAATTATTTGTCTTTATATGTGAAATTTTAAATAGTTAAGCCCAGTTTAGCATTATTCTCAATAATAATATTAATTTTAAAATAATATAATGAAATAAAACTTATATTAACTTTTGTTGCAATTGAGATAAGCATTCTTATTTTGTGATTTGTTCGAACCATTTTTATCATATGCGAAATATCGCTATTCTTAATAATATTTGAAATAGCTTCATTGTATTATTTTGTGTAACATTTCAATAAGTTTAAATAAAACACATTTTCTAATTATTATATGCTTATGCATTGAGGACTATGCATTTTTTAGATTTATAGTAAAGAGGCCGCCAATTTTATATTATTATAAAAATGTACAGAATTAGAAATGCATTATTACTATAATTGTTAAAAATATATTTGTATCTCATTATTTGAATGTCATGTATTGATATATGTTATTGCTCAACGTGAAATATTACAACTTTTTATATATTTCTAATAAATATAAACACAATTTGTGTTTAAATTTAATATTATTATTTTTTCTAAATAAATGAATATAATACGTTTAATTATCTTAATAATTCACCTTAAAATATGTAATAAAATTGCTTATGTGCTAACATTTCTTTATATATAAATATAATTAATGAATAGTTGTGAGTGCATATAGTATCTAATTTTTTAAATTAAAAAAGCATAATATAAAAATTAGGTTAATTGAGCTACTACAATTAAAATGAATCATGAATATAAATTAGTTTTAGAATAATAATTAGTATATATAAAATGTATATTATTCTTTTCATCCTTATTAGTTATTTATCATATAAACAATTAAAAAATATATTTTAAACATTAAATCAAATAAATATAATTTAAATATATTAATTTTTAAATTGTATTCATGGTTTGGTTGGAATAATTAATTAATTTGAGAAGCATATAGCATGGACTACCATTTTAAGTGCACATTTTTACTTATAATTTAAACATATATTGTGTATTGCACAGTTTGTAATAAAACGTTATTTATTTCTATAATAAAATAAATGTATTTTTAATGAAACTATATAATTATTACTTTAATTAATATTGTTTTTCTTGTAGTGCTAATTCTAATATTACCACATTAAAGCTTAAATAAATGTTATAATATTTCATTTTATCGTGTATGGATACAATTTTGATTTTGCCACCCGTTTTAGAATATATAAATGAATTTATACACATGTGGTGTATCAAATAAACATAATATATTTGTTCATATTTAGTAACATACTAATCCATTATTATTACTATTATTATTGTTACTGGCATATCACTGTATACCACAATGAGATAATTAATGCACTCAAGAGAAATATTTTAAACCAATTAGTAAATTTCCTTGTTCCATTGTTTTAAAGGATAACATTTTATAATATATATATTATTTCGTAATAACAATATATTTAAAATATAAATTTATAAGTTTGTATATATAATAACCTAATATAAATATTATTAATTCAAATAAATTTTATTATTATTTGCTTTCTCAACAAAATTAATATTAATTTTAATTATATGGCGTTTTCACAATAAAACAGCATTTCTATATTTCTTATTGGTAAAACATTTTACTAGTTTATATGTATAGTTATATAATAACGATATTTTATATATTATTTATAATTATTAGAAAAATTATTGGAACAAAATATGATATGGAATTTTATTAATATACTTATAATTTATTTATTCCTCAAATATATAAAGCGTAAAAAACAACTTCTATTAATATTAATTAATTTTAATACAAATGTAAAGAAAATACAAAAGGATAATAGTAACTACAATTAAAAACTTAAAAACTTAAAACTATTGTATATATAGTTCAATTTTTATGTATTACAAAAATGTTAGATGCATAAAATGTCTTTTATAGATAACGTTATATTATCGAATCTCGATTGATATTTTATGAATCTATATTTTTTGGTTACCTATTATGTATTATTAGTTTGTTTAATTAATGTTAAAAACACATATGTTAATCTGATTATATATTGTATTGCAGAGGAATGTTCAAAATAAGTTTTATTATAGTTTATAGATATATATTTAGTTTTATTATTACAACTCGGTTGAAGAATGCTATAATTTAAATCAAAATAATAGTGGCGCAAATAAAATTTTTCATCAAATAAAGAAAAATAATGTGCTATTCATGATTAAATATAGCCTCTGATTAGCAAGTCTTATATAATAATGCTTCTTATATATAGTTAGCCAAAATTAGCAATAAAATATGAAATATAATATTGCCACGTTAATATATATGAACGAATTAGATAGAAGTATTATAACTTATGGAAAATATTTTAGGTGTCCCCTTTCATATTAATGGTTATACCCCTTTTGGGGTCATATTTAGATATCTCGGGATCAAATATACTAGGATGACACATATATTTAATCACCATTTTCAGACCAATAAATATTACCAAATTATAAACAAATTAATAAAAATATAACCCTAACCCAAAACATAAATTCCATAGAACAAAACGATAACCCATGATACAGAACCCTGACCCATAATGCATGAACAACTCGGCATCAGGAATATTATAATTAAAAAATAAATTAATTTTACGTATGTATACGTATTTCGTGCTTTTACAACTTTATGTTTCATTATTTTATTTTTATATTTTTATTTATTTGTATTTTTTTTAATTATATATATTATGTTTTATTATTAAAAGGAAATACATAATTTGTATTAATATAAAAAAATATGGGCATCAATATTACTACCAATAAACAATTTTTATAAAATTAACAATTTTGATAGAAAAATGTTATTTAGTAAAATTTTTATTAAAAGCATAAAAAAAAAATACAGAAAATTCGATTTATCGTCATATATATTTTATCATACTATTATTTTGATGAGGTAAAAATATGGTTATTATGGTAGTATTAATAATATATTTAATTAATTGCATTTCTCAAATTAAATTATTTTTATATTTAAAACACAATAGACATGTTTATATTAAATCTAGATTTCCAAAAAATTGTTGTAAAAGAAATGAAAAAAATAGTAAAACAATTATTTAATATAATTATTAATAAAGCATATATATTTTTTACATTATTTTCTTTTATATTTTTATTTTAAATAATTTATTTTATATAGGTAAAAACAATTGTTTTTTTCTATTATATATAAATATTAATATACATGCAATTTCCTGCGTAATGGAACGTTTTGTAAATTTTAAATAGAGTTTAATCACTTATAAAAATATAAAATTTACGTATTCATAATGTTATATGTTAAAAATATCATTATATAATTAAAATTATTTATTTTAGATATCATAATATGAATGAAATTATCGATATTAATTATTTATAAGCTTCGATTATTGACGTCGTTTTTGATTGAATTATTTAAATAACAAATATATTAAAATTACAAATCTGATAAAAGCATACAAAACTGTTGTTTAAATAATAGTTTGTATTTTTTTTATGCTTTATTGGAAAAAAAATATTTTCTTCAATTTTAATTACGCATCTTCAACTTTTCGAATTGTTAATTTTTAATTAAAAAAAATACTAATATAAATTTTCATATTTTGTTTGTAAAGTTCAAAATGAATAAGTTTTATATTCAAATCGCTTTATCTCTTTTAAGCATTTTCGTATATGCGAATAAGGAAACCCTTGCAACTGAGCGTGCTTCAAAAGAAAATACAACACCCCAATTATACCATAATTATCCTACGTAAGAAAATGCAGAAATATATTATATTACATGTTTCATTATGAAAATATTAAATATACGCCTGTACAACCATGTTATAATATAAATACAATTTTATTTTTGTAAACATTAAAAATATGTTTATTTTTATCAATGACAGTCCCGAAGAAGTATATGAAAAAAACAAGCACCGATTATGTGTCAGTTCAGGAGAAGCTATGCATGCAGACCAAGTTATGAACGAAGCTGTAAAATATTTAGAGCACTATGCTACAAGTAAAGACGGTTTTAAATTATTTGTAAAAAATCCTGATAATGGTCTATCTCATTATATAAAAAAACTTGATGACGATACAGATATTCTAAAAATTAATTTAAATATTTATGCTTCCAATCAGGTATCAATTAACAAACAATATTAAGTTATAAACCAAATTAAAATTAAAAAATTATTATAATTTATATCCATATATTTTTCTTTGTTTCCATTAGTATGATGCAATAATAAGCAAATATTGGGATCCCGATACCCCCAATACTTACAATAGAGGCATTGTTAAAAGTATGCAAAACATAAGCAATTAGTCAAATTAACATAACACTGTTACTAATTATTCGACATTCTGTGCTTTACTGTTTCCCATGTCTTCAAATTCATAATATTTTATTTTACATAATACAAAATTATTTTTTTTAATAGTTGCCCGTGTGTACGATCCAAATTTAGTATTAATACAACAACGTTACGAAAAAGATTCTAAAGGCAATCAGAAATATTTTTATGCTTTAATGAAAAGAGCTCAAGTAAGAAAACTTTTCTTCTTATGCTTCTTTATAAATAATATTTCTATATTATTCACAATAATTTATTCAAATACTCTTTTATTAATTTTGTAGATATCAGAAAACAAAACTGTAATTGCCATGACGTCAGCAAATATAAATGATCACAACCCTTACAGAAAAAAATATCAAAACAAAATCGTAAAAAGCGCAAATGAATTTCAAACTAGCGTTGATTCTGAGAGTTACATTAGACAATATGAATCAAGTAATGCGCATGTTAACTTGGCTGGATATCTCATTGAAAAAAAAGGCGAAAATCTTGAAATCACCTATGTCGAATCTGTAAGCGATATATAAATTTAATAGCTTATTTCAACGATTGTTAAAAGAATATTGTTTTAAATAAATGTACATATTTATAATATATACTATGATTTGCAAAAAATTTATCCATTTATGTTTTTTTTCATAGATTGAAGGGCATTCTACCTTTTAACAAAAATGCATTATTGGAAAAGCTTCAGATCATTCATTCATATATACTTTTCAGCACTGTAATATTAGAAAATTTATGTTAGTAATATGATTTATTTTCATGCATAATGGTTGATTTAAATTAGCATTATAAATCATTTTTTCATTATAATAATGTTTGGCATATATAATTTGTTTATGTTTTTAATATTATAATTCATCTATATGTATTAAATTTGTGAGTGTTACAAACGTAAGTATTATAATTTGTGAAAGATATTTATTTATGGCATTATTTTTATATTGTTATGTTAATTCACTTTTTGTACTCAAAATCTATAAGTTTTGTTTTTCTTTTACTATTTCTGTCATTTTAACTGTTCTTATAAATCAAATAATTTTCATTAAAAATTATCTCCAAATAGGGCATGTCTTAATTATATCAATTGATATAATCTGGACAATATATTAATGATTTATTTTCTTCTTTCATTTTTTGATTCTTAAATTGAATCTTTACCCCTCTTTTCATTGATCCAGTTTTTTAGAATAAAAAATACATATTCCAAATTGGATCTTTAACAGATATATAACAGTGATTCCTTTATGATGCACTATTATTTTTCATTTATTTATTATTCATTCAATAAGCATATATTTATATATCTCTGATATAAATACCATTATATCTTTATATAATTTGTTATTGAATATTTATAGAAAACAATTGTACGTAGCATATAATAGAGACTTAAAGTGTGTATTTTACATTTTAACAAAATTGTAGCATTTTTCAATAATAAATAATTTGTTTTATAATAAAATCATATTTCAATATTAGTTATTGGTAGAATATTTTACTAGTTTATATGTATAGGCATGTAATAACAACTTTAATTTTATCTATTATATTATTTTAAATTATTAGAACAAAATATGTTATAAACTTTACTAATATATTTATATTTTATTTTTTAACTATTTTAAAATATAATTTATTTATACCTCAAAATTATAAAATTTAAAAAATAACAATGATTAATCTAGAATTATACCTCTATAGTAAATAGATTAATGTACATATAATTATTTCTTTTATTTTAATTTAAAACTTTAGCATAAAATGATATATATAACTGAAAGTTAAAAGGACAGTATCCATATATATAGTGGATTTTTTATGCATTGTTAAAAATATTAGATGCATAAATGCCTTTATGGATAATGTTGTATTATCGAATCTCGATCGATATTTTGTGATTATCTATTATATAATATTATGCTTAATTAATGTTAAAAATATACTCATTTATCTGAAGGTATATTATAATGTAGATAAATGTTGCAAATGAACCTGATAATATATTACAGCTTCATATATAAGATTAATATACTGTTCTGTTGCCAATATACAATTTAAATCAAAGTTATAATGAGACAAGCAATATGTTTTACTAAATAATGTTTTCATGAAATAAAGAAGTATATTTTATTATTCATGATTCAATATAGATGTAAGATAACAAATCTTATATAATAAATAATAAGGATTCTTATAAATAGTTAGCCAAATTTAGCATTAGAACACATAATATGAAGTTATAATATTGTTATATTTAATATATACGAACGAATTATATGAAACTATTATAACGTACGAAAAATGTGTAATGAGACCCCATTCATATTAATGGCCATGCCCATTTTTTAGTTACATATTTAGACATAATCTCGAGATTAGACATACGGGGATGATACATATATTTAATCAGCATTTGTAGACCAAAATATTATCAAATTATAAACAAATTAATAAAAATATATTCCTAGCCCTAACTCAAAACGCAAATGCATCTAACCAAACACTAACCCATAATACATAACCTTGACCCATAATGCAATACATGATTCGTAAAGGATGAACGCCAACACCAAGAATATTAAAATTAAGAACTAAATTAATTTTATGTATGCATATATATATTCTTGATTTTACAACTTTATGCTTTAATATTTTATTTTTATATTTTATTTATTTGTATTTTTTTTAATTATATATATACTTTGTTTTATTATTAAAAGGGGGTTTATAACTTGTATTAATATAAAAAAAATGGGCGTCAATATTACTACCAATAAATAATTTTTATAAGATTTAAGAAATTTGCTGGAAATTTTTTATTTAATAAAATTCAGCTAAAATTGGAAAAAAAAATACAGAAAGCGTGATTTACCATCAAATATATTTTATCATGCTATTATTATAATAAAGTAAAAATATTGTTATATAATAATATTAGTAATGTAAAAAATTAACTGTATCTATCGATTAAATTAATTATTTTAATATAATTATTAATATAAATATATATAATTATGTTAAAACAAATATATATTTTATATTATTTTCTTACTTTTATATTTTTATTTTAAATGATTGATTTTCTATTAAACAAAAACAACGTATATTTTTTCTATTATATATAAATATAAGTATATATGGGATTCCATACGTAATTGGACGTTTTATAAATTTTAAATCGAGTTTAATCATTTATTAAAATATAAAATTTGCGTATATATAATGCTATACATTAAAAATATCATATATATAATTAAAATTATTTATTTTTAGATGTTATAATATTAATTAAATTATGAATCATAATATTTTTGATATTCGTTATTTATGAATACTTCAGCTATTGATGCCGTCTTATGATTAAATTGTTTAAATAAAAATATGTTAAAATTATAAATCTGATAAAAGCATACATTTTGTCGTTTAAATATTAGTTGTTTATACTTTATTTGAAAAAACTGTTTGCTTCAATTTTAATTATACTTTCCCAGATTTTCGAGTTGTTAATTTTTACTAATAAAACATTAATATATTTTTTAATATTTTGTTTATAAAGCTCCAAAATGAATAAATTTTATATTCAAATTGTTTTTTTTCTATTAAGTGTCTCAGTATATCTGAATAATAAAACCCTTGCAACTGAGCCTGCTCCAGAAAAAGTTACAAAAACAGAATCAAAAAATAGTTATACTACGTAAGAAAATGCATCCATATATATTACATATTTCATTATGAAAATATTGAATATGTTTCTATACAACAATGTTATAATATAAATACAACACCTTTATTTTTGTACGCATAAAAAACATGTCCATTTTGATCAATGATAGTTCAGAAGAAATATATGAAAGCAACAAACACTTATTATGTGCAAATCCCGAAGAAATACAAAATGCAGAAAAACTTATGAACGAAGCTATAGAACATTTAGTACATCATGCTGCAAGTGAAGATGGTTATGAATTATATGAAAAAGGTTATGGTATTAATACGTCCTATTATAAAAAAAAGCATAATGACAATACCGATGTTAAAAAGTTTATATATATAAAGGATGATCCGAATAAGGTATCAATTAATGAACGACATAAAAAGTTATAAACCGAATTGAAATTAAAAAATTTATTATAATTTATATACATATATTCCTCTTTGCTTCCATTAGTATAATAAAGTAGTAGCCGACATATGGAATCCCAATATTCTCAACCCGTTCGATTATAAATCTACTAAAAGTATACATAACATAAATAATTAGCCAAATAAGCATGATATTGTTACTATTTATTTGACATTTTGTTATTTATTATTTCCAGTGTTATATGATGCTATTTACTGTTTCTCATATCTTCAAATTCATGACATTTTAATTTCATCTATGCGATTTTATAATATTTTATTTTAGGAAAAATTGCCCGTGTGTACAATCCAAATTTAGTAATCATACAACAACGTTACAAAAAATCGATTTTTAGCCGCTGGAAATATTTTTATGCTTTAGCTACAAAAGTTGAAGTAAGGAAACCGATTCTCTTATGTTTCTATATAAATCGTACTTCTCAAATTTCACAATAATTTATTCAAATACGCTTTTATTAATTTTGTAGATATCCGAAGACAAAACTATAATTGTCATGACCTCAGCAAATATAATTGATCACCACCCTTCTGATAAAGAATATAAAAACACAATTGTAGAAAGCGCAAATTTATTCAAAATTGACATTGATTCTGAAGAAGATATTAGAAAAGGAAAATTAAATAAAAATTTTCTTAATATAGGTGGACACCTCATTGAAAAACAAGACAATTGTGTTAAAATCACCCGTATCGAATCTGTAAGCGATATGCATATTTTAATAACATTATAATTCTCAACAATTGTTTAAATAAATGCGCATATTTATAATATATACTATAATTTTCAAAAAATTTAAACATTTTATATATTCATTTATTTCCGTTTTTTTTCTTAGATTGACTAGCATGGTTCCATTTAACAAAAATGCATTATTGAAAAGGTTTTAGATTATTTTTTCATTTACACATATTTTCAGCACCATAATGTTAGAGATTTATGTTAATAAACCATGTATATGGCCGCTTTAAGTTGCCATCATAAAATGTTTTTGTGTTTTAAGAATGTTTTCTTTGTATATTAATTGTTTATGCCTTATAATATTAGGATCATCTATATGTATTCATTTGTGAATACTACAACATAACTGTTGTTATTTATGAAGATCTTTTATTTATGATATTTCTTTCATATTAATAGCCAGCCCCTTTCTTGGGTGCATATTTAGACATAATCCCGAGATTAAACATACGGGGATGATACATATATTTAATCACCATTTACAAACCAACAAATATGATCAAATTATAAACAAATTAATAAAAATATGACCGCAATCCAAAACATAGACTCCATAAAACAAAACCATAACCCATCAAGCATGAACACCGCCGATATCAAAAATATTATAATTAAAAACTAAATTAATTTTATGTATCCATACATACTTCTTGACTTTACAACTTTATGTTTCGTTATTTTATTCTTATATTTTATTTATTTGTATTTTTTTTTAATTATATATATTTTTTTTGACTATTAAAATGGAATTTATAATTTAAATTCATTTATAAAAAAACATGATTATCAATATTACGACCAATAAACAATTTTTATAAAATTAATAATTTTGCTAGAAAATATTATTTAGTAAAATGCGTATTAAATGTGACAAAAATCACAGAATGTTAGATTCTCATAATATAAATTTTATCAAGTTATTGGTAAGAAGCAACACAACTATCTTTACATAATAATTATTACAATTGTATTTCTAGCATGACTATATATTCATTAATATAATTGTTTCCGTATATTAGATCAAACATAGTAAAGTGTTACATTAAAGCAATATATATTTTTATAATATTATCCTGGTTTTATATTTTATTATCAATTTCTATTAGTAAATAAATGTAGGTGTCATATAATATACGTTTTTTCCATGCATGCGTAAATCCTCCCATGTAATACTCAAATGAATAAATTACAGTTTTATTTTTAAGTTATAAACTATAATAATAAAAAAATTTTGTATCAATAATATAACAAATTAATAATGCTATATATAACTAAAAGTATTTTTTAAATATATAAAATTTTTGATATTTAATATTTATTAAAGTTGCAATAATTATTGTTCACTTATATGCAACGGTTTAAATAAAAAAATTATTTTACTTTAATTTTTATATGCTATATTATATATATATAATTTTAAATATATTGTAATGCTATTATATAAATATCAATAATAATAATAATTAAATAGTTAACATTTAAAGAACCCAAACCTAATTAATAATGTAGAAAATGCAAGACCGTCACTAAATTCTATATGTATTTATTAGTATATAATAATATTTAAAAAATAATTAAATTTAAGTCTGATAAATGCATGAAATAAATATGTTTTAAAAATTATTTATATATTTTTAAATTTGTTCGAAAATCGATTGCTTCGATTTAACATAATTATACAACCTTAATACTTGTTAATTTTTAATTTCTAAAAAATATAGTAATATTTTTTAATATTTACTTATCAAATCTAAAAATGAATAAAGGATATATTAAGGTTGTTTTGGCACTTTTAAGTGTCGCAGGATATATGCAAAATGTAGCATTTGCAAGCGACCGCGCTCCAAGCACTAACTCGTAAGAAAATGATTGCAACATATATATATCGAATATGTACATATTGTTTATTATGAAAATATTATATATATTTTGTGAATGTATATATGCATAACAATTGTAAAATAAAAACAACTTCTTATAAATATATATATCTTTTTAATTATAAATGGAAATAAATTTAAAAATATATTGCCTTCTCCATTTGTAGTTCAAATGAAGAAACGAAGCAGCAATTATCTTTAAACCCTGAAGAAGATAAAGAGCAATTATCTATCGGTTCTGAAGAAGATAAAGAGCAATTATCTACCGGTTCTGAAGAAGATAAACAGCAATTATCTACCGGATCTGAAGAAGATAAACAGCAATTATCTACCGGATCTGAAGAAGATAAGCAACAATTATTCATCAACTTTGAAGAAGTTAAAAAAAAAGTATCTTTCAGGACTAAAAAACCTAAACGCAAAGTATCTTTCAGGGCTAAAGAATTTAAACACCAAGTATCTTTCGCCCCTAAAAAAGGTAAACACCAAGTATCTTTCGCCCCTAAAAAAGGTAAACACCAAGTATCTTTCGCCCCTAAAAAAGGTAAATACCAAGTATCTTCCACCCCTAACAAAGGTAAATACCAACCACGTTTCAATCCTAGAGGATGTAGGCACCACAGCCGTTTCGAGCCTAAAAGGTGTGGACAACAAGCATATTTCGGGCCTAGAGAATGTATGCATGAACTGTTTTTCGGACCTAGAGGATTTATACACCAATTAACTTCCAAAACTAAAAAAGGTAAACAACAACCATCTTTCAAACCTAAAAAAGGTAAACAACAACCATCTTCCAAACCTAAAAAAGCTAAAAAACAAGCGCCTTCTAAGCCTAAAGAAGCTAAACAGCAGGTATCTTCCGAGCCGAAAGAAGTTAAACAACAAGCATCTCCTAACCTTGAAGAAGTTAAGCCACAATTATCTTCTGAACCTAAAGAAGTTAAACAGCAGGTATCTATTGGCTCTGAAGAAGTTAAGCCACAAGTATCTTCTGAACCTAAAGAAGGTGAAAAAGAAGTATCTTCCAAGCCTAAAAAAGCTAAAAAACAAGTATCTTCCAAGACTAAAAAAGCTAAAAAACAAGTATATATCGACCCAGAAGAAGCTAAAGAAGCAGCAGATGTTATGGCCGAAGCTTTAGCTCTTGCACAAAAACATGCCAAACATACAAAAAATTACAAATTATATTATATGAAAGATGAAGAAGCAATTTTACATTTTAAGACAGTAAACTATATCGATATTGGAAAGCTTGTATTTACAATCCCCAACCCTGATAGTGTATGAATTAACAAGCAATAATTTTGAATTCATGAAATTATTTTAAAATAAAAAAATATAATTGTTAATATATAAATATATTTTTTTTGTTATTATTAGTATGATGGTATAGTAAACATGCTATGGAATCCAAATGGCATAAAGAACTACGACAATCTTTTCGATAAAGGTATATAATTAACTAATTTATTTAATGTGATTATTAATCTTTATGATGCATTTATTGTTTTGTTATACTCAATGTCCAAGTTGCTATTTAATATCTTTCAATTTTCTAAATTTAATCATGTTTTAATTTGCATGTATACAAAATTATAATTTTTTTAGGAAGCTTTTATCGAAAATACAATGATAATTTAGTAATTTTACAACAAAGTTACAAAAATCCTAATCAAAAATGGAATACATATTGTCATCCATTAGCCAGCAAATTTCAAGTAAGACAATTTTCCCCCCTTTATCCTTCTAGCTGTACTTTTTTTCATATTATTATATCCTAATTTATAAAAATGTACTTTCTATTAATTTATAGTTATCAGAAGACGAAACTGCAATAGTCTTTGCCTCATTAGATATTAATGACCCTGATGATGATGATGACTATGGAAAATATGAAAATCCTATCGTAGAAAGTGCAAACACATTCACTCCTAAATTTAATTCTGAACAATATATTGAAATTGAAAAATTATCCCAAATGTATATTAACTTAACGGCATTTTTCATTAAAAAGGAAGCTGATTACGTTAAAATTACCCATATCAGCTCTGTAAGCAATACAGAAAATTTAGTAACATAATTTTATTTCGTCATTATCAAAAATATATACTTTCTATATAAATGTGAATATTTATAATATATATATTCATTTACAATAAAAATGGAGAGTTTTATATATTTATTATTATTTTTTTTTTCTTAGGTTGATCATGATGCTCCTATATATGCCACACCAGATCTTCTTAAATGGTTGACATCCCAAAAAATGATAAATGTTATCAAATTAAGGGGAATTTTTAATAAGGAATAAACATATTTCCAATGGCACCTTTTAAAATTTTGATACTTATATTAGTAAAATAAACTTATTTTCATGAGTTATCTCATTTTTAATTAATGTCACAGAAAACCAATTTAATTTCTAAATAGTGTTTGATTTGCATATAATTTGTTCGTAGTTTGTGGTGTAAAGATAAATCTATATTTTGAAACGGCAAGCAGTAGTGCTTGTATGTATTTATTTAACTATAAAAAACTAAATAATAATTTTTGTGAATGCCAAATATTAAATGATGAGTTTATAAATTTTTTTTTAAAGAAAATTTATGGGTTCTATAGAAATAAAAAAAATGTACGCATATATGTACAAACTTAATGAGAAAACAAAACATTTCTTATATGAATTATAAGCATAATATTCATTTAAATAAAGTCTAAAAATAAATTATTATTGTGTAATATTACAATAAAGAGAACAAATGCTAGGTTGGTGCTTACAAAACAATAATACCCAAAAATATATTAATAAAATAAATGCACAGTATCACACTCAATTTTGTGTGTTTAAAGCCAACTTTTATATAAAATACTAAAACAAACATAAAAATAAGTTGTAAGACAAAATATAAACATATGTATATAATATAAAATTATATGCATACAAATAATAAATACTATGGTTATAGCAAACGAATCAATCGTATTTCAATTATGAATTGTTTTCGGAACATTCTTTCACAAATTATAAACAATAATGTAAATAAGTATATCAGTCTTCTATTAACAATTTATAATAAATAAATTGTATTTATTTTAACATTTATACAATCAGAATAGACTTAAAATATTAACACATAAATATATAAATGGAAAGTCTCATCATATTCTTAATTAGCATATCGATCACACACAAAGGCATCGTTTTTTTTTTCGATCATTATCGTTTTCATCATTTTCATCTTCGTCGCTGTCATATTCATCGTCATCTTCATCTTCTTCTTCATCATCTTCACCATATTCTTCTTCTTCATCTTCTTCTTCATCATCTTCACCATATTCTTCTTCTTCATCTTCTTCGTCATCTTCTTCATCATCTTCACCATATTCTTCTTCTTCATCTTCTTCGTCATCTTCTTCATCATCTTCACCATATTTTTCTTTTTCATCTTCTTCATCATCTTTATCATCGACATCTTTAGGATCATTATTCTTTAATTGGATTTTGTGATTAAATTTTATACCATTTTTTTCATTACTTCTGCTTATTTCTTCGGTATCACGAGCGCTTTCATTTCCTACATCATATTCCTTAGATCGGTCATACAAGAACATAAACATAATAATATATATATGCCATAGCATGTAATAACCACTATTATATAATTTTCTATATATTAGTTTATATTTTACTTTGACAACTTACTTTGTGTTGGGCGCAGTGTACTGATACATCCAAAAGGGCATACAAGGCGATACAAACTAAACTAAGTATCCTTTTATTCATTTTTTTATTAATAGAAAGTGTTTTTCGAAGAAAACGCTTTAAAAATAATATATATTACTTATTCTTTTTCGATTTCCTTTTTATTTATTATTGTTTTACAAAAATAATGGTATTATTTAATATTACAACTTGTTTAATTTTAAATTATATAAAAATTTATTAATTACTTATGGAAGCTGCAATAATTATTGTTCTCTTATATTGAAACGGTTTAAATAAAAAAAAAATAATAATTTGTACATTCTTTTAAAAAATATGTTTACTTTAATTTTTATATACTATATTATATATATATATAATTTTAAATATATTGTAATGTTATTATATAAATATCAATAATAATAATAATTGAATAACTATCATTTAAAGATACAGAACTTAATTAATAATGTAGAAAATACAAGACCGCCATTAATTTCTATATTCTATATATATTTACTAGTATATATAATATTATTTTAAAAAATAATTAAATTTAAAATTTTGAAATTGATGAAATGAATAAATTAAAAAAAATTATTTATATTTATTTAAATAAATATTAAATTTTATAATTTTTCCGAGCATCTATTGCTTCGATTTAGCATACTTATACAACTTTTATGTATGCTAATTTTCAATCTCTATAAATGTATTAATATTTTTTAATATTTTAATTATCAAGTTCAAAAATGAATAAAGGATATATTAAGATTGTTTTATTTCTTTTAAGCATACTCGTATATGTGGATAATGAAGCCCTTGCAACTGAGCTTGTTCCAGAAGAAAATACAACACCCGAACCAACAGATCTTTCCCTTACGTAAGAAAATACAACAATATGTATTACATATTTCATCATGAAGATGTTAAATATATGCCTGTGTAACCATATTATAATATAAATACAATAACTTTATTTTTGTACACATAAAAAATATGTTCATTTTGATCAATGATAGTTCAGAAGAAATAAATGAAAAAAAAGGATATATTATGTACCGATCCAAAAGAAACTAAAGAAGCAATCGAACTTATGAACGAAGCTGTAAAACATTTAGAAATTCATGCTACAGATATGCATAAATATATGTTATGTAGATCCGATAGATTTTCTGATACGACTTTATATAAAAAAAAACTTGAAAATAATACAGATGTTGAAAAAGTTGAATACTCAGTTTATGGTCTCGACAAGGTATCAATTAAAGAAAAATATTAAAATTATAAACCAAATTAAAAAATTATTGTAATTTATATACGAATATTTCTCTTTGTTTTCATTAGCATAATGAAATAATAAACGAAATATGGAATCCTGATCAGCCCAATCCTTTCAATAATGGCGATGTTAAAAGTATACAAAACATAAATAATCAATCAAATTAACATATTATTGTTACTATTTATTCGAAGTTTAGTGATTTATTGTTGCCATTGTTATATGATATTATTTATTGTTTTCTATATCTTCAAATTCATAATATTTTAATTACATAATATAAAATTATTATTTTTTTTTTTAAGTTGTCCGCGTGTACAATCCAAACTTAGTAATAATACAGCAACGTTATAAAAAAAAAACTGGATCCCCTCAGAAATATTTTTATGCTTTAGCTACAAAGGTTCAAGTAAGGAAATTTTTTTTTGTCCATCGCCTCCCAAACCATATTTTTCATATTATTCACAATAGTTCATCCAATATATTTTTGTTAATTTTGTAGATATCAGAAAATACAACTATAATTGCCTATACGTCATCAAATATAAATGATCACAACCCTTCCAAAAAAAAATATGAAAACAAAATCATACAAAAAGCAAATTCATTCAAAATCAACATTAATTCTGAAGAAGATATTAGAAAAGGGAAGTTAAAAAAACGTTTGTTAACTTAGCTGGATATCACATTCAAAATCAACGAAACGGCGCTAATATCACCTATATAGAATCTGTAAGCGATATACAAATTTATATAACATAATAATTTATTTAAACAATTGTTAAACAATATTGTTTTAAATAAATGTGCATATTTATAATATATATAATAATTTGCAAAAAAAATTAAACATTTCATATATTCACCAATTTATGTTTTTTTCTTAGATTGATGGGCATACTTCCATTAAACCCAGATGCCTTTTAGGAAGATGCTATAATAGTTACTACCTTAATATATAAACATATATTTCATATATATTTTTCAGCACCGTAATATTAGAAGATTTATGTTAATAATACAATTTATTTTCATTCATAGTGGTTGCTTTAAATTATCATCATCGATTGTTTTTTGTTTTAAGAATGTTTTTTTTTGTATATTAATTGTTTGTGTCTTTTAATATTATAATGCATCTATATATATTAATTTTATGTACTCAAAATCGATAAGTTGTTTTGTCTTTTACTATTTCTGTGGCTTTAACTGTTCTTATAAACAAATTATTTTATTAATTCTATAATAAAATAATGATATTTTAAATTAAGATGGTTCACTAAACACTGATAATATAATACGTGATAATATGGAATAATAAAAGACATTTAACATGAATTTAGTTATTAACACTTTCTTTATTGACTCAATTTTTTATAATATAAACACGATTGTCCCAAATTGTATCTTTAGAAAAATATATAGCATTGATACTTTTATAATGTGTTATTATATCTCACTGATTTATTACTCATTCAATAAATATATATTTATATATATCTGTTAGAGAATGTCATTATATCTTTATATAATTTTTATTGAATATTTATAGAAAACAATTGTATATAGCATATAATAGGGATATATAGGGTTATTTCTTACATTTTTCAATAACAAATAATTCATTTTATAATAAAATTATTTTTTAAAAAAGGTTTTATATATTATTAACTACTGTTATTAATAAAGTTTTGGAAAAAAAATAATAATCAGACATTAATAATCCTTGAAAATGGCATCTTTATATAAATTACGAAAATAACAAATGATAATGTTATATTCAACTATTACATAAAAATACATATTTTATTTCATTGAACATAATCATTTATAATAATAAATGAATTTACTATTTATTGTTGTTTTATATTTATATGCACTTTTAAATATAGAGCAATGAATATCTGACTTTGGTTATTTTATAAAAAATATAAGACATTAATTAAATTTATCATTCTATAGTGTCTCGTTTTCTTTTATAGATAAAAAAAATCCACAAAAAAAATAAATTAATAAATGGCATAGGATCGGCCTGCATAAGTTTGTATATATTCAATAATGGTATTTTCACATTAACTGAATTTATAACTATTTCTGTCTTTTTTCCATCACCAAAATTTATAACTGATTTTGTATATTTTTTTTTATATTCTGAATTTATAGTTATATATGTTTTTCGTTTTCCATCACGTGAATTTATCACTGTTTTTATTGATTTTTTTTCATTAACTGAATTTATAATTATTTCTGTCTTTTTCCCATCACCTGAATTTATAAACCTCTTTTCCCTTTTCTTTCCACTAACCAAATTTATAACTCTTTTCATGTTTTTTTCTTTCTTCGAATTCTTTGCAGATCCAAATGATAAATACTAAAATAAAAGCGGTAAAAAATATAACATATTTTTTATATTTGTAATTATTAAGTGACAAAAATTTTTAAAATGATATATTTAATAGTTGCGCATTCTTTACCTTATACGTAAATGCTAAAAAAATGAATATTGCAGCTCCTATAATACCAATGCCTAGTATGTCACATTTTTTATTTGTTCCTATACACCATATTGATGGCTTTTCGTTAATTTTAACATCTGTTCCTGAAGGGTTATTTCCACTCCCTGTATTTGAAGGACTCATACCAGAATTTGGTAATGTACCTGTATTAATTGTTAGTGTTTGAATTCCCCCTTTTCCGGCGTTTGGATCAAGTTTCTGCAATGTGTTAGATGCACCGCTCTGAGTAGTATCTTGGGAAACTGGTGTAGAGCTAGGTTGCTGTTGGGGAGGCGGCGTTTGTGCGCCGGGTGATGGTGAAGTTACTGGTGGCGATGGTTGTGGTGTTGATGGTGATAGTGGAGGTGGTGGTGGATTTTGCTGTGATTGTTTAGATGTATCTGTTCCACCCCCTGGGTCATTGGATCCAGGTTGGTTATCATCTGATTGCGAAGAATTACTGAATGGATTCAATTTGCTAGTTACACTACTAACAGCATTGCCAAAATAACTAGTAGTGCTATTATAAGTATCTGTTATGCTTTTCATCGTGCTATTATAAGTATCTTTTACGGCATTCATAGTGCTGTCATAAGCATTTCTTGCACTATCCACAGCGCTATCATAAGCACCTTTTACAATGCCCACAGTGTTACTATATGTGTCACCGATTTTATTGGCGGCACCTATTAAAATGTTCTTTTGAGTTTTATATATATCGGAAACACTAGGTAAATGATTTATGGGATTTAAATTCACTCCCCAAGAGCTGAACCAACCTCCACTGGATTTTCCTGATGGATGCGTTGCACCCTGATCACCTGATACATTTGACCCACCACTTGCTCCACTACCTGTACTTCCTTGACCACTTGAACCTCCTTGATTACTTGAACCGCCTTGACCACCTGTATCTCCTTGATTACTTGAACCGCCTTGACCACCTGTATCTCCTTGATTACTTGAACCGCCTTGACTACTTGAGCCTCCTTGACTACTCGAACCTCCTTGATTACCTGTATCTCCTTGACTACTTGAACCACTTTGACTACCTGATCCACTATATATACCTCCTTTTCCACCTCCTGGATCTCCTACTGCACCATTTGCTCCACTTCCTCCACTACCTGTTACACCACCTGCTCCACTTCCTCCACTACCTGTTACACCACCTGCTCCACTTCCTCCACTACCACCTGCTCCACCACCGCCTGCTCCACTACTACTTCCTCCACCACCACCTGCTCCACTACTACTTCCTCCACCACCACCCGCTCCACTACTACTTCCTCCGCCACCACCTGCTCCACTACCAGCAACTCCCTGCTTAAAATTTGGGCCTTGTGGTTGATTTATTGCATCGCTTGAGGAATCTGCTTTATTTCCAGTGACTGCATTTTTTTGTGCACCAATTCCACCAGGTGATGTGCCTGGATCCGTCCCTGGATTTGTTTGTTGGCTATTTGTGTCCCTTTTTGGATCTGTTGGATTGTTTACTACTCCACTTTGTATACCTGTTGATGTTACCGTACCCGTTGAGGATGTACCTGGTGGTGATTGTATACCTGATGGTGGTGTTACATCTGGTGGTTGCGTTGCACCTGATTGTAGTGTTGTACCTGGTGATGATGAACCCGATGGTACTTGTGCACCTGGTGATGATAGTGTTGCACCTGGTGGTGATAGTGTTGCACCTGGTGGTGATGGTGTTGCACCTGATGGTAGTGTACCTGCTTGTGTTGTACTTGTTGATGTTGGTGTACTTGTTCCAGATGATGCCGATGGTAAAACTTTTGGTGGTGGTACAGGTGCTAATTGTGCAGGTGGTTTTGGCCCAGGTTGCCCTGGTTTCCCTGGTTTCCCTGGTTGTCCTTGTTGCCCTTGTTTCCCTGATTGCCCTTGTTGCCCTGATTTCCCTTGTTGCCCTGATTTCCCTTGTTGCCCTGATTTCCCTTGTTGCCCTGATTGCCCTTGTACTTTTTTTTGTGACGATCCTGATGGTGTAGGTACTGGTTGTGCAGGTGGTGGTGTCGGTTTTCCAGCTGCTGTATGTGCAGGCGCTGGTTTTGCAGGTGCTGGTTTTGGAGCTGCTGGTTTTGTAGCTACTGGCTTTGTAGCTACTGGTTTTGTACCTGCTGATTGCGGTGGTGATGGCACTACTGCTTTTCCCGGTGTTGTAACTTTTCCTGATGAATCTTTTGCTCCACGTTGTAAATTCCCAGAAGGTTGTTTTTGAGGTCCTGAGGGGGGTTTATTAGAGTCTCCAGTCCCTTTAGATATGCTCTGTGATTTTGTTAATGCAATTTGTTTTCCAAGTTCCTCATCCTGTGATTTCACTTTTCCACACGCTTCAGTATCAAAGCTAAGTGCTTCATTATCAGATACAAAATATTTATTTTCATTTTTAAACGTTTTAAGAGGTTCAATACGTCTAGTTAATGCATCTCTTGTCTTTTTTTCAAAACTTTTATTATCAATAAGTTTAGTCGATATAAAATTTTCATACATTTTTTTTAAACTATCCAATAAATGTAGATATGGTTTACATCCATTAACAGCGCTATGAGTGGTTCTATAATAGTTACGGCATTGTGTAGAATGATTTACAAGGGTGTTTCTATCATTATCGCTAATATTTTTGAGATTTTTGTTATTTTTATTGTATTCAGTAACTAGTTTACATATATAAGTAAGTAAGGTGTACATTGCGTTCATTTTCCTAATAGTAGCATTCTTATAAATATTTTTACTTCTTAAAACGTTCCAATAATTAAAATTCCCCATAGAATTCTTTAAATTCTTTTCATAAGATTCTTCCATAGTTATTTTATAGTCGTTGTCAATCTTAAATAATTTATCGCCTAGCCACATCATAAAAAACTCAACATGCCGGTTATCATTATTTCCGATCCCTTTAAAACTGCTCCCAACATTAAGAAGATTGTTATATAAATATGCTCCCACAGCATTAACTCTTTCATAATTATTTTGACAAGGGCGAAGGGTTCTATTTTCATAAGGGCATCTATATTTCAATGAATCGTTTTTATTAAATTTGTTCTCATCGACAATTCCATTGTTAAAATATTCATCAGCCTCGATAAAGTAACTACACTAAGAAAATATTTTTAAATTTTAAATAAAATAAATACTAATAAAAATATTGTTGAAATGGATTTTAATAGTGATTTGTAGATAGTGCGTCATTCAAATCATGTAAAGACATGTGTTTTGTTTAAAAAATATATACTTACTGCTTTATTAGCCATTGTAATGATATTCTATCTTTAATTTGTCGATATTTGGCATCATATTATTTTTATATAAAATATATAACTGAACCAAACAAAATCTGCAATTAAGCACATTCTTGTTATTTTGAATATTTAAATTAATATGTAGTAATAATATAATACCATTACTAAAGGAATATTATTTTTACTTTTATGGCAATTTATCTAAATCGCCTTATGTTTTAATTTATTTAAACATGCTTGATAATATATACATCTAATACCATTATTTTTATAAAATTTAGGATTATCCAATTATATATTTTTTGTAACCTTGTAATTGGTTTAAATAATCACATTTCCTTATAATTATAAGTTTAAACATAGAGAAAAACGATATGCTCTCTCTCTCTTTTTAATAAAGCAATTTCGGAAAATATATTACTATAAATATATAAAGAATTAGAAATATATTGTCACTATAATTGTTAAAAATATATTTATATCTCATTATTGATATCATATATTGATATGCGTTATTATTCTGCATCACATGTTGCATATTTTATTATTACTTCTATTAAACATAAAACAAATTATTTATTAAAATTGTAACACTTAAAAATAATTCAACATTGTTACTTTTTCTAAATAGATGACATATCGTTTGTATTTATATTTAAATTAATAATATAAATTAATACCTCGTTTAAATGTGCAAGAACTTTGTTTATACGTACTTTTTTTCTCTCTATATAAATAAATTTTAACAAATAATATTACACTTCATATTCTATGATCTTTCTAAAATTAAAGCTCAAAATGTGCAATTAAAGTTAATATAACAATTAAAATTATAATAATATGGCACCTAAAATAGTTTTAGAATAAGTTAATACATATATGAAATGTATGTTATCCTTTTCATTTTTATTAACTATCTAAGATATAAATAAATACCAACACAAATTTTAAGCTATTAAAACTAATTCAATAAAAAAATTATCCTATTATTTAAATTTGTTACTTATATTCGTTTAGCAATTACTTTTGATTTGTGGTAATAATAAACTTTTAGAAACAATATACGTGGATTTACCATTCTAGTGCATAATGCTATTTAGAACCTAAACAGATTACATGCTGCATATTTTATAATAAAGCATTTAGTTCAATATAGAAAAACTATATTTTTATGAAAAATATAAAATTATTAATAGAATTAATAATATGTGAATTGGTAATATTACTACATTAAAATTGCACTTAAGCATAAATTATAATAATTATTTATCTTTTGCATCTTTTAAGTTTAAATAATATATAATTAATATATCAACGTATTCGAATAAAATGAGTTTAATGATTTGTTCGCATTTAATACTTTATTTATTGCTGCCATTGGTGATTCCTGGTATATCACTGTATAGTACAACGGAAAAATTAATGCGATTAATAAAAATACGTCAAACCAATTAGTAATTTTCCTTGTTTCATTGTTTTAAAGCATGGCATTTTATAACATTTATATTATTTCATAATAACATATATTTAAATTATTTTAAAGTTTGTATATATATAATAACCTAATAAAATGTTATTAGCTCAAATAAAATTAATCATTATGTACCTTTTCGATAAAATTAATATTTAATTATATGATGTTTCCAAAATAAACCATGCTTCAATATTAGTTTCGGTAGAATATTTTGTTATGCTATATGTATCGGCATATAATAATAATTATAGTTATATCTATCATATTATTTATAATTAAAACATAATATTATATGGAAAATTATTAATATAATTATATTTAACCATTTTAAAATATAATTTATTTATACCTCAAAACTATAAAACTTAAAAAATATTGTATATATAGTTCAATTTTTATGTATTATTAAAAATGTTAGATGCGTGAAATGCCTTTTATAGATAGCGTTGTATTATCAACTACCACCCGATATTTTATGAATCTACATTTTGTGATTATCTATTATATATCGGTAATGTGCTTAACTAATCTTAAAATCACACATATTAATATGAATATATATTGTAATGTAGGCAATTGTTCCAAATGAATCTATCTTATAATTCATACCTAGTCTCAAATATAATAATATTATACAGTTCGGTTAACACCATACAATTTAAATTAAAGCAAATGTAGCATGCATTATAAGTTTTAATAACTAACATGTTCATCAAATAATTCAATATAGTCCCTGATTAACAAGTTTTATATAATAGACAATTATTATGTAGTGAATATATGATATTTTATTTTAATCATATTAATCAATATTATCAATCAATTGTATATATTTTATTTTATGGAAAATATATTACACAGTCCCTTTCATAATAATGGCTATACCCCTTTTTAGCTGCATATTTAGACGTCATCTCGAGATTAAACATACGGGATGGCATATATATTTAATTACCATTTAAAACTAATAAATATGATTAAATTATAAGCAACTTAATAAAAATGTAACCCTAACCCAAAACATAGGCTCCATAGAACAAACTATAACTCATAGTACAGAACCATGACCCAAATACGGGTTCCCAAAAATACATCTCTACACCTGAATCCGAACCCAAAACAGAACCCAAAATGTAAAGCATAGAGAAAAACAACTTATTAAGCATTTTATTTACTATTTTGTGCATAATTATCGTCGTTCTTAGTTAACATCATTCCTCAAACCCAATTTAATGTATTTTATATAGTAATGCAAATATATTTTTAAGAAGTTTATTTTTTGCATATTCTATATAGCGTACATTTTTATGAACAAATATAACATAATTTTTTTTAGGGTTTATAATGTATCGGCAAATATTAAATAATAAAATGTATTAAACACGATTGTTTTTTCACGTCTTGATAATTTAAATATTACGAAAGGCTATCCTTCAAAACACTATCTTATATACATTTTTAGAATATTTAAAAATAGAGATTCTGTTTTTTTCGTCATTTATTTTAGATTGTTTTTATTTTGTGAACATATGCTAAATATAATAGCATATATATTCACCCAATTGTGATAATAATCTAAATTATAAACACATAAAATGAAAAAATTTATTTTTTAGATATGTTTGTAAATTTTACGGTTAAAATTATATCATAAATTTTAGAAATATTCTATTAAATGTAGACAATATTTTAAGGGAAATGAAATGTTTATTACTTTAAATAAAAAAAAAATGTAAATACTTTTATAGGTTTTCTTATAATGTATAATTAATCCCATAAACCATTAACAGTTCTAAAGTATTATATATATTGTAATATTTCTTTCTGGGGAATTATTATATTTTATATTCGTTATAATTAAAAAATTATATTGATAATAATATATACAGGTTTTTTATTTATACCAACTTAAATATACTTGTTATTACATCGAAGTAAAAATAAAAAAAAATTTTTTGGTTGTCGTTTTTTTTCGTTGCTTTTATAATATACTATGCATATTGTATTTGCTCATTATTATTTTTTAAGTAAAAACATTATATAAATCATTATTTATTAATAAAAAATAATACATAACAATTATATATTTTAAATATATATTTTTTCTTATACCATATTTTAATTGCCGAAATTAAGAAAATTAAATAAAGCCAAAAATATATTACCTAAAAACAAATAATATATAATAATTTGTATTCATTTTATTATATCAATTGCAATTTCATCTGATTGCATGAAATCCTCGAAAAAGCATCGAAAATGAGATAAAGAACTATAATTATACATTTTTTTCCATTTCTTATAATTTGTTTACGATTTATTATATTATTATAATATACATGCAATGCTATTAATATTATTTGATGGTAATGTAATATGTATGTAGAGCTTGTATTTTAAATTGGATAAAGCAATAATACAATTTAATATGGTATATTTGTTTGTGTCAATAATCTATATGCATACATTTGAAAAATAAAATTTTAATTATATATGCATATATATATACAGTTTATGCAAAAAATAAAGACATTCACTATTTAAAATGCCTTATTAAAAGGAAAAGTAGTATATATATATATGCATATGTTTTGGCTATAAAAAATATATATATTTTTAGTTGTATAATGGATTATTATACTCATAATATTGGTGATGGAAGAAATTGAATTGAATGGTGATGAATTAAGAAATACAGCATGTAATTTAGATGGTAATCCTAAGGTAGGCTGGTTATGTAATAAAAATGGTTTACTTTTAAAAACATATGAGTGGGTAACTCATGGTGCTATAGGAATTATATTGTTAATACATGGGCTGAAAGCTCATACTCGATTAACTTTTATGAAAATAAATTTAAAAATGCCAAATGCCAATGAAGGCTTAGTAATAGACACTGATAATTACTATATTTATAAAGATAGTTGGATTGAAAAATTTAATCAAAATGGTTATTCAGTATATGCACTAGATTTCCAAGGGCATGGCGAATCGCAATCGTGGAGAAATATAAGAGGCGATTTTAAGTATTATGATGATCTGGTTGATGATGTATTACAATATATGAATCAAATTCATGATGAAATCTCAAATGATAATCAAATGAATGAAGAATCCCATAATATAGTAGCAACTAAAAAAGAAAGGCTTCCTATGTATATTATGGGGCATTCGATGGGGGGAACTATTGCTTTAAGAATATTACAATTATTAAAGAAAAAGCAAGAAGATAAAATTAAGATGCGAGATTCAAATAGCTATAAAAGTGGTAACGCCATGTTAAACGATTCTACTAATGTAAATAAAATTGGCAATAATGTGGTAGAAGATATGATTAATGATAAGTATGATATGGATAATACCCATTTCATTACCAATTCTAGTGATTATTATTCCGATAATTCCTGTGCTAGTACCTGTGCTAGTACCTCCGCTAGCATCTCTGCTACAGCAAATGTTGTTGTTAGTAGTAAAGATGAAGAATGTTATAATTATTTAGATAAATTTAATATTAAAGGATGTATAGCTTTATCTGGTATGATGAGAGCAAAAACACCATTGGGTTCGGGGAATAGATCAATTAAGTATTTGTATTTACCTATAGCAAACTTTATGTCTCGTGTCGCGCCTCGTCTATTAGTTTCGAGAGAATCACATTATAAAAGGTCCGAATATGTTGCTAATATATGTAAATATGATAAATTTCGAAATAATAATGGGGTAAGATTTAAATGCTTCGCTGAACTTATGAGAGCAATGATCAAATTGCATTGTGATATTAATTATATGCCAGAAAATGTTCCTTTATTATTTGTGCATTCAAAAGATGATACTATTTGTTGCTATAAAGCGGCATATTCATTTTATAATAAAGCAAAAGTTCCTGGAAAAAAATTCCATACGGTTGATGATATGGGTCATGCTATAACGGCAGAGGAAGGGAATGAAGATATTTTAAACGAAATTCTTAATTGGATTTCTTATGGAAAAACCAATTATGAAGACATAAAAGAAGGTGAAAAAGAAGGCGAAAAGAAGATTAAAAAGAATGCAAAAAAGAAGGTGAAAAAAAAGACGAAATAGAAGACGAAAAAAATTACACATTGTTGAAGATATGAATCATGTTATAACGGCAGCGACAGGAAATGAAAAAATTTTTTTTAAATTGTTGATTGAGTTTGTAATTTAAGAAGGAATAATCGAGATGAAATATAAAATGTGTGTTAATAATGCCTACATTAATTATTGTTTTGTATTTTTATGAGCATAAATGGAACTTCTTTGATGAATTTTTTAAATCAAAGCAAGAAAATGTAATAATAAATATAATATATCTTTTTACATTATGTATATGTTCTTTAAATTAGGTTTTAAATTAAATTTGTACATAATGATTTTAGTTGCAAATTGAAGGTATATATATATACTGTTAATTTGTGAATTCATACGAATTAAAACTAATTATGTAATAACTTTACTTTTAATTATCTTTTATGTTCTTATAATTAATAAATTGGCAATTAAAATAATAATCATTTATATTTATTATTTGCTGCTTCCTTATATGTAAGACAATTTTAAAGGCAAAAAAACAAAGAATCAAATTTCGTATTAGAATATCATTTTTAAAATAGAATGGTGTTGAAACAATTTAAATTAGATAAGTATTATTACGTAAATTGTGGAAAAACAATATTCAGATGTGTATATATGCCTTTTGTATAATAATTTGCTTAATAAATATATGTATTTCATAAGGAAAATAGGCAACCGATTTCTTAAAATAACAACGTTACTACTTTGTATATGTAATATAGATCCATTTATAATGCATTTAGATTAATTTCGTCGTGTAGATGTTGTTCTATTTACTGGGTTTAGTACAATATATTTTGTAAAACAAATGGAAAAAAATAAAAAATGATTATTTTAATATAATTATATATGCTTACATTAATGCTTATATAAAAAATAATATTTTTTTATATTATTTTCTTACTTTTATATTTTTATTTTAAATGATTGATTTTCGATTAGGTAAAACAGCATACATAGTTTTTTTCTATTATATAAAAATATAAGTGCATATGTGGTTCTATACGTAATGGAACATTTTATAAAATTTAAATCGAATTTAATTAATTATAAAAATATAAAACCTCTGTATTCATAATGCTATATATTAAAAATGTCATTTATTTAATATAATTAAAGTTATTTATTTTTGGATATTAATGAAATTATTGATATTCATTATTTATGAAAGCTTCTCCTATTTGACGTCGTTTTGTGATTGAATTATTTATATAAAAAATATATTCAACTTATAAGTTGGATAAAACATACATTTTTCGTTTGAATAATATTTTTTTATACATTATTGGAAAAAAATATTTGCTTCGATTTTAATTATACTTCTGCAACTTTTCGAGATGTTATTTTTTAATTAAAAAAATACAATATATGTTTTAAAATTTTGCTTGTAAATTTCAAATATGAATAAATCTTATATTCAAAATGTTTTTTTTCTTTTAAGCATATTCGTATATGTGAATAATGAAACCCTTGCAACTGAGTCAGCTCCAGGAAAAGCTATAACATCCATATCAACACGCCATTGTCCTACGTAAGAAAATATAACAATATATATTGCATATTTCATTATGAAAATACTAAATATACACTTATGCAACAATGCTATAATATAAATACAATACCTTTATTTTATACGCATTAAAAATGTGTTCATTTTTATCAATGATAGTTCAGAAGAAATATACGTAAAAAACAAGCACCTATTATGTGTCAATCCAAAAGAAATTAAAAACGCAAACAAGCTTATGAAAGACGCTGTAAAACATTTAGAATATCATGCTACAAATGAAAATGATTATAAGTACAGTGGAACAAATTCTTATTATAAAATGCTTTTATATAAAAAAAAGCATCAAGGCCATACAGATGTTGAAAAAATTCAATATACAGTTGATGATCCAGATATGGTATCAATTAACGAACAATATTAAAATTATAAACCAAATTAAAATTAACAAATTATTATAATTTATACACATATATTCCTCTTTGCTTCTATTAGTATAATGAAGTAATAAACAGATTATGGGATCCCGATAGTGACAAATTGCTCGATAAAGGCTCTGTTAAAAGTATACAGAACATAAATAATTAGTCAATTCAGCATATTATTATTACTTTTTATTTGATATATAGTGATTTGTTATTGCCGTTGTTATATTATTCTATTTATTGTTTCCCATATCTTCAAATTCATGGTATTTTAATTTCATATACTCAATTTTATAATATTTTGTTTAGGAAAATTTGACCGTGTGTACAGTCCAAATTTAGTAATAATGCAACAACGTTCCAAAAATTCGATTTTTGGCCGCTGGAAATATTTTTATGCTTTAGTCAAAAAAACTCAAGTATGTAAACTTTTCTTCTTCTGTTTTATTATAAATCGTGCTTATCATATTATGACACGAAATTTATTAAATAAACCTTTATTAATTTTGTAGATATCCGAAGACAAAACTATAATTGCCATGACTTCAGCAAATATAATTGATCACAATCCTTTCGGTAAAGAATATAAAAACACAATCGTAGAAAGCGCAAATTTATTCACAACTGAAATTGATTCTGAAGAGGATATTAGAAAAGGAAAATTAAAAAAAACATTTGTTAACATAGCTGGATACCTCATTGAAAAAAAAGACAAATATGTTGATGTCACCTATATCAAATCTATAATTGGTATACAAATATTAATAATATAATAACTTATTTCAACAATGTTAAAAAAATATGTTTTAAATAAATGACCTATTTATAATATAGAAAAAATTTAAACATTTTATATATTCATCCATTTGTGCTTTTTTTCTTAGATTGATGGACACACTTTCATTTAACAAAAATGCATTATTGGAAAAGCTTTCGATGCTTTATTCCTTTATATAGAAACATATATTTATATATATTTTTTTGGGCACCGTAATATTCGAAGATTTGTGTTAATATAACGATTTGTTTCCACACATGATGGTTGCTTTAAATTGTCATCATAAAGTGTTTTTTTGTTTTAAAAATGTTTTCTTTGTATATAATTTGTTTATGTCTTTTAATATTAGGATGTATCTGTATATATTAATTTGTGAATACTACAATATAACGGTTATTATTTATGATATTCCTTTCATTTAATGCTCGTCACCCTTTTTTTGTTTACAAACGTAGATATCATCTCAAGATTAAGCATACAGAGATGGTACCTATATTTAATTAGTATTTATAGACTAATAAACATGATCAAATTATAAATAAATTAATAAAAATATACTTTAACCCAAAATGTAGATTCAGTAGAACAAAACTCCCAACCATAAATACAAACCTATATATAACCTCAATATAGCTTATAATTTTATTAACAAATGTGTTTAAATTAAGTTTATTTAAAATAATTATAAATATTAACTAAAAATGAGTAAAATAAAAATCCATTAATATATAATATATATATATATATATATATATATATATATATATATATATATATGGAAATACGGATAAATGAGTTTTTAACAAACACTAAACAAAGACAAATTCATTATATATTACATTAAAAAAAAATATATATAATAATAAAACAAGCGGTTAAATCAAATTTCATTGTTCTATAAATGCAAAAGGTGTAACTTTTATGCCATAAAATATTAAATATATTATTTTTAATCATTTAAGAAAGTATAATAAATCATAATAATAGAGTGGTTATCTTTATTTTTGGTGTTCTAGGAATTTTGGGAGTTTTGGGAAATTTGGGGATTTTGGGGATTCTAGGGATTTTTGGGGTTTTTGGTTTTTTTTTGGTGCTTTATATATTTTAAGGCCTAATTTCCTGAATTGATAGCATCTAAAAAGTGTTTCAGCTGAAAGCCCTACAATTAAAGTACCCATTACCCATAGATTAATTCCTGGTACGTGAACCAAAATAGACAGCGCAATTAATATTCCCGCCCTCACATATAATCCTTTGCGCTTTTTGTTTAGCTTTCGTATATTTATTAATTTATCATAAGCAGTTGTATTGACTGCATTCTGCTCATTCGCCGTGATAACTCTTAGATATTCGGATCCGTTATGGCCTTCATGATTTGATACAGAAGCAACTTCACGTCTATTTACTATTCTTTTATCTTGTATTGGTTGTATTGCTAATTTATTATTCTTTATATTATCAAGCTCTTTTTTTACTCCATCTAATTCTGTTCGAAGTTCATGAATGAGCTTTTTCGTTTTTTTATCTACATTATTTAAATTGGGTAATGTATTATTTCTTTTATCCTTCTCTCTATGTGAATCTATAATATTTTGAATTTTTTTTATAACCTCGTCATCATCATCATCATCTTCATAGTTATCCTTATAGTCATTAAATTGATCTGCAAGAGTCAAAGTTGATTCATAAAAATTATTTAAATCAAATTGATTGTCTGCATTTGCTAATATTCTATTATTTTCTAAATTTATTATATTCCTTTCAAGGTATACGTTGCTCTCGTTTATAAAGTGTAATATCTGCAAATAAATGAAATATTTATTAATATATATAATTATTTTTAATTGATTCTTTGACTTAACATAAGTGGTTTACCAATACATGAAAAAATAATATAAAATTAATATAAAACAAATAGATACAAAGCTATAATGAAATATTATTAATAATAAAAAAAAATAACGTATAACTTACATTTTTGGTATATTCAAAAGAACAAATAATAATTGAAAAAAAAACAAAATTTAAAATACTGATTCTCATTTTTTAACTTTATTCATTAAATAAATGAAATAATGATGATAACTTCATATTTATTAGCTTTTTGTTCTAAATTTTATGAATATATTTATAAAAAAAAATATGATATTTATTTCATTTATTAATTTTTGGAATTTTTTATAGAATTAATTTATGTAACCGTTGTAATAAATTTCTTATCTCCATTAAAGGTATTTATGGAAATAAATATTATATTTTATATTTTTTTTTCAAATAAATATTAATTTTTCTCTAAAAAATACCCAATTTTAATATTTTAATTATAAAAATAGTATAATATATAATAATTTTTCCATAAAAAATATTTTTTGGAACTTGTTATACAAACAGGCTTTTAATATAATTTATAATACATTGTATATCTAGTGATACAGTTTTAATATTTTATAAGCATATATTTTTTCTATTATTGCTTGCATACGAATAATTAACAAATATCCATTAAAATAATAAAATATTAGATACATATATTTTTTTTATATGAATATATACAAACATATAATATAATGAAAACATTAACAAAGGATTATTGCTATTTACATTTAAATGGTTTTTTATTTATTATATTTTATTGTTGTATTCCTTCAATTTTAAACATTACTTAATAATATTTTATTTACCATGTTCAAAAATGAATAAAGGATATATTAAGGTTGTTTTGGCACTTTTAAGTGTCACCGGATATATGCAAAATATAGCATTTGCAAGCGAATACGATTCAAGCGCCAATTCGTAAGAAAATAATTACAACATATATATGGTGAATATAAATATACATATATTGTTTATTATGATAATATTATATATATTTGTGAATGTGAATATGTATAAAAATTGGAAAATATAAACAACTTATAAATATGTATTTTTTTAATTATAAATGCAAATAAATTTTAAAATGTGGTCCCATTTCCATTTGTAGTTCAAATGAAGAATGTAAACAACAATTGTCTATCCACCATGAAGAAGTTAAAGAACAATCAGATTCCACCTCTGAAGAAGCTAAAGAACAATCAGATT
The DNA here is from genome assembly GCF_900002335.3 of Plasmodium chabaudi chabaudi. Lineage (NCBI taxonomy): Eukaryota > Apicomplexa > Aconoidasida > Haemosporida > Plasmodiidae > Plasmodium > Plasmodium chabaudi. Next base: position 106,826 of record NC_030113.2, read on the forward strand.
CCACTCCTGAAGAAGTTAAAGAACAATTATCTTCCATCCTTGAAGAAGTTAAAGATCAATTAGCTTCCACTCCTGAAGAAGTTAAAGAACAATCAGATTCCACTCCTGAAGAAGTTAAAGAACAATTATCTTCCATCCTTGAAGAAGTTAAAGATCAATTAGCTTCCACTCCTGAAGAAGTTAAAGAACAATCAGATTCCACTCCTGAAGAAGTTAAAGAACAATTATCTTCCATCCTTGAAGAAGTTAAAGATCAATTAGCTTCCACTCCTGAAGAAGTTAAAGAGCAATTAGATTCCACCCTTGAAGAAGCTAAAGAACAATCAGATTCCACTCCTGAAGAAGTTAAAGATCAATTAGCTTCCACTCCTGAAGAAGTTAAAGATCAATTAGATTCCACCCTTGAAGAAGCTAAAGAACAATCAGATTCCACTCCTGAAGAAGTTAAAGAACAATCAGATTCCACTCCTGAAGAAGTTAAAGAACAATTATCTTCCATCCTTGAAGAAGTTAAAGATCAATTAGCTTCCACTCCTGAAGAAGTTAAAGAGCAATTATCTCCTACTCCTGAAGAAGTTAAAGATCAATTAGATTCCACCCTTGAAGAAGCTAAAGAACAATCAGATTCCACTCCTGAAGAAGTTAAAGAACAATTAGCTTCCACTCCTAAACCAGTTAAGCAACAAATATCTTCCACCCCCCAAAAAACTAAAGCAAGTTTCAGATCTAAAACAGGCAAACAACAGTTATCTCCCACCCCTAAAACAATTAAGCAGCAATTACCTTCCGCCCCTAAAACAATTAAGCAACAATTACCTTCTGCCCCTAAAACAGTTAAGCAGCAATTACCTTCCGCCCCTAAAACAATTAAGCAAGAATTACCTTCTGCCCCTAAAACAGTTAAGCAACAATTACCTTCCGCCCCTAAAACAATTAAGCAACAATTATCTTCCAATCCTAATACAATTAAGCGGCAATTACCTTCCGCCCCTAAAACAATTAAGCAAGAATTATCTCCTACCCCTAAAACAGTTAAGCAACAATTATCTTCCAATCCTAATACAATTAAGCGGCAATTACCTTCCGCCCCTAAAACAGTTAAGCAACAATTACCTTCCGCCCCTAAAACAATTAAGCAACAATTATCTTCCAATCCTAATACAATTAAGCGGCAATTACCTTCCGCCCCTAAAACAGTTAAGCAACAATTACCTTCCGCCCCTAAAACAATTAAGCAACAATTATCTTCCAATCCTAATACAATTAAGCGGCAATTACCTTCCGCCCCTAAAACAGTTAAGCAAGAATTATCTTCCAATCCTAATACAATTAAGCAGCAATTACCTTCTGCCCCTAATACAATTAAGCAACAATTATATCCTACCCCTAATATAATTAAGCAACAATTATATCCTACCCCTAATATAATTAAGCAACAATTATCCTCAGTCCTTAACAAAGCTAAACAACAAGGATATTTCATTCCTATAACATTTAAAGAAAAAGACAAATTCGACCCTGTAGAATATAAACGCCAATTATCTTTAAAAGCCAAAGAAGGCAAACACGCAGAACATGTTATGGCCGATGCTTTAAATATTGCAAAAGAACATGCCAAAAGCACAAAAGATTACAAACTATATTCTAAGAAATATAAAGGAGAAAGTCTATATTTTAAAAACGTAAACAATGCTGAAATTGGAATGCTTGAATTTACAATCCCAAACGCCGATCATGTATAAATTAAAAAGCAATAATTTTTAATTCATGAAATCATTTTAAAATAAAAAAATATAATTGTTAATATATAAATATGTTTTTTTGTTATTATTAGTATGATGATATAGTAAAAATGCTATGGGACCCCAATGGAGAAAAGAAATTCAATAGGGTATTCGTTGAAGGTATATAACTAATTTATATAATGTTCCTATCATTTTGTATGATGTATTTCTTGTTTTGTTATTATCAATGCCCAATTTGCTACTTAATCGTGTTCTAATTTGGATGTATATAAAATTATAATTTTTTTAGGATCCTTTTCTCGAGTATACAATAAACAATTAGCAATTATACAACAACGTTACCTAGGCCTTGTATGGGATAGATATTATCATGCATTAGCCAGCACATATCAAGTAAGGCAATTTTTTTTCCTTCATATTTCTATATGTACATTTTTTCATATTATTATATCCTAATTTATGAAAATATACTTTTTATTAATTTATAGTTATCAAAAGATGAAACTGCAATAGTCTTGACTTCATCAGATATGGATGACAATAATTATGACGATGTAAAATATGTAAATCCTATAGTAAAAAGTGCAAACACATTCAATCCTATTATTGAATCTGAAGATATTAGAAACTTAACCAAAATGCATGCTAACTTAGTAGCATTTTTCATTAAAAAGGAAGAAAATGACGTTAAAATTACCCATCTCTGCTCTGTAAGCAATATAAAAATTTTAGTAACATAATTTTATTTCACCATTATCAAAAATATATACTTTCTATATAAATGTTCATATTTTAATATATATATTCATTCATAATAAAAATGGAGAATTTATATATTTATTAATTTTTTGTTTCTTTTCGCAGATGAATTATGATTTTTCTTCCGGTGACAAACAACAACGTCTTAGAGAACTTATAGCCAACAAAATGTTTAGTGCTGTCAATTTAAGAGATGTTATTAATAAGGAATAAACGTATTTACAAATGATATTTTTTAAAACTTTGATACTTATATTAATAAAATAAACTTATTCTCATGGCCCATGTTTGTTTTAAATTATTGTTACAGAACGACACTTTGATTTTTAAATAGTGTTTGATTTGCATATAATTTGTTCGTAGTTTATATTGTAAAGATAAATATATATTTGAAACTGTAAGCGTGTAGTGCTTGTATGTATTTATTTGACTATAAAAAACTAAATAACAATTTTTGTGAATTCCAAATATTAAATGATGAGTTTATAAATTTGATTTTAAAGAAAATTTATGGGTTCTATAGAAATAAAAAAATGTACGCATATATGTACAAACTTAATGAAAGAACAAAACATTTCTTATATGAATTATAAGCATAATATTCATTTAAATAAAGTCTAAAAATAAATTATTATTGTGTAGTATTATAAAAAAAAGAGAAAAAATGCTAGTTTGGTGCTTACAAAACAATAACCCCACAAAATATATTAATAAAATAGCACACTGTGTTATGTTCAAATTTTGTTTATTTAAAGCTGCATTTTATATAAAATAATAAAAGAAACATAAAATAAGTTATAAGGAAGAATATACATTAAAAATGTACAATTATGTATTTTATAAATATGATATAAAGTATAAACATGCGTATATAATTATACGCATAAAAATAATAAACACTATGGGTATGTCAAATGGATCAATCGTATTTCAATTATTAATTATTTTCAGAATGTTCTTTCATATATTCTATACTATAAATAAGTATAAATAACTAAAAATTTCATATAAATATATATGCTAGCGTTTTATTCAAACATATTACATTTATTTTAATAACTACATAAAAAAATTATAAACTTAAAATATGAACTCGTAGATGCAGACAATTCCATCATAATTAATTTGTCTAAATGCATCACATGTCAAGCATTGTAGTTTAAGTGGTAATTAAAAAGAATTCTTTTGTTCGTTTTTTAGTTCGATATCATTTGAACATAATTATTATATGAGTATTATTTAATTGGTTCTATTTTCGACGGCCATTTTTCTAATTCTTTAGCTAATTGTAATAAAGGATTTGACCGTTCTGGATCGCTTGCAAAAATGTCTAGAATATATTTTTGCAGTTCCGATTCATTCATAGGAAGAGATTTATTGCTATTTAAAAATGTTCCTATTATATCACTGCATAGTATAACGGAATAATTAATGTGCTTAATAAAAATACTTTAAACCGATTAGTAATTTTCCCTGTTTCATAGTTTTAAAGTATAAATTTTAGAACATATATATTATTTTGTAACAACAATGTATTTAAGTTATTTTAAAGTTTGTGCATATATAATAGCCTAATAAAAATGTTATTAGTTCAAATAAAATTAATGTTAATTTTAATTATATGAAGTTTCCACAATAAAACAATATTTAAATATTATTTATTAGTAAAGTATTTTATTAGATTATATGTATAGGCATATAATAATAATGCTGTTCTTTTTATCATATTATTTATAATTATTAGAAAAATTGTTATAACAAAATATTATATGAAAATTTATTAATATATTTATATTTTGCTTTTAACTATTTTTAAATATAATTTATTTATATCTCAAAACTATGAAGTTAAAAATTAATAGTGATCAATCTAGTATTATACCTTTGTAGTAAATAAATTCAAGTATATAGAACTATTCCTATTATTTGAATTTAAAACTTTAGCATAAAATGATGCTAAATATAATCGAAAATTAAAAGGATAGCATACATATATTTATAATGTAATTTTATATTATTAAAAATGTTAGATGCATAAAATGCATTTTATAGATAACGTTGTATTATCAAACCTTGATCGATATTTTGTGATCTGCATATTATTATTATATATTAGTAGTTTGCTTAATTAATGCTAAAAACTCACATATTAATCTGAATATATGATGTAATGTAGAGGAATATTCAAAATGAATTTTATTATAATTTATATCCTGATATATAAAACTATTATACTGTTTGACTATCAAAACAATATTTAAATTAAAATAAATATGATACAAATAATGAGTTTACTAAATAAAATGCTTCTTTAAATAAAGAAATATATTGCATATAATAATATATAATTCAATATAACTATGGGTTAACAAGTCTTATATAATAAATAATAATGGACCTTATATATAGTTAGCCAAAAATTAGCAATAACATGTGAAGCTATAATATTGGCATATTTATATGAACGAATTATATGAAACTACTATAACTTATGGGAAATATGTTGTGCGACCCCTTTCTTATTAATGACGATACCCTTTTTTGGTTGCATATTTAGACATCATATCAAGATTAAATATACGGGATGGAAAATATATTTAATAAACATTTATAGATAAATAAATATGATCAAATTATAAACAAATTAATAAAAATATACCCCTAACCCAAAACTATACTCCATAAAACAAAGCTATAACCCATAGTACAGAACCCTGACCCATAATACACGAACAGCTCGGCATCAAGAATATTAAAATAAAAAAATAAATTATTTTTATGTATGCATATATATTTTTCTTGACTTTACAACATTATGTTTCATTATTTTATTTTTATATTTTATTTATTTATTTATATTTTTTTAAATTATATATACTCAGTTTTATTATTAAAAGAAAATTTATAATGTGTATTAATTTATAAAAAAATATGGACGTCAATATTACACCAATAAATAATTTTTGTAAAATTAATAATTTTTCTGGGAAAATTGTTTAGTAAAATTTATATTAAAATTGATAAAAAATAACAGAATGTTTGATTCTCATAATATAAATTTTATCATACTATTATTTTGATAAGGTAAAAATATTGTTATTATAGTAGTAATAATAAAATATAAAATTAGTTACATTCCCCAGATTAAATTAATTATTTTAATATTTAAAAATAGAAGGCATGTTTTACATTAAAAACTATGCATTATCAAAGAAATGTTGTAAAATAAATGTAAAAAATAGTGAAACAATTATTTTAATATAATTATTAATGTAAGTATTATAATTTTATTAAAATTGTTTGCTATAAAAATTATATTAAAACAAATATATATTTTTATTTTAAATGATTGGCTTTCTATTAAGTAAAAACAACATACATTTTTTCTATTACATATAAATATAAGTATATATGTGATTCCATAATAATGGGATGTTTTATGAATTTTAAATTGAGTTTAATTAATTATAAAAATATAAAACCTGCGTTTTCATAATGCTATATATTAAAAATGTCATTTATTTAATATAATTAAAGTTATTTATTTTTGGATATTAATGAAATGATTGATATTCATTATTTATGAAAGCCTGCTATTGACGTCGTTTTGTAATTGAATTATTTAAATAAAAAATATATTAAAATTATAAAGTTGATAAAAGCATATAAATTTCTTGTTTAAATAATAATTTGTATTTTTTTAAAATAAATATTAGCTTTTTATACTTTATTGGAGAAAATTATTTTCTTCGATTTTAATTATGCTTTTGCAACCTTTTGAGTTGTTATTTTTTAATTAAAAAACTACAATATATATTTTAACATTTTGCTTGTAAATTTCAAAATGAATAAATTTTATATTAAAAATGTTTTTTTTCTTTTAAGCATTTTCTTATATGTGAATAATAAAATCCTTGCAACTGAGCTTTCTCCAGGAAAAGTTACAAAAATCAAATCAAAAAATCATTATCCTACGTAAGAAAATACAACGATATAGATTACACATTCCATTATGAAAATATTAAATATACACTTGTACAACAATGTTATAATATAAATACAATAACTTTATTTTTGTACTCATTAATAATTTGTTCATTTTTATTAGTGATAACTCAGAAGAAATATACGTAAAAAACAAGCACCTATTATGTGTCAATCCAGAAGAAATTAAAAACGCAAATGAACTTATGGACGAAGCTGTAACACATTTAAAATACCACGCTACAACTATAGAGGGTTATGAATTATGTGTAAAATATCCTAATAATAATACACTTTATTATAAAAAAAAACATGGAAGCAATACAAATATTGAAAGAACTCATTTTAAAATTTATAATACTGGCATGGTATCAATTAAAGAACAATATTAAAGTTATAAACCAAATTAAAATTAACAAATGATTATAATTTATATACATATTTTCCTTTATTTCTATTAGTATAATGGAGTAATAAGCAGGTTATGGGATCCCGATCGTCCCAATTTTTACAATAATGGATATGTTAAAAGTATATAAAACATGAATAATTAATCAAATAAACTTATTATTGTTACTATTTATTCGACTTTTCGTGATTTATTATTGCCATTGTTATGTAATACTATTTATTGTTTTTCATATCTTCAAATTTATAATATTTTATTTTACATAATGAAAATTTATTTTTTTTTTTGAAAAGTTGTCCGTGTGTACAATCCAAATTTAGTAATGATAGAACAACGTTACGAAAAAGATTCTAAAGGCCGTCAGAAATATTTTCATGCTTTAGTCAAAAGAGCTCAAGTAAGGAAACCGATTCTCTTATGTTTCTATATAAATCGTACTTCTCATATTTTACAATAATTTATGCAATATATTTTTATTAATTTTGTAGATATCAGACAACGAAACTATAATTGTCATGATTTCAGGAAATATAAATGATCACAACCCTTCCAATGCAGAATATAAAAACACAATCGTAGAAAGCGCAAATTCATTCACAACTGAAATTGATTCTGAAGAGGATATTAGAGCAGGAAAATTAAAAAAAACATTTGTTAACATAGCTGGATACCTCATTGAAAAAAAAGACAAATGTGTTGATATCACCTATGTCGAATCTGTAAGCGATATATAAATTTTAATAGCATGATAATTTTAAACAGTTGTTTAAATAAATGTACATATTTATAATATATACTATCATTTGCAAAAGATTTAAACATTTTATATATTCATCCATTTATGTTTTTTTCGTAGATTTCTGGAAAAATTTCCATTTTTCAAAAATATATTATTAGAAAAGCTTTAAATTATTTCTCCATCATATATAAACGTATATCTCATATAAATTTTCCAATACCGTAATATTCGAAGATTTGTATTAATATAACAATTTATTTCCATACATAATGGCTGCTTTAAATTATCATCATAAATTCCTCTTTTGTTTTAAAAATATTTTCTTTGTATATTATTTGTTTATGTCTTTTAATATTAGGATGTATCTGCATGTATTAATTTGTGAATTTTATAAATATAACTGATATTATTTATGATTATTTGTTATTTATGATATTCCTTTCATTTAATGTTTATTGCCCCTTTTTTTGTTTACAAACATAGACATCATCTCGAGATTAAACATACGGGACGGTGCATATATTTAATTAGTATTTATAGACAAATAAATATCATCAAATTATAAAAAAATTAATAAAAATATACCCCTATCCCAAAACATAAATTCCATAGAACAAAACTATAACTCATAACACAAAATCCTGGTCTAAAATATGGGTTCCCCAAAACACAACTATATACCTGAGCCCAAACCCTCAATGCAGCTTATAATTTTATTAAAAAATGTGTTTAAATTAAGTTTATTTAAAATAATTATAAATATTAACTAAAATTGAGTAAATTCCAAATCCATTAATATATAATATATATGTATGGAAATAAGGATAAATGAGTTTTTGGAAACACTAAAAAAAGATAAATTCATTATATACTACACTAAAAAAAGATAAATTCATTATATACTACACTAAAAAAAGATAAATTCATTATATATTACACTAAAAAAAGATAAATTCGTTATATATTACACTATATATTACACTAAAAAAAGATAAATTCATTATATATTACACTAAAAAAAGATAAATTCATTATAAATTACACTAAAAAAAGATAAATTCATTATATATTACACTAAAAAAAATATATATAATAATAAAACAACCAAATAAATAAAATATTATTATTCTATGAAACATTAAAAGTGTAACTTTTATGCCATAAAATGCTAGATATGTTACTTTTAATAATTTGAACAAGTATAATAATACACAATAATAAAGAATGGCTATGCTAGCATTTTTAATTTTTTAATAGCTAATTTATCGAGATCCACGAAGCTCTTACACATGAAAATCGCACACGGTGTAAGTAGTATTAGTAAGTACAACGACACTCCTGATGCTAGTATAATAATAAGAGATGCTATAAATGCCAAAGATGCCCCAACGAATTTTTTTTCTGCTTTTTTTAACTTTCGATCAATTACGTGTATCTCATATTGTTTACTTGATGTAATTTCATTATATTCGTCTTCAAAATTATCATCTTTGTTTGCTATTCTTTTATCTTGTGTCGGTTGTATTTCTATTTCGTCATTCCTTATATTATCAAGCTTTTTTTTCATTCCTTCTAATTTTTTTCGAAGTTTATGAATGAGGTTTTTCGTTTTTTTATCTACATTATTTAAATTGGGTAATGTATTACTTTCTTTATGCTCCTTTATATGTGAATTTATAATATTTCGAATTTTTTTTGTATCCTCGTCATCATCATCTACATCATTATAGTCATTAAGTTGGTTTGCAAGACTCCAAGTTGATTTATAAAAATCATTTAAATCGAATTGATTGTCTGCATCTGATAATATCCTATTATTTTTAAAATTTATTACACTCATTTCAAGGTATATGTTTCTCTCGCTTATGAAGTATAATTCCTGTAAAGAAATGAAGTATTTGTTAATATATATAATTAATTTTAATCGTTTCTTTAACTTAAGGGTTTTACCAATACATGAAACAATAACATAAGGTTAATATAAAAAAATAAATACGAAAACTGTAATAAAACATTATTAATAATAAAAGAAAATAACGTATAACTTACATTTTTGGCATATTCAAAAGAACAAATAATAATTGAAAAAAAAACAGATTTTAAAATGGCGGGTTTCATTATTAACATTATTTGTTAAATAAATAATGATGAAAACTTCATATTTATTAGTTTTTTGTTCTAAAATTTATGAATAAATTAATATATTTACAAAAATAACCATGATATTTATTTCATTTATTAATTTTTCATATTCCAATAGAATTAATTATGCAACCGTTGTAATAAATTTCGTCTATCCATTAAAGGTATTTATGAATATAAATATTATATTTTTTTCAAAAAATATTCATTTTTCTCTAAAGAATATGTCATTTTAATATTTTAATTATAAAAAAATTGCAAAAAACAACTTTTTTATATAAATAGTCTTTTAATATAATTCATAATATATTTAGTGATAGGTTTTAGTATTTTATAAACTTATATTTTTCTATTATTGTTTACGTGTGAACAAATTAATAAATCAACTAAAATAATAAAATATTAGATACCCACATTTTTTATATGAATAAATACAAACATATAATGAAAACATAAACAAAGCATTGGTGCTATTTACAGTTAAATTGTTTTTAATTTATTATATTTTATTTACCACTTTTTTGTAAAAATATTTTTTTTTCACAAATTGCCATGCAATCATTTTATTTATAAATATATCTATGAATATACACATCAAATATATTATTTCTGTTAAATAGTATAAAATATTAATATTGACAAATGTAATTCCAAAAAATAATCAAATTACAATATTAAATCGAAAAAAAAAATATATATCGAACCAATATATTGAAAGATATTCCAATTTATTATTTATGAAACCAAAAAAGGAAGCACGCTTAATAAGAAACACTTTATTTTGTCGTTTCATTTAGCAGGTGGCAAGGCACCTTTTTTATTTAAATAATACAATATTTGATTTTTATAAATAATAATAAAGACAAAGAAATATTGTAATTTAGTTACAATAGAGAATTTCATCATATAAAAAAATTTATTTTATGTTTTATTATAAAATAAGAGAAAAACTCTTGGCATGCATCATATATATACAATAATTCTTTATGTTAATATACAAATTTACTATTTAGTATTCTTTAAATGCATACATTTTTAAAACTCGACTTCAAATATAAGTTAATTAAACTTATAACTCTATAGAATCGCGAGTTCTTTTATAAACAAAAAAAATCATCAAAAAAAATAAATTAATAAATGGTAAAGGATCGGCCTTCATAAGCTCGTACATATTTAATGATGACATTTTTTCCCCACGAACAGAATTTTTAGATTTTTTAGTCTGTTTTTTTTGAGTAGATGGATTTATAATTATTTTCACCGATCTTTTCCCTCCAATTGAATTTATAACCTTTTTCATGTTTTTTTTTCTCTTCGGTTTTTTTCTACGTCCATAATATAAATACTAATATAAAAATAGTAAAAATATATAATTATTTGTTTTTTTATTCATGCACAAAATATGTAGTAATACATATTTTTTTGTTTTCGATTGAGTGGTTTTATTTATATTTACCTTATACATAATTGCTAAAATAATGGGTGTTGCAATAACTATAACTGAAAATACACTCTTCGATATAATTTCGTTTCTATTGATTCCAGAAATATATGGATTAGTTCCTTGAACATATTCTGTATTGGTAAAATCTATTGATTGCTCTTGAGATGGTGGTGAATCCTCAGTCCCTTTTTCTTGGTTGTTATCCACATTTTGTTCGTCACCTGATTGTTCTTTCTTATCTCCATCTTTTTGATCTTGCGGATCGCTATTCTCTATTTTTGGAGGTTGTTCCGGTGAAGGCGGGGATGGAAGATCTTCTAGTTTAGGGCCATTATCACCTGGTTGGGGTGTATCTTTTTCGTTATCTAGTTGATCAATTGAATCTTTAACATTATTAACAAAATTCATAAACATAGAATAACTGCCTTTTAAGCCATTTAATACATTTTTATATACGTCATTGCCAAATTCAGTAAGGGTGTTATACATGTATGGAAAATCCGGTCTAAAATAATGAGCTATAAGCCTCATGGAGTTTATGAATTTTTTTATACTTTCTTGCTCCGCCAATGAGTCGTTTTGTGAAGTTTCTTGTGGTTCTTCTTGTGGTTCGTCTTTTGGTTCTTGATGTGGTTCTGGTCCTGGTGGTTCTGGTCCTGGTGGTTCTGGTCCTGGTGGTTCTGGTTCTGGTGATTCTGGTTCTGGTGATTCTGGCCCTGTTGATTCTGGTTCTGATGGTGCTGGTTCTGTTGGTGGTGCTTCTGATGGTGGTGCTTCTGATGGTGGTGTTTCTAGTGGTTGTGTTTCTAGTGGTGTTGGCTCAGATGATGATTGTTGTTGTTCACTATTTCCATCACCATCCTGAGGTTCTGGGCTTCCTTCTGTACTATCCTGTAAATCTGATGCTCCCAAATCGGGTGTAAAATTTTTTTTTATTTCTTCTATCTTTGGAAGCTCTGGAGGCGCATTATCTTGGGGATTCTTTTCATAATAATACTTTCTATAATCATTATAAACATTCTTCAACATATCATATAAATCAGAATATATTTCATCGATGTTATCAGTATCGCCATCATTACTCTTTTTTTTTAATATATTTTCACCACATCTTTTAACAGAATCATAATAATTCATGAAATCTTCTAAGTAATCAAAGTTGTCATTTTTGTTAGAAAATTTTTTACACATTTCTTTAAGTATGTAATAAATATCACTCATAAGATCAATATTAATATTGTTATTAAGCAAAGATATTTTTGGTTGAACATGCTCTTCAACGACTTCATACCAGTCGCCATTTACTACATGGTTATTAAAAAAATCATATAAACCAATGGGTTTACTACTCTTTCTATTTGATTGCTGTAATTTATAACTTATCCACAGAAAACCGTAATATACATAATGGTCTTTCTGATCTTCATGTTCCCCTTCAGAATTAACATTACCAAATAATTGCCCTAATAAATATACAAATCCAGCGCTAATTTTTTCAAATTCAGAACTACATTTTTGATATGTTTCTCCAATTTTAGGGCAAAAACTTTCGTATAATAACTTTTCACCATTTTGTCGCTTTTCTTCGTTGTCATCATCTGGTAATTGCGAATATAAACTATTAAACATTTCACACTAAAAATTAATTTTTAAAAAATTATAAAATATGTATTAATGACAATTTTATTAAAATGTAATTTATTAGTAATTTATAAGAAAATTAACATAATAAAATATACATACCACATGGTAAGACATTATAATGGGATTATATATTCGATTGGTAGATAGCTTATGATATTTTTTATATAAAATATATATTTTTTCAAAATAAATAATAAAATACTTGGTTTCTCTATATAATAATATCTGTAACTAAAGATATTATTATAATTTTGGGTATATAAATTAGCATATAATAATAATACAATATTATTATTAAAGGAATATTATATACAATTTTGTGACAATTGATTAAATTGCCTTAAATTCAATTTTGCTTAAAACATTTTGGTCTTAGTTATAAAATTAAATAAATATATATAACGTAACCATTTTTAATATTATTCGATATAACTTCATTATATAATTTGGTATAACAATGTAATCAATTTAAATAAAATATATGTCCTTATAATTATATGCTTGAAATAGAGACAGAAAAATTCCTCTTTAGTTTTATTTACATAAATGGCTTTTCAAACTTATATTATTGTACATATATATAATTAAGAACCCATATATTATAATTGATAAAAACAAAATTATGTTTATTATATGCATATTGTTAATGTGTTATATAAGTTGGCCTTTTGTATGATATTTTGTATATTTTTAATATTGTTTCTAATAAATATAAAAAATCGTTTTTATTTAAATTATAATACTCAAAAAATAAATTATTTCTATCCCTTTTTCTAAATATATGATATGTGCTGTGTATTTTTAAGTTAATTAATACATGTATTATAAATCCATTTTAGAATGTGCAATAACTTTGTTTATATCCTAAATCTATCTCTAAGTAAATATATTTTAATAAATAATATTATGACGTTTATTTTATATACTTTTTTATTTTATAAAACGATAGGAAGTATAATATCGAATAATTGAACTTATCAGATGTAAAATATTCCATGGTATCTAAACCCTTTTTAGAATATTAGTATATATGGCACATCCAATATATTTTTTAACTCATAATAACCATTTAATATTAAATAAAAAGCAAAGTTAATTTTAAATTATAGAAACAAGCTAAATAAAATTATTTTCGTTTGATTTAAATTTGTCACTTTTATAACATTAGCAATTTTTCGTGGCTTAGTTGTAATAATCAATTATTAGAAACAAATATGACATAGATTTATCATTTCGATTTAAACCTAAACATATATTATATAATAAAATTGAATTTAGTTTTATAACGAAAAAACTTTATATTCAAGGAAAATTATAGAATTGTTAATAGAATTGATATTATTTTGATTGGCATCTTTAATATCGCAGAACCCCACTAAAGGTATAGTTCGATAATAATTATAATAATTAAAATATTTAATTTTGACTTTTATAAATCATATTTTTAATTTTATCACCCATTTAAGAATATATATATATAATGAATCTGTTCCCATATTAGCGCATCTAATATACATAATATATTTGTCTGCATTTAATAACATTAATCTATTATCACTATTATTGTTACTGATACAATATCAATGTATACTACAACGTAGTAATTAATGCACTCAATAGAAATACTTTAAACCAATTATTAATTTCCCTTGTTTCATTGTTATAAAGTAAATTATTTTAGAGCATACATATACTTTTCTGTAAAACGATGTATTTATAATGTTTACTTATAAATTTATATATGCATAGTAACAAATATATTAGAAAAATCAAAAAAATTAATTGGAATACGCATTTTCTATAATATTTAAATTAATATATAATTATATTGCATTTCCAGAGTTAAACAATTTTCCAGTGTTTAGTCATTTATGCAATAATTCATTCGTTTATATCCATATATAATAGAATAATAATGCTATTTTTATATACCTAATTTTTTTATAATTAATAGAAAAGTTATTAGAATAAATATAACATAAAATTTTATTAATATAATTATATTTGTTAATTTTGGCCATTTAAAATATAATATATCTTATATATTTAATTATTTACATAATCTCAAAACTGTGAATCTTAAAAGTTAACATATTACAATATAATATTATAGCTTTATACTAAACAAAGTCATTAAAATTAATTCTAAAAATGGGGATTACAATTATGGCAGAAACATAAAGTAATTCAATGGAAAATTAAATACAATTATATACTATAATACATTTTAGTATTAATATCCTATTTATAAATTTAGCTATTTATACTCGTATATATTTTTTAAGCAATATAAAGAATGTTTAAAGCATAAAACCTTATTTAATTATATATAACGTTTTTCTGAACTTTGGTTGGTATCGTATGCATTTATGTGTTCTAAGCATCTATTATAACAAATATAATGCATTTAATTATTTTTATAAAATAGCTACATCGATATGCATACATTGTAATGTAAACAATTATTAAAAATAGGTCTTATTACAATTTTATAACCTCATGTATAAGATTATTACCGCAATTTAAGATAAAAGGCTATAATGTTAAATTAAAAAATTTGTGATATCAAATAAAGAAAGCATGCTGTATACTGTGGTGTGTATAGCCCAATATAGCACCCTATGAGTTATAATACATGATAGATGTGTTTAATTTTTAAGTCATATGAAACACAAAATGTAAATATTATGGTTTATGAAAAATTTGTTTTTTATTGATTCTCTTCATACTAATATTTGTCCTCTTTTTTGTATTGCATATTTAGACTTTATCCGGGGAATAACCATACTAGGATGATACACATATTTAATCAGCATTCACAAACCCAACATATTATCAAATTATAGAAAATTAAACCAAAAAATAGCCAGGAATCTTCAGCTCAAAATGCATACTCTAGAAAATAGACTGTAACCCACAATACCGAAATGTACTTCATAACACACAACCATAACCCATAAAACCTGAACATCGCACCATTTGACACCGAGAAAGTTATAATTAAAAAATAATATATTTTTTATACATATATATCCCGGGTTTTATTTTACAGTTTAACTTATTTTTATAATTTTTTATTTGTACTTTTTTGATTTGTATATATAACCCATTTTATAACTTGCGCCAATTTTCAAGAATCCATACGTATCAATATTACTAACAATATATAATTCTTATCATCTTACGAATTATATTATAAAAAAATACACAGTAAAATCCCAATTAAAAGTAATAAAAAAAGTTAAAGATACCCCGATTCACCATAATATAAGTTTTATGATAAATAGGAAATATTATATTGCAATCGTTGTAATAGCAAAAACAGACATATATAGACGTGATGTAATTTTCAGCTTAATTTCATCTTTTTTAATATTTAAAAAGGTAAGTAGCATTCTTTATCTCAAAACAAATGGAAAAACATAGTAAAACTATTATTTTTATATGATAATTATTATAATATGCATCTTATCATACTCGTTTGTTCATTAATATTTGTACTGTAATTATAGCTATATTAAAATCATATATTATAAAAATTAGATTAAATCTAAAATATATTTTTTATATGATCGATTTATTATTAAGTGAAAAATATCGTTTTTTTTTCGATGTATATATCGAATATAATAATATATATATAACTCCACGCATAATGGTGCATTTTATAAATATAGTTTTGATTTTAGTAGTTTAATGAATCATAAAAGCTGAAAAATATGTATATTCATAATACAATATATTAGAAATATATATGATTATTAATTAAAATTATATTATTTATTTTGTATATTCATTATGCATGAAAGCTCTGATTATATCTTTGACTTGTATTGAAAACAATTTAATTAAAAAACATATTGAATTAATAAATATATGAAACCATATAAATTAAATAATAATTGATGTTTTTTTTAATAAATATTTGCTTTTAATTTTCTATAAATTTTTTTGCCACTATTTTAATTATACTTATACAATCTTTCGAATTTTTTATATTTGATTTAATTTTTTTTTTAAAATGCAATATATATTATAACATTTTACTTGTAGAATACGAAAATGAATAAAGGATACATTAAAGTCGTTTTGTTTCTTTTAAGCTTATTTGTATATGTGACCAATACAGCCCTTGCAAGTGAACAATTTCCAAGTGAGAAACCTAGAGCTATTTATACTTCAAGGAAAGTTGTTACGAGGAGAACTATCACACGTAGTATTCCCCCAAATGTACCAGGCCCAAGCAATGCTAATCCAAATATAGCAATCCCAAGTAATGCTAATTCAAATGTCGCAGGCCCAAGTAATGCTAATTCAAATTTAGTAGGCCCAAGTAATGCTAATCCAAACTTCGCAGGCCCAAGCCATGCTACCTCAAATTTAGTAGGCCCAAGTAATGCTCGTCCAAACTTCGCAGGCCCAAGCCATGCTAATTCAAATTTAGTAGGCCCAAGTAATGCTCGTCCAAACTTCGCAGGCCCAAGCCATGCTACCTCAAATTTAGTAGGCCCAAGTAATGCTAATCCAAACTTCGCAGGCCCAAGCCATGCTAATTCAAATGTGGTAGGGCAAAAAACTGATATTTCAAACGTAGTAGGCCAAAGAACAACTGTTCCAAACAACTATGGGTAAGAAAACATGAAAATATATAATATATACCAATGCCTGATGCAATTATACACGCATACTTTCCATATATGCGAATGTTATATAATGTTACGTAAATACATACCTGTATAACATTTGAATAGTCCAAATAACATTTTATAAATTCATTTATTTTTTTTTTACAATTCACAAATAACTTCTCTATGGCCAATGTTAGATCGGATGAATTGTACGAACAGCACAAGCACCTATTATGCACCGATCGTGGAGAAATTATAAGAGCAGAAAAAGTTATGAAAGAAGCTGTGTCACTTTTAATGCATCATGCTACAACTGAAAGTAGTAATGATAAACCCTATAAATCAAAAAATGATAAAAAATTAAATATGGAGAAACATGAAGGTGATGCATACATTGGAAAATCTAATCACAAATACCCAGATTCAGATATGGTATGAATTAACGAACATAAAATTTTAAGTTATAAAATTAAGTTAAAATAATAAAAAAACATTATATATATGCATATTTTTTTTATCATTAGTATACTGACTTAGTAGATATGCTATGGGACCCCAGTTGCTCCCAAAAACCCGATAAAACTCTTAAGAATGGTATTAAAATTAATTCATTAATAAATTTAATGTATGATTGGCATTCTTTATTCAGTATTTCTTACTTCATTATTGTCAATACTTGTGGCACCATTTTTTTAAACTTCATATATTTTAATTTATATGCATGCAAAATTGTAACTTGTTTAGGAAAAGTTATCCGTGTATATACCCCCAATTTAATATTGGTGCAATATCGTTATAAAAATAATAATGAGGATTTCCAAAGATATTTTTATGCTTTAGCCAGAAAACATCAAGTAAGGAAATGCATATTTTCCTCCGTCTCTATGCAAACAAGGTGTTTCGTATTAATTATTACACAATATTTATACAAATACACATATTTTTTTATAACTTTGTAGGTATCAGAAGACACAACAGTAATTGCCATGACTTCAGGAAATATAAACGATCACAACAGCGCTGATACCAGAATATATACAAATCCAATCGTAGAAAGTGCAAATTTATTTAAAACTGAAGTTAATTCTGAACCGGATATTAGAAGGGGCGAATTAAAAAAAATGTTTGTCAACTTATCCGGATATCTCATTAAAAAAGAATCCAATTATGTTGATATTACCTATGTCAGATCGGTAAGCATTATAATTATTTTAATAGATAACATTTTTATTCCTCATTTTTTCTATGTTATTATTGTCTTATGCCAATTTTATCATTTATCAAGAATGCATAGCGTACGTATAAATGTGTATATGTATAATATATATATTCATTCACAAACAATTGGAATAATTTATATGTTTATCCTTTTTTTTTGTAGATGGATGGTAATGTTCCTAATGACTCAAGTTTACCTACTAAAAAACTTCGTGCATAAAAAATTGTATTTTATATGCTTAATAGAAATATTATCTAAAAATTAATTGTATATTCCGTATAGTAGTTTTTTAACACCTTAATATCGTGATACATATATTAATAAAATCCAGTTATGCTTGTGAATGATACCTTTTTAATAAAGTTTGTTTTGCATAAATATATTCACACCTTTTTTATATGAGAATGCATTAAATGCATCCAATTTTGTGAATAAATCATATATGTGTAATTTGAATTATTAAAATATCTAAACAAAATAATTCCAACCGAACGTATATTTTTCGCATTTTTATATAAATATTTTAAGCAAATTACAATTTAAATTTTAATATATTAAATTGTCTAATACCATATAAGATATATTTTTGTTTTTTTACACCACAAACAAATCCATATATAATTACTAATAATAAAATATGAAATACAAATAATAACTGAAGAAATGCAAAGGCATAACGAAAATGGAATAAATCGCCATTGGTATTTCCAATTAAATGGGTTATCATCTTAAATATTACTTAAGATCGTATTATGCTTGATTCTACTATTTTTATTAAAATTACTTATTTTTCAAAAATATGTGAAAGAAATTTTATTTATATACCTCGAATATACATTATTAAATATATTATTTACGCTTAATCCATATAATGTATTAATATTGGCAACTACACGAAAAATAAACATCACGTTATAGCACACAATTCAAACGAGTTCTAAGATTTGGCCGATTTATCATTATTACTAATATTAAAGCGTAATATACATATTGCTACTTTTTATTTTCAGCATATCCACTAAATGTGTATTACAGCACTCTAAATAATTAAGTATTATATAATCATCATTTTTATAATATTAATTAAAGAACTATAATATAACAAACTCGTTCGAATTGAATATTCCCTTATGTAGAAAATGTATTTCATGTTTTTTTATAAAAATGAGACAACACGGCCTTAACCGGATCCCACATATTAAAACCCTAATTATTTATAATAATAAACGAAAAATCCCTTATTTAGTATTGTTTAATTTTATGTAGTCTTTAAGTTCAGGGGAATAAAATATGAGCTCTAAACATATAAACATATATAAATATATACAAAAAATAATAATAGGTTTAAAAAATTATGATCATAGTTTTAAAAAAGTTAGATATAATAAATTAACAAAATAATGATCATAATAAAATTAATAACCAAGAATAATAGAATGAAAGAAGTTCGTGATAAAAAGATGATCATTATATAAAGGAGGGAACATACCAACTATTGCAATCTAAATAATGATATGTACAAACTTGCACTTAAAAAAATTAAGCCAATTGAATATCTTATTATATAATTGGCTTATTTTTAAAATCAAACCAATTTGTATTTTTGTCATTTATTTTTATTTTCTGTTTTAAATAATTTGGACAAGTATTAGTATCATCACTTCCATTGTTAACAGTTATATAACTTTCGTCACATATATCATATCCTAACATCTCAATTGTGTCTTTATTTAAAAATTTAGATGAACAAAACGAATTTTTTTGTATATAACTATACTCAAAAATTAAATTTTGGATTTTTTCTTTAAACTCCAATATATCATCCATGGTTAGATATTCCAAATAATGATGCAAATGCGCTTTTCTTTTGAATAGCTTATTAAATCGTTCTAATATTTGCAAAAAACTATTTCTTATTTCACACGAGTTAATTAGACACAATAAACTATAAGGCTGATTTAATGGAGGTACATTGCACAACCCTATTTTTGTAGCATCTTTATTATACTTTAAAATATTTAAATTATTTTTTATTAATAAAATATTTTTGGTAATGTCTGAAATACTTATGTTACCCCTACATAAAAATGCCATAGATAAGCATAGGCCATCTTTTGGGCTAGCTATCAACATTTGATTATTGTGATTTAAAACATTTTTAAACAAATTATCAAAATTTCGTATATTCTCTGTTTCTAAACATGGACTTAATGATGATAACATAAAATTAAAAAATGGATATGGGACTAAATTAGTACATATTTCATTTATGTCTACATTTAATGAACCTTCAAATCGCATTGAGCTTGTTAAATTTACAATAAGGTTAGCTACTATATTATTCATTTTTGAATAATCATTTTTATTATTATGCTCCTTTTCTTTCAATTTTTTACTATTTAAAATATTTAGTAACGCATCGTTTGATACGGGTAAAACGCAGTTTGAAAACTCATGTATTTTTGTTAAGGCAAAAAAACTATTATATGGGGATGTAATTACATCATCACATGCTGATGGAAATACACAATTACTAAATTTTATTTGCTTATAGTTATCAGATAACATTTCTAAAACGTATGAACCTAAACCCGAACCGGTTCCGCCTCCTAACGATGATGTAATGTAAAAAGATTGCAATGAATCGCATTTTTCGACATTTTTTCTAATTATATTATCAATAATATTTTCATATATTCTTCCATAATGCATATATCCTTGAGACCAATTATTTCCTGCACCAGATTGCTGAGTAAATATATTATTTTTGTCAAAATATCCTGCAATAGAACTTTTAAATACTTCGTTTGTAACCCCAGTTTCAGTGTCTATTAGTATAGCTCTCGCTTTTAAATTTTCGTTATGACTTGAATTCAAATCACCACATACGTTTTCAAAAAATGATGATTCAGAATCGTTCATATAGCAGTATTTACCCAATACATCTTTTTTTTCATTTATCTTTTTATTATTTAAGTGTTCCTTAATTGCTACTGACCAAAATTCATGTCCTAGCTGATTTCCACATTGCCCAACATGTAAAAATATAATTTCACGCACCATCCGTTTGCAAAAAAAAATTAACTTAATGCAATCATTAGAAAAGAACACCGCTTTAATTGCAGCGTCCAATATGTATTATTCTTCTTAAACAAAATAATATAGAATTTCTAAAAAGGAATTTGCCAATTTTTATGTCTATAAGAGGAGTATATATTATTTATAATTAAATAGATACATTATTTTCAATTTTAGGTGGATATTATAACGAAAAAATATATTTAATTAATTCTTTAGTTTATAAATATCCTTTATATAATCGTAATTAATTCCAATTTTAAACAAATTAGCCCATCTTGCCATTAATTAATATATGCTTTAGACATATAACGATGCACAGACTTCAGTCAAATATTAAAAATTATTTTACGAGAAATTTAAAAAATTTCCAAAAATAATTAATATCAAAATATACTGCAAGTCTTAAAACTTTTTTCCATTAAATTATACAGCTTAAACAAATATATACCCATGGAATGTGCCTAAACATTATGTATACATACAAATCACATTAAAGCGAATTAATTACTATATGCATTCGTCTATTCCATTTCAAAAATACGTGTGTATGCAAATAAAAATGTTATATGATAAAATACCTGATACATATGAATTGCATGGTGACGGAATACCAAATATATATAAGCATTCCTTATTTAATCATAATTATTCGTAAGTATATACCTTATTATTTAATAATTATATACAATAATAAGAAATTAAAAATACATGCTTTCTATGACGTCAAACATCTTTTATATAAAATCCGTCATTCGTAAATAATTATAATTTTCTATTTCATTTTTAAAAATATACAAGCGTGTAATAATACCACTCTGACATTGTGTACTATAGTTTCAATTGATCCTTGTGAAAAAAGTAATAGACATCATTTTATACGCTTATTAAGATTGCAACACTAGTAATATGTAAGCTTTCAATAGTTTCTAAAGAATTCTCACCCCCAAAAAAATTATGAAAATTGGAAATCAATAATAAAAATAACAAAAAAATCAATTAGTAATAATAAATTACATTCTATAAAATACCCCATAAATATCTTTCAATAACATATTAAGCGAAATATTTTTGAGAAGACATTTTACTAATTTAGCATAATTGTTATTTTTAAAAGGTGATGCTTTCATATGATTTATATTTCTCCTAATAAGAACATTCTTATATCTATATGAATTAAAATCCTTTTATGCATTAATTATATTTATCAGCAGTTGTCTTACGCGTGTTATGCTGTTTTTGGTCATTCCGTCTTTTGGGGATTATTCGAAAATTACTAAAAACTTCGGTGTGCCGCCTTTATGTACAACAAACCAAATTATAATATACAATAAAAATGCATGCACACATAAAAATTGTTCGAATCGTTCGTAAAAACCTAAAGCCACACATCCTTTTACATTTATAATACAATTAAATATTATAAAACATTTTGCTTTTATTCATTTTTTCAACGTGTAGAAAATTACATGAAAAATACATTGTGAACATTATTTCGAATTTCCATAAAAGAGATACATTTTTAATTGTATTAAAAAATTATTTATATTCATATAGTTGTATTTTAATGCTACTAAACCATCCAGCAAACATTTTTCATTGCGAATTAATTTTTTTTTGTTTATAATAATTAATGTTTCCCCTTAATTATTTTGTTTTCGCATTATTTTATATATATTGAAATAAATGAAGTTAATATTTTTAAGTTAAAATTTATATGTTAATTTATTTATATTTGCTTATATTATTTATGTTTTTTCATTCCCCTCACTAATAATTTATTTTTCCCTTGATGCGCGGCAACATCTTCTAATTTTTATATATTATACCAGATAAGTGAACTTTTCATAAAAAAGTTTCTGCAAAATTTTTATTTATTTGTATATTATAAACAATTCTCTAAATAAATTATGTATTTCCTTTAAAAAATATAATACATATTTATTTAAAAAGAAGACCAAATAAAATTATTATAAATATACATATAAAAATAATAGAACAATTTAGTTGAATTTGACGCTTTTCCATTTTTGTTAAATGCTTTACAGAGAAAATTTATTTTATGCATACATAGTTGTAGTTATATTTATACATATACATTTATGTTATTGCCATAAATTTTAGATTCATAAATAATAATTTTCTAAGATAATAAATTTTTATGGGCATAAATCATTAATGCTTTTAAGTATATATATAAATATTATATATATATATTCAAATTATTGAATTACTTTATGTGCATATTATATTGTAAATACCAATAAAAGAATAACTATATGTTAAAAATTTATATATCAAAATTTATAATAGCGCAATTGTATTTTTTTATAAATTCATAAAGAATATATTATTTTCCGTTCCCAGCCAAAAATAAAAGAAAAAAGAATGCATCTTTTAATATGTAAAGGGTGTTATATTTATTCCCATTTTTGTGCAGCATATGCCATATAAGGAAATAATTTTGCATTCGCATAATATACATAATTTAGTTTAATTTTTATTCATTTATATAGTTGTTTACAATGAGCGGGACGAAGATGAAATATGACCAACTCGAAGAATTCAGACGCAAAAATGAGATATTAGCAAATATTGTAAATAAACTGATAGTTTTTGATAAAAAGAGAATATTTTTATATCCAGTAAATGTGCAATATGTTCCAGATTACCTGAATATAATAAAAGAGCCAATGGATTTTACAACGATGAAACAAAAAATTCAAAATTTTAAATATAATACTTATGAAGAGTTTGAAAGAGATATATTTTTAATAATCAATAATTGCTACACATATAATGACAAAACTACTATCTATCATAAGATTGCAGAGGGGTTAGAAGCTTATTATAGAAAGCTGAGTGTTAAAATGTATAGAAAATATATGAGCATACACCTTCTTTATCATAATGAAGATAAAAACTTAGTAAATAAGCTTTTATATAATACTAATATAAAAGATGAAAATTTAAGTACATCCAAAGATAATAAAAAAATTATTAAGCCAAAAAAACATGGAAAAGTTGGAAGGCCAAGTAAAGCAAATATGGATTATAGAAACAGCCAATTTAATGATACAGATATGACTAATGCCAATATGAGCAAAAGAAGGAAAAACGCTATTAAAAATTCTATGAAATCAAACGAATACATGGGCGATAATTCATTTTATAACCCTAATGGATCATATAATAACAATTTTATGAACGGTAACAATAATAACCATAACATCAATAATATGCATGGATATGATCAAATGGTGTATAATTTGGAAAATATGATAGATGAAGAAAATTTTGACAATATTATTGATACAATTGTAAATAGCAATGAAAAATCAAAAGATATTTTTAATATATTGATCAAATCATTAAAAAATAAGGATGAAAGTGGTCTTACTTCATGCAACTATGTAAATATACCTAAAACATTGCATAGAATATACTTTGACGATTCAGGTATATCAAAAATGCGAAACAAAAATATAGATCGATTATTAGCAGATAACAATGACAATATTAACATTGATATGGATGAAAATCATAAAAAAAGAGATCGATGTAATACGAGCGGTGACCTTCAAACTGATAATAAAAAATCAAAATTATTAAACCAAAAACATGGTATTAACGATCGCTATAAAAATAATTTAAACACTAAAACCAAAAACGAAAACTATAATAATCAACAATGTTCTAACTCTGATTTAGCAAAACATCACGATTTAAATCAAGATGAGAATAGCTACTATAATTATGCAAATCATAACTCAAATAAAGTTATAACGTGTAATATCGAAAACCAAGAGTTAACAATGAATTTTTTAAATTATAAAGAAAGTGTAAAAAAATTCATCGGAAAAGAAAATTTATCTGCATTCATTGATATATTCCCAAATATCGACAATATATTAGATAATACAGATTCAAAAGACTTATATTATTATGCTTTTAATGACTTAAGACTATTCGGTGTAGATGTACCGGATTTTGATGAGTTTAACAAAAAAATCGTATACAATGAAAACTACTTGCTCGGGGTTGGTAGACATCACATAAATAACATTTTAACTTTAGATAAAAATTTAGTACACGTGTTACAAAGCAAAAATAATAAAACTGAATTTTGTAATAAATTAAAAGAATATTTATCAACTAATAGAAAACGTGAAAAATATACTTCTAATAAACGTGGAAATAATCACAATAGTAATGAAAATACAGAAAAATTGAATGATGATTATGATCCTTCGAATATGGATCGTAAAAATTCAAATTATGGTTTAAAGACCCAATTTGATAGAGAAAGTTTTTCTAGCGATTCATCTTCAAATGATGAAAATTTGAACTTAAGAAACTTTCTACGCACATATAATTATTTCCACAAAGAATGTATAAAAAAAATTAGCTCAAAAAATAACATATAATAATTTTAATTAACAACACAAACATCTTTTATTGTAGATTTATTTAAGATAAATAAATCATATATTTTTTGTTTTTTCATCAAAATAAGTTTGTTTTATCATGTTTAAAATTTTTTTTTTAATTTATTATTTTTTTGTAGTACAAATAATGTATATATTATACACACTATAAATATTTTTTATTACACATTCTGGATATCTATGTTTTTTCTTTATGCAGCTCTTTATTGCATAATAAAAAATATTTGTGCTTTTTTACTATAAATTTTAAACTGTCATAAAGAAATTGAACTATTTTATACATATAATAAGACTATTTCCAATTTTATACAATAAATTATTTATTTGATTATATGGGTGGAATATATATTTCACTGCTATAATTCAAATATTTAAATAAATTCATACATAAACACCTCAAATAAAATTTCATAAAATTAGCAAAATGAACTAACCAAGCTATATACGGATGTTATATTTACATAATTCTATCGTTTACTAAATATATGCGCATATATAGATTTTTCCTATATTTGTTTCTAAACATATTGCTTATTTAGGAAAAAATAAAGGATATATATGTGTAACACAAATAAATTGCTTTGCATATGCTTTAAATTTCATTTATTGTCTTTCCAAGTTTTATCAATAAAAAAAATTATCATGACTGATGAATCAATCAGTCTAAATACGAAAAAACATCACATAAGCATATGTTCAAATGAACAAATAAATAATTCTCTTTCACACTGTACTAATATCTTCTATTATTATGATTATTTATTTATATTATTATTTTCTTTTCATTATTCAGCAATTCCATGAGTTACTTTGCACTGAAATTGACATTCAATTGTTTCTTCTTTTTGGATATCTTTTGATTTATGAAAAGATACCTCTTCAATATCATCAGAATCTACCACATCATTTTGCTCACAGCAAAGTATACATGTTTTGCTTCTACAATTTAAATCATCATCATCGCAATTTTCATAATCCTTGTTTTCTTCTAATGAAACACACTTGTTTATAAACTTTTCAAAAAGTTTTTGCATTTTTTCAGCTAAACCATCATTTCTTTTGCAATGTTTTTCACATTGTTTCTTTTCGTTACTATCTAGCATTTTGGTATGATGCAAACAACATTCTTCACAAAAATTTTTAATGCAATTGATATGTTTTTCTTTTTTTTGATTTGGATATATATCAGTTTCACATGAAGATCTTCTGTTTAATACATGTATGCTTTTTTCACATGTTCCCCATGTTTTTGTTTTGGATTCAATGAAGCTTTCATTTGAATTTAATACATTAGATGATAAAGTTATAGAATCAAATTTTACTTCATCAAAATTATTAACCATGAAACCTACATTTCCTAAATCAATAGAATCTGTATCATCATTGTTTGCATCTAGTTTGATTTCATAACCATTATTACTGCTTATTACAACTTTGAATTTTAGTTTATCAAATTTTACATTAACATGGAACCATTCATCTTGCTCTAATATCTTTGTAATTTTATCATGATCGTTGAACTCTGATAATGTTATTGGTTTGCTATCCTTATAGGATGTTAACTTCAGAGAGTCTTGTCTAATTTCAAGGGCATTAAAATTATTTTCATTCACAAAATTGAATAAGATATATATATGTTGATTATTCTTATCTAAATTTTCATTTTCTTTGGATAAAGAATAATTCATATCAAAATTTAA
Organism: Plasmodium chabaudi chabaudi; assembly: GCF_900002335.3. NCBI lineage: Eukaryota > Apicomplexa > Aconoidasida > Haemosporida > Plasmodiidae > Plasmodium > Plasmodium chabaudi. The sequence continues at coordinate 134,765 of NC_030113.2, forward strand.
GTTGCCATCAGAGCATTTCCTTTGTTTTAAAAGTGCTATAGTATCATATACTGTTCCATTTTCTATTTTTTTACATAATAAATAATCATTATCATCCTCTTTTGCAAAACTCCATTTATATTCTACGTCATTAATTATGGTATATGGAAATAAATCGCTATCATAATTTTCTTTATAATAAGGACAGTTAAAATTCTTTTTTTTTTCATGCTTTCCACTTTTAGATAGTTCTGAACAGGGTTTCGCTATAATTTCCAGCTCATCAAAAAATGTTCCTTGCCCATTTATTTGAGAATACAAGCCTACAGTACCCGATAAAAATTTTTCATCTAATGAACTTAATATTTTCATTTCATTTAATTTATCATCAATCTCATATATATCAATATTAGCATGGCTCGTTGTTATTTTATATGTGCTCCATTTATTATTTATTGAAAAATCACCATACTTTTCTTTTAAAATATCTGCATGTCCATTTTCTATTTTTGATAATCTTCTTACTCCATCTTGATCACAAATATCAAATAAATAAAAATTGAAATCATCTTTAGCTCTAAATGCTATTCCAGCACATCCAGTACCTTTACTTAACACGCTTACCTTTATTTCAAAATCATAAAAATTTAATCCTTTTAATTTTGCAAAATACCCTTCCCCTATTTCTCTATTTGATATACTACTCATTTGTCCAATACTATTTTTATGTCCTAAAATTTCGGTATCAACATATCCCCAAACACTAGGTTTATTTTTAATTAATTTCGAATCAAATATGTAGAAATAGGAAGAAAAATTCATACTTTCATAGTTTAATTTAAATGCGCCAAAATTATGGACAATCCTTTGAACTTTTTTTAATTCTTCCAATCGTTCTTTTACCTTTTCTAAATCATTTATATATTTTCCTGATAAATCATATAAATACAATGCTAAATTTTCAGTCAAATTGTATAAATTTATTGTATCATCAATTTGTTTTTTTGATAAAATGTCGGCTGGGGCGAATTCTTTTTTTGCTTTTTCTATAACCCTTACAGTTTCATCTTGAATAATGGAAATTACTGATGAATCAACTCCATGAATAGCGTCAACATTTTTTAACAAGTCATTAATTATTTCATGTGTTTTGTAACCTTCATTACTTTCATTATATTCCGCTATGTTTTCTACTTTTTGTTCGTTTTTTTTAAAATTACCCTTTTCAATAAATGATAGTTGCTTGTATTCAAATAAATCGATTGGGCAATCTTGAGACAAATTACTTATTCTTATAGTTCTATGATTAATAATACTTGTTTCTTCTTTAATATCTTCTTTTTTTTCATTCGTAATTATGTCTAATAATGCTTCATTACCTCCCTTATTTAACGATATAGATTCGATATTATTACTTATTGAACCTTTATAATAATCTAATCCAGATTCAATAGCTACATTAACCAGCCCACCTTGTTTATCTATTACACCTGCATGTATAGATGCTCTACAAATAGAGCTACTATCAGAATATACCCCATTGCTACCATATACATGAAATTCCTTAAATCTCTCATGATCACATCCTAAAGGACATAAAGCTACTATATTTGTATTTACAATTCCATTAAAATCATCATCTAATGCTGTGGTATCACAATCTATACTTAAATATTGCATTGAAAAATCATTTTCCGATGAATTTGTTGAGCAAACTATTGCAGATATATCTGATGTTTCTAAGTTAAAAAATTTAAAAGACCCGTCATCATATGATATCCCTGCTGTTTGTCTAATAGTAGTGGTATTAGGGGATTCTGCTCCTTTAAAATAAATTAGTGTTGTTAAATCGACGTTACCATTTAATAAATCATGAAACTTTCCACTACAACTACCATAATTGCATGAATAATCATAAGCTAATGGTATGTTAATTTTTCCATTTAATATAAAACCCATTTTTTTCAATGCAACAATTAAACTATTTAATTGGTCAGTTGATTTTAGTACTAATGGCTCTAAGCCTACTTCTGCACAATGCTTTCTAATGTCATCTACTGAATTTATAATATTTGTTATTAAATGATCTGGCGATTTAGGAGAGTGACCATTCCAAACATATAAAGATGTACTTGAATCCATATCACAATATACTCTTAGAGGTTCAGGTGAACATTTCGGTTTTATCCAATAAAATCCTGACATAGGGACTTCTTGAGCATTTTTAATTATTGAACAATCATTCGCAGGATAAGACGATGAATCACCAGGAGATACGCCTAATCGTAATAAATCATTGCTATGAATTAAATCTACTGATTCTAAGGAAGTAATTTTATTATTCAGTTCAATAACTTGATCCATTGATGCTTTTAATTTTGTGTCATATTCTTTTTTTTCGTTTAAACATGTCTCAATATTGGGTAACACTTCTTCTAATTTTGATAATTTATCGCTAATAGAACTTACATTTTTTGAAACATCATCTTCAAGATTTATTAATTTGTTGCTTAAATTTTTATCGAACTCGCTAATATATTCAATAAAATATTTGTCTCTAGCATCATCTGAATTTGCTGCATCTCTACAAAAATTTAATACACTTTCTAAATTGTTAGCTTGAACTTCTATTGATCTTATTCCATATAAAAATTGTCCATCCATTTCTCCATGTTTGGGATGAGGCTTAACCATTGATATTTTAATATATCTTGTTTCAATGTTTTTTAATGAATCTATTGTTGTAAAACTTGGGTTAGCCAAATTCTCAGCAACAATTTTATAATTATCCTTTTCTGTGCTAAAAGATATAATATAATGTAAAGGTGGATACTCCCAAAATACTTTTACTCTGGATATTTCTACAAATTTATTTAAGTCTATAACAAAATAAACTAAGTGCTCATAGTTATCTCCAAATATAGATGATGCCCAAAAACTATTCAAGTCCCCATCTATTGTGTTATCAGCACTATGATCATCATCTAAGATAGAAGTAGCATCAACAGATGCATCTGTATTAAGAAGAATGTCATGAATTCCTGGTATATTTCCATGAATATTTTTTTGAGAAATACATAAAGGCTCACCGCTTCTTTGCAATCGAATCTGAGAGTTTGATTCAAATACCCAATTCGATTTACCATCGCCATCTTCTAAAGCTCTTAAACAATCATATAAAACCAGTTTGTTATTTTCTAAGTTATCTAAATTTATAACAGCTAAACATTTAGGAGGATCACTTAATGCACTAATAATTTGATTATTAGAATTTGTTTTCCATAGTTCTCTACCATCTCCGCTCGCTAAAGCATTAATACATGAGTCTAAAATTACAGATGTGTTATCATTATTTATTAACCCTTCTTCTACTTGTAAACACATTTCTTGTTCGCTTGTAATTCCAGATAGCAATAAAAAGTAAGGATTCCCTCCACCAATAATCTTCACTTCTCTTATTCCAAAATATTTGTGAATGGCATTTTTTAACCCTATTTTTATTGATGTGACCTCTTCTAGTTTTTTAAAAAAATATATTTCATCAAAAGATGATTCAGTACTCGATATTTTTTTATATGGAATCACATTTTTATAATGCTCTCCATCAGAAGACACGAATATACTAACTAGTTCTGGACTATATTCCCATGATATTTTTACACCTTTTACAAAACCCTTTGTATTTAAATATCCCGTCCATGTTATTTCTTCATCCTTTAAGTGATTCCCAGCGCTACACCAATAGCTTGGGTTGTTTTGGATCGCTCTTTTAGCATCGTAAAGGGAACTCCCCGATTCCTCTGAAATATATGTAGATGATGCAAAAGAATCAATAAACTTATAAAAATTTGTAGCAGATTCTTGCCCCCTTACAAAACAATTTAAAATCACGGATAATACTAGATAGAATAAATAATTCATTTCTATTAATAAAAAATATAAATATTTGTATGTGTGAATATTCAATTTGTAGGATAAACTAGCTTGTCAAATCCTTTTCTATACGCATATGAAAATATATATAAATAAGCTAGATTAATATAATTCAAAAATACAAAATTAAAAAAAATACTAAATTGTATGCAACGACATATAAAATAATATAAAAAATTGAACATACCAATGAACAAACAAAAGTATATTATATTGACTATAAAATATACACATATATATTAACTTTAATTGTGTATATTCTTATACAACATAGAGAATAAATCAACTCTTTTGTAATTTTCGATATTTTTTGTATTCATAAAAGTATCACCAACCCAAATGTATACATATAAAACTAATGATGACAATTAAAAAAAACTAATAATCCCATCATCCTTTAATTTTTATTTTCGTATTAATTTTAATACCTTTATTTATTTCTTTGAATATAAATAATGCTTATGCTACTTCGATAAAAAATAGATAATATATTTCTATATAGACACAAAATTTATTATGATAGGAAGATAATAATAGCATGTGTATGTTATATCCATAGTTAATACAGCAATTAAATTGAATTAAAATTAAAAAACAGATATACCTAATTGCTATGTAACTACAAATGTGACTACACTGTTTAATACCATTTCTTTTACAAGCTCCTTTGCGTATATACACGTCATATTTGTATACATCAAAAAAAAATTACACACAATTTAATATTATTGCGATTTCCTTTTTAACGAAAAAAATGTAGAGTCTTTCTTCCTATTTTTTGTAAAAACAAAATAATATATATTAAAATTTCTATCGATTATATGCTTAACAATGCGCACTTTTAAATGTACCTTTAATATTATTGCTGAAGTGTAATTTGAGAAGAGCTGAAAGGAAAAATATATTAAATTGACGAAAAAATTACGAATTATAAATATTTACTGAAAAATATAAAGAAAATATAATAAAAAGAAATATAAATGAATAAGCCCCTACTCATAAAACCTTTTGTTTTTAAATATTTTTTTTATCAAAATTTTAAATTGATCAATGCCACAGTTGCTTTAACTTCACGCCGGATTATTATAAATAAATACGTGAGAATAAATTAAATTCAGAAATAAAATAATCAAAAATGATGGTTCTACATATAACAAAAAATATTTTTTTCCCTTTTAATATTTTTAAGGCGAATCCAAATATAAAAGGGCCGCCTTCAAATTTTGAACAAAATTATCGAGAAATATAAAAATTTATGAAGAATATGCATTTATAGATTGTCTTTTAAATGTGTATATATTTCCCTTACATTTGCATAATATTAAACGCATTATTTTCGAGATACATAACCATTTATTTTTAAAAAATATTTGTGTTTATAAAGTGCTTGAAAAGAATTATGTATTTTTAACAGTTATTGTATATATAAATTTTTTATTAGTACAAAAAAATAACATATATTTTGCATGCACCTGAGTGAATTTACAACGAAATTTTGTTCGAATATGATCAATAAATACAACATTCTTAAAAATGTCTATATTAATGGCGCAATATTATAAAAAATATATATATGTGTAATAAAGCAAAGTAAAACATATTAAAAAACCAATAAACGTCATTTTATGTAGGAAAATATTATACCTTCGTATATGCAATTTTATTTGGAAAAAAAGTATTTATGTTTTGGTAACTATTTATTTTTACGTACTTTTATTATAAATGCATTTTTATCAAAGTCTCTATTTTTCTTTAATTAAAGTGTGTCTTTTTAATTTTTAAGGTTACAAATATTCGTATTTGGCTATTTTCCTATATTTATTTGTTTAGTTCGGTTTTATCTATGTTTTAGACTATCCATGCCTACTATATTATATTGATCATATATTTCACATATAAAATACATCAAAAATGTAATATATTGGTGTAAAAATGTGATATTGCTTCATTTATAAAAATTTTTATACAGAGCATAATTTTTTGTATAGAAATATGCTACACAATAGATTATTACCTTTTTTGATGTAATAATTTATTTATATCAAATAATAAAAACAATAAGACCCATTTTTTAAAAGTTAATCAAAAATGAAATCGAAACCAAATATAAAAAGTTTTAATGTTTTCTTTTTTATATTATATTTTGTGCGATTGCTTCAAAGTATAAATGCTAAGATAAGCATATCTGATTTTAATTATTACAATGAGGTAAATGATATTAGTGTTAATTTATTAGAAACTGAATATATAACCATTCTCAAAATAATAGGTGATGGCACAACCAATACAAATTTTGAAAATAGTTACGACTATTTAATTTCTGATGATGAACAAGACAAATATTGTAATATAATCGATAATAAATTAGGAAATGTAATTATAAAGAAAAATAATGATTCAAATATTTTGTTAGTTCAAAAAACAAATTCAAAAACATATATTAAAGACAAAAACAATTTATGGTAGTTAATTTGCGAAAACACTTATATATGCACTCTATGTGATCCATTCATATTATTAATCATTATACTCATATATTTTTATATACACTTGCTACCATTTATAAAAATTTAAAAAATTTCTCAGTTTTCATTTATTTTAAATAGTATGAAATTATAATGCGGGGTCAAATAAAAATTGCAGCTTGAAAATTACTTTGTTAATTTTTGGTATATTCATTTATCTGTCTTTTCTTCTCTTAGCTCCACTATAACCCCCATTAAAGAATCTATACACACCATTCAAGAAGTCAAAACAGAGGACGATCATATAACTGTTGGAGACATAGAACAGTGCAACGATGAAAATATTCGTATATTTACCAATTATTTTGATATTCTAAATGACATCATTATCTCCGACAGTGAAAAATGTGATCAAATCATAGGGCCCACATTTGTTAAAAAAACTGAAGTTTTTAATTGTAAGGGAATCATTGGGCATATAAAAGATATACAAAAATTATATAATGGCACATATTATATATGCATGAAAGATAATGATATATCGTTAATACTTAGTAAGATTATTATTGATAAACCAATTCCTACGAGTACATTTGTTTGCAATTATAAAAATTCAAATTGCTTAATACCAATTAATGCTAATATTTTTAGCATCGTACCAATCACAAATGATGAAACTGTAATACTTAAACCAAACTGCGCTGATATAAATTCCCCACATATAAAAGCAAATCATAAAGTAGATGGTGGACATTATATATTCAATTTCGAAAATAATAAGGAATATTATCTAGAGGTTTGCATAAAAAATATGTCAAAATATGTAATCGCGGGATATGTGTTTTTTTTAGAGCCATTTAATCCCATTACCTGCTTCGAAAATTCCCAATGCCCAGTTAAAGTATATATACCAAAAGACAAAATTAATGATATTGAAAAGAATATTAAACTTGTAAATCTTATGTGGTCGGATACTGAATGTAATCAGAATAAATCGGCAGACAAAAAAATAATTAGTAATGTACAAAAAACTGATGATACTTTGTATATTATTAGTGCTAATCCTATAAAAAATGAAACTACAGTGTGTTCAAATAATGATGAATATTATATTCCTTTATTCACTATACACTTAATAAAAAATCCTGAATATAAAATCCATTACACCATAATAAATGACGTAGTTTTTAATACTACAAAGTATTTGTTTGAATACAATAATTATACAGGCCCGTATATAAAATATAAATGCTCCCATAATTTAAACGTTATAAATGAATATAATAATTCGGTAGATAATTCGGATAATGAATTGATACATTCACTTGGTAAATTAAATTTTAACATCAATGAAAATCATGCCATTACTATGAGGCTATGTTTAAAGCAATATAATTATTATGATATAGGATTTGTACAAATTGAAAGGTTGGCAAACTTAAAAAATATATCGTTTAATCCTGTCCTATTTGAGGGTTCGACTGTATTATATAAAGATAACGTTGACACAAAAATTTCGAAATTTGCACTAAAGGAGCATGAAAATTGCCATTCCGATAAAGGGCATTTTTTAATGTCTACATCATATACAGAATATATAGAAATTCTAAATATTCACAAGCATGTGTCAATAAATGCAAAAGTAAATTACAAAATGGATTTTCAACCCAAATTAAATAAATCGCGATATTATCTATGTATGTGTTCTGAAGGAGAACGTTGTAAACTTAATAATAGTCTAATTAATTATTACACATACACAAACATTTATATAGATAATGAGGTAAAAGACTTAAAGGAAACAGTGTATATATGCAAATTGTTTTATAAATGTACATTTACTATCCAATTCAATTCATCACAAGTTTCCGATAAATGGATACCCAAACTAGGAAATTCATGTAATACAAATAAAATAGCATATGTTGGAATTGATTACAAATATAATAATATATTAACTGACCATAAATCCAATATAATAGCTCTTGATTTCAATATATATTATAATATTAACGAATGGAATAAAAATTTGTTCAATACAAATATAGTTGCTTGCGGAAATTATAATAATCAAAGTTTTAATATTTATATAGAAAATGATTATTTCTTAATATATCATAATATACCAAATGTAGAATTTGATATAGTTAATATAAACCACAATAATTTATGTAATAATAAAAAGGATTTATACATATATTCGTATTTTAATGGACAAGAAAATTTATTTAAAGAAATAAAAATTGATGAAAAAACAAACCATAATCAAATTAATTTAAAAATTAATTATAATGATTTAAAAAATAACCAATTATATTTTATAAAAGAATGTCATTATTGTCCTAATATATTAACGTATCGTCATAATGAAGATCATTACATTTTTCAAAACACCGTAAAACCACCAGAAAGGTATTTGGGTCAAATAATTTATGAAAATAATTTAACATCACCAAACATGGATAATTCCATAAATATATACAATTGCGAAAGCAGTACAAAAGAAAATTATGCAGTTACTAGTGTTATCATGTTTGATGGGCCAGTTCAAGAAATTAATTTTTATTGCTCCATAAATACTAACTGTACACATACAGAACAATTCTACTTATTATGGTATAAATATTCATTATATATTGAAGTTACCGAAACATTAAGAATTATAATTGTATTACATGAAACTCCAGAAAAAAAACTCAGCCCACCAAACTCATTTAATACAATAAAAATTTCGAAAATGATATTAAGCTTATCTTCTATAAAAAGTACTAGGATGAAACCCGGCCCCTATAAATTGATTTATAGTAAAAATGTTAATGGTGTAACTGTTGAATCGTATGTTGGCACATTTCATCATATTGGACCACATGTGCACACAAATCTTGTAACTGATACTGCAAATAATATTTTACTTGAAGGGTACTTTAAGCAGATTGAAAACGATAAAATTAAAATAATAACATATTCAACTTGCAATTTCCATAAATTATTAACAGAAAATTCTAAACCTATTGAAAATATTGATGCATTTCAAAAAAACATTCTAAAAAATATTCATGAATGTAAATATAATAATGATCACACATTGATGTGTAATGATGTACAAATAACGAATAGAAAAATTCATTTATGCTGGTGCTATGAAATATCTGAAAAATATTGTGAAAATTTATTGAATCTTCAATTAACAATAATAGAATATTCACCGTTGGAATCTATTCTAAATCCCGTTACTCAAATAAGTAAATCATCATATTTTAATTTTATGAATTACCAAACAGATGATTACTTTTTTTTAATAGAAAAAAATTGTTTAGACATTAAAAATTTAGATTTAAGATCAAATTTAAAAGACCCAAATCATATCCAAGAAATTTATAAAAAATTAAAATATCCCAATAAATATAATATGTGTGTATGTATATTAAAAGAAAATATTCTCTGTGATAAAACAACTGATTTTTCACGATTAATCGTTACTGTAGAACCACTTTCATTTCAATTAATTAAAAAAAATTTACGAGGGGATTTTAATACACACGGTAATATAGTTCATGATTTTAATTTTGATCTAGATTTTAAAGATAAATTAGATCAAGGTATAGCACCAGCTATTATTATTCTACCTGGGCCAACACAATATAATAGCTATATCTGTTTTTCTGGAGTATTGTGCAGAACAATAACATATTTTAAACGAATAGTTCGCGTTGATGAAACATATGAATTTAAAAAAATTCAAAATAACGATGAAGCAAATAAAAATGAAAAAAAAGTTGATAATGCGAATAACAAAAATATTATTAAGTATGCAAATGAGGTAAGTGAAATATATTTTACATTAAATGATACCAAAGAGTGTAAAAATGAGTACCAAAAAATATACAAAAGCGATCCAGGTACTGTTGTTATTGTTCAAGAAATACAATATTTAATGCATCACTTAGTAGATGTAATTTATGATTTGAAAGTAAATATTGTCCCCCCCAGGATAGACAAAATTTATGAGATATGTGCATCATTAAGTCTGAAAGATACAAATTATTATAACGTTGGAAATATTACTTTTTATGGGATTTTTAGTGAAAATTATAATACTAGCAGCAGCATAGGAATTTCAGGTGATGGGAATATTGCGCTTGATTATTCGGAAGTTATTTCCGGTATCCCTTTTAGCCTTGAAATAAAACAATTTTACACAAGCTATGATATATATATTCGAATTGTTTATCAACAATTTGGAGATGGGCCATCATGCCACATTAATAATAATACTCATGAAAAAATTTATTCTGAAAGCATCGCTCACGAATTTCTATTACAACATGCAAAAACAAATATAGAAGATAATGTTACTAGTCATAATTGGGAAAACATAATATTATCTTTAGATATGGACAATACTAATTACATGATTTCACATAAAAGCATAGACATACCGCAATACATTTTAGTTTGTTCTTGCTATGAAATAACTGAAGGGCATTGCCGTTCTCATGATATGTATACCAGCGAAATCATGAAATATCGTATGCATACAGCTACTCTAAAATCACCGAAAATGAATTCTACATTAAAATTCCTTGAACCAGTTGCTATCACATTGCAAACATCCAAAGAGTTAGGTGGCTCTATAAAAATATTTCCAATAGAAATGGAAGCAGACTTGAGCAAGTCGTGCTTAGAATTAAACCGAAGAACCTTTTTTATGATTTATGATCAACTCGACATGAATGAATATGAGCAAAATTACGAAATAATTATTGATTTCTTAGCACAAGGTATTGTAATATGTTGGTGTCCTCAATATATTTGTAATGATAATGATTATTTAACTAAAGTTGCCTTTTTCCGAACGAATACCCCATTATTTTTAAAAGTTGATACTGATCCTACAGGGCATTTTTCCTTTAATTTTTTAAATAATTTAATAAATATAAACGATAGAATCACATTTGTGGATACTAATTCTTCTTGTACTGACAATGCCCATGATAATTTGTTCGATAACGCAATTCAAATAGATAATCAAACTTATTCTCTAAGTTTTGAACAAAAATTGAATATATATGGAACACCGCAAAAAATTGTAAAAGGAATAAATGGAAATTTTATCTGGGTTTCGAAAATTTATAAAATCAAAAAGCCAGAAATCGGCTTAAAAATATGTTACTGCTTTTATTTTTATAATAAAAGTTGCAATGATGTAAATGGTTATATATATATTGGTCTCGTCTACAATAATATGTTAATGGAAAAAAACATTAAAAACTCAGATATAATTTATAAATCACCAAATATTAACTATTTTAGTAAAGATTCTATAAAGTTTGTTGCAATAAATAGCTTTAACAAATATACTAATGTTTGTAACAATAGGACTCACAACAATTTTGTTATTATACCATTTGTTAAAAATGAGGCATTTCAATATCACGATTACAAATCAAGAATAATAAATGTTTTTAAAAAATATTATAAAAATGAAATTAATTTCGTAATATGCTATAATTCTTATTATTATGGAAATAAAACTACCTTTCTATTAAAAGCTATACAACATGATGATATCCCTTCTTATACAGACAAAATTAATTATAATTATGAATTGAGCCAGATGGGACTTTTACTTGATTACAAAAAAACAAATATAAATAAACAAAGTGATGCAGATTCAGATTATCTTGAAAAAATAGATGCATCCTTAAAAAAATTTAAACAAGACAAAAATATATTTAACGAATATTTCTATAGGGAAATTTCTATCAAACCACAAAATGCTTCAAAAATTAATATATATAATAATTATCAAGAATATAATAATGATAATATGCCATTAGACGCAAAATTAAAAAAATTATTATCTAAGTTTTATGATATACAAAGTGTTGATTCAAATGAATTGATGTATTATAAAAATATTCCGAGTATATTTGCAAACTTTAGCATAGAGAAAATAATTATTATCAATGCGAAAAAGGTTATATTTTGTTGCCAAGAAGGAGAATATGTTGAAGTCGAAATAGTCGAAGATAATATATATATGATTAAAAAGGTTCCCAAAATAGAGCAGCTGTTAAATAAATTTAAAAATTATAATCCACAACTTGAGCAAAATATTAAAGATCAAAATTTAATATTAGAACAATTCAACAATTTGCATTACAAAACGAATCGTCCGTATTATTTAATGATAAAAGATTCAACTGATATCGGATTTTATAAAAACCATATGATTACCAAATTAGCAAAATATAACTTTTCTATACAAATAAAAGGAGAAAATATACCAGATCATAATTTTATATTATATATCATAGAGTTTAACAACAGTTGTTATATCATTGATAAAAAATTATTTTATGTAGAAACATCGAAATATTCCAATCAAAATAGTAAATCCATAACTTTCAAAGACATACAAATAAGCAAAATAAATAATTATAAATTATGTATTCTAGACACAACGGAAAATATATATACAGACGTAGGCATATTAAATATTACAAATTATTATATTGTAAATGATTCATATTTTGATGATGATAACATTCCATCAACCAGTAGCCAAAATAATTATGCCATTTTAAATGCTTGTGTAAACATGCAATATAACAATGTTTATATAATAAAAAAAAATAGGAGCTTCTATTTTGAAATTGATGTGAAAAATCTAATGTTTTTAAAAAAAGATAATAATTTTAATAAATATTTTCCTGAATTACAGCAACATTACCTAATATCTTGTAAAAGTAAAGACAAATATACAATTATTTTAACCAAAACTCACGTATTTCTTTACACACTGAATCATAATAATAATACTAATGAATTTTACTTCTCAACAAGCCACAATATAATGTTTGCTGTTGATATCGATTTCGACGACGATTATATATACATAAGTGATTTGCATTTAAAGAAAATAGCTCGACTCCAAATTCTGGTTAATGGAATACCAACCTCAATAATGAATAAAAGATCGAAAAGAAGTGTCATAGGGATAGATCAGCCAAATATTAAGGTGCTTCAAAAAAAAATGCTCAACAAAGGTAAACTACTTAAGAGGTATGCTATGAATGCAAAAACTAATGATGAAAATAATTTACAGGAAAATCATTTAATGAGGAGTTCAAATATTTATGATACACAACACTACTATAGATCTGATATGTTATCACCAAAATTATTAATTAATAAAAAATCACATAACTTCGAACAATTAAAGTTAAAAAATTCCAAAAAAAGCGAAACCAATAACTTCGACAAACAGATAATGAGAACAAATCTAAATTGCAATTCACAAATCCCTCAAGATACAAAACAAAATAAAGAAATAGCTACTTTTTTACAACAACATAATAATCCCATAATTTCTAATAATGTAAAAAAGGATTTTTTAAAAGATAAAAATATCCAAATGGATTCTAGAGAAAACCAATTTGCTTATAAAGATAGAAAGAACCCTAAAGAAAGTTCAATAAGTAAAATAATTACTACACTATATAATTATCTCAAAAAAACAGTGAGTAACATAAGTTCAAGTGTATATTTATACAAAATATTAGATCATAAAGAAAAATCAATTATCAGTACATTTTTTAATTTGTTCAAAAAGAGCAAAAAAAAAAATAATAGCTATCATAATGATGCTATATCTTTAAAAATACCGGATTCTATAATTATACATGAAGAAAAAAATGCCCCTAATAATTCTAGCATTATGAATACTACTAATCTTACAAGAAAAAAACGAAGCGCACTTCAAAAATTAGACCAATTAAATTATGACCAAATCATACAAAAGAATATCGAAAATTTTGTAAACATTCCAAATACAGAAAAATATTTGCTTAATAATATGGATTACCTTGATATTGAAAATTTAAAAAGTCCATTATATATGTCTATACATGATAATATATTATATCTATTAGACAGAACAAAAAACCACTTTTTCAGTTATAACTTGAAAAGTAAAGAAATTATTGAGTTAGAAAAATACAAATTTTCAACACATAAATTTACTTTAAATAATCCTTTTAATTTTTCGATATATGAAGGAAACAAAATTATACATACTGAGCATACAAATAAATTAGCATTTGTATCACAAGTAAACAGTAATGAAGTAAAAATTATTGACTTGAATCAAAATAAATACAAAATTATTAAAGCAATTAAATTAAGAAAAGGATATAAAAAGCATCATATTATTAATAAAGTAATACCAGTAAATGAAACTTTATTAATAATTACATCAAGAGGTCTTAATGATAATGCAATTACTCCTCATAACTACCATTATCATTTTAATTTATTTAGTCATTATTTTCAAATGTCTTTTAGTTATACATTTTCCAAAAGGTATACTGCAAATGATGATTTACACATAATACCAGAAATCGATAAAAACAGTGACGATATTATTTATTTCTGTTTTTTAAATTCAAGCCAAAAATGCACAAACGTAGATGAATTAACGAAATTAAACATTTCTCATGATACTGGAATAATAACAGGAAAACTAAACTATTTTGGGACATTTAAATTAACAATTTTTGCAAAAACATATTTTCAGTATAAAATTAATATTTATGATGATTTATATTCTTATTGTGGCATTGGTAAAAATTTTAACACAAATAATCACGGATGCGAAGGTTGCCCAATAGGGTCCTTTTGGAATAATGATATGTTATTATGCGAAAAATGTGATGCATATCAAAAAAATACGTCTACATTAAAAATCGGATCAAAATTAATAACAGATTGCTTATGCTCAGCTGGATATGAATATTCAGAAAAAACCCATAGTTGTGAACAATGCAAACCAGGTTATTACAAAAATAGAGTTGGAAATTTTATTTGCATTAAAGGATGCAAAATTTATGAAACAAGTATTATATATGGGGCCACCAATTATGATGAAATGTCTTGTCAATGCATTGAAGGGTATTATATGAACAATCAAAAATGTGTATTATGTTTAAAAGATCATTATTGCCCAGGAAATGGAATTATTACACAATGCGATAAAAATGAAACATCACAAATCGGATCAAGTTTGAAAGAAAATTGTGTGTGCAAAGAAAACTTCATATATAATAAAGAAAATAATAATTGCACTTATTGTGTATCTGTTGCTAAAGTTAAATCCGAACCCATTTATTGTAAATTATGCGAAGAAAAATATCTAAATGTCGATATTTTTGCTGTACCTCATCAAAATAATTACGGCTTAGTAAATACGACGCATTATTATTATGAAGATTTTATCTTGGATAGGGAAAATGTGAGATATGCTTATTTTAATAAAAAGTTGGAACGCGACGAAAATCGAAAAGTTCAAATCGATTCGAAAATCCCTAGAAATTATGCAAATTATATAAATTTTATAAAATTTAACGATGATGATAATAAAAATGATGTTCCAAACGAAGGGAATAATGCTGAAGATACAATAAAATTTGCAATTGAAGTTAACGCCCATAATCGTACTAACTGTATATTTTGTGAAAGTGGATATTTTATAGATTATAAAAAAAGTAAATGTTTGCCTTGCAGTAATAGGTATTGTAGAGGGTTTTCCAAAGAACCAAAAAATTGTCCTAATAATTCCATAATAAATAAAAAGATGGCGTCTTCTATTTTAGATTGTGTTTGTAAACGTGGTTATGGAACATTAAATGAAAGAAGGAATGGGATTAAAAAATCCTTAACCTGTAAGGTATGCCCAAAAAATTTCTTTAAACACAACACAACCGATGAATATTGTTTACCTTGCCCTTATAAAACTTATACATTATCAGAAGGATCACATTCGATACGCAGTTGTTTGCCTAGAGAAGGGCATTTTATACTAATGCTTAGAAATATAAACATAGCATATTTACGGTATAAATTTGATTCGAATATGGAAAACACAATTTATAATTATTTTCAAAATAATAACAAAAATTTTGATGATGATGTGTATGACTTATTTTTAAATAACAATTTTGAGAAGGTATTTCAAAATTTGAATAATAACACCCAAAAAAATAATAACATTAATAAAAAAAATGGAAATAAAGAAGAAAAGTTAAATCCCAAAGCAGATAACAATCAAAATGTCGCCAACAATAAAAATGATAACAATAATAAATACAATTTAAATGATTTGAGAAACCTCGGATTTCTTGAACCAAACTTAATATATTATTTATATTCAATACTGTTAAAAAATATAGAAGACAATTATAACTGGGAAAATGACAATAATTTAAATGTTATTTGCCATATTAATGTTCACTTGAAAAATAACCCCAATTATACAGTTACATATACACAAAATTTGAATTCGTGTATAACCAGTTGTAAAAGTAATATATATTGTACTGGTGTTGAATTTTCTCGAAATCAGGTTGAATATGAACAAATTTTATTAAAAAATAATCAAAAGATCATTGTTGGATATTTTAAATGCAAAAAGTTTTATTATAAAGATATATACTATTATTCTTCATCGAATTTAGAACAATTTTTAAATGAAAATGTCCAGAATGGTGTACCAATAAAAAATGCTCTGGCTTATAAAAACTTTATATTAGGATACAAAAATAAAACAATATTTACATGTTCTATAGATCGAGATCAAAAATATTTATTATATAAGCAATATCAAGCAACAGAATGTTTCGCTGGAAAATTTTGTCCAGGTAATAATATCCCATATTTGATATCATGCCCAAACAATTCAAAGACAGTAGTAACATTAGCATCTAATGTTGATAAGTGCCTATGTATGGAAGGTTATGCATATTTAGGAGTATTATCTCATCGATGCTCGATTTGTGAAAGAGGTACATATAAACGCATAGTAGGAAATACAAAATGTGAAAATTGCCCTTTAACCTTTTCTACGATTAAAATTGGATCCAAAGATATTAGCGACTGCTCATGTACCGTTGGAAATTATATTGAATTTGATACCTTAGACAATTTTATTAAAACAGAGCAAATTAATTACAAAAATATTGATCAATATTTTATTGTTCCCCAAAAAGCTGATGATAATATATATTACATGACAAAAGCTATAAAAATAAGTTTACATAATCTTAATAAAAAGGGTGACGAAGAATATATTAATCAAATATTAAAACTCCATATAGCAGTATGCAGACCTTGCTCTCTTGACAATCATTATTGTGAAGGTGGCATAGAATCAAATGTTACTTTTAATAATAAGCTTATAACTAACCAATTTCACACATTGCCAAAAAAGTGCCCTAATGAACTTGTTATACCTCAAGGAATTAAACAAAGAAGTTCAATAAAAAATTGTTTATGTGTTCATGGAAAAGTCTTAAGAGAATTAAAAGACAATACTCTTGAATGCTTTCCATGCCCTCCCAATACATTTAAAGAAAGTGAATATGATAATAGTTGCTCAGGAGTTTGCCCACACTTCTCAACATCTTTTATCGGCTCGTCATTTGAAAATCAATGCTTTTGCAAAAATAATTATTACTTAGTTACTGAGAAAACTCACAATATAAAAAGCTTTAATATAAAAAAAAGCTGTGAAGTATGTCCAGAGGGCGCTATTTGTAATAGAGGTTTTAATATCGATTTATTTATAAAACTACTAAAGGACAGAGCATATAATAATATAACCGTTTTCGATCATGAAAACCCTTATCCAGTATATGGATATTACGCAGTATACAAAACGAACAATAAAAATGCTTTATGGACACCCATGGACGACAAAAATAATAGCAGAGATGATGAAAATGCAAAAAACAACACGAAAAATGATAACAATACCAATTTCAAATATACTTATCCATATTATAATCTAATTTTGTACATTCAAAAGCATGTGCAAAACATGAATTATTTTTTCTTTGAAAGCAATAGCAAATTATATTTAGATAAAACATTCATAGAATCTACAAAGAACAAAAATGAAATGAAAAATAATAATAAACATGCAAACGCATCAAAATCATATAATGATATGTATAATCAATACAATGCCATATCCTTTATTCAAAATGAGAACATATATGATACGTTCAAATACAAAAATAACCAAAGCCATAACAATCGTAAAGAAAATAATATATATACAAAACACAACATAAATTCAAATACAACTCACCATCCAACAAAAGCCGATTTTTATAATTTATTGGCCAAGCAAAATCAATATTTGTCCTTTTTAGAAAGCAATAAAAATATTATCAAAGACACCAACAACGATACGGATAATTTAATAAAAGAAATGTTTGATAATAATCTAAAAGAGGCAAAAAAAATAACAGAAAGGAACACCCGATTTGAAAGAACACCTGATATTCACCCATGCAATTTACCAGATAGATGTCTTGGAACTATAACAAATTTATGTTATGAAGGTTCAACAGGATACCAATGTAATAGTTGTTCAAAAAATTATGACATGAAATATTTTAAATCCAAATGCACAAAATGTAGAAATATTTATCATGAAATATTAAGCATAATACTATTAAAAATTATATATTATGTAATTGTTATTTATACAGTCTCATTAAATTATAATAGCTGCTTAAATAAGTTATTTGTAAGTGGAATTCTATTCAGAATATGGCTAAATTGCTCGTTTAATTTTATTTCATTAGGGTTATTTTCATCGAACACTCTTTCATTTATTACAAGATATTGGTATGTATATAAAGAAATATTCCTTTATCATTTAAAAATATTTTCACCCTATATAAGAGTTGGGTGCTTTATGAGTTATAATACTGATATTACGTATAAAAGTATATGGTATATACAAAAATATCTAAATATTTTTACACTTTTTTTCGACATTTTTTTTATTACTCTTATTTTATTTATTATTATGAAAATATCCAATTTTTGGAATCGAAAAAAAATACAAAATTTTGAGATTATGTTATCTGCGATGCCCGAAGTGTACGACAAATTTAAAATAGAACAAAATGAAAAAAGAAAAATAAAAAATAAAAAGACCAAAAAAATACACACACTTGATAGCAATCATGAAAACCAAGAATATGGATCACAAAATAGTTTAACACTCATACATGATTTAGAAAAAAATGAAAGTCAATCAGATGAATATGCCACTCATGGCGATGCCCAAACTTTCCAAAGCAATAGACATGACCGTAATCCACAGAATGGGAAAAATGAAGAACCTCATACTTTGGAAAATAATGCAAATATTCCAATAGAAAAAAAGTTCAATTTCCTAACAAAGAATAAAAAGTTAATGTCGAATAATAGTAAAATAGAGAATAATTTAACCGAAGACAATGAAAATATCCACGATGAAAATTATGAATTACAATACATAAAAAAAGGCCATACCATGTATTCCCCATTTTTGAATGAAACTGTTGAATATATTTATGATAAAAAAATGTTTGGTCCATGGCGTTTTATACATAAAAAAAATGACAGTTTCAAAAAACAATTCTTAGAATTCATAAGCGATACCATTCCATGTTATATTTTAATGATTATTATTTCAACTCCTTATATACTTTTGGAAACTATGCAATTATTTTATTGCAAATCTATCAAATTTAAGTCTCAAAAAAGTGAATTATATTTAGCATATTTGACTACTCAAAAATGTACAACCTCTTCAGCTTCCTTTATAATGGGCTTAATTGTAGCATTCATAGTATTATTATTTTATATAACTATATGGATTTTGTTATTATATTTATATTCAAAGAGAAAACAAATTAAGCTGTTTGACAAATTCCTCAATAATTTGTTATCAGGATATGGACAAGGAAAAGAAATATTTGAAGTGATATTTTTATTTAAAAATATAATCCTAGTGGTTATAATAGCATTTACTATTTATTATCACTATTATTATATTGTTTTAGTTACTTTAACATTAACATTATTTTCGATATTAGAAATAATCTCAAATCCATTTGATAGACGGTCGTTTAATATACTAAATATATCATTACGCGTGGGAAGTGTTTTAAATATATTTTTTTCTATCATGATTTGGGGAAGCTTCTATTTGAATTATGAAAGATATATTATGTTTCCATTTTTTATTGTCATTTTATATCATTTTTATATGGTGCACAATATAATTAAAGAAGTAATCCTTTCGAAATATTTTCTTACCATGCCCAATTCTATTAATGCACAAACTGTGGGATACGATGACCACACTATTAAAGATAAAAACTATAAATTTTATTATAAAGTTATGAATAAAATCAAATTTGTCTTAAAAAATAGCCAAAAAGAAAGTATAATGCAATATGCCCAAAATTATAACTCTATAGAAAAAACAGATAATCAACCAAAAGAATACATACACTTTGAAGCAATTGAAAATATTATCAAAAAATATAATGATAATTTAAAAAAAACTGTAATAAGAAATAAAGACCAAAACGAAGAAATAATAGACAGCGAAAAAAAAGATATAAAAGGAAAAGTAAACTCGTCATTAAAAAAAAAACAATTATCAGTTAATATGTGCAATGTAGCATATATATGGTATGATGAACAAAATGAAGATTTGTTTTTCCAAATGCCTTTTGAAGATAAATTATCTTCACGTTTTAATAAAGAACCCGATGAAAAAACATATAATATATTCTCTCGTATACTATATTACATCAAAGACAAAAAAACAAAACATAACATCAAATATTTTGTACTAGCTATAATGCAAGTTATTGATAAATTCGTGGTTATATCAAAATCATGCTCTATATATGAAAATTGGTTTGACTTTGCAATGAGATTTGCATTTGTTTATATATCATGGATTAAAAGAATTCATAAAAATAATATAATTATACCGAACAGCATAGATCAATTACATACTATAACAGATGAATTTATATATATCCCTTTATTTTATAAATATGAGTATTCTACTTGCCCCCCAAAACCATTTTATGAAGCTCCAAAAGAAGAAAAAGATGATGTTCCAAATAACGATGAAGAAGGAAATTATCGAACTGAAACATTGGAAAAAATGAATAGTTTCCAAAATACAGAAATCAAAATTAGTCGAAGCTATGGATCATATAGCAAAATGAACAGCTTAAAGAATAGGAAAAAAAGCAAAGGAAAAATGGATTTTTTTAATGAGCAAAACAGTAGAGAAGACTTATCTAATGGAAATGACACAAATTCATCCAATTTGGTTCGTGGGAATACAAAAGAATATAAATCAGAGCATCTTAGCAACAATTCTCAAAGTGTAAACAGTTCTAAAGGTGACAATAATAGTTCAAATGAAGAAAATTCTATTATAAAGCATTTAAACATAAAGGAAAGCAAAAAAAGAACCAAATCAAAGGGTAAGACAAACATATTAAACAAAAAAATAAATTCCAACGATGATGGTAGCAAAATTGATAATATTGTGAACAAGGCTTCGCTAAACACATTTAACTACTCATTAGATATTTTTTCCTCAGAAATGTTTAATGAATCGAATTATCATATGCTAATTTCTCTGTTTGAATTGTATATAGCTATGAATACTTTAAAAACTATGAATTCTCATTCCTTTAGTAAATTATATAAACTTTATAACAAAAAGTATATAAGTTTTGAAAAGAATCTTACGTTTTATATTAATAATTTAAGAAATGAAATAAAACAAAAAGCCAATGAAATCGATAATGAAATTGATAATGAAGCAAACAAAGAAAAATTTGATGAACAAATTAAAATACAAAATTATTATTACTATAAAGAGGAATTAGTAAAACGTAAAAACATTGAGGGAGAGTTGCTATCAAAAATAAAAAATTTAGAAGATTGTATTGAGGCAAATAAAAGGTCACGTGAAATAAGAGATCTTCTAAGAAATTCACGAAATAATAATGAACCAAATGATAATTTAGCAGACAATATTAATTTTATATTCTCATTTTTGCAAAATGAAGGGACTTATAAATTAGATCATTCAAAAAAAAAGGAATAAGAAAAGGTTGATTATGTTTTTTATATCCATTTATTAATTAATTCCCCCAATTTTCAAAAAATGATAATTCAAAATTGTTGTTTTTGAAACAACCGTACTATGCTCTATTTTTTTGTGTCATAAAATGCATATTTGCATATTATATTAATATTTATTTTTTTTGTAAACTTTATTTAATATTATAAATTATATTAAATGCATATCAAATAAATATTAAGTCAAAAAATTAAAAAAGAGAAAAAAAGAAAAATGAATAAAACACAAATATACCATATAAAAAATAGGATATTAATTAAAAGTAAACATTTGTCTTTTTCGCAGTCTTCCACATAAACACATTTATATTCCTATCATATAATATTATTTTTATTATGTAATTCTAAATACACCATGGGTTTCTTTAAAGCTCGTTTTCCACGAGCTCAAAATTCGGTGTTTTTTTCATCATTATAAATAAATGGTCTCCCTTTAAAAATTCAAATAACTTGTATTTCTGTTTTTTTCTTTGGTGCAATCGCCCTCGAAAGGTGTTGATATTCCTCTGGTATATCAGAGTCAGACTCAAAAAATATATATGATAAGGTAATCTTTTCTAAGTTTTTTAATCGAGAATCATTTAAAATCTCAGGGTCTATAAAAAATAAAACTGGCAAATCAATTTCTTCATTTGCATTTAGCATTTGTTCTTCAAAACAAAAACATTGAATTTTATTGAAATACAGACCAGCTTCATCTGGTAACACATGATATAATGCTATCCCAATAACTGGCTTGTCAAGTAAATTTTTAGCCTTATAAAATGCTAATACTGTTTCCCCGGGCTTCACAATAATACTTTTTTGCTCTGGTTTAAATGCCCAAGGCATATTAGATTGGCTTGTAAAATTTACTTCAATTAACCTATCTTTATTTACTTTTTTATTAAAAAGTTCACTTATATCAAACGTCTTTTGTGTAGTTCCTCCATAACCCGTTGATTGGCAAAACAATTGATACAATGGCACAAAGGCAAAGGATAAACCAAACATAAGCCCTGACATAGATAAAAATAAGTAGGGAGTTACAAACTTTTCCCTTTTGCTTGGTACAAAAAAAATATTTTTTACATTATTTTTTCTTTTAATATTTAATCTACTAAAAAAAAATTTAAATTTATTCATTTTTCTATATGTTACATTATTCCCAAACGGAATGAAATATAAAGAAAAGGGCTTTAAAAAATTGGAGGAAACCAATATAAAAAAAAAGTATGTTATTATGAACTAAATTTTAAGCTTTCATATGTTTTATATTCATAATAATTTGTAAGAAAAAAAATATAAATAAAATATAAAAATATAAAGTTAAAATTAATTTCTATAAAAATATTATTATGTGCACATTATATCGTATTGTAAAAATGATATTTAATTTTGCGAGAAAAATACATCGCTTTGCTCATTTTACTAGTGTTACATAAATTTTTATGTACCCCAAAAATATGTTCGCCGATTATATGGTGACTTTATTTTTATTATGACAAAATCAATTTTGCTTAATTTCATCAATGTAGAAAAAAGCTATATCGTTATTACTTATTATATATTGAATGTGTAGATTTTCATGATACATATAAAAGTTTAATGGTAAGCAATGTACGAAACAACACTACACATGAGCTAGTAATAATAAACAAACATCTTCATTCATTAAAATGAGATAAAGTATATATATCCCAAAAAACAAAACGAAAAAATAATACACAACGAATATAAAAATGAGTAATATGCATCTTTACTAATGCGCTATTAAATAAAAATGGAATATATAAATTATATCTATTTAATTGATAGACATTAAAAATATAAAATGTCCATGCATATGTATATTCATGAGAACAAGCTCTCTTTATAAAATATCATATAGAAAATTATATTATTCACACAAAATAATTTCTATAAATATGTGCAAAATATATCTTACCCTGCACAATAATATTGATTTATGGACTTAAAAAATGATGTATATATACCCATGTTAGGTAATAGCTTCTCAAACGATTCAATGGCACTTCCTTGTTTATTGTATAAATATAAAACCGGTATTATCATCCAGTATATATATAATAAGGGGAAAATGTGCAATGGCACAATTACAGACTCATGCGGTTCTTTATTATTCAAGTTGCTGAATGGCTTTCATATGCTTGTTGGAAAAATATCTAGGGCATACACTTGTTAGCCACAATGCATCAATAATAGATGCATGCTTCATAAAAATCTCGGAACCATTGTTTGAGTACAGATCTATATATACAATGAATTTTCTTTCAGTATAATTTGACTCATTCAGAATAGATAAAGGGTCGAGGGAAAATAATATGTTTTCGCTTTTTTTATTTAATAATTTATATTTATTATCATTTACCACTTTTGCAACATTATAATAAAAAGAGGATATTTTTGCTTTAAAAATAGATTCTATGTTCTCACATTTCTCCATTGGTATACCAAATTTGTTCAATATGTATTTTAATTTGTTGAAAAAGCGCTCAGCCTTTTTTAAGGATGTGTAATTTAAGAAGTTATCATGACAATATTTTTTTTTATTCTTTGCATCAACAAAGCTTTGAAATATATTATAGAAACTTAAAATATCACTTTCTTCAGCCATTAAAGATAATCGCATAACTTTTAATCGTTTTATGCTGCTACCATTATTGTTGTATACAAAAATCGGGTCATTAATTAACATACTAATAATAATGCAAACTTCGTAAACACATTTATACTTTATACTATTTATTAAAAAAATACTGTATTTAAACTTTAAAGGTAAATAACAAATTAATAAACTTAACTTTTTATCAATTATATTTCCATTAATATCCATTAAATTTAATATGTAAAACATTTCAAAACATTTTTTTAATGCTTTTATAGTTGGAGCAGTAACAAAATCAAATGAGCAAATATTATTTATTCCTAAAGTTTTTATATAAAATATTTTATAAAAAATATCCTTTTTTAGTATTTCAGGTATATCATCATCATTTAGCAAATCCATGTAATCATTCATTGTAATTAATCGAAAGCAGATAGAATCCTTATAAGCTAATCTCCTGTCTTCACATTTGTTTTTATTACATAATATAGTATACTTATTTGTCATATTTAAGTCATAATCATAAATTTCATCTTTCATAAAACATGTATCAATTATATATTTCACATATTTTACTTTATGAAAGCTGAATCCAATATCTTTAATAATCACAACTTGGTTTCTTACTTCTACTGAATCATAGTTATATGTATTATCATTTATTACTTCAATATTATCAATACCCAATGATTGAAGTCCTTTTTTAACAATATATATTTCATATTCATTATTTAAAAATATAAGAATATTTTCATTGCTTCCTTTTTTTCTTTTATTATTTTCATATAAATTTTTTATTAACATAATGCTTGTTTGGAGGTAATCTGAACAACTTTCTTTCAGATAGTGAATGTGCTTATCAAATTCTTCTTTTTGTTTATTTTTTTCTGCATAATTATCTTCACAATAATAATTGTTAGGTAATATATGAAAGATGAATATGCTTATTGGATTTTTTATTTTTTCTAAATTGCTTGTTAATTCTTTCCATTCTTCTAATTTGCTACCCATTTCCTCATTATCTATATCGGTATTTCCTTTCGTAATTTCTTCTTCTTCATAATTGTACATTAGTGAGTGTTTGCTTTCGTTTACAAAAAAACAATTTAGGACATTTTTTCTGTTTCTATCTCTGTTTTGTTCTTTGTTTTTTCCAATTTGCATTTTTTTTTCACGCACATTTTTTATATTGGAACGATGAGTATACATTTTTTCATCACTACTTGATAATGTATTCAATCCATTTTCAGACATCTCACTTGATAGAGTATTGCTTCTGCTTCGTGCTATTTTTTTTTTATTATTTATTAAATAGTTTAACTCTTTATTTTTTACACAATTTATTTCTTTCTTTTCTCGTTCACTTTTTTTTTCATTTTGTTTTTTATATTTTATTTTATCACGATTGCCCCAATATTCGTGCTCTTCAGAATAATTATCTGAGCTATTACTATTGTTTCGATCTGAATTTTTTACATTTTCTTTATAACATCGGCTATCTTTTAATTCAGATTTGTTCCCCTTCCTTATAATATCAACTCTATCATTTTTTTCAAAGCTCTCAAAAGCTACATCACATTTTTTTTTATATGCTTCATCCCTTTTGGGTTCGGTTGCATTAATTCCCTTATCTTCTCTCAAATTGTTCGTGCTTTGTATGTCACTAATTTGGTCATCTTTTTTTTTTTCGTACTCTTTTTCTGGCCCTATTGACGATTTCTTTCCTGGATTAGTGACATGCACACTATTACACGACTTGAAAAAGTTAAGAACATTTTCAATGAAATAATCTGAAAAAATAAAAACATGCAAATCGTTCCTTTTTGTAAGTATTTTTTTCAATAATGATAACAACAAATCCGTCTTTATCAGCCTTTTATGAGTATTTGTTAAAATAATTATGTTAAATTCAATTAAAAGTGGATCAAATAGTATTTTTTGTAGCAGTGTTGATTCATCAAAAACTGCAATTTTGTTACTTGTATTGCTATTGTCATTTTCTTCCTCTTCATATTCATTTGAAAGATGAAAAAAATCCTTCGAATCTTCTTCAATTATACTATAACAATAGGTCAATATGTTGTCATTAAATGCTACACATATTTTATTTCTATCATTTGAAATCTCCAATTTCTTTTCATATAAAATAAGTACTAATTTTATAAACTCATCAAATTTTAATCTTCCAATAATAAAGAACACATTATGACCATTTAATAAATTTATTATAGTTCTTTTGAAATTTTCAAATATAGATTTCTTTTCATTTTTATTGTATATCACATAATTTTTCATGTTTAAGAGAATTGCATAATATGGTACAAGTGTTATGCATCCAAATGTACATAAACAAATCCAATATTTATGTGTTAAAAAGTATCTAATTTAGTATTATGCCTCAGTTTGGTAGATCCTAGCCTTTTCTTCTTACCCCTTTTCAGTATTTCATAATTCTTTACATGTGTTTTTTAATGCATTTTACTTAAGAAATTAACCTTTCAATATATGTGTGCTACGCTTATGGGTAACTTAATAATATGAATTTTATAGAGTTAAATAAGTTTTTTTCAAATTAAAGAAAATCCTCAAAATCAGAGAAGCAAATAAAAATATATTTATAAAAAAAAAACTGAAAGCATTTATATAAAAAATAATGAGTATACTTATGTAGAATAATCAAGGGTATGCTCCCCCAATATAAATACTTATATAAACAAATTTTTGAAGCGATGAATTCATTATTTTAAAACAAAAAATACAATATTAAATAATTATTCAAATAAATGCCTAATATATTTCTTTCTATTTTTAATTTTCATTATTTATACATAAAAAATATTAAGAAACTAAGATGAATATAATGCAATTAAAAAAAGAGAGAAAATTTTTAAAAGTGTTTCCTTTCCTACTAAGCTTAGCATTCTTTCCTAATTTTTGCCAATTATAATGAAAAAATATATTGCAATTGCTTTTTCACAAGAGACCCTACAATATTCATTCCTTCCAAATTACTATTTATTTTCTTGGTGTTTAAAATTTGGTTATACACATTGTCAAAAACATAATTTGATTCATTTATTATACAATTTTGTTTTTCCTTATCAAACATTTTAAAAAAATAAATCACCTTTTCTATAGGTATTACCATAATATTTATTTTATAGTTTTTATATAAATATAGTTTTTGAGCCATTATATCCATACTTTTTTCATAACTGTCTTCAAAAAAGGGGCCATTCATATCAATATAGTTATTTTTTATGTAAAACGGATTTGTGCTACTTACTTTGTCATCATCATTACTATTGCCCTTCACTGCTAGCGAGCCTCCAACATTATTTCTATTACTATCATCGTTTTCCTCATTGGCTGTATAATTAAAATCCCCACTATTTATTTCCTTAACACATTTATCACCATTTAACTGAAACATATTATCCTTTTCAATGATACTGGGAATACATTTTTTTTTGTTATTGTCACTATTTTCCGTAATTCCCTTTTTTGTAAATAATATTGCAAATTTCAACTGTGGAAAATATATATGCAAAACAAATAAATCATTAATCTCATAATTTTTAAAAAAAACATTAGGTATATTATTAAACTTCATTTTTGTTATATTTAACATGTCTAATACTTCATAAAATTTAATAAGTTCATAACTATGAGCACATTTTTTTTGCTGGAGAAAAAATATCTGTTTTATATATTTCAATATATCAACTATATGTGCGCCACTTATTTTTTCCAATACATGAGGAGTATTGAATATTTTATTCGCTATTTCGTTTTTTTCTTTTATGTTCCTTTCCATATTTTCCTTATAATTATTTTTAATTCCTTTAACAATGTGTGATATATTTCCCTTTTCATTCTCTAATTGAATACTGGTATCTGTATATCTTCCGGCATTTATTCGTTTTTTTATAACTTTTAAAAATAGAAATGGATAATATAACTCCAAAAAAATCAAACAATAATAAAAAAGTATTTGATTTTTTACATTTTTTAAAATTCTATCTATATCCTCAAACAATATATTAAATAAAGTAATTACTAAAGATTCATCCAATTTTTCATGTTTATATGTGCACAAGCATAGCAATATATCTAAAGAAAAAATTGAGGTGTCCACTATTTTTATATTATTTTTTATAGTATCTATTAATGCTGCCAAAAAATCCAAATGAAAAATTCGCGACATCCATATACTTCGAAACGATAGCGATAATTCCTTTTTTGAAAAATAGCAGTTTCGAATAATTCTATAAAACAAATCGGTGTATATTTCACTGATAAGAATCACATTCTTCTTTGTATTAATATTGAAAAAAATTAGATCCAGTATTTGGCTTGTTCTTAATAATTCCAATTTAATTCCCATATTTTTAATATAATCCAAATTTACACTAAATTCGTTTATAATACCGTTTTGATATATCAATTCAACGTCTTTATTATTATCACAATATCCTATCCTCGCAATTTCAGAAGAAGCAAACGATTTAGTATGCTCTTTATTCTTTATTTTTTCATTAATTTTAGAACTTTTATCAATTAAAACTGTCTTATTATTTTTAATCATAAATGAATAATTGCTATTTTTATGTAGAACATTAAGAATGTCTTTTGAAACAATAAATCTATCATTTTGATTATAATCCATATAGTTCATGTTAATGGTGCTAAAAATTAATTGATATAGAGGATTAAAATATATTTTATTGCAGTATTCATAAAGTTTAAACTTATTTATAATATTAATTAATTTAAATACATGATTTAAGCTAATTGGTGTTGTATCATTGGTGTAACTTATGAGATTATTATGTTTTAGTTTTCTAAAAAGATGCAAAATCATAATAACAAATATTTTTCGCTTTTTCTTGGGTATTAAATATTCTATATTCTTAATTAAATCGAGGGTTTCCATATATGTTAATGAATTTATTACTTTTTTATAATGCTTTAAAAATATTTCACAAAACAATTTATTACTAGCATTAAATCGTAATTTGTTTAATAAAAAAAATATTTGGCAAAAAATTGTCGGCGCTATTTTATTAAAATTTAGCATAACTAATTTTCTTAATAAAATCTTTTTAATAACTTTATTATAACTTATCAAATCAGACAAAACAAATATACTTTTAATACTAGCTTCCAATGTATTATTTTCAAAGTATCCTTCTAATCTTTTTCGTAAATAAAATATTAACTGCTTGTTATACCAGTTGTATATAGATCTTTGTAAATCCATGCCCTTTATAACAAAGCTACTTTTAAATAAGGACAAAAAAAATAACACATTTTTTACTTGATACATTTTAAAAAATGTAGAATTCAGCCATATGCTATAAAACAGTATATTTATATTGTATATATTCATATATCTAGTCACATAAATTATTTGAAGAAATTTAAGAATTAAATCACAATCTTCTAAAATAAAATAATGTGCCATGTTTTCAAAAAGTGATATTACATTATTGTGTGTATTCTTATAAACATTTAGTAAAAGATCTTCATAAGAACATTGTTTCTTTATTATTTTATTTTCATTACCATTTAATTCTTTACTATTACTACTATCTTTGTCCTTACAACTATTAATCACATTTGTTACGTTATTTTCGTTGCTATTTTTAATAACCGCTTCCTCATCATATTCACTATTCAAAAAAATCGCATTTTTCATGTTTTCATTTTTATTTTTTTCATACATATAGTAATCATTTGTATGGTTATTTATTATAATATATTTTTCTACTGATACACTATTTAATAATGAAAGCAAATATCTTATTTTTTTTTCGCCCCCATTTTTTCCCGCAAAAATTTGTTCACATAATACTCCCACACAATCAAGTAAATGATATGCTTGCTTATTCATTTTTGGTAAAAATAATGTATAATTACTAATAATTTTATTTAATAAAAATAAAAAATTAAAATATAAGCAAATAAAATATTCATTATGCTTATGCATCAATGTATCGTGATTCCTGCCATGTGTGTATCTAGGAACTGTATTCATAAATCCATTACCAATTTTATCACCATGCTCGTTTCGTGGCGTTCCTATATTATCGTTCCCTTCTTTATTTTCAAAATTTGTTTCACAAACTATTTGTATGAATTTATTTATATTCGTTTTCCTAAAATACAACATATATAATTCACATAAATCCGGCAGTTCATGATAACCCTTTTTATCTGCTATTATGCTTAACATTTTCAACGCCATATTATTATTATTTTTTGTAATTTCAAAAATATCTTCATCAGATATATTTGCATGATAAAGTTTTTCTGATTTCCGTTTTTTCTGGTTATAAAGAATTAAACTATTTTCGAATAAATTTAACTTTATATATAAATAACAATATTTCAATAATAAGTTTAAATCCAAATAATTAACATATTGAAAGAAATAATTAAAGAAATATATTATAAACTTATTAAGACAAAAATATAATTTAAAAGAGGATGATGTAATGCTATATGTGCTTAAACTTTTATCCATAAATATCAAAAATTTTTTTATTATTTCTAAATTATTCACTATAAGTTCATGATTTTTATAAAAAGCGTTGTTATTCAAATTGGGATCTAAAAAATCATTTTCTATGTTTGATTCAATATCCAATTTAGTTGAAACTTTATTTTGTCTCTTTAAATTTTCAATAGAAAAATATAATAAATCATAAAAATTATTAAATTTTGTAATCAATTCTTCTTCCTTTTTTTCGATTTCTTTTATCCTTACTACTTTACTATTATCATCATAAATTTTTTCATTTTCTAATACTTTTTTTATGTCGTCATCTTCCAGATACCATTTTAACATTTCATCACTTAGTTCATTTTTTTGTAATCGAATATTTTCATAAATGCTTTTTAATATATGTTTTTTTTCATTTCTTGTATAATAATTCGTGATCCCTTTCAGTTTGTGGTTCATTTGTTTTTTGGAGTTAAAATATTTCTCATTTTCGCCACTCACAATTTTTACACAGTCACCCCGATTTACACTATTTTCATTGGAATAATACTTGGGCCATTTACAATGAATACCATTTGCGTAATACACTTTTATAATACCATTATTCCTTATTTTCATTTCTGAATTTAAATAGAATCCTTAAAATTTATATCCTAAAACAGATAAATATAGAAACATCATTAGTGAATGAAATAACATATACCAAACAGAATTATAAACTCACAAAATGTTATATATAATAAAATCATGAAACTACGAATGGAAAAAAATAAACACACTTTGAAAGCTACATACATCATAGTATGCATGCATATAGTCGTTACTGGTTGTATATAGTTTCCACATTCATCATTCTACAATTATATTTCTGTTTTATGTTTCTTCTTCACAACCTTATTCTAAATAATTCAACCAAAGTTACTTAAATAAAAATAAATGTGTAAATTTTCCCTTTTCATGTTTTAGAGAACCATATATAATAAGTTCCCATGTATTATAATGTATAAAATTTGACTCCCTATGTTTGATAATTGAAGTATAGCCAGTGTAATTTTAAGTAATATATAAAAGTATTAAACGAATTTGAGGCGCTAAAATACTCATGTACGTTTTTGTCATTTAGTATTTCTAAAACATATAAGCATATGGGGAAATTAACGTAAAAAATATATGGCTTACTTCTCCAGTAATTCAAATATTTTAAATAATTCAAAAAATTTTTATCATTAAAATATTTATTGTCATACAAATATTTTATATATTCTATATTACTTAATGATTGAACAAATTCTAATTCAGTTTCAAATCTTAACTTATTTTCAAATAACCCTTCTCTATAATTTTTATGTAAAATATATACTTTTTTATTTTCTTCAGTCTTTGATTTTTCAATCTTATTATCTTCCATTTTCGAAAGCATCATGGTAAATTTATTATCATAAATATATTTGAATCATTGATTTGTATATATTTTTTTACAATACAAATTAAAAAAACAAAAAGAACATATATTTTTTTTGAATATAGCATCATAAAGTTCTCTTTATTGCGCCTACATGCAATTCCGTGAGAATTTATATATAATTATGTACATATCATTTCCATGCATATATATATATTAACGTATTTCATATAGTCGTTTCTTCGTAAAAAAACATATTTGGAAATTTTCACATTAATTCAATTTTTTAACTAAAACAAACTGGATTTCATTGAAATAATGGGAAATTCCACCACATCCTTTTATATCTTATTGGATATTTAAATATAATACACATTTTTAAGTTACGTAAAGAACCAACTTATTTTCTTTACACCGAAACACTTTTATTATTTAAATATAAAAATAAACTATATATCTATTGAAAATGACCAAATGAAAAAAATATAAAATCAATAAAATTATATAAAATTCATTTCGGCAAGTTCCCCCATAGATGTGCTATTCATATAAATTTTATATACACACCACCATTTTGAAGCCCCATTCGGTTTCATTTTTCTTAACATATCTATTATTTACTAATTTTAAAAGAATATATAAACGGCTTTTTATATATTTATTTAGATAGCATAAAATAAGTTTTGAATATTACAAAAACCTTGTTAAAACCACGAAGAAAAAGAAAAAATGATTAATTATATAAAAAGTAGCTTACTCCGAAAACACATTATGTCTTGACGAAAAAAATTAAAATTTATATAAAATTAATTTTATTAAAGCTTTGTAAAGTATGTAACATATTCATATATGTAAAAGAAAAAAAAATTGTTTATCATAATAAAGGGAATATTCAAGAAAAAATTCATATTATGTACGAAAATGAAATTATAAATATGTAATATGCATATATTATGTTCACATTCTATGTAATTTTAAAATGCAAGATTCACTGAATCCTATAAAAATATAATATAAAAACAATGTACACACATTTTTATATTTATTGTTTACTATTCATTTGGTTGCTTTCTTTTTTTATTGCATTTATCTCTATAATTGCCACTGCAATTCTTAAAATGTATGAAAAATAAAAGTCGCCGAGCGAAAAATAATATATATGCAAACATTTATGCATAACAAAATAAAATTCATTTTTAACATTTAAAAAACGAAAAAGAAACAGACGAAAATAATTTTATAGAACTTAAAAAATTTTGTGGATGCTTGAATTTCCTCGTTCTTCAAAGTAATATATATTATGCTCTAATTTTTTGTGATGTATCATCTTTAATCTTTAATTATATATTTAAAGGGGGTTCATCAAAAAGGTATAAATTTATTATATACATATATGTAATTCAATACTTGTATATAGGTGTAATTGTATTTGCAAACATTTCAAAATTGAATTATACCATTTTTTGGGCATATATATATTGCTATGACTCTGAAAAGGAAAATGTTTAATTAATATAAACGAATAAAATGAAAATTAATTAGTAGGTAGTATAAATACTAATAGGCTGGGTATCTGTTGAATGGATTTTGGTTTCTGCCATAATAATTATAATTAAAATTCCCCATCATTTTATTATTCTTAGTATTTCTTCCTTTATTTCGGTTATTATTTCTATTATGCATATTAGTTCTATAATGCGCTGCCGCTATACCAAAAGTATCAACATCGAGCATCCTTAATTTTTCTCTGTCCACCTTTTCATCTTTTCCTTGTTGTTTGTCTAATGTTTCACAACTAATATTATCAAAGAAACTTGATTTTTTATCATATCCTCCTACCTGCATGCTACTATTTGCAGTTAATGCCTCTTTGTTTTTTTCATCTATTATATTCGTTTTGTCAAATTTTAAATTATTTGAATTAAAATCAAAATCTGGACTAAATTTACTTTTTAATACTGGATTTGGTTGTGATTCCAATTCTCCAATAACATATGGTTGTCTATCATAATTTCTATAGTTTTTATATTTAAAATTATTATAATGCCTATTGTTATTATGATTATTATTGTGATGCCCATTGTGATTCATATTACCATTATAATAATTATAATTATGCCTATTATAATATCTTCTATTATTTAAATTCATGTTTCTTTCATTTTGGGGAATCATATTATTTTGAACATTTAATGGTTTATTAATATTGTTTACATTGTTGTTATAATTTAAATTATCGCCTATAGTATTTTTCGTTGATGGTGCAATATTCATTGATACTATTGCTGGATCATCCGGTATCGTTTTAGGGGCTTCACTTACTGTAACATCTTTTATATCTTTCCCTCGAAATATTATAAAATCATATACTTCATTTGAGGCAGGAATATCCGGTTGTCTTCTACCTTCTGTGCCATATGATCTAACATTTTGCAATGCAACAGTAGATTCATGTGTGTTTATGGTATACAAAATTCCTTCATATCTAATTTCTGAGTTTGAGATTAAAGAAATTTTACTTCCTATATATGGTAAGGTTGATACAGAAGACATTTTTACCCCTTATCAATTTATTTTAACAAAAAAAATATATATCAAAAACGTAAAATAATAATATATATATAAGTTTATATCCTAAATTGCTAATAGCCCCTATATATTATGTAAGCTGGAAGTGATAATACATGTATGTTAATGGCTATATGCGTTAACGAAAATTATATCAAATATACTTACAAATGTGTATTTTAATAGGTATTGAAATGTTTCTTTAAATATATAAAACTATGCCTGTGCACGTTATTATGATAATACGCTTTAATAGGTGTATTTCACTGTGCTCGTTTTACTATACACATGATCACGAATATTATATATGTATACATATACATGTATAATATATATATTTAAACACAAAATGTAAAGGCTAAAAAATAAATTAATATTATCGATATTTGAATGAATGTTTCATAACATTTTAAAAAGGAATATGCTCTCTTTTTATGGAAAGAATAAGCAGAAAAAAAAAAGGCCATGCATTGTTAAAAACTCTAAGCAAATAAAAATGTTATATCCATATAATATAATTTAGTATAAAGTATAACATTAAGCATCAATTAAAAGTATATAGTATAATATCATACATATATATATTGCAGGCGATGGAAAATGTTTAAATAGTAAAATAATGAATGAAAAAAATGTAGTATAATATTTCAATCAAAACTTAAACGATAAATCGCTAATTTGTACCAAAATTAAATAATAATAATAATATATATATTTACATACATAACTAATGCATATAATAAATATATAATTAAATATATATACGTGGATAGATATACATAATATATATATTAAATAAACGTAAACAAAACAAAATGGAATAAATAATAAATTTTTTTATGGATTAGTAATGCTTTTCCAGTTAAAATATCTTTCAAAAGGAAATAATTATATTTTTATCATAATATATATAATTATGAAGGGCCTAAAATATACTTTGTTATTTGTTTTTTTTTTTATGTACACAAATTGATATATCAAAATACATCAAACATTAAATTGTTTTACATATGATAATTTATAGATGTATTCTAATATATATTAATTCTTATATTTATTATTTCTTATCATGAAGCATATTCGAAGATATTAAATCTACATTTTGGCCTTAAAATGTCATAAAGAATATATAGATTGATCAAATATAATATTATATGAAATTCTACACTTATAAAATGTAACACTAATTTACAGTATATATACCCACATATATGTATGTACACATTACAAATGTACAAAAAATATTGATCAATAAACTCTAAAATTTAATACCTACACACCTATATAAATTTCATTACAAAAATTAATAACCTATTCAGAACAATATAAAACTTTTTAGTTGCAAAATTTTTGAAGATATTTATGTGGAGTGTGTATAATAAAGGGGAATAATTTTATAAATATATATATACGCATACATACCACGCTATATATAACTGAATATGTCAAAAAACGATATCACATTGCCTAAATGCAAATATGTATTATATATATTTATTTAATTCTAGTGTGTATATGATAATTAGAAGCATAATTATACTAATAAAAACGAACATATATACTTTTTTATATAAAAACACACTTAATGTATTTTAATCTAAGGTCAATAATAGATTTTACATCAATATAAGCTTAAATAATAATATCTTGTTATGCATAATCCACACAAATTGTTCTACTGTAAAAACGGATTTTAAAAAATTATAAATTCCATTTATGATTGTATATGTATAGAAAGCTATATAGATTTATTTATACGCGTATTTATAGTGTCCACCTATTTAATCGCACAAAAAGTGTCCATTTATATTTTATGATTTAAATTATATGGGTATTAAAATTTTTAAATAAAATTCAAACACAAGCAAGCACTTGTGCTTATGTGGGGATATTGTTAAAAGAAAATACTAAGTATATATTTTTTTAATTAAAATAAATAACATAATGAAAAAATCACTATAAAATGAATAGTTTATATATGTTTCTTCGGTTTATCAAAAACGACTCCTTTTGTTTTTATAGACAAAACTGCCTTTTATATTATGAACATACTGCATATAAATATACAAATAGTCGCATATTTATGTAAATATTTAGTCATATAAATAAAAAAGAAATGTATTATATATGCACAATGTATGTACAAAAAACGAACATTATTTTTATACTTTTTGATCATTTTCGTGAACTTTTTTTTTGTTTCCCACTTTCCACATTTTATAATCCTATAAGATCCAAAGGGTGTAATTTTTTTATAACATATAGAACTTTTTTTAAAACAATATTGAGCAAGCATTTTACCAATACTCTATTATTAATATTTTAGCCTATATACGAGCATATTATATGAAATAATTATTCCCGCGTAACTGATTTCATATTATTCATAAGAGATACAGCTACATTTTAGAATAATTAAACAGATAGCATAAAGTTATATATTATATATGTGTATTTAAAAAAAATCACGCAGCATGAAAACTGCAACAAGCATATATATATAAACTTTAACTATGTGGATAACTTATTTGAAAAAAATACTAAATTAACTTTAATAAAAGTTTATGCATATAAGCACATATATATGGACGTTTTTTGGAAATATATAATCATACATGTATATATAACACTTAAAAATTGTAACTATATAACATACACGTATGGATTTTAATTTCTATATAATTTTTATTTTATTAAAAAGTCACACATGTGGCTTAGTTTGTTTGAATTTATATAAATTCTATGAATTATAAAAAAAAATATTAAATAACATTGGTAAATATAATTTCCACGCCTTAATTAGTTTCCACTGTTTTCAACATTATCCTGACTATCTTCAGTCCTTTTTTCACTATTTACCTTTGTCAAATAATCAATCAATTCGACATATGGCATTTCTTCCCATGGTTTATCTTTTCCAACAATAGCTAGAGACGTGTTATCAGCAGTTAGTTCGGTCTCACTAGAAAGAGAGCATTTCAAAGCTTTTAAGCAGTGTATAATCAAATCATCTAATGATGATTCTTCAAATAAATGTAAATTTTTTTCTAAATATGTTTTTGATGCATGAGATCTTGCACCAAAGGATAATGCTTCATATTCAAAATAAGATCCATTTGATTTAGTTTCAAAAATGTGTGGTTCATTAAAATATCCAGATATTATTAATCCAACACCAAAAGCTCTTTTACTACTTTTTTGGGTATTTTTTTGATATTTATCTGCTACTTTTTTAACTAATTTTTCTACATTAATATTTTCATCAAATAAAAATTTATGAGTTAAGCATTCATTTCTCATATATTTCGTTAATACTTTGGCATCCGAAGTTATGCCACTCATGGTTACACCTATATAGTCATCTATTTTAAATAGCTTTTCTTGATGATAGGAAAGTTTACTAATACATTTCTTTAAACCACAAACTACCTGTAATAAAAAAAAATTATTCATTGTGTTTATTTTACTTTATAAGCATGGAGAGTACAATTCTTTTATGCATTTTCCACATAATTTAGCGTCATTCTCATTATATTGTTTTAATTATACTTCCAATTTTCTTATGAATGCTTATATATTTATAAAAAACATTTCACTTTCAAAGAAACTCTACACATATATAGGTGTATATACTAACCACAAACTCCTTAGATTTTATAGCCACTGCACAAGTTCCTTGTTTTGTTGCTTCATTTGCATATTCTACTTGGTATAACCTCCCTGAAAAACATTTAAATACATTCGTATGCATATTTAAATAAACACATTAATGTTATCATTTATGTGCATCACATCATTAAAAATGCAGAAGTTTTTCTGCTATTTTTATTTTATTATATATTCATATTTTATTCTATATATTATATAGATATTACCTTCAGGAGAATAAATAATATTGTCTGTGTCATACAAATTTCTATACATTTTACTAAATTTACGAAATATATTTCTTTTTTTTTAATTTCTTTCTCTTTTTCGGTTTATTTTATAAATGTTCTCCTTTTAATTTTCTGCAGTTTTCCACAAAAAATAATATTTAATAAAATGTAAAAATATATATAAATATATGCTTCTAGCGAAAAATGTGAAAAACAATAATTAAAATAATAAAAAATAATTTACATCATTTCCTTATAATAAAATTTACAATTTTTTGCAAATTTTTCTACCTTAAAAATGTAATTATACTTTCATAAATAATAATTATTTTTATTCTCTATAAGCTTGTTTGTTTGTGTATAATGTTACCATATTTTATTGTTATACACTTATTTGCTTTGTGTACTATATTATTTATATCAATAATAAATATTATTTCATTTATTATTATTTATTTTTTTTAAGCAATTAATTTTTTATCTTGATATGAATATAATTTATTTTGATATATCCAAACGTACCGTACATAAAATATCTTAAGCCAATTCTTAAAGCATAAAAAGCATATACTACTGGAGTATAATACAGAATCTATATTTATATATGCATTATACATATTAAATTTATTTGTATAATTTTTTGAAATTGCCAAAATAATACACCCACCATAAAATAGTTTATTTTACCGTGATATATAATTTTTGATGAAATTCTTAACTTTTATTTTATTGTCGTAATTTTCGCTTTTTACCATTTGTTCCCATAATTAATTATTAAACAACCCTATATAATTTTGTTTTATTATTATTTATTATGTATATTTTTGGGGTATGTGTAGTAATTCATTTTACCTTTACATAGATACTTGTTTATATTTTTTCGTATGTATATATCTAATCTTTAAAAAAGTTATAATAAATAGCCGAATATTTGTTAATTTGCTTAATGTTTTAGTAAATTTTAAATGTAAAATTATTTCTTAAGTAGAAACATAAATCCTTATTCATATTCAACAGGGCCCTTGTATTTTAATTTATGCTTTTTTCCTATTTGTTAGAATACATTATTATTTGCACATTATTTTTATGAATATTTTTGTATTCATTTTTTTCTTTTACAACATACTATTTTAAATTGAAATTTTTATTCATTGAAAATACATTTTTTCAAATGTGCATAAGCATATACTATGCACATTTCTTGGAACTATACATATACATCGATTTATATGGATATTCTTATCCCATATTGTCAGATTGATATCCATGCCTAAATTATTATTTTTGTGATTCATACTGCATTGTAACATGACAATAAGATATAGATTCCTTTATATACATATACACAATTTCTAATCATTACCACCAATTCAGTATGTGCCCTTTCAATTGGTAGAAGGCTTATACAATTAAACGTGTTTTGCTCAGGGTTGCTTATGATTATTCATGTGTTAATAGTTTTACATCGATTTAAAACTAATCTTTAAGCATACTCTCTTTCATCACACAAATAAATAGTGTGTAATGATGTAGAGGAGTACACACATGCTAATGGATATTTTGTTTACGTACTGGTAACCATTTTTTAGAGGCCCAAATTTGGTAATATGTTATTTATTATAAAAGCCAAATGAACAATAAAAATGTTCTTTTTAACGAATCCATTTGAAAAAAAAAAAAACAATGCTATATTTAGAGCAAAATTAGAAGAAAAACTAAATGAATACTTATGCAACGGTACTATAATATCCGGGGATAATTCTTTCGATGATGAAAAAAAAAAAATAAAACAAGGAGATATTTCCCAAATAAAAATCACTAGTGAATTTGTTAATAATTGCAACACGAATTTACTTATAAATATTTTAAAAATTAATAAAAAACTAAAAGTGTGCTACGATGTAAAGTACAATGTTGTTTATAGTCTTTTGTTAAAAAGTTTTGAAAAAAGGTCAAATATATGCATGAACACCAAAAGTAAGAAATGTAAGCCCATGACAAATGTCTATAAAATAAAAAGAAAAAATATATCTTATTTTATGAATCAATACCATATAATAAAATGCATATATTCTAGCGAATATGGAAACACATATTATTGTAAAAATGTTATAGATAATAAAAAATATTGTATAAAGCTTTTTTATCTAAGATTATGCTTAAAAGATAACTGTCCATATTATATTAATAATAAAGTGTATTTAACAAATTACTTTTATAAAATATTAAGTGAAATATTTTTCCTAAATTATTTAGAAAATAATAATATAATTAATATTGAACAAATATTTTGTGATGAAAAAAATGAAATTCTCTTCACTATTTTTCCATATATTAAACACCAATCTATGTATTATAAAAAAAAACATAAAATATATTCTATCTATAATAAAAAATTAGTACGATTAGAAAATCAAAAATTTAAAATATATCTATATTCAGAAAATTTTATTAAACATATTTTTTTAAATATATACAACACAATTAATTATTTGCTACAAAAAAATGTAGCGTATTTAGACTTAAAACCTGATAACATTCTTTTAACCCATAGAAATCCTGACACAATAGAATCTTATGAAGTTTCATTTAGTAAAAAAAAAAAAGTCGAAAAACGAAATAAGGTACACACATCACCTAGCTCTAAAGAAATCGCAAATATAGATATAAGTCTTCATACAAAATTCAAAGAACAAATAAAAGAATCATGCACCAAAGATGAATATATTAAAAGCACTTATGCTAATAAAATTTTTCTTACCACGGAAAAAAACAAAAAAACGGTTACATCAAAAAATAGTATACACAATTATTGTTCCTATGCAAACTTAAAACCCGAAAAACTAAAAAAAAATAAAAAAATTAAATATATATACAATGTAAATTTGTCCAAATCTTTTGAATATGATAAAAATGTTAAAAGGATATTTTTTACTAAAAACAAATTAGACGCATTTTTTTTTGCGCCTCACAATACCACCACACATATACAAACTTTTATCCAACGAAAAAATAAACGTAATAAATCTTATATCATAGATCAATCCCAAAATAGTTTATATAAAAAATATGAAAAAAGAAAACACCCAAATAAAACCTACATAAATAAAATAAAAAATCTATCGATTTTCAAATACAATCAGAAGCATTCTATTAATTTTTTGAAGTTCTACTGGCTATATTTTAATATTGGAAAATCATGTGATATTAATAATGACTTTTTAGTATATCTAGATCTGTATTTTTTCAGAAAATACTATGATCAAATTGGGAATATATACACAGATATATTATCTATGGACAGAAATCAATATATTGAAATAAGTGGTATTAAAACACGTGATGGAAATATTTGTGGGAAGGTAAAAAAAGAAAATATGGATGATAAAGAAAAAATCCAAAATCTCGATATTGCTCCAACTGATGATATGGAAAAACAATTGTGTCTTTCAAAAAATGAAATTAATTATAATAATTCTATCAAATTAATAGATTTTGATGCATGCACTTTTATTATAAAATCATTTAATATCTACACCCGTGAAACGGATATGTTTAATTCCTTTGAATCCTTGTTTCCTGATATTAATAAAAAAGTTGAACTTTCCAAAAAACAGGCATACAACTTTGGTTCAGTTCTCTATACCTTTCTATTTGGAACCCCTCCATATCAGTAACATTTCATTATTATTCATATAATTATGCACACACACCCATAAAACTATCTTAATTATGTGCACATGGATGTTTTTCAAAAAACATTCTTCTTTTGCGTTATAATAAATATATGTGATCGGCGTATTTTCCTGCATAATGATTATATGTACACATTTCATCCCATTTTCGTTTTTATAGTGGCAAGGATATATTCGAAGTTTATGACAACATGAAAAATAACACCCTCTATTTCCCAAAATATCGAAAAATTAATACCGACTTAAAAAACTTACTAAGGTAAGCACAATATTTTTATAAAATAAAAAATAATTAAATTGTTTTAATTTTTAATTTATAAATAAGTTTTTATATTTTATAGAAAATTGCTAAACACCAAACCTGACAAGAGAATGCATTTCAAAAAAATAAAACAACATAGATGGTTTTCAAAATATAAATAAAAAAGTGCATATACAAATGTATGAACATACAAATTTATGCAAAACATGCACATATATATAAATATATATACATATATTTGCAACTCATATAATAATACAATAAAATTTTTATAATTCAAATTTGCAAATATGTTTTTTTATCAAATAAAACAGTATCTCATAAGTTCTGGCATATATTATTGTGTATGTTTGGATAAAACACCCACAAATATAAAAAATATATACAACAACATTAATCATCAAATATATTTTAATTTAATTACGAAACTCGTATCTGTCTCTAAAACGATACGTTTATTTTTTTTTTTTCTTTTCACGCATATCATCGTTGTTAGTTAATTTTTTCAATTCTTCTTCATCAAGATTCTATGAAAATCAAAAAGAATAATAATATGACAAAATGGGAAATGCATAAATAATACAATAAACAATTTGCATTTTTTTACATACATATGTTATTTTTTCGTCCCTTACCTTTTGATATTTTTGGGCTATTTGATTAATACATGAAATGAAAAAAAATATAATTACTAAAAAAAAGAATATATTGAATAAAAACATGAAACTCATTTTAGATTGGGTCTTTTTCCCATGTTTTAAAATTGAAATGTTTTCGTCTATAAAGCTTTCAATATTAGCCATATTCAAATTTGGAAAAAAATAATGCAACGGTAAAACTGATAACGTTTTTTTTAAAATTGCTAATTGCATTCCTTTGTAATTATTTGAAAATATAAAGATTAAAAAAAATGCCTGAAAAATTGTTTTAACTACAGCTTTTCCTAAAACTAATGGGATAAAAAATTTTTCAAATGGCATCAAAAAGTGACCACAGCAAATTCCGCAGAGGTCAAACATTACTGTAAATAAATTGGAAAAGGAAAAATAGGAAAATTAATAAAATAAATAATTATATTTATTAATAAGATATGTTAACGTATACCCAAAAAATGCATATTTATTGCTTAATCATTTCAGCTATGTATATATTACTATTAGGCCAGCAAGATAAGAGAAAAACAGAAATTGATCCGTATTTTTTTATAAAATCAATCATCCATTTTTTCATAGCTGTAACAATATTTCTTTTTCCTTCCTTTATATCTTTTTCAAATTCTGCATAATCATCGTCATACAATTTTGCCTAAAAAAAAGAAAGCAATGGCACACACATATATTGCATATATATTACTCTGCGCAATTTCTATTTGCTTAATTGATATTTTTCCAGTGTAAAAAATATATTTAAATGACAATAATTATTTAAGCAACAAATGCAATTTTTTATTGTTTTCCTTTATTTACCTTTGAGGCATAATATGATGTCATATATGGTGGTAACTCTCCTAAAGCTGTTCCAACTCCCCATATAAAACAATATGGATATATTTTCATAAATAATCTAAATAGAGTTACATTTCCATCGCCCTTTGATAAAC
Source organism: Plasmodium chabaudi chabaudi (assembly GCF_900002335.3). Classification (NCBI taxonomy): domain Eukaryota; phylum Apicomplexa; class Aconoidasida; order Haemosporida; family Plasmodiidae; genus Plasmodium; species Plasmodium chabaudi. The sequence continues at coordinate 179,686 of NC_030113.2, forward strand.
ACTGTTGAAAAAATAACAAAATATGCATGCATATATATGTGTAATCGTAATGTGGAACATGCATTTCATTTTTTTGAAACTGTGTTAATCAAGCAATAATAATATTCATTTATATAATTTTTTCCCCACAAAACAATGTCAAACTATTCAAGCATTATATTCAAATAGCATATACAACTCTATATATTCCTATAATAGGAATTTATATATAATTTTTCGTCGCAAAATCCAAATATTATTTTCATTATTCATAGTTTTTTCTGCTTTTACCTCAAAATGATTTCCTGTCGTCAATAAGGAATTCCACATGTTTATTCTTGAGTCGAAATTTAATGAATTACAATATTCAGAAGTAGAACAAATAAAATATACGTGAGGAAACAAAAACAATACTCCTGAGTGCATACCACACCCCAGTCCAACACTGCTCAATACTCCAAGTGACACCCACCATATTATAGCTTCTACATATATTATTAAATCATTTAGGTACGCATTTTTATGTCTGATTTTTAATAATAATAATATAATTGATATAACTAATAATACTATTGTATTATATTTTTTATTTTGTTCATATACATTTAATATTATATTTCTTAGCTCTAAAAAAAAAAGTTTGATAGTCTTTAAAGGATGATAATATATATTTAATTCTTTCCTCTTCAAATACAACTCTTTTTTTTTCCTTTCATATGAATCCATCCTTGCATATAGTATTTATATATTTGGATATATTCTTTATAAAAAATTATAATTTATAATTCTCCATTAAAAAAAGTTGCATGGGTAACAGCAATAATAATGTAATATTCTGTTATTAGAAATAGTTTCCCCCTTAATGATGTTTTAAAATGAAATTCAATATGATAAACACACCAAATTACAGAACATGCTCTTTTAGTCTCTTTGTTTTTATTCTATATAAATAACATGTAATCTGATGTAATGTTTTGGGGTCCTGCTAATACTATTTCCCAATTATAAAAATAAATATCTATCTGATTTTGTGGTAATGCAATATGATAGAGAATAAATTTCTTTAATAAAATAATTGTTTTAAAGCAATGATTATATAGTAACGTTCAATGTATATTTATTTTGAAATATTAACTGGTCACAAATAATTGTATTAATTAGATTAATTAAAAAACAAAAAATCAAACCTTTAAAATTCTAACATTTTCTATAATAAAAATAATATGTGAAAAATTATACTATATTCACAATTTTAAGAAAATGTTCATAAATAATTAGCATTAATTTTATTAATATACAATTTTACAAATGCTTATTGAATTTACAGCATTTATACAATATAAACTTTACGTCATCAATAAAAAAAATGTTAGAAAATTGGAATTTTAACAATAGATTATAATTTTTTTATTGGATTTTATTTTGTTAATTATTCAACATTATATACAATCATATATGCAGATATTGAGAAAAGAATTTAATAAAATTGTAATATACAGAAAAATTTATTGCAGCTATATAATTTATGTGCTTAATTGTTTCCAATCTTTTTTATTATAAAATCCGTGTTATTTGGCTAAATTACATATGAATTTAATTATAAAAATTGGTAAATTAATTTTTTTCAATTTTTTATCATGTTATTTACCATAAAAATATATTTCTTATAGTAGTATATATGTAAATATCCATTTATTATAAGCATGCTTTTTTTGTTCATGGCATGATATACTATAAAATGGAAAAAAAGCGAATGAATTGAATTATATATATTTTTTTTTTCAATTTATAATTATATAAAGCATAGGTTTTATTATATTATATATATTTTCGCTTTTTCTGCGATTTTATTTAATTGTAAAAATTTTCAATACTACAAAAAATATGGCACACTGAAAAAAAGTGCGTAAAAGGAAAAGACTCGTTTAAAAATTATGGATAATATACTTTGATAAATATGTTAATAGCATAGAAATTATTCATATGTACCCCCTTTTTCAATACTACATACAAAAGCTATCTTTTCTCATTTTTTATACACCTTATAAATATTGTAAATCATGAATATTATCATTAGGGCAACTTATAACAAAATAAAAAAAGATAGCGGATATTTTTATGTAATGTTTAAAAAATATTGCGAGAAAATATAAGTTAGGTGCTTCACAAAATATATGTACATATACCTACCCGCATATATGCATTCAAAGTGCCGTCTTTAATATTAAATTCCCATATTTTTATTTTTAAATATAGAGAATCAAATACATTTACAACAATAAAAAAACGAGTAATAAGAAAAATAGCAAATGAAAAGGTAACTGTATTAAGTTTAAAAGGGAAAACCAAAAAAGACTAATTGACAATAAAAAAGTAATGCGACTACAAGTCCGTAAATCCTATCGAATAAAGCACACAAATGATAAATGTGAAAGGAAATAATATTAAAATATATGTATATACATAAATACACATATAATCATTACTATTATATGACAAGCATCATTCGTACAAATGGCGAAAGTTATTGTTAAAGGAAGTATTTTTGATGATAATGTTGATGTCACGGACCTTGAACTTGTAAATAAAAGATTGGAGTTTTTAGAAAATGAAATGATTATACCACCAAATAGCATTAAAAGTGTTATAGATAAAACTGCTGCATTTGTTAAAAAAAATGGAAAAGTTTTTGAACAAAAAATATATAAAGAGAAAGAAAAACAATTTAATTTTATAAATAATACACATCCATATTTTTTTTATTACCAGTATAAGTTACACGAACAATTTTTAGGAATTCAAGAAAAAAATACAATACCAAAAGCTATTTTAGAAATTAAAAAAAGAGAGGATTTAAATAAATCAAGTAATAATGAACACATATTAAAAATATGTGATTTTGTAAAAGAGGATATTAAAAAAGAAAAAAACAAAATAATATACTCCATAGATGATCAAACTAAAGATGAAGATACAGAAGAACAGCAAATAGAAATTAAAGAAGATATTTATACAATTATATCTCCACTTATCAGTTCTGTGGATGTCGATTTAATGAAAACAACAGCTTTATTCGTGGCTAGAAATGGAAACAAATTTTTAAATGAACTTATTGAAAGAGAAAAAAATAATAGCCAATATGATTTTTTGAGAGCAAATAATTTATACTATAATTTTTTTTCAAAACTTATTGATATATATGTAAAATGCTTACTTCCAAATAATGATATAATAGATAAAATTAAAAAATATTCCAATAACAAAAGGGATATTCTAAACTATTCTTATAGTATATATAATCATAACATGAAGAAAAGAGAAGAAGAAGAAAGAAAACTTGAAGAAAAAACAAAATGTGACACATTTTATGATTGGACAAATTTTACCGTTGTAGAAAATATAGCTTTTGATGATAACATTGACACCTTACCTCAATCAATAGATTTTAATAATGTTGAAAATTATGTATTAAATCAATTGTTTGATACCGATAAAAAATATACAAATATCGAAAAAATAAATAACATTTCCTATCATACAAATAATATAAATAAAGAAATGTATGAAAACGGAGAAATTGGAGAATATCAAGGTTATGCTGATGATTCAATGGATGAATATGAAAGACAAAATGAGTATTCAGATGATGCTATCGAAATGAGAAAATTAGAAGAAAATATCGCAGATATGTCTCAAGAAGAGAATATCTATGATAATAAATATATAAAGGGACGAAAACAAAAGAGCCGATTGAATGGAAAATTAAATAAAAATGATAATGAAATATTAAGCGGTGATGAATCTTTAGATAACATTCAAGAAATTGTGGATGATGATAATGACGAAAAAATTATCGTTGTTAAGAATTATGAAAAATCACGAAAACACAAAATGAATAAAGAAAATGTCCACTTATGCCCAATTACAAACCAACCTATAGATATTAATGATATGACCCGACACTTGAAAACATTATTATTAGATCCACAATGGAAAGAACAAAAAGATAAATTATATGAAAAAGCTAAAAAGGAAGCTTCTTTTTCACCTCTTGAAGACATTGAAGGAAATTTATCGCTTTTTGTTATTAATAGACCAGATATTTTTGGATCTATTGATGAAGAAATCAACGAACATACATCAAATGAAAATAAAAAAACTTCTAAAAATGCAAAAAAAAATGAAGATGTATATAGTTATATTCATAATATTTACAATAAAATATTGCCAGGTCCAGCCATTGCACATTATCCCCAAAATGAAGCGAACCAATCAAAAGAAACTAATAGCAAAACTAATAAAAAACAAAAAACAAAGTAATATATATCTTATTATACAGTTTAACAATTAGTTAAATGGACATTTCAAAAGTGATTATCTTTTTACTTCTTATTAATTCAAAACACATATCCCAATACTATAACTTTTTGGCAAACTCTCTATATTTGGCCATCCATTTAGACATATTTAATATGTCGTTTATTTATTATTTTTTTCGCTTTCTTTTTTTAATTTAATTTTTTCAAAATTAATAAATTCCTTTTATTTTTAGTGATATAGCACATTTCAATTAATTTACGTATAGAATGTGCATTCTTTAGATTATATTTAGGATTTATTTCACTTTGTTTTACTATTTATATTTATTTATTTTGTCTTTATAAAACTTTTATAGTTAACTTAATCACCATTTTTTGGTACATAAATTCCTTTTAAATAAAAATCAATCTTGTTTCCATTTCCAATATCGATGAAATATTTTTTGGTAATGTCTTTCTCCATTATTGGGCTGTATTTAAAATGCGCAAAAATATATTATTATATTTTTTCATAAACAAAATTGAGAAAATGCAGAAAAAATAAAGGACTTACGCGAATGTCACAATTATATAATTAGGAAATAAAAAAGGGTTTGTTCTTTTTTCATCTTTTTCATAATCAGTGTTACATGCACCATATGTTTTCCCAAACAATACATTTTTTGTTTTACTAAAATGGAATATTTCATTTAATCTGTTTTTTGATAAATGAAAATCCTGCATAAGTAGAAGAGAAATAATAGCCATAATAATAAACCATGAAAAAATAAATTGTTTCACACATGTACACGAATATGTAGGTCTATCTACTAAAATTTAATGATCTTATTTTTTGTGTGTTTTTCTCATTATGTGATTGTATTTTTATACATACTTGCTCTATATAATCCTCTTCCTTTATGGTCCAAGTAATAGGAATTTGGGTTATGTTAAATAAGAACAAACAGATTTTATACAATTTTAATTCACTAAATTTTATATTAATATAATATGCATTTTCCTTTATTTCAATATCGTTATAAGTTATTAGATCCTTTTTAATTTTGTCTGAAATATTATTAATAACATCATTTAGCTCTTTGCAATTTTCTATTAGTTGGTTTTCCTTTTTCAAATTATTAAATTCGTGAAATATATATTTATTTTCTTTCATAATTAAAAATGGAACAATATAATTGCATTCAATTATAAATTTCTCATGTTCTTCGCATGTTAAATATTGAAATATTAAAAAATCTTCATATACATTCTTTTTTTCTTTTTTACTATTTATCATATTTTTTATTTCCTTTCGAAACTTCACTTCGTCTATTTCCAATTTTATGCATACTTTACTTTTTCTTTTTATATGATACTGAAAAAGGAAAAGAAATGCAACAAAATGACAAAATTAAAAACAAAGACAATAGATGGAATTATACAATATGCATATTGTATTTTTTTAAATGAAATCAATATTCAAATTTATTATAAAATGATGGCTAAATAAATGATCTACATATTCCTTTTTATAATATAGGACAAAAAATGAAATTAATTATTATTATTCATCCCACATAAATGCATGTGTTTACAATTCTAGTATTAGTATGATCAAACTCCTCAGAATCTATATAAATCTTTTTGATTTCAAAAAACAGTTTCGTGTATATATATGTATAAAAATTTATATCTTTCATATTAATGAAATATATATTTAGACATTTCTTTTGTGAAAATGTTTCATCAAAGTATCCATTTATCTCATTTACATCTTCATATAATATGTCATTGATAAGTTGATTTGTATACATTTTGTTTATTTTCTTATAGGCCTTTTTATTGAAATATTTGAAGTTGAATTTTATTCTTTTATCATCAGCTCTGCACCAAAGTTATCCATACAAAAAAAATATTCATGAAAAATAATAGAAAAATGAATAAATATAATAATAAAGACAATTCAAATGTATTATAACTAAAAGGATATTTTTCTCTTTTTTGCATAGACTTTATAAATTAATTATTTGCTGTTTCACAATGCCTCATAATAAATTTATATAATTATCTACATATATATGCATAATATTTATTAAATAAACATTTTAGATGCACATTATCTGCCTGGCCTTTTGTATGTATGCCTGTTTTTTATATATTACATTTTATTGCCCCATAATAACTCCATTTTCGGTTTTTCGATATTAACATATAAATAAAATGTTAGATATAACGATTTTATTAAATTCTCACTGATCACTTTTAATGATGATTCAATGTTAGTTTTATTTTTGGTGTCTATATCATCTATATATTGGTAATTGCAATAAAATTTATATGCATGGTTGCCTTCTTTGTGTAATATATTTTCCAAACATATTTTGATATGTTTTTTTTCTTTTTTATCAATGCAAATATTTGAACAATCAATTTTAATATCGTTTTCGTCACTAGCTGTTTTCCCATCACTTGTAGAGCATAGTGAATTTTTCGAAATATCTGTATCATTTTTGCTTCTAACAAATAGGTCATTTAAATTGTTGCTACATTTCTCATTGCTTTTAGGTGCTCCTTCTAAAAATTTATCTATCATTTCATTTTCATCATTTTTTAATTTATCATGCTCTGATATATATATATTTTTATTATTGCTATTATTCAATATAACATCTGAAATGTCTGAAAAAGTGCATATAATATTTTTCCTAAAATTCGAAGAATTAAGTAATACAATTTCATATGGTTTTAATATTTCTTCAAAGCACTTACATATATTTTCATTGTAATCATTTTTCTCCAAAGCTTTGTAATTTTTTAAAATGTCTTTACTTATATAAATAGAATTAATAAATATGCATTTATCACCATTTTTTGTAACTATATAAGGGTTTAACAAATGTAATGATTTTATCTCTGAATTAATTGACATATTACAAATTTGTTCACTTTTACTTAAATTTATAAATATTTTGTCTCTATACATATTAATATTATCTGAATATAAATAAATTTTAATAAATGCACTTTTCATAGAACATACTGTATCTTTAAAAAGGACAAAATCTAAGAACAAATTATTTTTTAGCATTAAGCAATATTCGCTTTTTTCATTTAATATACTATTTAAAAAATTATAATAATGCTCTTCGTTTTTCATCTTATATTTATTATTTAAATGCTTTAATTTATTATGATTTCCATATGTTATATTCTCTACATTGCACATTTTCTTATATTTGTTTTTTTCCAAATTGCATTCTTTTAGAAAATCAGCTAATCCTCGCCATTCCTTTTTCATAATTAAATTATTTATACATATATTAAATATGTTTTTTAAACCATCATTTATAGAACCAGAACAACTTACATTTAAGTTTAAATCGAATTTATTTTTGTTATTTATTATTATATATATTACATCATTTTCATTATTTAAATTATAACAGTAGTTTTTAAGTAAATATGTACCCGGTTTATTTTCGTGTCTTTCTTTTGTATTTTTTACTATTATATCTTTTTCTTCATTTCTTAATATATCATCCTCTTGTTCGTAATTATAGAATAATCCATTATTCTTTTTCTTTACAAAGTCTACTAAATTACAATCTAATTTGTTGTTTAAACGATCTAATAGTTTGTACACCCAAATAAATTTGTCTATCCTTTCCATTATCAATTTATTTGGATTTCTATCTTCATCATTAAAATTTTCGTAACGCCCTTCATTTTTATCGATATCATTTTCCCCTTGCTCTTTATTTCGAGGATTTTCATTTATCTCTGCACACGATTCTATATTATCGTCAAAATCATGACGTATTTCATCAATATAATTTTGAAATTTGTCAAACATATTCTTATCAATATCCAAATTAAAAAAATCATTTATTTCTTTCATATTTCCTTTTTCTTTCGCCTTAGATTTGTCATGTTCTTTTATTTTTATAAGAGATAAATCATCTATCAGTTTATTTACAAATACATCAATTTGCTCCCCTTCTCCATTTTTAATATCGGCTCCTTTCGTACTTTTCTTATTTCCTTTACAAATATTTAAGCCATCCACGCTTGAACATAGCTTTCTTCCTTTTGAACCCTTCTTATTTTCTTTCATATCTTCAATTGCTTGACCCCCATTAAGCTCATCAATTTCTCTATTATTATTTGCACCACCCAATGATTCACCTTTTGATACACAAATAGCATTTTGCATATAATCGAATAAAGATAATAGCAAATTGTTTTCATTAATTAAAATAAAATCAAATGTATGCACAAAAAAATAGGATCGAAATTTTATAATTTTACAATAGTTAAAATATTTAAAATTAATTGAAAATTTCAATTTAATAAAATTTTCGTCTTTAGTTATATTATTATCATGAAATAGCAGCAATCGAAATCCATGTCTTTTTGTTTTTTTTCCATCTATTTTATTTAAAATATTATCCTCTGTAATAATACAAGCGTGAATTGCATCTAATTTGTTTTCTTTATTTGTATTCAAAACATTAGGGCCCCCTTCTACTATTTTCAATTCACTAGCATGCACATTATTTCTATCCTTACTGTTTTTCTCACCTTTTATTAAATAACATTTTGATAACTTATTTTCTAACTTGTTTACTTTTATGAAACTATCAAAATCTTTGTAATAATAATTTAGTTTGGGGTTGCAATTGTTAATTAATATATACTTCTTTTTGTGGTAGTTATATTCGAAATTACCACTCTCTGTTTCACTTAATTCATACCAAATATTTAGTTCATTTAAATTTTCAAGGTTTACATAAAAAATATCACTACAAATTCCAATATATTTATCTTTGATTTCTTTATCATTTTCTTCATTCCCCTCCGTATCCTTCCCTTTTATTATTTCATTATTCATAAAATCCGTTTTGTCTTGATATTTTTTGTCGTATGTTATTTTAATATTATGATTTTTACTTGTACCTTCTATGAAAATTTCTTCACAAAATGAGTCCCATTTCACCTTAATATAGAAAAAAGTAGAAAGAATATAACACATATATGTAAAGTATTAACCATATATATAAATGATTCACACTGTTTTATAACTACATATTCGTATTCTTTTCTTTACATATTTTCATATATGTCTAGAAAAAAGTAATGTGCACATGCATATATCTGCCTATCTAATTATTTATCGTTTATCCATTATTTTATTTATTTCTTTCCAGTTTCTATTACTTTTAAGGGGAAGCGTATCCTATTTGCATGTGAGAAAAAGAAAAAGAAAACAAAAAATGTTTCCCTCAATGGTAATAATAGCAAGTTTGAAGGATACACTATAATATTATCCTTAAAATATATTTTATCATCATGTATATATACATATTTATATTCATGATGCTTATAAATTTGTTTAAAATTTTGATTAATATCATTTGTATTCAACGATATTTTTTCATCATTGCCTTCAAACTTTACACTTTTATGCTTTTCCATATTGTGTATTATGTATTTTTCTCCATTCAAATAATTAAAAAAGATATTGAACTCTTTACTAAAGTCCGAAAAAATATTACTTAAATAATCAATACAATTGTCATATTTAAAAAGACATTTACATTTATTACAGTTATAAAAATCATTTTCCTTTTTTATGTCATTCTTATCCATTTTTTCATCTATAATTTTGTGAAAACCTTCTTTGAAATTATATATAAGATCGGATTTTTTTATTAGCCTATTTTTTTTTACCTTCTTCACGCTATTAAAGACGTTACGATAAAAATTGTATAATGTTATAAATCCATGTTTATTATTATTACTGCTATTGTCTTTGTTACTTGTGTTATCTATATTGCTAATACTTGTATTTTTGTATAAATCTTCTAAACAAATTAATTTTAAATCCTTGTCGAGATTATTTATTTTTACAATATTGCAAAATCCATAATGTGAGTAACTATTTTCAAATACAAAGTCAGTCTGATTTATATTTATACCTCTACACTTTGTTAATATACTACATTTTATTTCTTTTTTAATTTTATAATTACCCATGTAGAAAATCATGTTTGTATTTATTTTGTGATATCCATATTTGTTAACTAAAAAGTATAAAACGATTTTCTTTTTTTCATGGGGCAATAAATAATATTCTTCATTTTTTGTTTTTAAATAGTTTCCATTCCTATCTTTTATTTTTTCATTTATATATAAATTTTGTTCTCCAATTTTTCTCCTTTCTTTACATCTTAATTTCTGTTCACCTTCTAATTTATTCATTATATCTATCTGTTTTTTGCTCACTATATTTTTTATCAATACATATACTCGGACATTGTCACTATTCCCTTTGTTATAAAAATATTTTATAAAATTTTTGTTCAAGTTGTAATAAGAGTCTTCTTTTTCCCCCAATGTTGTTGCATCTTCTTTTTTATTATGCATATCATTTTTCACACACTTGCTATTTTCCATTTGATCTCCATCATCCAATACTAAATCCTGTTTACAATCAAATGGATTATCATTATTTGTTTTTTTTCTTATAACATTTTTCTTTATACATTTTTTATTTTTCTTCTTTTCATTTATTAGTTTTATTTCATTTAATACATCATAATAATCGTAGTAGCAAATGTCCCTTTCTATGCAGTCTGAACTCATGCTTAATCTTTGTGCATCTTCATCATTTTTATAACAATCCTCATCTCTTTGTTTATTTTCCATTTTTTCAGAAGATGATGCAACTTTTTCTTCTTCATTGCATCCTACTAATGCATTCTGAGTATTTGTTTGTAAATCTTTTACAATTTCATTTGAACAAGCTTTTATATCACATTTAGATGAATCATTCAGTTTTATAACATTTTCAAAACGATAATTAATATAAAAATCATTTTGGTTTTTTATAGTAAAACTAGTTTTATACAAATGTAACGGATTTAACACAAAACATTCTAATAGCTTTTCTGACTTTATATTTATACTTGGTTCAATTATATTAGCATATATATTTATGTACATACCTATATAATTTGTTGTCTTATTTTTTTTGTTAAATATTTTTTGTTTTTTTTTCTGTTTTTTTTTTATTACTTCTTCATTAATTTCAGAGGAACTTGAATATGATTTACACAATGATGAAGATGAATATTCATATCTTGAAAAATTATTTCCAAACTGTTCATTCCATTTCTTATTATCTATTATTTCACTTTCTCTTACACATACTAAAGGAAAGCCATTGCTTTCATTTTCTTCTTGTTTCTTGTCAATTTCCAACAAATTTTTGATATTAATATCAGATCCTTTGGATATATTTTTAATGATCAATACGAAATGGTAATTTTTGTAATTTTTATGTTTATCTTTAGGCTTAAAAATAATATATATCTTTTTGGATTTTTTATATGACAAAACGAAACTTTTTGGATAAATGTAAATTGGGCATAAACATTTTTTCTTATTTCGTTTTTTTTTCTTTTTTTCCGAATTTTTATCTACTTTTATTTTTCCTTGTTCTATATAACGTTTCATTTTCGAATTGTTCTCATATAAAGAGTCAGCAAATGCAGGATCAAAAAATTCTTCATAATAATATGCCCCTTTGTTCTTTTTCTCCAAAACTATTTTATTACTTTCTGGATTTTCATTAACATATATGTAGCATGATATGTTCAAGTCAATTAGTCCGTTGTTTACAACTTCGAGTTCAGTGAAGTTATACCCACTGTTCACCTTTCAAAAAAAATATAAAATATTCAAGCAGATAAAACATAAAATTATAAAAATATATACTTCATACATGTATACAAAATCGATTAATCATTACTTGAATATCGGAAAACTTGTATGCGTTTCCTGAATTGCTATAAAAAAAATATTCTAATTTGTCTTTTTGATGACTTTCTAAACATTTCGAAAGTTGACATTCGTACAAATCCCCTACACATAAAAAAAAGTATATGAAGTTAAAAATGTAAACAAATTTTAATTTATTATGATACCAATTTAATACTTAATTTTTATTTATTTGCGAAAAAATATAATGACAAGATAATGAAAAGTTACTTGCTATCCTCTTATTGATGTAAACCAAATTTAACAATATGGGCTCAACAATAACCTTAACAGAAAATTGAAAAATATTCCACCCTTTGTAATTAATAAAGTTATATTTTTCTCGATCTTCTAATTCAGAAAATTCACTATCAATATCTGGTATAATATAGTATTTCTTTTCATATGCCCCTATTTTCCCACTCCTATAAGAAATAAAAAGCATGTCTATGTGTGCTCTAACATTTTATGTAAATATGAAATACATATAAGACCTCAATAGATTGAAATTTAATTTCAAAATATTTATTCAAAAATATAATATTTTAATTTTATAATTTTTACTTAAAAAAAAAATTAACAGATTTTTCTTCGGAGCTTTTCAAGTTAAAATAATATAAATCTTGCAACACATTTTCAAAATATAAATTATCAAAAATGCTAACTAACTTTTTGTATAAGAAAAGAAAATTATATGAACGACTTTTAATATTATTATACATATAATAGCTTTCGTTGTTTTCTTTTATTTCTATTATAGGTTCATTGTCGTTTTTTTTATTAGTTAACAAATTTAAAATATTTTCTTCCTTTTCGATATTTTTCTTTTTTTCGTAAAATTCAAATAAGCTCTTTGGCAATATCAGTACGTTTACATCATTTCCTTTATTTTTAATCGTAAACCTATAATAAATCAAAAGTTAACAAGAAAAATAAAACAATAAAAAAGCAACAAAGAGAATCACACCACACACTATGCAAACTCATAATATAATTTTCACTAGCAATTATTTCATTTAATTCATTTTCTAAAAATAGACTTACGATTTGCTTTTCTTCTCGTTAGATCGAATTGGACCAAAATTTATTGATTTAGGAAATTCTAATTTTGGTGGAGATTGAAATACTTTTATCTGCAAAAAATGTAATGCCATTATGTTCAAATATATACATTAATTTATATCATTTTAGTTTATCAAAATATTATTTTTTACCTGTATTTCCTGACTTCCTGCCTCGGACAATATTTTTATATAATCCCTTAAGTGATTTAAGGTCGAAACATTATAACACACTTTTATCTGCGTTTTTATAATAATTACATTGTAAAAAAAGTTGATATATTTCGTCAGTTAATAATTTATTAGTTTTAGTGCCATAAGAATTAAATATTTTTCTTTCACCTTTATGGAATGCCCTGGGGCAATTTGATAATTTAAAGTATTTTTTGAGGATTCCTCACTTTTGTTATACACATTAATTATATCTTTTATGAAAAAACATTTCATTGAAGGCGGAACTATAATAATGTGCAGTAGAGTATTGCTTTTGTTTGTAATTAACAAATCTTCTGTTCGCGTCGAATCTACCACTACGTCTGTGAAGTACTGTAAAAGACAAATGGAAATATGCATATATTTTGAGGAATACATTTCATAATTTCAATTGAATTTTTAGTAAAGCTTTGGTTATCATATTTAAATTTACTATTGTTAATGGGTCTATACACAAATAATCATTTAAATCTTCATTTCTTGATAAATTCAATCTTGGATTTTTTAAATAATTAATAAATCTATTATCCTTTTCTTGAAAATTTTTTATTTCTTCTATATTTTCATTAATTTCATTTTTCAAATCCTCCTCCTTTTTCTTTTTGTATTGTTCTTCAAGTCTTACCATATATTTTTTCATATGCTTGTCCTTTTCTTCAACACTAATATTACTGCATTTCGTTATTTAAAAAAAAAGAAAAAGCAAAACAGTAAAATATATGATTTTCTATTCATACATGCAACTATAAAAAATATCATCTATATATATGAAATTGATTACTATTTATCGATTTTCTTTTTTTTCTTTAATTTATATGAAACCGTCTCTTTTTCCTAAGAAGCAATAATCGATATGTTTATATATTATTAAAAATTTAATAAAAAACTAAAATAGCCATCATAATTGTTTTCTTTTTTAGCGTGTCTATTACTTCTATATTAGTAGGATTCGTTGCATTATCATTATTTAAAATTGTTATTTCTTTGGTATCGGTTTTATTCTCAATATTAAAAATGTCTTTATCCATTTCCTTTTTTTTATTTTTAAATTTTTCTATATCTTCCAATATTTTGGTGCTATTATTAAACCCCTTTAATTCATCATTTTCTCTTCCTTTTATATCACAAGATCCCTGATCGTCTACTGAATAATTATCATTTTCAGTTACTAAAAAGTTTTTTTCAAATATTTCACTAGTTTTGATATTTGTTAATTTATATTTATTAGTAGACAAAAAATTATCGCAATCATCGGTAGAATGACATAATGTGTTCGAATTTTCATCCTCATCTTTTATGGTTATGCTTGTTAAATTATCTATATAAAGATGTATTAATGCATTCAAAACATGAATATGAAGCATATATAATACGAAAACAACATACATACGCAGTACATTTATTCTACTCACATACTCCCTTTATATAATTATTTAAATAAATAAGTATATATTACTTTTTGGGTTACTAGTTGAAGAATTTTTTATGCCATCTTTTGTATCACTTATTATACTATCGGCATGAATCAAGTCAATGTTATGTAATGTCTTATTATTTGATATATCCCTATTTGTGTTTCTTTCAATATTTTTTGCTTCTTCGTCTACATCTAAATTGGATGTGTTTACAAACCCCGTGTCTAACTCATTCTTTTTCTTTTTTTTTTTTTTTTCTTTTTTTTCTATATGTTTCTTATCCCCCATGTATTTATATTTTCTATATAGAGAATGGAAATTTTAATTTCTTATAATATTTATAATGCGCATATATGGATGCCTACGTATACACATTTGCATATTTTCTTATAAAAATGTTATTATCATAATTTTCATATAAAAGTTATATAGTTTTATAATTTATTTTTATAAGAAATCACTTTTATTTTTTTAAATCATTGTAGGTTCAAATATATATAATATATATACACATTGTATTTTGACATAATGCACAATAAAAAAACGTAAATTAAAAAAATCAAATCAAAAAAATCGAATTAAAAAATGAATTTAAAAAAATGCAATGAAAGTGATAATGACAAAATATATAAACAAAACACGGGACACAAAATAAAAAAAAACATATATATGTAAAACTAAAAAAAATTAATAATAAGCTTAATGTATTTATATATAGCCATAAAATAGAGTATTAAATATGGGGATGTACACATTTATTGATATAAAGCCAATGTCCATCGCACTCAGGTATACGAGTGATAATTATTATAACAGTAAAATATATTTACATATCTATGTACAAATGGTCCTAAGCTATATTAATTACCATTAAAGCGATGTCATTTATTGGGGCCCATAACAATATTATAGGAGATACCAGTAAAATAAAAGTTTGTATTGCTCTTTATTTTATCAATCCATCATTTGTAGCTTCATTGATCGCACTTTTTAATTGACTCACTTTTTGTTAATGAAAAAAACGAAGTCAACTTTTGTTGATATCTATCATTATGTATTTTTTCGGCTTTGGTTTTATGCTTATTTTTTTTTTTGTTTTCTTTCAATTTTTCTTTTTTAATCTTTGCTATTTTCTTATTTTTGATATTCCGTAATTCATTCTTTGGCTTTAAGAAGTCATAAGCTTCTTGTTTTAAATTGAGATATGGATTAAAAATGCTTAGCATTTTGTTCTTTTCTTTAATATTAGAAAATACAGTTGGACATATAGAACACGGCTTAATAGACTTTACAAAATCCCTTAGTTCATCTAAATTAGAATGCTCACTATAAGGTATTAAAAAAACAGACATGTTATTTTTTTCATAGAAATAATAGTTTTTAACCCATCCTGTTGGCATAATATAATAAAAAGAATCAAATTCATCTTCCATTTCTGAATCTATTAAACTTCTTAATTTATTTTTCTCAATTTTAGGAAATATATAAGAGTAATTAATATCAACAATGTGAATTTCAGCTTCTAATTTATTGTCCGTTATTCTATTTAGCATGTCTTTATTACATATATATGAATTAAAAATTGTTTTTTTCTTTGGGTTTCGAAAGTGTATTTTCATATTACATGCTTCTGAAACACTCAAATATACTTTTTCCTTTCCTAAATTATAAGTTCCAAACATAAATAAAGTTTTCTTTCTTTTTCTTGGCGTTGCATTCATCTGTGACAGTTTATTTTCTGTGTCATTCCCTTTAAGTGCTTGCGTCAATGATGCTCCCCTTTCAATTTTAGAATCATCACAATTTTTCATTGTATTGTTATCTTTGTTTTTTCGTGTAGAATTATTTATCGGATTTTTTACTTTACTTAAATTATCAAAATTGTAATTCTCATCTTTCCATGAATCTACTTTTTGGTTTTGTTTTATTTTATTTTTGCATATATAAATAATAAAATTAATCAGATACATCTGATGGGCAAACATATTATTTTTAGACATTGCATATGTTGTATCAAGATATATTGTTTTTATATAATTCGTATTTTCTTTTAATTCATTCATATGTGGTTGGTCATTTTTTATTTTTTTAACTTCATGCTTACATATATCATAGCTATTATTTATTTTTTTTTTCGTATCCGTTTTTACTATAGTATCTTTCAGTTTCTTATTATGTGAATTACAGCATCGGGCTTCCTTGTTGCTATTGATTTCTCGTTTGAGATTTGTTTTAACAGTATTGCAATTGGTATTGGTACTTATATTATTTTCACTATCATCATTTTCGTGCTTAATCATGATATTATTATATTTTTGTTTACTTACATGGCTTTCTTGCTCTTTTTCATAATAACAGTCACCATAACATGGAGTTTTGTCTAAGTAATCTTTTGTATCATAATTTAAAACAAAACGAATATTTTTTAAATTTTCTTTATTTATTATAATACTATCATTTAACTTTGTATCGTTTCCATACATTAACATTATATCTGTATTATTTTGATTAAAATATAAAGACAATTCTACATACATAAAATAATTGAAATAGTTTTCACGCTCTATAGAATCATATACATAAAACTCTGTTTTCATATCTTGAAGCTTCCATAATAAATCCTCAATGCCTTTTAAATACATTAATCTGAATTCATCAATGCTTACAACATATGAATTACTATTATATATCTTAAATGGCGTATTCATATAACAATTATTATATTTTTTATTATTCCACAATATCCATTCATTTTCTTCCCGTTTTCCCACTATCTTATTGTTACTTTCTTCTATGCAATATTTATCAATAAATTGCCTTTTGATACTATTATATTCATATTTTTTAACTGGATCATTGCTACTTAATATTTTTTTTATTAAAAGAGTGTGGACATTCGAATAACGAAAATCACCCGTGTGTATTATTTTAGTACCATTTGAAAATTCAAAATAAATAATTACAGAACCAGGACAATGATTAGCATCAATCAAAATTATTTCAAAATTAAAAAGATAATAATTCTTATTAACTTTTAAACTATGCACATACTTTTCATTTACACCAATTATATTAATTAGTAATTTTTTTGTTATTGTAGACGAAAAAATATTCTCATTAAAATGCTTATTAATATTCATATAATGGTCTGCATGAAAATGGGTTAAAAAATACACCTTCGTAATTTCTTTCTTTTCTTCACATTCTTCTGTAGAAATAGAAAAGGAAACAGAATGAGGAATATATTAACATGCGTAAAATTATATCCATGACACACCACATGTATATATATGTATTTTATATTATCAGTGTAACAATGCCACTATTATTATGCATACAATTTTTATTAACAATAAATGAATATAACTCAATACTTTTTTCACAAATATTCAACAATTTATGTGCACACCAAAATATATATGCTGGCAATGCAGCAACTTTTTATTATACCAGATGTAACACTCTTCTTTTTTATATATGGAAATTTATCTATAATAATTAAGGGATCATTTGCAATTATATGTATATCATCTTCTATCATTTTTGCAATGTATAATATACTTTTTTTATTCTACTTTGCAATGTACTATATTACAATCTTTTTAGTTTTTGTTCTTCAATTAATACTTCAATGCCTCAATATATTGAAGCTTTAATAAACAAGTTTACATTTTTCCAAAAAAATTATCATAAATTATATTATTTAAAAATACGATATATTATATCACTTATTTTTAAATAATATTTTCACTTTTTAAAATATACAAAAGCATAAATAATATAATTTCTCACGAATAATAATACGCAAAAATAACAAAATTATATAAACAAACGGCATCCAAAAAAAACAAAAACAAATATAAATCATATATAATTTTTTGAAGTTATATTGTTCTTAAAAATATTTTTTCGTGTTAATGAATTCAATTTTGTGTATGCTTAAAACAATTTCAGAATATTATTTCACTTGGTAACACACTCATTTTATCGAATGGTGCAATATATATAAGAGAAATTCTATTCGATAACAGTTCATCTTTAATCTTTTGGTTTGTCGTCCAAATACCAATTTATAAACGAAGCGATTAAGTTATATGCTTCGATTAAATGTATTATAATTAGTATAAGACATAAATATTAATATATTTATAATATGCATTTAAAAGTATACTCGTTTTTTTCGTTATTCTTATAATTAGTTCTTTAATTGTTACTACCAATTTTCCATTGTCTTAAAAATTCGCGAAATATAAGCACATAAATAAAGCAAACATATGCAGCTTAATGCATTAATACCTCCTTTTTCTCATTATATTTTTATCGAATCGATTAATGGAGAAATTAATGGATAATAAAATAAAATTGAAAGTGAAACCTTTATTATTATAAATGTTTATTTTATAGACCCCTTAAAAACGACTAAAGACTTATTATGTGTACATTTTTTTGGAATGTATTAAATTTTTTAAATGCAAAACCTATTCCTATTGTACATAAAGATTATACATAATTTTTTGAATTTTTCTTATATCCATCCAATTTCACCAAGTTTAATATAAATAGAAACGACCATATGTGTATCCATAGATATTCTTTTTTAATTTAACCATATATAAATTCATGGGGAAATAATATTAGGGGTCATAATATACCAATTCATTATTAAAATGATGAAAAAATAAAATAGTATTATATTTAAAAAAAAATGGTCCTTAATAAACAATAATTTCATTAAAAAAAATCATAAATGAATTTAAAATTTATGGATTTCAAAAAAAACCAAAAAAAAGGAATTGGCACATGATTATGCCGATGCTATACATCCATTTTTAGATAACATCTCCACAAAGCTTTTCCCTAATTCATATATTATTAATATTATATTAATCATTTATTTGCATAATAAAATATATATTTTTTCTTCTGGTTAAATAAAACACTTTCTTATAAAAAATGGAAATTTCTAATAGTCTATTTTTAATGGGCATCAATTAATGATATCAATTTTGCAAATTTAGACATATAAAAAAAGAATTATAAATATGGCACATAAATGTATTACGCAAGGAAATCATGTATATATATCGCATAAGAATAATATATAAACAATGAAAAAGGATTAGCATAAAGAAAAATAACATCACTTCTCATATTTAACGATTTAAGATTATTCTTATTTTAATGTTTAGCATTTACCTCATATTGTCTCTTCCTATAATTCACATTTTCTTTCATTTACTATTATTAGATATTTCCATTCTTCGAAAAAATAAATATATTTTTATTTATGGAAAATACCATATATTTATATACAAATTGTTTTTTAATTTTGCAATTTGTTAATTAACAAATATTTTAAATGACTTGAAATATTATTGTCTACTAATAGTTTTAATTATGATTAGCTTTACTTTCGTTTGATAGAACCTCCTTTTTTGTAAACGTATATCTATCAATGCATGTAACTATGCTCATATGTGTAATTATGTACATTATCCCACATTAAATATCCAGCTAAAGGCTACTAACACATTTTAATTAAAATGAATTATGTGACAAAATGAATGACGATAGCCTAAGCAACCTCATACAAAAAATAGGTACTATAATTAGAAAATTTCAAAAAGAGGAATAATAAAACATGTCTATCAAACGTTATAAACCATTGTGTATAAAAATATATAAGAGAAAAATAAATTTATAATTTATGCTCATTAAAATAAAAGCTTGTAAAAAATACTAAACAATAACCATCTGACTATTCCCCATTTTTAATCACAATTTAGGGCATCATATTGATGACATTAGAGACCGATCGATTATTATGTTAATGCAAAAATATGAAAAAAATTTAATTAACGAAGACGAATTAAAAAAACGAAGCAGCTTTTATTGCTTGATTCTTCATTACATCAATGATAGAAACTCATTCATTCCTTTAAAAAATTTACAAGATATATTATCCTTTGTGAGAAATATTATAAAGGTAAAAAATATATAGATAATCTAATTCTATCTACTAAAAGTTTACATAAAATGGCAGATACATATGCAAATTATTTAAAGCCTTCCTTTTTAATGTGGCTTCTGAATTTTAAATTTCTAATAGCTGTCTATAACTAAGCATTGCATATTGTTATATTTTAAGAATAGCCACAATATTAATTATTGTATTATATATGTGCACATTGTTTATGTGAATATATACACCTTTATGGCCTTAATCTAATGCATAGAACTTTTAACTGCCTTTTTTATCATAATGCAGAAAGATGAGGACATAAAACAAAAATTTGAAGAATTATATATATCAAAATTTTTGAAAGAATTTTTAACTCATTTCAAAAATAACAAAGAAAAATATAAATCGAATAAAGAAGCACAAAAAAGTTATCTTCCTAAAAGTGATGATATGTATATGCAAAGTTTGGACAAATCTTCTACAGAAAAAAATGAATGTACAAATGTTATTAAGATTCTATGTGAACTGATTAATATATATTGCCCTGACGAATCAATAAATGATATATTAGAATTTAAAGACAGTAAACCTATAAGTATACAAAATGATCAAAATATAAATGATGTAATACCTTCGTTAAATACACAAAATTTAGCTAGTGATAGTACCAATCTTTATAATGAAAAAATTATGAATTCACAAAATGAAGAAAACAATAGTCCAATAAAAAATTCTATAACAAATGAAACGAATGCAGTTCAAAATAAAGACATTTATGATATAACTCCCAAAGAACAAGAAAACAAGCAAAGGAACTCATTGATTTCATTGAGCTTATATCAAAATAATAATATATCAGAAAAAGATTTGACAACTATAAATCAAATGATTAAGAAAAATAACTACATAAATATATTTACAAAAAATAGATGCTCAACAATAGAAGATTTTGAATATTATAATACATTATATTCTATCAAAAATCAACTAAATCAAAATTCAATTGATTTATTGTTACGTTATAAATCTTATAAAGCTAACAAAATTAAAAACGAAGATAGCAATACTAGTGATACATTCTTGTCTTCATCCTTTCTTCATACTAATAAAAATGTCATTGAACAAAATTATTCGTCCCTTTTAAAATATTATAATTTTTTATATTTATACAACTTTTTTGATAGCTATGATATGTTCAGAAAAAATTTTCTCGATATAAATGGGATGGAACCACAAGACAAAAATATAGAAATAAAGCAACTAAATGAAGAAACTGAAAAATGGGATGTAGAGAGAAAAAAAAATGATCAAATTTGTTCTATGACAAATATAATAGATCAATATTACAAACATCTAAAATACAATTATATATATAACAACAAAATTTATTATAAAATTACAAATTATACTAATAAAATTAATTTGCTATATTTTTACACAAAAATGAAATTTAATTACTTTGAACTATTAGGAATTAATATAATTAAAAAAAAAATTAGTGTAGACGACTTAGTATACATGAATAAGGAAGTCAATAAAATTTTAAACAAATATATATACATTTTTAACAAAGACGTATTGTTATTTAATTATAAGTTTGTGTACACTCTTAGCTATAATATTCATTATATATATAAAAATTATGTAGAAAATCGACAATTAGAGAATGACTATAATTATATAATTAATATAGTAAACAACCTGTCTTATATCATATATATTATTTTATACAATATTTATGTTACTATAAAAAATAAAAAAGAATGTATGTGTAATAGTATATACAACATATATATAAATAATTTTTTTTTCTTGCTTAATCAAAATCTGTTCTACTTGATTTTTCTTTGCAATAGCAAAAAGGCGAAAAAAAAATTATCAAAAAACATAATCGCAGTCACTAATTTTACAGCATATCAAAGAAGCAATGATGAAAATTTAAATAACGGGTATCAAAAAAATGATAAAATAATAAGCAATATAAATTCATTCTACTATAATAAACATTGTCAGAAATATTCCGAACTAGCAGACAAAAATAATACTTTAGAAATAAACGAAAATGATATGTATCACTACTTATTTATAACAAAAAATAATTGCATATATATTTTCAAGATGATAGTTTTTTATATGCTAGAAATATTAAGAATTTCGCATTGTAGAATCGATAATATATATAAAAATTGTTCTATATTTAATTTTCATACAGAAAATTATATACTGATATATGATTATTTGTATAACATAATGATTCAATATTTTGATAGCGACCAAAAAGAGTTAGATACTAACTTTAATATTTTAATTGATTTTATAAAAGAGACAAATATATATACTTCTTCGAATGACACAAATAAAAATGCTAATAATAATAAAACTGATTATATATCTAGGAAAAAGGAATCAAACAACTATTCTTTTTTATCAGTTTCTTCTTCATTTGCTTCATCCGAATCTTTAGAATCATCTTCTTCTGAATTATCTCATGATATGAACAAAGACAAATTTAAAAGTATTAATATATTCACCAATGATGCCTATAGATACACATATAAATATAATTCAAAACAAATTGAAATATTAAAAATTATATGTCTTTATATTAACTATACACCTATATCATTTATTCAAACAAAAAAGATAAAAACACAGTTTGCTAACTTATTGAAAACTATATTATTTGATATACATATAAATATTCATTATTTGGAGATTTTATATTTTATTAAACTTTTCTTTTATTTTTATGATTCACAAATTTACAAAGAGTACGAGGATTTCATATTCTACTACAATTTGCTAGTTAACCTTTTCTTTATTTATAGTAAAAAACATAACGACATTTCAAATAGTGGAAACGAAAACAATCATGAAGATAAAAATATACATATCCCTATGGTACATGCCGACAAGCACATTCAGAAAAGCATGGACACCATGAATCCCCAATTAGATATTTCAACATTTATAAATACTAATTACAATATTTTTCATTTTTTGTTTTTTTTATCTACTAATTATACATCCCTAAATATATTTTTAGAAAAATTTCTTGTTGAATCTATAAAACATTGCGATATTGGTTCATTTGATAGTAGCATGTTTTTAAACACAGTTACAAATCCAGCTAACGAATTTTCAGAAACTCTTGTTAATTTGAAATCAAGCGATTTTGAAAACAAACAGAAATATACAAAAGACGCAACAAATAATTTTAAAAATATAGAACCAAAACAGTTACATAATTTTTATACTACTTTAATAAAAGCAACAAAGAACAACACCGAATCAATCAATCTTCAAAGTCACGAAATTGAGAAATTTATTGATAATTCAAATATTATTTCCAATTTGTCCTTCAATTTTATTCACAATATAAGTAGCGTATTAATTGAGAATAATTTAAAAATTTTATTTAATACCTTTTTATTATTATCTTCTGAATACACCAATTTTGAAAGTTATATAGAACCACATGAACAATATAGTACAATATATCAATTTATAGTTGACAAGTTAAAAAAATTTAGCAATAAAATGCATATATTATCATTTAATCATAAGACACAGGATGAAAATCATTTAATTCAAAATGTTAAATTTATCGAACTATTTAAAAATTTCCTTCTTCTATTATATAATATAATTTCAATAATATATAGTTACAATAACGAAGTTATTTTCTTTTTTCTTAACTTTATTTTTAATATTAATAATGAAAAAAATAAATTTTTTAACTTTAATGAGGAATTATCTCCTATTTATGTGCAAGCATTTAACATCCTTGACAACCATAATTGTGAAATAAACACCTTGAACAAAAAAACAAACGATCTACATGATTACGAAAAATATATTGGTGAAAATAATTCTTATAAACCTACAGCCCATCATTCAAATTTGAAAACCAAGGAGAATCCAATTACTAATTATGGAACTGATTGTACAACTATTTATCATAATATGGGCAATGAAGACAGTTTTGATTATCCTGAATGTCATCCTGATTATGAAAATGCATTTGACAAAGAAAACAGTGATAAACAAAATTGTCTAGCAAGAATAAAAAACACATCCATGCCTCTAAAAAAAGAAAAAATATATTTTAATGAAATAGAAAACAAGTATAACAACGATGAACAAAATCAATGGAACAAAACTGAAGAATTTTTCCCCCAATCTGATGATAACGCAAAAAATGATAATAAAAATAATAATTTAAATAATTATAATAAAACATATAGTGATATAAAGCACAGTATTAATAAAGCGAAACAACACATATCGGATACATTTTTATCACCTTTTCAAATAATTGAATTTGTTGATTTTATATATGAAATATGTGTATATAGCAAAAAGGAAATAAAAAATTACTATATAGTATTTATTATAGAAAATGTTAAAAAAAATATCAACATTTTAATTGATATGATCAAAGATAAAGAAATAAAAGAAAAAATATGTATTCTAGCAAATATCAAAGCATATTCCAACCTATTGCTTCTTTTGTATTTTATTAAAAAAAAATATATAATCATAATTGAACAAACTCTTTATAATTCTTTTAATTTTTTATTTGAAAATTATTTCTATCCTCATTTTAACCAAAATAAAAAACAAAACTTAAAAGTAGATCAGACAAGTATCAGTCTATATTTTTATCAAAATGTGTTTATAAATATACATAATGCATACTTTTTTCTATTTCAAAAAAAAAAAAAAAAACGAACTTTTTGTCTTAAATTCTTTTGGAAACTATATTACCAATTTAAAATGAATTTTGGTAAAATAAATACACAGCATGAAAAACTCAAAAAAAATGACAATTCAAATGATACTTTAGATTGTTCTTCTGGCACGAATGATGAAAGTCAAAGTAAAGAAATGGTAAACATAAAAATTCAAGATTACAACATTGAGCAAAAGACAGACAACATTTATGAAAATAAAATAAATGAGAAAAATAACCAAGATGGCGAAAAACTATCTTATAACATATTTAATTATTCAAATGATTGGGATTTTAAAGCGAATAATTTGAATATTTACGTAAGCAACTTTTTACTAGAAACATTTACAGATGATGAAACGATTATTTTGAAATATATGGATAATATAAGTATGGGTATAGAAAAACTAACTCCTCATTTTTTTAATAGAATTATTTCATTCCTTTTGAGAAAAGAAACAAAATATGAAGCAAACATAATATCAACCAAAAAAACATCGAACCATGACAAAGAAATATCAAACGATGATACTATATCCCTTCAAATTTATGAACATGTTCTCAGTTTATATTTACAAATTATAAAAGAAATTATTCTTAAAGAAAAAATAAGCATAAAATATATTGAAATATTTATATATGTATTAAAAATAATTATTCTTCTGCTTATTACCAACAATAGAAATAGCAAAATATGTAAAAAGATATACAAAGAGAAGTATTTTTTTTTATCGCATCTATATTGCTTTTTTTTCTATGACAATGAAATTATAAAAACATTATCTATCAGCTTAACTTTTTATCTATTATTTGATCAAAATATATTGTTATTGAACAAATACAGATTATTTTTAGAACCACATTTTGTCATAGAACAAGAGGAAAATAATAAAAAAGCAAAAACAAGAGATGAATATATTCCATTTTTATTAAATAAGTGTCTCAATAAACAAAAAATAAATTCTTCTTCACAATCCAATGGTGGAAAAAATGTAGAATATTCTATAATTAATGAAATAACAAAAATAGAGCATATAAATATGTGGACACAAGAGGAAGTGAACAATACAGAAAATAAGCACGAGGATGAATGTCATCCATTTCAAAAAGATATACATCCTATTCACAAAAAATATAATCTTAGTTTTTTCAACTTAAATAGTAAATCTAAATATTTAGACAATAAAAAAAATGATCACATAGACAATTTAAAAAGGACATCTCATTATGTAGAAAATAAAATTGTTTATTATATACCTTTTTGGCTTTATAAAAAATTACAACCAAATCATTTATTATTCCATATTAAAAAATTTAAATCCTTTTTTTTATATTCAACAAAATATACTTATTTGCATAGTTTTCATAATCCTAAATCAAATATCAGTGAAAAAGAATTATCTTATTATGGAAATTATAACAATGATAACTTATTTAGATCTTTTGCCTTATTTGTTAATAAATATTATTACATAATTCAAGAACTAAAAAAAGGTGGAAATAATATTTTATTAAATCATAATAATAACATTTGTAAACCTAATATATCAATTTCCCCAATAAATCAAGATACTCACAGTTATAACTGCTTATCAAATTCGAATTCATTTATTTTTTTAAATATAAAGTTAGACAAAAATATCTTATCATATAATAATTCAGCATATATAACTTCTTTGTTAAAGGAATTAAAAATACAACCATCTATAAATGATTTTGAAGATGATAAAGTCAAATTTTCTTATATATACAATTTAAATAGGCTTTTTTTCTTCCTAAATAATTTCTATATTCAATTTTTATACACATATGATGATAATTCTATAAAACAAAGTCAAAACTGTATTCCCCAAAATAATAACATAGAAAAATGTGAAATTTCATATTTACATGATAAATCAAAAATGGAAACAAATTCAAATAGCATATATGAAGAAAGCATAAATCTATGTAATTGTGAAACGAAACAAAATTGTCAGCATCAGTTCATAAAAATAAAAAAAAACATTTATTATCTTTTTGAAAATAATTTTAGCCCGATATTAAGCATAATCAATTTTGTTTATGATATAATATTTCCATATACCGATAAACTTGTGTTTTTTATGTATAACTATCTAACAAATACTAATACTACAAATGAAAATTGCTCTCATAAAAAAAGTATAATACTTATTCATAACAACCTATTATTACTAGAACATTTAATAAGCGTATTTGATATATGTCTATATATCCATTTAATAATTAAGAACAATAAAAATATATATATTAAAGAACCCATACATGAACTAAATAAACAAGTAGACTTATCATTATATATATATAAATTATTATATATCTCTATATCTACAAATTCATTAAAAAATAAAATTTCCAGTTTCTCTTTAAACATTATATATAATTTTATAAAGATAGACAATTATTACCTTAATATAAAGCACAATTATTATAATAATTTGGATGGGGAAAAACTGGAAGACAAAGAAACTAAAAATTATATTATGCTAAAAGAAGAGGAAAAGCAACGAAAAATACAAAAAGAAAAAAATAAAAGCATATCTATTTTAGTTAATTTTCTATTTTTCATTATATCAAAATATTCCAAAAAAGTAATCAAAAAAAAGGCAAAACAAAATATTCCTAACCAAATATCACAACCTAAGCATAATTTATATTATAATATAGTAAATTTATACGAAATAGAAAAAATAATAAATATAGAAAATGCCACATTTCAAAATCATGAAAAAAAGTACCTTAAATTAAATATATTTTTTATAAAAAATGTCATGTCTATGCTGCATGTAATAATGAAACAGGGGTGCTACATTGATATAAATTTAATAAACAATGATATATCTTTGATGAACTATAATATATTGATGAATTACGATTATAAGCGTTTTATCAATAAACATATTTGGAAATCAAAAGCTGATATAAATAATCAGCATCCATCGCATCCAGAAAATATCTCTTCACAAATTGAGCAAAATATTGATACTACAAAAAGTGACAGTAAACAAACTGATAGCAGTTTCAGTAATAGTAGTAATGATGACAGTCAAAGTGGTTCGCGTTCTTCAAGCAATAGCAAACCAGGGGATATATCTCTCAACCCATTAATAGAAAATAAAAATGCTAAAAAATTGGGGATCTTAAAAAAAATAATTTTAAATAAATATATTAACACATTATTAAACTTTTGCAATATATACAACGATATTGTTATAGAGTGTTTGCATGTTCAATTACTAATGTTTTTTTTTAAATATATTCTACAAGTTATAAAAAGCAAATTTAGAAAGGAATATGTAAAGGATAATTGTTATTCCAAGCAACAAATATTAATTTACTTTTTTAAATATTACAAGGTGGATAAAAAAATTTGTATTTTTTTAAAAACTATTTATCTTATTATACTAAAATATTCTATATATGTGCAAAACACAAAAATCTCAAATGATTTTTTTACCCATAATATCAATACTAAAAAAAGACAAAATGAAAAATATGATGATCAAAATAAAGAAACAAAAGTAGATATAAATAAACACAATTATTTTATAAAAGAGGACAATATATATAAAAATTATTGTAAACTATTTTATGAACATACAATAAACCATTATCGAAATTGCATAGAAACCGAAAAACACAGTGAAAAATCTTATTCATATAATAATTTAGGAGAACAAATTATTAATAATTCGAATTGTGATCGAAGATTAAGTGATAAATTCAAATGCAGTAGTCCACAAAATAATAATAGTAGCATCACTGATATTACAAGCCCAACATACATATGTACGATTGATCTCTATTGTCCTTATTGCGAAGAAATCAAAATATTGTTTTTGTCTATAATAGTTTTTTTAAGTTTTTCACTGGATAATTTTCCTTTATTCTTTTTGCAAGATATTAATAAAGCAAAAGAACTTCCAAAAGACGACGATTCAGATAATAAACAAAATGAAAATATTATTATTTTATGTGAGCGTATATTTTATTATTTGAGTAAAAAAAATATATATAGGAGCTTTTGCATTTTTAGAGAAGCAAAACTACTTGAAAAATATTTTATAAAAATATTTATAAAACTGTTATATTGCAACCAAAAGAAAACGATGAGCAATTTGCAAAAATACGAAATTTATATTTATAAAAATGAAATGAATCCATTGAATTCGCAAAGTAGACAATTGAAAGAAGGAAATGATAAGAATGAACATATACAGGAAAAATATAATCATAGCATTAATAATGGTTGTGATAATAGCAATATGCCTAATACAACATGCAATTGTAAAAATAATTATTATTACACACAGAAAACTAAAATTTTTACGAAGCATATGACTCATGATAATCATTTTTATATAAACCATTTTCTTAATTATTTTCTAATAGAAAAAACTGGAAAAAATAATTTGGAGTGTATATATGACAAAATATATTATTATATTCTTATTGTTATTATGTGTTTCAAAGACAAAAATTTCCTATCAGTTCTTCTTTCAAAAAATGATAATTTTTACGATGAGTTTAATAAAAGTTTGCAAGAATACCTCAAGTATGTTTTAAAAAATAAGCAAGAAGTAAATGAAAAGAAGAAAAAAAATGAAACAATGATCCACAATCTGTTATATATATTTGTTTCTTATATTTATATATATTTAAATGAATTATACACCATATTTTTTACACAAATCAAAAATTTGCTTACTCTTCCATCATTTTTTCAAAACGTTATATATATAAATAATGTTGGAATGATACAAGCAAATTTAAAGAATACACATGATAAAGTAGATGAAAAAACTAACGAGCAAAATGACAACTACATATCAATTGCAGAATATTATGATACCTTAATAAATAATAAAAACCAAAATTCAAATAACAATTTAGAAAATTATTTAGATCAAAATATTAAAAATGTAATAATTCGAAACATATTTCATAACAATAACATTTATTTATTTATTCTATATATAATGAATGATAATAAATATAATATAAATAGTAGCGGAGAAACATATAGAAAATACAATTCGTTGGATAACAACCCTGATGATTCTATAAAAAATCATACTTTTTTCAAATCATTTCAATCAAATTTTAAGAGAAATAATAAAGTATACTTAAACAAGATAACAACAAATATTATTCTATTTTTTTTATTATTCTTTTATGATTATTATTCATCCAATTATGAAATAAAAGAAAATATTTTAATGCAAATAGTACGACACATTTTCGAGCATTTTATAACCTTCTTTAATGATGACTTTATATATGTTCATTCAAAATTATCCGAAATTACAAAATCAAGTAATTTAAACATGAAAAAAAAACAAAAACCTTATACCCCCAGTAATTTGAAATGTGGAATAAATAACGAAACAAAAAGTATAGACAATAAATCTATGAATAATGATTTTCAAGAAAGTAACAAAATTGAATCGCCAGAAAAAATCGACAAAACAAAGAATAAAAATATTTATTTGCGAGCCCATGATGCATTAGAAAAGGTAAAAAAGGAGGAAAATAAAAAACGTGAAGAAACATTAAAGGGGAGCAGCAGAAATAGAGATCAATCAATTACTCAACAAAATTGCAAAGATGTTTTACAAAATAAAGAAATTAAAAATCATAAAGTATCCATCGAAAATAACTTTAAACTATATAACAATAAAAAATGTAAAAATAATGAATTGAATGAAAAAAAGACACCATTAGATATGCATAAAGAAAATGACCAAAATCTTGAATTTAAATATTCTTCAAAAGTAAACAAATATATAATAACTATCATATTAGATAAATTAAAGAGAAATAAAAAATTGATATTTTTATATACAACAAATAGTTTCAGGATTATACATATACATAATAACATTTCGTCTTTGATATTTACATATAAATACATTTCAATTATGCTTCAAAAATTATCTTATTTTCAAAATGCCGAAATTATCAAATGTATTTATAATACTTTTGACTACTACATATTTAATATCGCAAAAAATGAAATAAATGTTGTAGAAGACAAATGGAAAAATATTCTCTATAAAGATATCGGATATATGTCATATATATATATTTATTATTTCTTTAACTTCATATCATGTTTTTTACTATATGATGTTTCAACGTTGGACAAATTTTGTTCCAACACACTAAAATCTATCGATATAATTAATAACTATCTAAAAGAATTAATAACGAATACACAAGGAACATATATATGTACTATAATTTTAAACTTTTATCTTACTATTATGAATTCCTACTTTTTCGACTTTTCACTATATCAAAATACTTTTATCTTTTTAGAGAAAAATGACAACACAGATGACCAAAATAATTTAAACACAAAGCAGTATATTATTGACATGTTAAAAAATAATAATAAATTGACACAAAATGGAAAGAAAGAAACATATTTTGAATGCATCAAAAAATTAAGTACAGAGTTTAGTAGGACAAAATTTAATTCTTTTCTAATCAATTACATTATAGACAATATAGAAACCAATACAAGTAAAAATATAACAGAAATAAAAAGAGGAAATAATTTAATTATATTAATTTTACAATTTCTAAGTTATCAAATAATTTTTATAGATAACAAAAATGATATATTAAAATTAGCAAACGTTTTAATGAAATATCTTAAAAAAAAAGACACATGTATT
Organism: Plasmodium chabaudi chabaudi; assembly: GCF_900002335.3. Taxonomy (NCBI): domain Eukaryota; phylum Apicomplexa; class Aconoidasida; order Haemosporida; family Plasmodiidae; genus Plasmodium; species Plasmodium chabaudi. The sequence goes on from NC_030113.2 coordinate 211,874, forward strand.
ATTTTAAGTTATTACATTATTGTGTTTTTTAACTCGTGCTTCCTTAATCCAGTTTTTGATGAGCGATTGATAAATACGGTATTCAATTTTGATAAAAATGATAATATTTGGTTTAATTTCATATTTTTATCAAGTACAAAAATGAAAAAAAACAAAGATGCCATTATACTAGTTAAGTTTTCGATTTTGCACTTATATTTATTATTATTAAAAAACAAAAATTATTTCAAAAAATGTATACTATATATATCTAGTGACATAAACATCTATTTTGTTCTCATCTATATACTGAATGAAATACTCGAGTATTTCCAAATACTAAATAGTAACGAAGAAAATATAATTCAAATCATCAAAATGGACAAATCAAATAACAAAGACAATAATCCTTCTAACATACAAAAGACACATATAAAATACTTTTATTTATATACTGAATTAATAGTAGTAGTTACTGATATTATTAAAATAATAAATACAAATGACATTAATAAATATATTGCGTTACAACATAACAAAGAAAAAGATAGTTTAGTCTTACAATTTAAAAACTTGTATAAAAAATTAAAGAATGAGTTAAAGCATTTAGAAAAACACATAAAATCAATAAAATATTCGATTTTCATTCATCCTCTAATGATTAATATTCACATGCTGCATCAATACTATTTAAGTATTTATATAAAGGAGTTTTATTATTTTCATAAAACATTTTTTAAATATGATTTATTTATGTTTAATTATCTAAAATTAATCAAAAATAAAAGAAAAGGAACAAATTTTACACTTATCAAAAAACATCAAGAAAAAAAAGAAACCGGAACAATCGGCACAGTAGCAACTACACTCAAGACATCTGAGGTAGCATCCGAAAATATGCAAAAATTGGATTTGAAAAATAATATTGATAGAGAAAATTACATAAACAAAAATAAGGGGAAATCATACCATAATATGAATAACCAGGATACACATTTTTACTTTTTTTTTAATACACATAAAAACTTTAATTACCAAGTAAATAGCTTATATTCTTCTACACTTCAAAATGAGATTCATTATTCTCTCAGCAAAATTTTTTCTTCATCTTTTGTGAAATCAAATGAAACTCCCCAAAACTACTTGCAGTACAATATGGAGCACATCAAAATGTATATCAATTATATTAATCAATCTGTAAATTTTTCAATCGATTTTTTTAACAGTTTTGCAAAAACATAATTTTCTTATACCCCTAAAAAATATTTATTGTCATATTATCTGTATATTCCTTTATCTCATCTTTTAACTCATTACATAAAAAATTTCCATGTAAACAGTAAAGATTGTAATTTATATATGTGTGCCTACCCATAATAGTAGTAATGGTACATTTACATGAATTAATAAATAGCTAATTATTTGAATTTTATTTTTTTCGTCTAATATAAACTCCCACATAAAATTAAAATTGTGATATGTCTCGAAACTTAAGTTTCCTTTGATAAAAAACATATTTTGATTCATCTACTAAAGCCTTAAAACTTATTGGCTCTGTGTAGCATAATGTATATAGGCTCTTTCTGTTCAAGAGGATATTATTATTTAATAAACTATACATAAATTTTGAATATGTGAAATTCCATTCTCTACATCCTCTGTTTATGCTAGCTATCCAATGTACCTAAAAATATGGAATATTTACACACATACAATAGTTAAACAAAATTATAACTACATATATAAGCATACAAGATATGTATATATTGATTATGTACCACTATTCATTTCTTTCTATGAAACTATTTTCATATGTTTATGTAACTTTATTTGATTAAAATTACCCGTAGCCTTCTATATCTTTGGCGCCTCATAATATAAGAATGAAGTAAAGCCTTCATTGCTCTACTTCTTGCAATTTTAAAACATCCTTTGCTCCTACCTCTAAAACCCTTTGCTACTTGAAAAACCACTTCTCTTGGTAATTTCATTTTTTATAACTTTTATAATATAACTTATTATCAATAATAAAGTGTAATTTTCAAAATATGAGCTATGTTTTATTTGACAAATTTTCCTGTTCTTCTACTTATATTTCTAATTATATCTTTATATATTATATCTCCTTTTTTATATAGATATAATTTTATACGCTGTTTCTACTTCCAATTTTTATATAAATCGTTGTTAATAAGATGTGATATTCTTTTATTTTTTTCTCGACAATTCATGCTCTTAAAATTATTTTACAGATTTTCGACGCTTTTTCGTAAATGTGTATAAATGCAATATACTCCATAATTATTATATAATCAATTGGCTTTCTACAAACGCATAAAGAATTAAATTTTTAAATATCGTAATAATTAAATAATTTTTTTAAGTACCAAAATTAATAATATATTTTTTATTTCTTAATATCACACTTAAAAATAAAATTTTTAAAGCTTGGTAAAAAAATAATTAAAAATAATGTAAGAAATATATTTTATTTTTTGGGGTGTGTTACTATTTCGTATTATTTTAAAATACAAAATGTAATTAATAATATATTTACAAATTTAAATATGTAAACAAATATATAAATTTATAGTAACGAAATGCCACAATAAATGTTCTTAAAAAAAGGAAAGGAAGAAAAATGAGAAAAAATGAAAAGGTGTAAAAAAATGCAACAAAATAATATAAGGGTTAACAAAAATAAATGTATTAAATTTTAATGTGGAAACCATTCATATAAAATAGTTCGTAAAAAATATTTTATTTATAAGTAGGTGGAAAATACGCCCAAATCAATTCTTGTGGTTTCATTGGATTATCTATGTATATATATACATATATATATACTTTTATTTCTATATTCAATTTAGGAAGCACTATGTCTGCCCAGACAATACTTTAAATTTAAAAAAAATGGTAGATAAATATATGGATTTATAATTTTCTCTTATTTTTTAATTTTTTGGAAACATGCCTCCTTGTGGGCCTCATCTAAAACTTCCTTTGTTGCCTTGGAACATTTTTTCTTGTAGCAATGTGATTTTATAATTTTCTAAAAAAAAATATGTATATAAAAATGTTACAAAAGTGGTAATGAAAAGATTAGCAACTAAAAACAGAAATGCATTATTTTATTAATAAATTGTCAAAATAAAATAAACATATCCTTCCCTCAAGACGAATATTCTTTCATCAATTGGGATTTCATTAAAATAGTATTTTATTCACTAGTATTATTTTACTATAATAATATATTATCTTTCTTTTACATACCTCCATACAATCACATTTTAAGAAGCATCTTCTAACTAATTCCTCGAAAGGTGGGAATCCACATTTTTTCAAACAGTCATAATTTTCCTCATTTTCATCATAAATGATTTGATCTTCGGGATCTTCAGCATCTTCGACCTCTTCTTGACCCTCAAATGTGGCTTTTGAATCGATAGATTTATACATAAAATTATTTTCTGGACCGTCAGATAATTTTTTATTACCCCATTCTATTATATCAATAAAAGATTGCTTTGCAAAATTTTGAATATCAGAAATAGAATGAGTTTTTCCTAACTGATGTATACCTATAGCTACTAAAACAGCAGTAACCATTCTAGCAAATACTAAAATCCAACTATCATTTCTACGTTCCCACGAATGAAATGGAATAAAGGATTCAACAATACTGCATTCTTCATCAAATAAATTTGGAAATATCCAATAGTCAATACCAAAAAACCAAAAATAAAGAAAAGCGACTAGTCTTCCAACTATTATTGCTGATAAAAATGTTATAAATACAACGGATAAATGCCATAATGCCAATTTCAACTTCAATGGCCAAACAGGAAACATACAACATATTAAAACTATTGAGATTAATGTCATTAACATAAAATACTGTAATTTCCTATTCCTTTCATAAACTAAAATATAAAAACCTGCTTTATCAAAATTTTGCTTTGCGGTCATAATTAATCTCTTTGGCCATTTGGGTCTTTTATATACTCCATTTTCATCCATTTCATGTATCCCTTTAAATGGTTTATATTGAGCTTTATATATAAAACCTCTTTGTATAAACAAATCACCAAATTCTTCTATATCTTTAATTTCCGATAAATTTCGGTTTCCTATTAACTTTGGAAATTTTTTCTTTAAAACATCTTGATTGCTACTTAAAAAAGCTGCAAAATCATCTCCTCTGAAATACTCAACTGCTCTTTTTCCAACTTCAGCTGCACTTTTTACTTTCACCCCTCTATCAAAGGCGAATGCCAGCAAATCAAACATATCTGAATGTATCTCCTAAAAAATTATAAATCAAATTATACCCATTAATACGACCCAAAATAAGTTTGGATTTATCAAGCAAACATATTCATTCACATACATCGGCATTTATATAATATATTATCATGTGTATATGCAGATCCCTTTTTCACACACATATACAAAAGCATGCAATTTTCTTATTTAGTAAAAATATTCACAATCTAAACAAATGCATATAACATTACCTCTACGTTATCCATCTTATCCTAATTTATTGATAAACAATAACACTAATAAAAAGATATGTTAAGAATTATAGAAGTAATAAATTTGTATGCAGTTTTTCTGTGAGTTATACGACCATTCTAATCCAATAATGTATTTATATATCTTTATTAGTTTCCCACTATTATTTTTTTGCTTTTAATTCATTAATATCAATTAAAAAATATCCTTTTTATTATGCTCTTATATATGTATTCATATGCAGTTAATACCTCTTTGCTTATTATTGTATAACTTTTCAAAATATAGTTTTTCTGATTTGTTTCTATATATTTTTTATTTTTCTTTCTAATATTATTTCAAATGTATTCATTATTAATTAATAATTCCTTTCGTTTTCCTTCCTTTTTCTTTCCCTTTTTTTTGGGTAAGCGACGTATAAGTCATATATTTTTATTTATTATTATTTTTTTTAATAATGAAATATATCTCCACAAAATAATATTTTATGTGTAAAGAAGAATTATTTTTTTGTTCGCATTCACTTTTTTTGTGCTTTTATGTTCTATTATATATACATAAATATATAATTATTATAATATATTAGGATACTATTTTTATGCACATATCATCATCTTATACTGAAAAACCCATATTTAAAAAAGTAGGGTAAATATTCTTCCCATAATTAAAAAAAAAAATTAATTAAAATTTCACAAATAAGCTAAATAAAAGTAATAATACACAAAACAAGTTAATATACGTCCCTCTACGAATAATATATACATTAGAGTTTTGACTGGTATATATTTATTCATTTAATTATAATTCTGTGTATTATTTTTAAAATAGACCATAAGAATTAACTTCATAATTTTATATGTATTAATTATTTTTATACTGTATATGTGTATTTAGTGTTGCTTATTTTACCGATTATATCGAATTGTTAATTTGTATTAAATCCCCATTTTGAAGATTAATACTACATATATTTATAAATTATTTATAACAATAATCCACAATACAAAATTGAACTAAATCTTACATAAATATATCCTTTACAGATCGTGATTTTTAATATATATTTACCAAACAATAGACGAAAAATAAAAATGTCATACCTTCTTTACACTTCTAAAAAATGCAACACGAAAGAATATGCTACACATTTCCATAGCAAAAAATTACTTTAATTATTTGCTACAACAAATATGCTAATATTTTTTTTCTTAAAGCATTCCTTTTATATAAATTAAAATTCTTTTGGGCATTACAATATAATGCATAGATTAACACACATTACAATTCATATCTTTTTTAATCATGGGACCTAATTTCCTATATTAAATGTGAACATATAAAATCTATACGTTTGTTGATATTTACTAAATAATACTTTTTTATTCATTTTGCCAAAGCAACAAATTCATTTTTTATAAAATATGGAATTTATTGCGTTTTACATATATAGATATGTGAACTATGTTAAAAATATAGGAGGGTATATAATCTAATATGCTTTTTATTTTTCTATATATAATACCTAATTTGTGCAATATGTGTGTTATACATGTTGTTACCATTTTGTGTTTTTACATTTATATTCAATATATTTATACCAAATTAATAACATCTTGTGTTATCTATGTAATATAAAAATAATGCTTCAAGTAGGTTTATAACTAATCTAAATTTATTTTTTAAGCATTGGAAAAACACATGTATATTTACGTATTTATGTATTCACAATTATTTATAACTATATAAATGCCATTCTCACTTTTTATTTCATAATATACCCCCTTTTATATTTTTATTTTATAATATATATATAAGAAAAATATCAACGTAATTTTCCATATTTGGTGTTCCTTTTTCGGCGCGCTTGAATTTTTACGTTAAATAAAATTTCATATTCGCACCGAAGGAGGAATCGAACCTCTGTGCAGTGACCTACACCAAATGATTTGAAGTCATCTTTAGCAACCATGCTAACTCATCGGTGCACCGTTATTTTTGCTTTTTTAAATCTTATACATATTTCATACAAATAAGGAATACTACATATATATATTTCTATAACATATAATTTTGTGTTATTATATATATACATAATAAATAATAATTGTTATAATAATTCCTATACATACGCGCTTTGCTATTTCTTTAAGATTTTTCAAGATTCCTTAAAAATTGCATAATCCATATGCTTTATTCTTTGTAAAAATCACGATAAAGGGAAACAAAAAGAGTTTATACCAATTTTTAGAAAGCCAAATCGAAAGCATTAGGATTAATCACACTATATTAATATATTATTTATATATTGTATCGTATTATAATGCCCATTATTTGCATATGCATGCATTAATTAGTAGTGTCTTAGCTCTATCAAGCCATATATAGGAATTTATAAAATATGTTTTTTTTATGTTTAAATATTATATATGCATTGCCATCCAATTTTATTCATTTTGCAACATTAGTAGCTGCTTATTATTCATAAACTGCTCGTTAAATCGTGCAATTATTCAGGGGGATGTATAAAGTTTTCGATGTCAGTTATTTATACCTTATATTATTTCTATTCTTGTTGATTTTATATATAATTTGTATTTAAACATTATATGCGAATCACCTTTTAGTATAAATCCATAAATAAACCAACCACAAAAAACATAAAGATACATAAAGTAGAAACGGGTGTTCACATTCTACTATTACATTTACTTAATCTATTTTGTTAATAATTCTATATTTTATTATCATTAACAGCATAAAAATATGGAAATTAAATAGCTACAATATACCTTATAAAAAACATACTAAAAAATAATGTATATATTTGCATTTTTCAATTTTTATACCCATATGTAAAGGTTATACATTCTTTTAATATTATTTTTAAAAGCCAAAGAATTTAAAATTTAAGCGCATATGGAATCATGTTAAGGTAAAATACCAGTTAAAATTTTTATAAAGCCAAATTGTATTAAGGCGTTTAATATAAAAGAAATAATAAAAATAAATTTATTTATATTTCACTCTCTATATATATATTTGTATGCACATGCACCATTTATATTTTTTTCATAAACAAAGTACCAACATGACTGCAAATTGCCAAAAGTACAATATGGGTAATTGGCGCAGTCGGTTAGCGCGCGGGTCTCATAATCCCGAGGTCGTGAGTTCGAGCCTCACATTACCCAATTTTATTATCTCCACTCATTAATATTTATCTATAAATTTTATAAGAATTAATAAAATTTTATATATGGATTAAATATATAATTATAAATTTTTTATAAAAATCAAAGCACTATATTTATTATATAGAGTATTAATATTCATTATGAATATATAATTAACAATCCAATTTAAAAATTATATGTTTATAGTAATATATAAATTTATATGCATTTATTTGGCCACAAAAATATAAATATATTTAACATCCCTTTATCTCGCAATTATTATTGCATATATATATATATATATATATATTTTTTTTATGATATTCAAAATATATTTGTATAACTTATCGCATTCAGTTAATACTTTCTAAATAATGAATAAATGTAATAAAAAGCGATAAACTTATTAGGTTATCTAATAAAAATTGATTTCTATATAATCAACTTGAACAAATCATAAAAATGTAAATGAATATAATACGAAATTGTTTTATAGGCATATGGCTATTTCCATGTTTCGTGCTACAGCCAAAATTTATAAAAAACAATATTTTTCACAAATTTCATAAAATGAAGTTACATAAATTTATATAATGGTATTTCTCATATAATAAAAATTAACAGAAGCTTTTATATGATTTTTGTTTTTATTGTTGTTTTATTTAAAGACAGGAAATATATCATTGAAGTATTTTTTTTTCATTGGTAAAATTTAGCACACTTCAGTTTGAGTTTTTATTATTTAGCGTTTTTATGATTCAAAATATTAAACATGATATCATTATTTTTTTATTTGATATATTTCAAACAAATTAAGTGAAGTGTAACGCTAAATCGTCCAATAATGTTTATTATCTTAAAAATATAGCACTGTAATTATATAGAATGCAATTTTAAAAATTATAAATAAAATTTCAATTTATTATAATACCTATTTTCTTTAAAAAAAGTTCAATCGTATAAATAGCAACGCATTATTTTTTTCGTCAAAAAAAGGAAATATGTGCAATTTTACACATCTATAAATTAATAAAAATTTGTTTTAATTTAGTGTAATGTTGTTTTCAAAAGGAACAAATTATTTTGTGTGCAAAAAAGTATGCACTTAGTAATGTATTTTGTGGAATTTCATAAATGTTGATATACCAAAATATTAGATTATATAAAGTATTAAATATAGTGATTGTTTCACACAATTGTGTAGAATGGAATAATTATTAATTTTAAAATATTAGATTTGCATTTTAGAAAATTCAAATTTTTTTTACTTAATAAAGTGTATATTTATATTCCTTGTGCACACCATTATGTTATTTCCAATGGTAAACAAAACAACAAAACCCTACAATTTGAATTAAAACGACATTTTATAAAATAATAAATATGGAAATGCATAGATTCCCATATTTTTTGGCTTAATTTTCATTTAGATTTTACTAATTACTATTTGGTGTAGTTTTTTGGATTATATTTTCATAACCGTATGCTATATTGGTGTACTTTTCTGGTTGTATTATTTTAACAACCGCATATTATATTGGTGTACTTTTTATGCACGGTATAAAATTGCAACAAATTTTTAATGTTTCATAAAATAAAAATAGTGAAGGAATCATAACATTACCCATATACTATCTGCGTGCATATGTATGCGTAACTAAACGGATGTTGGAAAATATACCCAACGGTTTTTATTACTTTTTTCTAAAATAAAAAATAAAATATTTGGTTAATATATATTTTTAATTTTTTCTTTAACAAAAAAATAACATAGAAATTTTGTAAAGATAGAACACATTTTATTTTAATTTTGTATATCTATAAAATATCTTTTAAAAAAAAAATAAATCAAATTTGTGTATTCAGTGAATACCACAAAGAAAAACAATTAGATATAATGCATCTATAATAATTTCTAATATTCTACACCACTAAAAATATATTATTTATTTAAAACTAAAAATTTTTAAATCTAATATATAAATTGTGAAATTAAAATGCGGGATATGAATATCTATTCTCCGCTATATAGCTCTTATGAAAATATAAATATATATAAACGAATCAAGAGAATCAGTGATAATAGTGAATTATCTACCGCCAATATATCATGTGGCGCCAAGGGGAAGATATTAGTGAAAGGTATATTATTTAAAAATATATAAATACTTTAAAAATGTTTTATGTGCACATATATTAATGCTTATATACTAATTGTGATAAATCATCTATACACAAATTTTACATATTTACTTTTTAAAATATTCAAACACGGAATGTTTATATAAGCCCCTATACATATTCATGAGATGTCTATATTTGTAACTTATGATAAAATAATATTCATTATGACTACATATACATGAATACACATATGCCTATTATTTGTGCTAGATTATTTTTTAAAAATATATTTTAATATATACGCAACACATTATTATTTTTTTCGTCAATTGCTATAGACGCTGAAAATGAAAAAGTAGGACCCATAAATAAAAATATGACAAAAAATTTAGAGAATTTAGAGAAAAATGAAAAAAGTCAAATCGTGCGTATTCCCCCAAGAGGAAATAATATAAAGGACCTATTTTTTTTTCAAAATATCAATCAAGAAAATTCCGCATTGAATGGCTATAATATACCACCAAATAAAATGATTAATTCGATAAACCCAATAAGTTATGCTTACTTAATGTCTAACAAGAACAGTTTTTATAATAACGCCGAAAATTATGTTAATAACTTAAATAACACACTAAAAAATCAAATTAATAATATACCTAATGGTGATAAGAACTACACAGAAAGATACGTTTTAAATGGGAATAATAACGCTACAAAGCCTAATGTTTCAAAAAGTGTAGATAAAAATAAAGGAAATAATTATATACCCCACAATGGTCATAATTTAAAAAATAAAAATAATATGCTTTATAATTATGGAAATTATATATATAACAATTATAATGAAGAAGTTTTAAATCAATACAATCAAAACGCAAACATTTATAGAAGTATGTCTTGTGACAATGTCAATAATACTAACAATAGATATTCTCAGCCTTTCGATAATAATAAATTAACATTTTTGGGTCCATTTGTACCATTAATCCCCAATAATAACATAAAAACAAATACAAAAATGCGTCATGGAAATAATATGATAAATTTATCATTTATTCCAAAAAACAATGTTCAAAGGCGGAGTAGTTCGTATTTATTAAACCCATTAAAAAAAGACAAACAAGATTATTTAAATGTGAATAGAAAATCATTGAATCCAAATGACCAATTAAAAAAATATAATAATAAAAAGTATTCCTTTAATTTTTCTGATTATTTATCATTTTGTGAAAATCCAATGAGAAGTGCATCCATAGATCAAAGTGTTGGTAGCTCATTTTCATACGTAAGGCGAAAAAGAGGTAAGGGCCCATCTACTACAAATCGAGATAGAAACAATACCTTGACAAAAATATATAACTTTTTATTTCCTTATAATCAAAAAGAGGCCCTTGAAAAAAAAAATACAATAAAAAATTACAATCCTAACCATAATTCTACCAATTATACCCAATTAAAACACTCAAACAAAAACGAATCATTTTGCATAATAAATAGTAACTCAAAAGGGGAAATACAACATTTATACAATGTCAATAATAGAAAGAATAAAGAAAATAATAGTAACATTTTTAATGAAAATTCTGCCCACAATTCGTTTATTAACGGAAATGGCGCCATATCACCCTTTAATAATATACAAAATGAAAGCACAAACAATACCTATAACAATTATTATGAACATTATAATCCTGAACAAATGAAAAATCCCTCTTTCTTATATAATACACATCATAATAATATGAATTTGGGAAAGCAACATTTATCTAAAAATAACATTCCCAATGAATTACCCTTTAAATATAACCAGTATGATGATAAACATAAATATCACACAAAAATGGGAACTAGTATTTATAAATTTACTGATCAAAATGGAATTAAAAATAAAGAATCGAATATTACGGATCATCGAAATTTATATCATTCAAAGATGAATAACACAAATTCTCCTATTCAAAATTTAAAAACAAATTATTCGTCAGAAAATACAAGTAAGAACAAAAACAATGCAAAAAATGTTGATCTTAAACCCGAAGAGAAAAATATCACACAAATTGGAAACGACAAAAACCATATTAACTACAATTTTTATAACAATAACTTAGTAATGCAAAATGATAATATTAACAATTTTGATAAAAATGGAAAAAATCAAAATATGATTAAAAATTCAAATGTGCAACAACACATAAATTGCATTCTCAAAACAAACAATAATCCAAAGGGCATGAATATGGAAAACACAATTCTCAATAATACTTATAAAAATAACAATATATTATATTCACCAAACCAATACAATAATGTTAATACAAATAATGATGCACAAACTTATCTTCAAAATATAGACAAATTTTATTGCGATAAAAATTATAGCAATGTCAAAGATGGCATATCTGGTAACAACGAGATATATGGAAAAAATCCACTTCAACACAAAGATAGCCTTTTATTAAATTATCAAAATGCTACTCGACAAAGCCAAATAAACGCTAACAATGTTAAAGGAAATATGATACGCTCAATTTCAGCTTTTGAAAAGCCTATAAATAAACTAAAAGAGTATAATATTGATAAGCTTCTATACTCCAAAAGTAACACATGTAATGTAGATAATGATAAAAAAGAATATATTCCGTTTGAGCAAGAATTAAATCCTAATTCAATAAACCAAGACTCTGCTATACCAAATAATAAAAATACAAGGCTTAATCCTTTAGAAAAATTAACATCAAAATATAGTGTGGAAAATAAAAATAATGCAATCCATGAAATAAATAATTTATTTAATAACCCCAATGTATTAGACACTGCTGATAATGATGATAAAAATAAAAATACTGAAATGACTTCGAATCCCGATTTAGCACAAGAAAATTTAAATGGGAACAATATTGATCTTATAAATAATGATTTATTAAATATAAAAAAGAATATAAAGGATTCACATGAATTTGACACAAAAGAAAGCGAATTAAATATCAACGACATAAAATTTAATGCTCCTATTATGAATTCACATGACCTTGATTTTGAAACGTTGAAAAAAAAACATAATAGAATTAATAGTGGAAATAATGCTAGTGCAATTGATGGCATTAATGAAATATTATTGTCCATGTCAAAAAGGCGCAATGAATTAAATCCCCCATTGAATGCCTTAAATGAAGAACCACAAAACAATGATTTACATGAAAAACCAAAACACAGTAAACCTAATAAATTAGTAAAAACGAAACAGAAAATAAAAGGTAATATTTTAGAAACCAGTTCCTCTATTTATAATCTAAAAACACAAAACCATCAAAATTTGGATAGCATTGCCAAATCTCAGGAGTCTATGTATTTTAAAATGAAAACTCTGACGGAAGTAGAAAAAAAAGCACTAGGTGATGATTATAATAACGCTACAGTGTATAAAAAATTTGATCCTTGTAAAAATAAAATCGAAACAGTAGCCAGAATTCATCAAAATGATACAAACGATAATGATTTTGTACCAAAAAAACTAGTAATAAGTAGTGAGTCATTCCGGTCTTTTTTTAGTAAACATATGAATGACATAGAAGATCTAAATAGTTCAGATAACAGATTTATAGAAAAATTTGAACGTCTTAAAAGTAGTAATAAAGATACAAACAATTTATGTAACCTAAAAAACAATACTGTTAATACTACTAAAAAAAAAGTAACTAACTATAAAATGAATGCTTCCAGTGAATTGACTACAACGGGATCAGAATCACATTACTTAGGAAAAAAGAAAGCTTTAATAATTACACTAAGCTATAATGGTTTATTGGAAGGATGCAAAAATGATACTATTCAAATATGTAAGCATTTAGTAGAATCCTTTAATTTTAATGAATTGACATTATTAAATGATTCTAATTTTTGTTATAAAAATTATGTTGCACAAAAAGCTACTAAAAAAAATATTATAAATCATTTACGTGATTTTATTATTAATTCTAATAATGGTGATATTTTATTTTTTTATTATTGTGGTTATTCTACCAAAATTATTGATTCAAAATTTAATGAGAATAACAATTTTGCATTATTACCACAAGATTATTCTAGTAATAAATATATATATTCAAATGAAATATCCCATATAATTAAAAAATTAAAAGGAGGTAAACAATTATGCATTATATTTGATACTACTTATTCATCATATTTTGTTCCGGCACCTATATCTATAACATATAATAAAAGAATAAATGCAACTGAATTATCCAAAAATGAGCATTTACCATTTTCGTACAAGAAAAATACTTATTCATTTAAAACTTTTGGAAAAATTAAAGATAGACACACCGATCCAATTTATGTAGAACATCTTAAGAAACCTGAAAGCAACAAATTCCCAGAAAAAAAACACACAAAAGATGAAAATCAAGCCCTTGTTCCATCCATATTTTTCTTCTCTCCTGATTTTCGAGATAGGAATGAATATGAGTTGCTCATGAATGGGAAAGTTAGGGGTAAGTACCTTTGAAAATGAGAATCAATATGTACATTACACAAATTCGAAAGTCAAATATTCGAAATAAAAAACAAAAATATATACATTTCATTTATTTGTATGCCATCACATTATGATATCTCTCAATTTTCGCTTCCTTTACAGGCTTATTAACATATTGTATAGGAAAATCCATAGAATTGTTGAAATCGAATTTTTCATATCATGACGTATTTCTCTTATCATCTCAAATACTTCTTAATATTAAAAAAAAATACAAAATCAAATATATAAATTTTAGATTATCTTTCCTAAATGAGCATTCTCCCGATGATATAAAGTTTTTATCGCATGAAAGCCTTTATTTATACAAAAAAAGACAAATCGACGAACCATTATGGAAAACATCCATACGATTGGGTAGCATAAATGAATCGATCAAAAGCAAATTTAGTACGAAAATGAGTGAACTCTCGCTAAACATATCAAAAATGTGCTTATTAATTTTTATAAAAGACATTCAATTTTTCTCAAAAACTAAAATCGATACTTCAATTGAATATTTTGTAAGTTGTTTTATTAAACCAAAGAATGTAAATATCCTTTGTGTCAGGTAATGCATGTACCAAATGCCCATCATATGCATATATATGACAAACTATTCAATTATTCAAAAAAATTAATATATATTTTATCTTATCCCTTCCTGCACATATTTTACATTAGGCGAAAAAATACAAAAACCCAAAAAATTGTTAGGGATAAAATATTTTTCTTGGAATACATTGTTTTAGCACTTGCTAGCATAGTAAACATTTCTTAAAAATAATATAAAATTCTTATTATACATATTTTTTATGTCAAAAAAGACAATGCTTTACTGTTTAATTATATAATGGAATCTTTGCCTTTTCTACAGAAAAATGCCAAATTTTATGTGGAACTTTTTAAAAAGAAGAAAAAAAATTATTTTGTTGCCCGAAGCGTCTTTAATATAAAGTAAGAATATCCTAAAAACAGACTCAATTGTATGAACATATGAAAAATATAACAATATGGAATCTTCAACTGTTATTTATTTACTTTTTTTAGAAACACGGATGGAAGATTTTCTTTAGTTGATGAAAAGGTTAGAAAAAATATAAAATAAAATTAAAAAATATTCTATATGCTACACATTTCTTTCCCTTTTCAATGTTATATATATTCATGTTTTTTTCTTTCCCTTTTTTAGGAGAACATCATTGGTATCATAGATTTGAATGTAAAACACATAATAGAGAATTAGTATCTTTTGGTTGCATATGTATGATTATTATTTTTTTAATTTTTATGAAAGTTGATTTTCAAATTGTTTTTATAACTATGAATGTTCATATTTTTTTGTTTTTTAAATTGATTTTGTATTTATTAACATAAAACTTGTCCATTTGTGTTTTTATTTTTAAGTTATTTGTATTTCACCATAATTTATTATTAATTCACGGGTGAACATTTTTAATTTATGAAAAAGTTTCTTCAATATTTTTAAATTGTAAACTTCTTCATTTTTTGTAATATACTATTTTTTATTTTAACCCAGATAAAGTAGCCATAATTGGCAATGTCATCTTGCCTGCACTTACCCATATAATCCTATATGTAAACATGGGTAACTGGCTCTTAATTTATAGTTACACATACAATTTGTTTTCTTTTTTCCAAATGTTTATATGTGTATAATTTAGCGATATATGCAATATCGATATATTGCAACAATTTATTTAATTAATTATATAACGTTTTTAAAATTAAGTATTGTTATTATAAGTTATATTTATAAACAATTTTAACAAAAAAAAAGAAAAAGAAAACGGCGAAAGAAAAAATGCATGGATATACGAATATACAAACAACATGAAAATATGATAGCAAGCCGCTTCAACACTGTATCTATGATAATATATCAAAAACACATAGGTAGCATAGATTCTTCAATATTTCTTAAAATCTCTTTAACTTTTATTAAAACAGATTCTTCTTTGCATATAACCTCCCTATTATCCATATCAACAAACACTTGAACATCGTTGTTAGCATTATCCTTAACTTCAAATTTTAATATTTCTCCAATCTCATTAATTTTGCAAATATCATCATATTCGTTATTAGACTTTTCTTCGTTAATCATATTTTTGATATAATCGAAAAATAAATTGTCATACATTTCAAAATTTATATTTTTGCTATTGTTATTTCCCTCAGCATTGCTCTTCATATTTATTTTTTTCTTTTTCCCTTCATCCAAAGCAGATTTTGGATTTTCTGTAGAATCATTTTCACCATTATTATTAATGCATAATAATAAAGCTTGCTTTATATCTCTTTTTAATATTCTTTCAACATTTATATAATTTTCTTCAACAAAGTCAACTATCATTTCGTATATTTGGCTATCCGTTGTATTATTACAAATTGATAAACATTTTTTATTAGATGCCATTGTATCCATAAATTCGAGGATTAAAAAATTTATGCTATCCGCAATCATATCATTAATAAGGCTTGATAGCCAATTAATTTTTATTATTTTTTCCTCTTCACAATATAATATTTTTATATCTTTAACAAAAATTATGTTATCTTCCATAAAAATATCTTCGTATACATTACTTAGAACGTTATACAATGCATCTAATTTATACGGATATCTAATATTAATGGTTTGATCAATTAATGCTGTTTTTAAATTGGTATATTCATGTATATCACTAGGAAAAACAATAACAGGGGCAGATTGCGGTTCAGATATTATTATTGCCTCTATTTCTTCTCCTTCTATTTCATCTTCGATATCTGTATAGTTTTCATCCCTTTCTTCATCTTTTGCTTGTAAACCATCTATTCTTTTCAATTCACTAGATGTATTTTCTACATCAGGTTCTTTTTTAATAAGAACATTTTCAGTAATTTCTTCTTTTTTCATAATATTTTCATTGTCATTCAAATCATCTTGAGCTTCCTCATCTTCTACTGCCTCTGCATTGTCTAACTCATTTTTTTCTGCTAGTTTGATTTGATTTTTTTTTTTTAGTAATTTAATTTTTTTATTAACCTTTTTAATATGGTGAGAAAGCTTCCCTAATGATATAACATGATCATTGTGCTCAAAATGAAAGGATACCTTTTGTAATATTTCCGGAGTAAAAACTGATAAATATTTTTTTTCATCTATTAGTTTATTTTTTAATCTATTTAATTCATTTCTATCACCATGTACTAAAACAACATTTGGGCATTTCAATTTTTCAATAAATGTTTTTGTTTGATTAAAATCGGAATGTGCACTAAATGAAATTTGTTCAAATTGGCATTTCCTTTTAACTAATTTATCATTAATGGTTACAAATTCCGGTTCGGTTTTTAATTCATCTGCTAGGGTTCCTTTAATTGTATACCCAGTTATAATAACTCCGCTTTTCTTATCTGATGCTATTATATTAAAAATACTTTTTGATATACCACTTTGAAGCATACCAGGGGATGCCATAATCACACATGGATAATTATCTTGATATAAATAGTTTAAAATAGAATCTAATGATTTTGCATATTTTACATATTTAAAATTAAAGGGATTTTTACCTTCATTAACAATTTTTTTAATAAATTCACTACATAAATTTATATACGTTTCATAAATGCATAACGATTTTGTAGCCATAGAAGAAATATAGAAAATTGGAATCTTTTGTAAATTAGGATTTCGATCCCAATGTTCTTCTAATATTAATAATATTTCTTGAGCTCGCCCTAAAGCAAAAACAGGTAATAATACCTTTCCTTTACTGTTTAATATATTAGTTAACATATTTAAAAAAATTGTCTCTCGTTTTCTTCTATTATCATGCACTTTAATACCATATGTTCCTTCACATATTAATACATGAACATCAATATTCGGAATTTCAGCTATTGGTATATGCCTATCTATTTCTCTACTATAATCACCTGTATACAATAAACGTATATTATTAATTTCTACTAAAAACATGCATGCACCTATAACATGTCCTGCTCTATATGCAGTAAATTTTACATTTTCAAGTTCAATATTTTCGTGAAAATTAACTGTTTCAATTAATTCCATTGTAGCGTCTATATCATCATCATCATATAATACATTATTGCTATTTTCATCATTATCTCTATCAACAATATAATTATCATAATAAGCATCATCATTGTCATCATTACTAATATATCCATCATTATTTATATTATTCTCCATACCATCAGATCCATTATCTTCTAGCTCTTTTTTACTTTTCATAGATTTATTTTTATTCATTAAATTCATACATTTTTCGATACGCGCATAATCACTCCATAGTAAATAACAAATGCTTTTTGTTGCTTCGGTCATAAAAACTCTCCCTTTAAACCTAGTTTTATTAATTAAATATGGCAATGCACCACTATGATCCATATGAAAATGTGTAATTAAACAGACATCAACTTTTGATATATCATATGCATCATATATAGGTAAACAACCAATCCCCATAAAAGCTGGATGTATTCCACAGTCTAGCATAATCGACGTTTTCTCACTTTCTATTATTACACATGATCGCCCTACTTCGCTAGCTCCTCCCAAACACACAATATTTATGTTACTCATTTTTAAAAAAAAATAATAGTAAATATATAAAACTGGTTAATTTTCCATATATTTGTAAGTGTTCTAAGGAGTTAATTATATCACTGCAGCAAATATATTTTGCAGCAGTCTACTATTATATATTATTATATATATATCACAATACTTTCGTGACTAAATAATTTTGTGCCAGAATATAAGGTGTTTTTTCTTCTCATATATCGCCGGTATAATACATATTAGTATCTCTATTGGAATATGAGAACTGTTATTATTATAACGCATACAAATTTACATCTTTTTTCAATTTCAAAACTTTTATTGTTCTAAAATTGTTTATGCAAAAGTATACAATACATATTCTTGCATAATCCTACTAATTGGGGGTTCGTACAAAAGCTGTTTTTTACACCATTTATTTTTTATACATTTTGTTATCTCAAATGGTTTCCTATTTTTTTTATATCATCAATTATTATAATTACTTCAAAACTGTTGTGTATGTATTAACTGTAATCCTTTCCTTTCATTGAATCACGCGAAAATATGCATGGATATATAGAAGTATAATGCTCTATATAGTATAGAAACATAACATATGCTCATAGAAATGTTTCAATATATTTTTTTTAAAGATATACAAGTCATATATATAACTTTATGTTTATACTCAATTCTCTCCATATAATTAAATGTTCCTACTAAGTATCTTCCTTCATATCTGCAATTCATCATTATATTATCTTAATTTATTTTTTTCATATTTTCTTAAAAATACATTAATTATATTTTTTTATAATATTTATACATTCTATAATTTTATCATTAATAATCATAAAAAAATTGTAAATGCATATATATACGTTTCAGGGGTGTTGCGCATATTTTCAAGCAATTAAAAAAAATAAATCTTATAATACCTTTTTCAATGCTTTATAAACAAAATTATTCACCGTTTTCTTCCCTTTAAATTATGTATATAATATTTTTTTAATATTTATGTGAAAATTTTAAAAATACTTCATTCATATTTTCATTCATTTAATTTCCTACCTTAAGATGGTGAAAATCAGTAAATAAACAATTAAAGATATTATATATTGTTTTTTTATATTAGTAATAATGGTGTATGGCATATAATATATAGCTTATTCTATACAAGTATATATTTATAAAATTCAAGCATATATTTATATTGTAAAATTTGTATATTTTATTTTTTTATTTTAAACGAAAAAACTAAATAAGCAAGAAAATAAGCATATATAATAATGATCCTTTTCATGCCTACCAAAAAAGCTATTACAAAAATATAAACAGAAAAAACAATTTTTACTAGGATTTCACGTATTCATATCATTTTCATAGAGGAAAAATTCAAACATAAAAAAGAGAATCACTTGCAAATACAAAAAATATAACCCTCCATGATATATGTTCAAGAAAAGGGATAAACATATTTAGGAAAATTATGCATAAGCTTGTGAAGACGCACATATATATTAATATACCTATTAATTTGTAAATAAATCGATCACAACTTTTATCATCAAGTTACTATTCATTTCTCATTGAAATATATCCAAACACCAACCAATAGAAAATGATGGAAAGCGAGCATCACTCAGCCGAAAATGTTGCAGAAAAGTCGCTAAAAGAAAAAGGGAACAAAGACAAATTAGCAAAAGAAAAATTAGCCAAAGAAAAAATTGGAAAAGGCTTATATTATGAAGCTCATCAATTAATAAAGTCAATTATAAACAGAAAATTGCAAAAAGATCAATTAGCTAGTTGTTTAAATATTATATTTTATTTTTCATTAAAATTTGCCAATGTAAAGCAATATGTTTTATTATGTGATTTAATGTATCAATGTTGTGTTATATTAACCGAAAATGATATCGAATTCGATTTATATTATGCCGATAAAATAATAGAAATATTTAAAAAATGCCCACCAAATTCTACAGAAGAAAAATATAAATTTATGAACAAATGCATTTTATGGTCAACAGATGATGATCATATATTTGGCTATTTAGAATTTCATAGAGCGATGGGAAATTCCTATTTTGAAGATAAAAAATATAGTTTAGCTCATAATCATTATCTATATCTTGATGATAATGAAATGCTATATAATATAATATCTTGCTGGAGAAAAGAAGCATATCCTAGTGAATATAATTTTTTTATTTTAAGAACAGCATTATGCTTAATTGTACTATATAAGATAGAACAAGCATTGGATCTTATCGAAAATTTTGAAAAAAATTTAGATAAAAAAGATGTCCCATTACCTGTTCAGGTAGCTTACTTAATTACTTGCTCATGCCTATATAAAAATGAACTCTTATATGAAGATATTAAATACAAATACAGACTTATATTAAATTATGATCCCAAATTTCAAAAATATATACAAATGATTGACGATGATATATTTAAAAAAAAAAAGAACGATTTCTTAAGCATTTTTCAAAATATGTTTGGCGGATAATATCAACCGCATGAATTTTATTTCATATAGAAATGTATATATGCAACTTTATGCATGCACATATGATTGTACCCCCTCCAAATGTCAATAATATTTACCCTCACACAATACTTCCTTTTTTGAGGGTGAAAATATAATTAATATTCTTTATAAAAAGTTATATATCTATCCCAATGTATTTAATTATGTTGTTTTTTGGTGCACACAGTCTATATGTATGCAAAGTTCCCGAATCACATTATTTTTTTTAAAGTTATAAATTTTATTATTTTATCCCAATGTTATATATACATGATGCTTGGATTTTTCATTTTTTTTTATTAACTACAGATGCAAATTATGCCACAATTTTCCATTTTATTTGTGTCATTGTGGCTTATATTAAATCCTCTATTTTTGGATGATATATTTTAAATTCATTCAAATTCGTACATTTCATAACAATATAAACAACTTTTCTTTGTATTTATAATATTAAAACATTTGTAAACAAAAAGATGCACTTCATTTCCCATAGGAAATACTGTATGCTACCTTTTTAGTCCCATCATTTAAAATTCAAAAATAAAAATGCCATTCATGATAATAAAATCATAAAATATGCATAATTCAATATGACAGATATTTGTTATAGGTCTACTTCAATTCTTCCATACTATTTCGTTGATAAATCGCTGGAGAAAAATATATATTTGCCATTATATTGATTACGTAAAATTACATATTGGATATCTTCTTTATTTTGGCATTACTTTATTATTACTTTCGTATTAGTTGAATGACATCTTATTAATTTTTTTATTTTGTTACTGCATTTTTTATCCTTTTTTTATTTCTTCATTATTAGGTCTCAATGTATTTAAAAATTGTATACACATATTATAATGTGTGTATTTGCCCATTTTCATAATCTGCACATCATAATTTTCTAATACATATCACAAAGGCATATTATTTAAAAAATGGAAAAATTAACAATTATATGATTACTATAAAATATTTTAATACTTACAAACTCTTAAAATAAGAACGTTAAAATATTAGAAAAATAAAATACACTGAAAATTGCTTGTATGCATATATTACATACTAATTTATAATTAAAAAGAGCCATAACATTTTTTTTTATTTATACTTACGAATCATTTTTATTATGGAATTATAATTAAATTATAAAAGCTAAATATTGCAAAGAAATAATTTGTTCGGAAAGTTTTTGTATAAGCCCTTGCTTCATTCGCAAAATACAGAAATTTGCATAGCTTTTCCATTGATTCTGAAATTTGTGTAATTATATCAATCCACCTTATTATATATATGTGTACTTATATATATAATTGCATATATCTCAATGACTTGCAAAAGCCAAGCCATTTGATAAAGAATAATATTCCACTATTCTTACATACTTTTTCTCTAATTTGGAGAAAATAAAAGAAAATCACCTTTAAAATGGAAATTTTACAAGAAATAAAAGATTCCACAGTTAATGAAACGGATTTAATCTTTTATTACCGTTAGTAAAATATAATACACCATTTATATAAAAATATGTGATTGACATAATATATCTAAATGATAACTCAATGTATAAACAAACAATGTGCTTGTTTCCTTTATCCCGTGCCACATAAAATAAAGCATTATTGTAATATGTCTATAGTTTTTGTTGCTTATCCATTTAATTATTTATCATTTTTTTTCTCGGGTGTTAAAATTAACAGGAAACTTATGTCCTATTACCGATTTATGTAATTGGCTAAACTACAAGAATGGTAACAAGATAAACAAAAACACTAAATAACCCCCACTACATAATAAAAAAAACATATAACCTCGTATATAAAAAGTTGCTTCAACACCTTAACACACATTTTATTTTTAATATATTTTATTTTTGAACAAAGACAACAATGGAAAATATACTCGATTAAACGATCCGAATTTTTTTTCGAAAAGAGAATTTTCTTTTACTTGTAAAAAAAGTGATCAAGGGAAGGAAGAAATATATATGAGATGGCTGGTAAAAAATCAAAATAATACAAAATTATTTCTTTCCTTAAGTTTTATTTTATCCCCAATCGCTGCATTATTTACCTTAAAATATTGCTTACTATCTATATTTTTGCCGCAATATATTTCTTGTTTATTCTTTATTTTCAACTTGTTCTTGTTCTAAATTTTCTCGATTCACATTTCAACGATTTTGCAGTCATTCAACAGCGCCAATGAATTTAAAGATAAACTCCTTTCAAATTTTGTCCCAATTAAATTCGATATAGGAGCAGTATATAATTATCCTGTTTCCCAAAAAGATCAGAAAGGCGATTTATTTCGTCCTATTCAAAAGGTAAAACACGTCAGTATTTTTTATTTATATTCATTTTTATTTTTACTACATTTCTTATTTCTTCTTCTTCTTCTTATTATTATTATTATTGTTTTAATATAGGAATTAATATTCGATATTGATATGAACGATTATGATGATATAAGAACATGCTGTTCAGATAAAAAAGTTTGCAAGCTCTGCTGGTATGCACACATAAATATATAACGATATCCTATTCAATCTGCTTATCATTATTAGTAGCTAATAGTATACCATCTTTTATTTTACTAACATTTTTCTATACTATGAATTATATAGGAAGTTTCTAACTATAGCAATAGTTTTATTGGATACATCCCTAAGAGAAGATTTTGCTTTTCAAAACATATTATGGGTTTATTCAGGAAGACGTGGAATACATTGCTGGGTATATAGATACTTTCATCATATTAAAAAAAAAATATATA
The DNA here is from genome assembly GCF_900002335.3 of Plasmodium chabaudi chabaudi. Taxonomy (NCBI): domain Eukaryota; phylum Apicomplexa; class Aconoidasida; order Haemosporida; family Plasmodiidae; genus Plasmodium; species Plasmodium chabaudi. The sequence goes on from NC_030113.2 coordinate 236,089, forward strand.
TATAACAAAATTATATCATCCTACATATGCTATGCACATTTTCTGTTTTAAATTATTTTATTATTTGCTTTCACAGGTGTGTGATGAATCATGCAGACACTACACAACTGATGCTCGAGCAGCCCTTGCTGATTATTTAAACATATTATCAGTAATAAGAAATGCAAACATATAACTTTACTGTGATATAATATTGTAGTAAATCTAGCAGTCTCCTCCGTCTGAATGAGACATCAATTGTGTGTAGTTATAATCATTTAAAATTTTTTTTTAACAGGGATCAGACACTAAAAAAAAAAAAGTCTCTATATGGGGGAAAGAAAAATATCCAATGCTTGAGTAACATAAAAAAATAATAAAAAATAACATTTCATAACCAAATAGTGTAAAATTTATTTATATAAGTAATGCATAAATTATCATGGAACTATATGAAATATGATCGTATACAGCTTTATGAGAAAAAAAATTAAATAAAAATCACCATTTTTAGGCGAGCATTTGATATTTGCTATAAATATTTTGATGTACTTTTGGAAGAACAAGATTTTTTCAAAAAAGGTTCTCCTCATGTTCAAAAAATATTTGACTATTTGCCTTACAGTAATAATGAACCTACACATATTTCTATGTTTGGGAAATATTATTTATCTTATTCTATTTATATATCAATATAATTGCATTGTCTATATATACACTTCATTATATTCATATATTTGTTTACACTGTTTGAAAACTTTACAGCATCTGGAAAAAATGCAGATCCAGTGAAAAGCACAAGAGTTAACGAATTCAAGGAATTTGTTGATAATAACAACTTTAACTCTAAGCAATTATTCGAAAAGGTAATTATCAGATCTTAATTTTAGAGAGTTAATAAATTCAGAAACAATATTTATATGGACCTTTGTAAAATGCATATAACACGTGAAAAAGAAAAATACACACTTTTCATATAATAAAATATTTGCATGTCATATTTTATTCCTTTTTATAGTTAAGTACAATTTATGGATTTCCACTTCCTACTAATTATTTAAAAAAAAAAGAAGCAAATCAGAACCCTGTAATTCCATCATACATAAAAGAAATAGTCTTTCATTTTACATACCCAAGACTTGATATAAATGTCAGGTAATTGCTTCTTCCTTATTCATAACAATGCATTTTATCAAAACCGCATCAAATATTTTCTATATAGTTACATATATTCATATATAACAACCACTTTTTAGCAAGGAAATTAATCACTTGTTGAAGAGCCCATTCTGTATTCACAATGGAACAGGTTATATACTTAAAAGGATATTAAATATATTATTTTTTTAAATATTCATAAATGCATTCAATACCTAATAATTTACTGTCTATATCTTTTTTATAATAGGGAGAGTATGTGTTCCTTTGGATATAAAACAAATTGACAAATTTAACCCCCAATTAGTACCAACATTAAGTAGGTTCATTTCTATTATTAACAATAGTAGTAGCAATATCAGGGGAAATAATCTTTATTTACATAATTATAATTTCTAATACATTATTATACATATATTTTATATTAATCATTGCAGAGTTGCTTCGAGAGCAGTTTGATGATCCACAAAATTCACACAGTATATTTAAATATATTAAAACTTATAAATGACAAATATATGTATATCTTTTGCGGCATTAACATATTATTCTTTTTATCCTTTATTATATTTTTAGTTGATACAGAATATAGAACTTCTTTGAAATCCTATGTAGATTATTTTCGCCATAACTTTGTTGAAAATATATTGTTATCATGCGTGGAAAAAAGAAGAAGTAAAAATAATATAATACACGAACATATATAATATACAGTAGTGTGTTCATTATATGAATAATTTCATATACTACAAAATGGATTTTTCAATATTTTTTAATTAATATGCATATAATAATTATATACGCACTATTTCTTCCCGTTTTACAATAGGAATGAGCGAAGGCCCAAATGCTGTCAATTAATAAATACCTTAAAAAATTAAATAAAAACAATAAATAAGTTTATATATTTTGTGCTTATATTTTATGCCTTATAAAATAATTAATATATAATTTTTTTTAAAAGCACATACCCCAATTTATAACTCATTTTAATGGGTAGTATATGCTGCTTTAATATTAATGTGATTGCCCATAAAATATTCTTTTATTTATTTACTACTTTTTTTTTACTATTTATTTTTTGTTTTCTTTTATAAACCGTCAAGCTCGATAAATTATTTTATAAAATATTATTAAATTATTCTATATCATTTAAAAAGAAAAAAAATTGATAGAAATTTCTAATATTTTCCAATAGCTAGCAACATGGGGTTTACCTAGGAAAAAACACTGGTTTAAAATGGGTGTGTTGCTATCTTAATATTTAGAAAGTATACAAACGGAGAAAGACACAATTACAGCATACTTTGGGTATTATTAGTGGTCATATATATATATCTTTAGCTATTCAAAAATGGGAGCCAGGTGTAAAAATGGTATTGCCTTTAAAATATAATTAATTTAGGGTTTTATTTTTTAGTACCCATGCTTCTCCATTGAAAGGCATACAATAAAAATTAAATAAATACATTTAGAAATAATATTAAATAAATTTCAATAAACATATATGCATTAACATAAATATGTAAAAATTTATAAAACATTATTTCTTTATATATTTCATATAAAATGTATTTTCCTCATTTATGCAATTAAATAGCATATTAATAAGTATTATTAAACGAAATAATTTATATATATACTATTAGTTCGACGGTGTGTTTTTATTCATGCTATCAAAATGGGTGGGAAGTTATATATTTGCTTCATAATTTCGAGGTAAAATTAAAATTGAAATATTCCAAATAAAATAATTCCCCCCTATTGTTAGCAAGCTAAAAAGTAAGCAGGTATGTAGCTATTGGCTATTTTTTATTAACTATGGTTTAAAAAATAAAGGTATTTCCCCATTAAACCAAAGTAGAATACTCCTATAATTATATTTGCCTATCTCTTGGTGTGTTTAAGGTCAATAAGAAGCAAAAAAAAATGTATTTATTCATATTTTTACAAAATAACATTATTTGTAATTACCATTTTTAAAGTTCACCGAAGTGTTGCCTAAACCATTTTGTTCACATATTTGGTCAACTATCTACGTTCCTCTTCTTATTAGATGCATGTATAAATGCTTATAAGTGAACATGTATAAAGTTCGAAAAAGAATCGGCTTATATCTTACCTTTCCATTCACCTCAAAGTATGAAATCAATACCAGGTTCGAAATACCCCCAAAAGTATATAAAAAAAAATTGACCCCCCCCCAATTTTCTTTCTATTTTTTATTTTGGTTATATATATATTGGGTTTTCCAGGTTATTTTAATTTTATTATTATTATCTTTTATTTTCATAAAATTTTCTTTCGCTATTTTTCGTTTTTTCTTTTTTTGAGGTTTATATGTAAACCAATGTAATTAACTCAGCATTTTATTTTCTACCCTCAAATATATTTTATATCACTGATTAAATACATATAGGTTTTCTTCCTTTTAAAATTAAATTTTTAATTTATATTCAATTTAAATAAAATTATTTTCATTAAAAATAATTACCAAATAAGCGTATATAGTGCAAAAATAAATATATAAGTAAATAACCCATACCCTACACCTCAATGCATGAAAATATACGATCGTTTTATGCACCCTGGCTCTTTTATTCCATTCAAAAATATATTATTTGATTTATTGGGAATAATTTAACATGAGCACCATCAAAAATAACTTCAAATGTTTAAATAATCGCATGAAAACCATCTAGACAAGTATTAATGTGCCATACTGGGGTGATAAGCAGATAGGTAGTTTTCACTCATTTTACAGCGACTAGTTTTGTAAATAAGGTAAATAAATAATAAATATAATTCGTATAATCAAGACGATTCAAATAAAGCGGTCAAAATGGCCAAATATAGGCCATTTAACGTCTAAAAGACCCCGTGGTTCTGATTCCCCGCAGTATTAGACTTTCCCATATTTAAACCCACAGACAACATATTTTAACACATTTCTTTGACTTTTTACCACTCTCAAATCGATTTAAACCGTTCAAAAAACGTCTATATCGTCTATGTAACTGTAGCAAATCGTTTAAACTCGTTATATGTTCAATCTAATGAATAAAAACAGATAATTGTCATGCCCACATCTACTATGGGTGTTGTCAGGTTGGTCCCAGATTTGGGTTGCCGTCTTTTTTGAATTTTTCGTACTAAAACCACGGTTTTTGATGAATTTTTGCTCAAATCAATGAATTTTATTTATTATTTATTCATTTTTTAACTGCAAAATTCAAGTAAAATGGTAAATTTCCACGCCAAATTATGATCATATTCCCTAATATTTAATATTAAACGAATATATTTTCCCAAAAAAAAACCCAATTTTCGATTATATTTATAATTTTATAATTATAAAACAACTAATTTATCATTAATTAACAATTATCTCTTCTTTACTTTCTTTCTTATTTTTTTTTTTTTTATATATTTTATAGTTTATCGTGTGTTATTCTTATTTAAACCGCTGTATTTCTTAAAAAACTCAATAAAAATCGTTGTAAAAAGCGAAAATAAATAAATATACCTTAATTTATATATAATTGAACTATCTTACATAAAAATACATGACAATTTTATTGATTCTTGAGGTATGATTCATTATTTTTCCATTAATAAATTCATATAAAAGGCATCTAATATATATATACCAGACTATTGGAGAACACCATTATACATATAAATCTGTTATAAAACACACAATAGAACATATAACAAGAAGTTACATTTTTCTAATAACAACGATTTTTCTTTAACGTGATTTAAACCTATAAGGTGAGTATAATAAATATTTAAATATATTGCTTATGTTTTGTAAATGTCTATGTTTATATGCTCATTATCAATAATATAGCTTTATATATATTAACAATACACTTTATATATACAATATTATTTTTATGCTCAAACTATTTTATTTCTTGATTCGTACTCTGCTTTATTTGCTTATAAAGATTTCAAATAAATAACTATCTTACACACTGTAATATGGGGTCTTTGACCCATCATTAATTGACTTATTGGCCTTGAATAATAATATTGCATCTATTTGTCTTTCTTTAATTTTCTCTTTTTTACATACAAAAAATAATGTTTTCTTAAGTCTAAATTTATTTTCAGATTATATTTCTCACTTTGCATATTTTATTCTATATAGGCATTTTTTATTAAAGGCACATTGGTACACTATATATTTATATCATTTATAAATATCGAAGCCTATATTGTACGTATATATGTACATATATGTTTTTTTTGCAAATATTAAATTTAAATATTATAATTAACTTTTAAAAAATCAAGTAAGATTTATTGTTCCCTACTAAAAACATTAAAATTTTAAGATACTTATTATAATGAATAGCGAAAAGTATACTTGTGAGTACAATAATATGGACAGAAATTATACTGAAACACGAAGGAAAGACGCATACGATAATTATAATGCTGGTATGTGCTCTACTCCCATTGGAAATTTTCCTGAAGATATGTTTCTACATAGCCCATTAAAAGGAATATCTGATTATAATAATTCTAACTATGCAAATTATAGTAATCCAAATATATCAGAGAATTTTACTTATAATCCTAATTCCTATATTCAATATAATGATGCCTTCAAAAAAAGTAATACAGGGGAATCTATGAAAATCCGACCTCGTCCAAACAAAGAAAAATTGTATTATGTCAGAAGTGAAAATGAAATAGAGCATGATGAACAAAATTGTCTAAGAAATAACATATTCGAAATAAATAACAGCTTATGTAAGGCATATCAAAAAAACGATTTTATGAAAATAAATCCAAACATAAAAAGAGTATTAAAAAAAAAATCTAATGTAAATGAGAAATATAATAAAATTAAGAAAGACATATTGCTCACAGGTGATCTATATTTAAAAAGCTTCAATAAGTATTATCCATGTAATTGCTTAAATGTTTACAAAGAAATATATAAGAATACAAAATATGATATTTCTGATTTAAAGCAAGTACACACTGATTTGATTTATTTAATATTAAAATATTTATATTACGAAAGAATATTACCTGAAGCTAATGAAATTAAAAGAAAAATCAACAAGTATTTTCCTGATTGTGCTGTTTTAAATAATAATTTTATAAATATATGTAGAGAAGATCCATATAAGAAATTTGAAATATATCGATCCAATGCTTATGAAAAAGACTTAAAAAAAGGGAAAATAATTTATAAAAAGCCACTTAACAATGAAAACATTTGCATATATTTAAGAGGTGTTCCACGAGATTTTTTTATTAACCCCAATGATGATAATGAAAATATTTCTTTGTATATACCATTAATCTTTATTCATATAATTGATAGATTTAGGATTCAATCAAGTAAGAATTAATAATACTATACACCTTTATATATGCATATATTGTGTACAAATCTATGATTGTCTATTTTGGTTTTAGTATGTCTGCAATGTATATATAAGACATGGTTTACAAAAAGTTGCTTCTTAAAAAGGTCCTACCAAAAGACGTGTCTATTCTTATTTATAATATTACTAATATGTAGTGTCGTTATTCCTGCTTCTTTACGCATAATAATTAAATTTGCATATAATAAATTTTGATTTTACCCAATCCAATAAAATTCATTCATTATGACTTATGATGGAATATACTATGCTATCGTCCATACTTTAAATTTGTATATTCCTTTACTACACATATATGCCATTTCTTCTTCAATACTATTACTCCTGATGTTTTGGCCTCCTTTATATTATATTTTTGTATATATAACATTGCACTTGTACCCTTCAATATATCTATATTAATTTACTGCTTTCGCATGTTCTATGATAATCTGTATTTATTATATTAAAACGTATTTAATATTTTGTTATATAGGCGATAATAATCACAAAGGGGGAAGATATATTCTAGCTGAAACACTAAAGCATACAGGCCCATATATTTTTAGAACTATGAAATTAGGAAGGATAATTCACATTCTACAAAAGTGTATTGATCTAAATATTTTATCATATTTCAACAACAATATAATACCAATATTTACATCAATGTCTATTTCAAAAACGTATATTTCAAAAATGCACGTAAACCAAACACCAGCATTAAAAAATCACAAAGAACAATCAATAAATTTAATCAAAAATAGAATAAGGTCTTTATTATATAGTTATTCAGAGGATAAATCCAAAACAAAAGGTTATACATCATATATTACGCATCTTATATGCAAGTAGTTAAAGAAAATAATAATAAAGCACACTTTTATATAATCAATTTTTGCAGTCTATATATTTAAAATACAATAAAATTGTAGTTTTAATCAAAATAGGTTTAAAGAATGTAGTATAAAAATATGTGGGATAATAACTTCAATACATTTATTGAATTTATAAAATATTCCCCACATTAGGCATCATATTCTATTAATAAATGTAGTAGAAGTAGTTGTATCTGTAAATATATAAAGGCAATGTATGCAAAACAAATGAAATTTCAATTACACAATACATAATACTAATAAGTTTAATATCTATAAAACCGTTGTATTCTTCGATGTGTGAATAAAATATTCGTAAAAATAAATCAAACAAACAATGTATACTTACTTTTCTTTGATTTTTTATCTTAGGGTTTTCTCTTAGTAGGCTTCCATTAATATATAAAAATGTTTATAAGGAAAATATAAACATAGATCAAATAGGATATTCAAAATTAACTGAATTTATAAATAATGAAATGAGCGATATTTGTTTTATTTCAACACAGCATAAATTCCAGTGTATATTACTCCCAGTTATGGAAGATGTGCGTTAAAAAAAACGAATAAATAAAATATATATAATGTGTGCATTATGTGCATACAGGTAAAATAGTTCTACATACGTGACACATGCATATATCCTTCATTTCTTTTCAAATTATTTTTAGGAACAAAAACATAGAGATAAAAATTCAAAGTTAAAAAAAGAAATTGAAATAAAAAGATCGCTAGAATATATAAAAAATTATCAATGGGAAAGGTGTATTTCCTTTTTGCATACTGTGCATCGCTTAAAAAATACACATCCAAATTTTGAGCTGGAATATAGCATGACTAATAATACTACTATTGACGAATTAATGAATGATCCTTTTTTTTGTGATTATAAAAATAACGAACAAAATTCTATTAATGAAGATAATACACCTCCATTGTTACTGCCTCTTGATGTATTTAATTTACCATCGTCTTATGACATGTACAATTCATATTTCAAATCGAATTCGTACTATAGTAAGGATGAAACTGATGATACTTCGGCTATTCAATTTTTAGATACCTCGCAAAATAAATTTGATATCATATGTGATTTTCAAAAATATGAAAATACAAGCATATCTATTGAAGAGCCAATAAACATAAATAACATGCATATACATTCCCCATCATCTTACGAAGTTTTCAATTCTTTATTTAATGATAATACAGAGAATCCTATAATTGATAGGAGAAGTCAAGTTAAAGGAGCCAGCTATTAAATGTTTATGCCTATGGGCAATGCATTTTTTGTTGTGTAAAAATTAATATGAAAAATTAACTCCTGAAAGCCTTTTCAATATAGGAAAAACACCACAACATATAACGCATATATACTATAGTGCTTTTAGCTTGTTTCTACTAAAAAGATACACCAAATTTAACACTTAAATAGTGTTAGTAAAATATTATATTTTAATTTGTTAACGAAAAATAAAGCAAGTGCAAGTTATTTTTCCTCCCCATATGTGTATGCATAAAGGTTACACTCCTTAGTTGTATGCACATTAGCTTTGGGCTAGCTATTTTATCATATATTGTATTTTTAATAAGTACCCATAATTATCGTTGATATAATATGATATACCATGGAAACATTACACTTATACATATAGGGATATTTCAATTTTGTGTAATGACTTGAAGTTTGATAAAAACTTTAAGCATTACTTTTTGTATTTATAATCATGTGATCAGTTAATTCTTTTTTCTTTTTTCCACTTACATATGTGTATAAATTGTGGAATAAGTAAAACACACATTTTACATACTTTAATAATAACATATAACTATATAGATCGTAATAAACATATAATAGACCGTTTAAAATTATATAAAGAAAATATTTTGTTGTATTAGTACTTTTTGTGTGAATAAATGGTTAACCAATTGTAATAATTTCGGAATAACAAATATTTTTTTTAAGTTTAGCTATTTATTTTGTTCTACATTTAAATTGACAACATATTAATATCGAATAAAATATGCGCATTCATGCTTATGACACCTCAAATTGTTTCATCTATTAATTTTATATGTTACATAATTTTATATGTATATTATTTATTCATTTGATTGAAACATACTTAAAGGTGTAGCAATATTCTTCCTAAACACATAAATGTTTTAAGACTAATAGAATAAATATTTATATAAAGTAAAATTGCCCCAATATATTTATTATTTGGACTAAGGATAGCAACTTGTGGCATTTCGAGAAAAGCGATAGATCATTAGTGGGGCAATGAAATCACATTTATAAAGCAAATTTAATTACCTTCAAATCTGTTGCATATATGTATAATTTCGTTGGCTTATATCTCATAATTATTAAAATAATTAAGTAGATATATACACATCTTATAATATATAAAAATTAACAATTATAATGCATTATTTATAATCTTACTAGCCTTATAAGCATCATTTTAATGCAACCTTTGCAAATAAAAAAACAAAAAAAAATTTTATCTTCCGATATAATGGTATATATAGAGAAATCATATTATAAACAAATTGTATAATTACCAATTTTCATGCGATAAAAGCTAAAATAAACTCTGCTTTTTTTTTATTCTTATAATAATTTTACAAGCGCATATATACATAATTCTACTTTTCGGTATGCATTTATAAATAATTAAAGGATTTCGGATATATTATTATACTTTTATTTTATATAATTTTGCTAAAATACTTAAATGTTTAATATTTTTACTAAATAATTTAACAAATTATTTCATTTAATTAAATAAAAAAATATTATTTCATAGAACACCCCCCAAATATTCCATAATAAAAATAATTAAGCATATTTATTTCTTAGCATTTCCACATTTAAGCAACTGCTAAAATTATATTAATATATAATAAATTTTTTTTACCAAACTTGAAAAAAATGCCATCAATTGTAGGAAGCCAAGCCCCACATTTTAAAGCCGAAGCCGTTTTCGGTGATAACAGCTTTGGAGAAGTTAGTTTATCCGACTATATTGGAAAGAAATATATCTTATTATATTTTTACCCATTAGATTTCACTTTTGTTTGCCCATCTGAAATTATAGCTTTAGATAAAGCTCTTGAGTCATTTAAAGAAAGGAATGTAGAATTGTTAGGATGCAGTGTAGATAGCAAATTTACACATTTAGCATGGAAAAAAACACCATTACAACAAGGAGGTATTGGAAATATTAGGCATACTTTGCTATCCGATATTTCAAAAAGCATAGCACGAGATTACGATGTTTTATTTAACGAAAGTGTAGCATTAAGAGCTTTTGTTCTCATAGATAAACAAGGAATTGTTCAACATCTTCTTGTTAATAATTTAGCATTAGGAAGATCAGTTGATGAAATTTTAAGACTAATTGATGCTTTGCAACACCATGAAAAAGTTGGAGATGTATGCCCAGCTAATTGGCAAAAAGGAAAGGAATCCATGAAGCCATCAGAAGAAGGAGTTGCAAAATATTTATCAAACTTGTAAAAGAACAAAAATAAACAAAAACGGTTTAATCCTTAAACCCAAAACAAAGATGCATCCTCACTAACACAAATGTGTGCATCTGTAATCCTATTTTTCATACATTTACTATTAACACTGCGTGAATATTAATTATACTGTGTTATGATATTCTTGTGTATTTTACTATATGTGTATATATTTCTAACGTTGAATGTTTTATTTTTAAAACGACAGTATGAAATTCAAATAAGAAAACTTACTAAAACAATAATAACTAAGAAAGATCTACAATAAAAACTGTATAAGCCATGAGTATAGCAAACTAATATATTTTCCATACTATACTCATGTTGGAATTGAATAACCTTAACACGTTATACAAAAAATTATTTGCAGATATTTCTGTAAATACATATGTATTCAACTTAGTTATATTTCAAGGGCCATCACATATTGCATGCCATATTTTTCTCATATATAATCCTTGAATTGATATGAATTTCCATAAAAAATTTTGTGTTCTTGGCGTAAAATGTACAATACATTTTTTTATCATTACTTATGTACTTCTTTATTTTAATAGATAGTATATAAGCATTTTTATGCCTAAGGTCATATTAAACAGCTCGAAAACGAGTAATTAGCTTTGCTAACTTAATAGTCTCATTAACACATTAACTTATATTAAAAAATTGTATATACATCGGAAAAAATGTATAATTAATAAATAGTAAAATACAAAAAAATAATCTATTTAAAGAGAATAAAACCACAATGATTTTCGAAAAAGTATCCAAATATTACTATTTTAATAATACAAAGCAGTGAACTATATATAGGTACCCATGCTTACACATTGTTCAAAGATATATGCAAACAAACCCCCCAAAAATGGAATTACATATAGAATGTGTTCATACTAAATATAGCAATATATTTTTTACTTTTTCTTGAATTATATATTAAGAGTTTTTTTAATATTATAAAATAAATTCCAAAGTTTATATTCTTCCCTTTTCCAAATAAAATAAAATTAGTACTGCGATAAATTATAAAATATCCTTAATCACATAAATAACATGTAATAATTAATAATAATAATAAAGAGTAAAGTGATTCAATGGCAATAATAATAGTATATGTAAATAATTGAAGAAATCTTATAACAATATCAAAGTAAATAACTAAAACACATATTCCACACTTTATATTTTAGTTGATTATTTAGTATATATATTTCTTTTAAAAACTTCTTATTCGATTATTTAATTTTTTTGACAATATGTGTAAGAGTATATGGAAAATTATATATATTGTTTTAATTATAAACGCTTTACTTTTGGTAAATGTAAATTGTGAGACCAATGATAAAAATAATGACGATGACACCAACGAAAAAAAGGGGTGTTGTGGGGGTACTAATAAACCAATACCATCCGCAAACAAACCGCTAAAGAGTTGCTGTAGCAGTAAAAAATCAGAAAATGATGAATGCAAACCAATATTAGATCTCAATCACATAGGAAGTAATGGAAAAAACAAAATCCCATTTATTTACAAATGCTGTGCAAATCATGATACATATGAAAGTATAATTAACAAGCACTTTAATCAAGAAAATGGGGACAATACAATCGATACTGGAGAAAAAATGAATATGATGATGAGTAATTTATCTATGCCTATGTCATTTCAGAATACTACCCATACTATTATTTTATTCAAATTTTGGGAAACTACCACTGTAAGAACAAAATCGTATATTAAACTTAAATAAGCATATATATATCTATATAATTATATAAGCTTTATGCTTATTTAATGAATATTATATCGATATATATCTATTAATAAAAAATAGCAATGTTACACATATATATACACATCTATATTTTTCTTATATTTAATAAAAATTTAGGTCCCATTTTATTTGATATCACTGATATTATGCTTTGTATTTGGAATATTCTCAGTCGCATTCAAAGTTTTGAGACTATATATAGAAAAGGCGTTACCCACAACAAGCAATGGGAATGTATTCACCAGCATAACTCTATTTAAACATAACACGATTAGAATGATTTTATCTTTTATCATATATAGTTGGGATTACTTATTAATGCTAATTGTAATGACATTTAATGTTGGATTATTTTTCGCTGTAATTTTGGGGTTATCATTTGGATACTTTTTAATGGGAAACAATTTTGTGTCATGCACTCAAAATTCAAACTGTGATGTAGATGCTCATAAAGAGCTTTATGGGGATCCAGCTTGCTGTGGATGTTAATATTTTAACTACAGCCCATATTTCCATATAACACAAGAGGAGCAAGATATTATTCTATATGTTTGTATTCCATAATACAAACTCTTTTGCTTATTAATACTATTCTTAAGCCGTACATTTTTAATAAATACCCTGTTTTAACTCCCGATATTATATTTATATAATAAAAATTAGCCATATTAGCTAAAAAAATTCTTTAATATGCTTTTTTCTATTTTAAATGATAAATATAAGTTTATAAATTTTATGTTTTATTTTTTTTATTATTTTTTATATATTTTTTTTGAAAGTTAGGTGCACACATTATTACACCATTTTTTATACATTTTGATTACACTTTACTACTATGCATTAGAAACGCACCGCATTACCATTCCCTTTCTTTAAAAGTATAACTTACAAGTGTAAACATATTTATTCTATCATTGTTATTCGTATTGATATGTCTTTAAAATGGTATGTATATAAATACCTCGCTCCTTAAAATTGGAGTGGAACCATATTTTTAAATAGGAGAATAATATATAGCAACTTCTATAAAATATGCACTAATCTTTATAGGTTATAAAAATTAGAAATATATATATTTTAAAAAAAGTTAGCATTTTACATATTTATCTTATTTTTATTTCTTTTTATTTCCATTTTTTTATTTTTTACATTTCATCTCTTCACATAATCATATAAACTTTGGGGCGGAAAATGCTTTTCATCTATGCTCAATTTGGCTACATATTATTGTCGCTTCATATTACTATTATATTTTTTCTATCTTATTTTTTTTAGCACAATTTAAATATTTATGTAAATTATACATCCTTATATGCTTATACAATTGGTGTTTTATTTTTTATAAGAATAATAACTTTATGTGGAATTTATATCATTGATTTTTATGCAATATATTTTATTGCCAAAAAAAACATCCAAAAAATTGCAAATATTTTATATGATTACTATAATAACATTTATATAAAGAAAAAAATATATATATTATAAATATACTGTATTAGCGTTAATATCGTATTACAATCTATATTTATATATATTGGCTGTATCAGCAAACATAAACAATATTATTAACAACATGAATGCATAGCTGCAATCATTCACCATTAATCGTTGAAACTGTATGTACAGATCATCCAGTAAATCTCCAAAATATTATATATATTCAAACATACAGCTAAAAAATAACGAAATAATTACATAGATGACTTTGTGAGAAATGAAATTATAATATTTTTCAGTATATAGAAAATTGTATTTGTCAATTTTGTAACTATTTGTTTTTGTAACATTTTTTATGAGTATATATTTGTGCTAACCAATAACCGCGTGAACACATATACCTATTTGCCCATCCAATTGCGAACTTAAGCATGCCGGCAAAAAAAATAAATATCGTCTTATGAATAACCCAAGTTATACATATCATCATATAATTATTCAATTACAATAATATATGGATATACAAATGATAGGTGTATTATCAAATAAATATATTGGATATAAACAAAAATACCTGAAACCATGAAAGCCCGAATAAATAGCAAGATAAAAGAAAACGCATACCAAGAGTATATCAACAAATGCGAGACTTATGATATCAATGAAATAGTGAATTATATTAAATCTAATACATTTTTTAGAAAATACCCTAACTCAAATAATATTCAAGAGGATGGGGCAGTAAAATATAAAGCCAACTATCATATAATTGATGATACGGTGAGGACAAAAATAGCCGATTTATTTAAAAAGGAAAAAGCATATTTAAAAAAGTATGAAGAAAATGAAAATTCAAACAATGGAAAAACAAGCCCAGATGAAACAAGAGCTAGTGAAAAAAAAGAAAAGGGACTAATATATTTATATAATGCTTGTGGCAATCTTTTTAAAAATCAAGATAATATAAATGGAAAAGACAAATTTATAATTATAAATAGTGATAATAGCATGAAAAGAATAAGTGAAAACAATATAAATGAATTACTAATAGAAATCATATATACAATATTTACTAAAAATGAAACATTAGAAAATAGTATGCTAAATTTATTAGGAGAAAGTAATATAGATCTTATAATTAATATAATTAAAAATAAAGATGAAATAAAAAAAGATATAAAATTGTTAAGTAAACAAGTAGATATTAAAGAAAATACATTGGGAGCAAATTTTTTTATAACTAGTACAACAACAAAAAATACTAAAAATAATAAAAATATATTATCTAATAAAGAAAATATTGAAAACATCATAGAATATTTTATAAACAATTTTGAAGACAATTATTTAGATAACGTTAAAAAAATTTACTTACCTAATGAAGAAAATCAATTAGAAGAAATAAATGTTCCCCAAAATACTACCTACTCATATTCAAATAACATGACAAAAGTAAAAATTAATAGATTACCAAATATGATTTTTGATCAAAATGAATTAGTATCTGTTAATGCTTTACCATTTTGGGCAAAATATATTTTTAATTTTCAATACTTTAATTATGTTCAGTCAAAAGTTTTTAACGCCGCATTTAAAAACAATAAAAATTTATTAGTATCTGCACCAACAGGGTGTGGTAAAACAAACATAGCTTTGCTTGTTATATTACAACAACTTGTTTTGCACTCAGAACAACATGGTATTAACCTGAACAAAATTGCTAATATGCATTTGACTAAAAAGGGATTGGCCCCTGAGGGAAATGGATATATAGAAAAACATAACACAACTTCTGGAAGACTTAAAGGAATAGAAACAGAAAATAGCGAAAATATAGAAATAGAAGAACCAATAAACAAACTGGAGGGGGAAGATATCGATGCTAAAGAAAAAAATGACGAAGAAATATCCGAAATTGAAAATGATATTAATAAATTTGAGGTTGCAGAATCATCTTATGATGATGATAATAACAGTGATGCATCTAGTGTATTAAAAAAGGGCGAAACTGTGATTAATCCAAATGATTTTAAAATTGTTTATATTGCCCCAATGAAATCATTAGTATTTGAAATAACAACCAATTTTCGAGAAAAATTAAAAATATTTAATTTAAATGTTTGTGAATACACAAAAGAACATAGTCTTACATCTAAAGAGTTAGAACTTGTTCATATAATTGTTACTGTACCCGAAAAATTAGATATACTTCTGCGAAATAGCAGTTATTCATCTACAGTTTCTGATGAATCCTTAATAAAATCTATAAAATGTATAATACTTGATGAAGTCCATTTATTAAATACAGATCGTGGTGATGTAATTGAAACGATTGTTGCACGATTTTTACGATATTCAGAAACGTCGCAATCTATGAAGAGAATAATGGCAATGTCAGCTACTTTACCAAATTATAAAGATGTTAGTGATTTTTTAAAAGTAGAAAGAGATATGTGCTTTTATTTTAATGAAAAATATAGATCTATACAATTAGATAAAACATTATATGGTATACATGAAACAAATATGAATAAATTAAATTTAGCAAAAAACTTATGTGCATATAATGAAGTTATAAATTGTTTAAAAAATGATAAGCAATGTATAGTATTTGTTTGTTCAAGAAATGACACTAATAAAACAATTGAATTTTTAATTGATCATGCAATAAAAAACGACGAAATTGATTATTTTACAAACAATTTATACACAGATTATGATGTAAATAAAAGAATTAAAAAATCAAATAATATATATATTAAAAAATTCTATGAATATGGTTGTGCAATACATCATGCTGGTATGTCTAGATATGATAAGATACTAGTAGAAAATCTATTTAAAAAAAAATCTTTCAACGTTTTATGCTGTACTTCCACACTTGCATGGGGAGTTAATTTACCTGTCCACACTGTCATCATAAAAGGGACTAATTTCTTTTCATCTGAAAGCGGCAAAATGGAAGATCTAGATATATTAGATATTAATCAAATTTTTGGTAGATGTGGGAGACCGCAATATGAAAGTCATGGACATGCTATTTTAATAACAGAAAGAACAAAATTATATAAATATATTAAACTGTTGACAAATAATACAATTATTGAATCAAACTTTTTAAAAAATATTGAAAATCATCTAAATGCTGAAATAAGTATGGGAACAACCAAAAATGCACAAGATGGAATTAAATGGCTAGAATATACCTACCTTTATATTCGTATGAAAAAAAACCCTTTCTTATATGACACAGATATAAAAAATGATAGAGAATTATACGAAAAACGTAAAAGCATAATTATAAAGGCAATCAGTAATTTAAGCGAAAATAAGCTTGTAAGAAGAAGTTTAACCAATGATTTTATTGGAACTTTTTATGGACATATAGCTGCTAAATATTACGTAGATTATAAAACTATAGGAATATTTGCATCACATATTGAAAGTAATAATTATACAGAAATAATTGATGTTATAAGTAAAGCAAAGGAATTCGAAAATATACAAATTCGAAATGAAGATATGAATGATTTTATATATTATAAAAATAAATGTGATATTAAAGAAACTTATGATGAAAGTAAATCTATGACAGTACGCATATTAATAGAAATGTATTTGAGAAGAATACAAATTAATAATTTTTCTCTAGTTTGTGAAATTAATTACATAGTACAAAATATAATTAGAATATTATATGCATATTATGAAATATGTTTAAATATTTTAAAAAACATATCACATCTAATTATAAATACACATAATTTGATTCTGTCCATTACAAGAAGGTTACCAATGGATTGTGGACTGTTTAGGCACTTTTGTTACAAAAATGAGCTAATGGATAAAAAGTATGTTCATACAAGCAATCAAGATGAAAATAAATATAATAGCAATAGAGGGAACGCAACAAAATTCAAGAATAAAAAAGGTTCCAACTTTAACAATGATGATCAAAAAGAGGAAAAACAATATTTTATCGATTCTAATTTAAACCCAATCGATATTAATGATAATGAAGAAGATATCTATGGTGATAATGTACGATACCGAAAAAACCAAAATTATACAGTATACTTAAAAGAAACAGCAGTAAATATATTAGAAAAAAAAAATCTATCTTATGAAACTATTGCTAATTTAAGTAAAAGTGAATTGTTCTTCTTCTTACGAAATGAAGTATATACCAAACAAATATTATATTATCGAAATATAATACCAAACTTATACATTGATGGATATATTCAACCGATTACTCAAACCATTATGAAAATAAACTTAAATGTTCAACTACAAAATACAATATGGTCCGATCAATGGAATAATACTAAAGAAGATTTTCATATATTTTTATTAAATACATTAAATAATGATATTTTATATTTTCAAAAATTTACTATACATAAAAAAGATAGAAAAAAAATTCATGATATTTCATTTGAATTTCCAATAACTAATATAATGCCTTCACAAATTACTGTCCAATTTTTATCTATGAATTGGTGTAATCTATCATTTGTTCATATATTTAACACAAATAATTTATTTATAAATCAAAAAATAAATGTATTTTCGCAAATATTGCCTATTGTACCTTTGTCAACTGAAGTTATGAATAATCCTAACTACATTAAATTCTTTTCCTTTAAATATTTCAACCCCATACAAACACAAATTTTCCACGCCGCTTTCCACACCGATGAAAACATATTACTTGGAGCTCCAACTGGTAAGAAGAAATCAAAAAATATAAATAGCCATATTTTTTGTGCTATCTTTGTGCCATTCCAATTTTTTTTTCTCTCATTGTTTTACTTTTTCCCACACTTTAATTTTCTTAGGTAGCGGAAAAACTGTCATAGGAGAATTATGCATTTTAAGAAATTTACTAAAGCATGAAGATCAGAGATCGGTATATATATGTCCAATGAAAGCAATTGTAAACGAAAGGTGTATTGCTTGGAAAAATAAATTTAAAACATTATTCAATAAGAATGTAATTGAATTGACAGGAGATAAAAACGAAAACAAAGATAATATAAAAAACAGCCATATAATAATATGCACTCCTGAAAAATTAGATGTCATATCTCGAAATTGGAAAAATAAAAATATTATAAAAAATATTAATTTAATAATATTTGATGAAATACATTTGCTAGGACAAGAAAATAGAGGAGGAGTTATTGAAATTTTAGTAAATCGATTCAAAAATATGCAAAATTATTTAAATAAAAAAATAAGATTAGTTGGATTAACAACTGTTATAACAAGTGTTGATGATTTGATTTTATGGCTAGATGTAAAAGAAAACTATCTTTTTAATTTCCCATCCTCTTGTAGAATAGTCCCATGTAAAACGCACATTTTAGGGTTCAATCAAAATGCATACTGTCCTAGAATGTCCGTAATGAACAAAGATGTATTTGATTCTATTAACCAATATGCACAAACTAAAAATGTGTTAATATTTGTTTCTTCACGAAGGCAAACAAGACTTACTGCTTATGATATAATTTCTCTAAACTTAAGTAGCCATAATTTTAATTTTCTCCATCTTGAAAATTTATTAAATGATAAAAATCATATAAAATTTTTGTTAAATAAAACGAAAAAAATAGCTGAAAAAAAAAATTCTTTAAATACAAATAGTCTTAATTCATATATTTCTAATGCAACTGGTCTAAAAAATGAAAAAATTCCAGAACATGATAACGATTTCGATCAATTTGATTACAATTGCTTGTTTAATAAAAATTTATCAGAACACGAACAAATTCATGTACAAAATTTAATATTTCAAAATTATTTAAATATAGTAGAAAACGAGCATTTAAAGGATTTATTAAAATATGGCATAGGTATTCATCATGCTGGTTTAAATGAAAGTGATAAAAATATTGTAGAATATTTTTTCTTAAATAAAATAATACAAATTTTAATATGTACCTCGACTTTGGCATGGGGAATAAATTTGCCTGCATATCTCGTTATAATAAAAGGTAATGAATATTATGATCCCAAAACAAAAAAATATAAAGATATATCTTATACAGACTTATTACAAATGATTGGAAGAGCGGGAAGACCCCAATTTGATAATGAAGCTTTAGCTATTTTACTAGTTCACGAAAAAAGAAAAAATGCCATTAAAAACTTTTTATATCATCCAATGAATATCGAGTCGAATATTATGGAAAACATTAATGAGCATATAAATGCAGAAATATGTTCAAAGGTTATACAAAATAAAGAAGATATGCTTACATATATAACAAAATCATACTACTTTAAAAGACTTTTTTCTAACCCTTCTTATTACATAAAAGATGTCCAATATATTCAACTCTTTGAAAATAACCGATTATCAAACCAAGCAAAAAAAGCCATATATGACCACATAAATAAAATCATAGAAAATACAATCGAATTTTTACAAAAAAATAAATGTATAGAAGCAGTACAAGAAGATTATATTCAAAATTATTATTCTACTCCCCTAGGGTATATAGCATGCATATATTATACAAAATGTGAAACCGCTTATTTCTTTTATAAAACGATTGAACAAAGTATTGCTCCCAATTCAAATCTGCATAAAGATAACACAATACAAACATCTTCCATTGCTGAGGATCAAAATGTATCTGAAACGGTGAAAACAGATATAGAAAACATCGACAATTGGAAAGAAGAAATAGTTGAGCAAGAAGAACAAAACGAACAACATTCTGATGATAACAACAATAATATTAAATCGGATATTTTACCTTCACCAAAAAAAAAATTCGACTTTTATGGATTGCTTGAACTTATTGCACAAGCAAAAGAATTTGATGATGTCCCATTAAGACATAATGAAGATAAATATAATGTAGCACTTAGAAATCAAATACCACTAGATATTGATATGAATATGCCAAATGTTAAAACATATCTTTTACTTCTTTCACGTTTTTATGAATGCACATATGAAACTGTTGATTATCATATCGATCTAAAATTAGTATTAGATCAGCTAGCTAGAGTTATAAATAGTTATATCGATATATCTTTACTGTTCCATAATTATACATATATTAAAACATTAATTTTAATTTTCCAATGTGTTAATCAAAGAATTAAACCATATACAAATGACCTATATACTATTAAAGGCATTACAAATAGTCAAATATATAAACTAAAAGAATTACAAATCAAAAATATTAAGGATTTAATCAAATTTGATAAAAGCTTCTTATACTCACTAAACATATTTGATACATCCCAAATAAATTATATTCTTCAAATACCAAATTTAACTACGAACATTAAATTGTACCAAAAAAATGGCAATACCGATACTCCTGTAGATTCTAATATTACAATTGACATAGAACCAAATAAAATTAACAATTTTACAAATGTAAAACTTGGAAAATATTCCAAAAATGAAAATAAATATCATTTCAAAATAAGTTATTATGAAAAAAATGAAATATTGATAAAAGTTTTTTTTAACATTTTAAACAAAATATTTAAAGAAGCAAATCCAAATTCGAACACAGTTTCAAATGCTCAATGGTATGTCCTTTTTATTTATTCGAATGAATATGTACCCGCATGAGTACATACTTATTTTATCCTTTGAATTGTGATCGTTTTTTTCAATAATTTTCATAATATATTATTCTTTTATGTTACTATTTTTCTCTACTTATTTTCACTATCACTATTTAATTTTTTACACTTCTACAGGTATGCTGTCCTCCATGATTTGTCACAAGATCAATCAATATCCATCAAACGCTTTACCTTACCATCGTCAAAAAAAATGTCTACAGTTTCATTTACGTAAGAAATAAACGCGCCATAAATAGTACACTACCTATTCATATGAATTACAGAGTTATTTCAAATTATTATCGTTTCTTATTATCATTTTATCTCTTTTTTGTTTAAATATTTATAGACTCGAGGATATTGAAGTAGGAAATTATAATTTCATAATTTACGTTCATAGTGATACGTATTATGGGCTCGATTATGAGGTAGATTAAACAATTAAAAATAAACACAAGAATCATTAGAATTTACATTCTTGCATATTTATGACGTATACTAGATAAAAATAATATCATTTAAAAATATTTAAAATACATCTCTATATATGTATTTACTGTTCCATTTATAGGTATCTTTAGATATCCAAGTTGAATAAATT
Source organism: Plasmodium chabaudi chabaudi (assembly GCF_900002335.3). Lineage (NCBI taxonomy): Eukaryota > Apicomplexa > Aconoidasida > Haemosporida > Plasmodiidae > Plasmodium > Plasmodium chabaudi. The sequence continues at coordinate 258,446 of NC_030113.2, forward strand.
GAAACATACTATAATTTTGACATTTTTCTTCCCTCCTTTTTATTATTTGTGTACGATTATGTTAATCAAATATAAAATCATTGCACTGAATAATTAAACAAAGTATTTATTCGCAATACTCGAGTATATAATTTTTGATTTTTAGTAAATTGTGTCATTTTCCACACTATGATAATGTTATTTTACGTTCAGTCGTTTTAATATTATTATTTTTTCATTTATTTTTATCACATATTTTTTGACATTATTTTATATTCTACAAACCCTCCGTTTTTACCCACTTATTTGTTAATTTATTCCTACTATATTTTTTCATTTTTTCTTTATTTACTTTGTTTTTTTCTTCTACTTCAACTGTCTAAAAATGGAAGTTGATTGGAAAGAAACTTTTGAAGAAATAGTAATCTCTTTAAGACATGAAAAAAAACCAACAGGCAGTTTGTTTGAAACCGCTATTTATAATAATACCTATCTTGATACGAACCATTATGAACTTGAAAAAAATATTTTAATAACAGAAGTATATATAAAAATTGTTCATAATAATAACACAATAAATTTAGACTTATATGATAAAATAAGTGTTAAGAAAGAAGATATACAAATAAAAAATAATAATCAATGCATAATCTTAATTTTAAAAAAAAAGGAAAAAAAATTATGGGGGCATTTATATTTCTTTTCTATGTTTGTAACCTACAAAAATTATGTGTATCCAAACTTATTAAAATGCACAAAAGAAGAAAAAGATAAAATTATTTCACTAGAACAAAAATTCAAAACTTTAATTAATAACAGGAGAATTCAAAGTATAGACCACCTTAAAAAAATATTAAAAAAAAATAAATTACATAACGACGATTTTTATAAACAATTGAAAGATGACGCACAAAAAATACAATGGGAATTAGAAAAAAAAAAAATTGAGGATTTTAAAATTCAAAAAGAATCTGTAAAAAAAAGAGCAGTAGATACTATTTATGAAGAACTAGACGAGAATAATGAAACAGAAAGTATCTTATATAGCGAAATAGACAATATCCAAAACAAGCCAAAAATAATTGAATCATTATTTCAAGGAAATGATAACACAAATAAAGTAATAAAGTTAAAGTTTACGGAACTAAAAACGAATCAACGTCCAGCAAGAGAATCCAGAAATTTAAAAAAACCCTTAGCAAATTACTCATCAACAAAAAATTTCTTTTTGATTGTATTAATTGAAAAAGCTAAGAAACTTTTTTTTAAAAACTCTGATTTTTCAAGTTCCCTTGAGACACTGAAATCAGTAAAGGATAATATTCAATCAGGTAAAAAAAATACGAAAAAATATTATTGTAAAATTATAGCTAACTGTGAATATCTTTCACTGTAGAAAATGTATGGGCATGTGCACATGTGTTTGCGCACAAAGCTGTGCATCTTCTCTCTTTTCACATTTGTATGTAATATTTTTGCGAATTTATTGTTTTTTTATTTATCATTACATATGTATATATTTGACCAACCCATTTATATTTTTTATGAAAATAGGCGCAGAACTAATCTTGAACGAGCACATAAAAGTTTTAAGCAATTTATCACTATTATATCTCCTAAAAAATGATATAAATAATTGCATTGATTGCTGTGATAAATGTGTAGACTTAATAAATGAAGAAATTAAAAATTACGACACTGAAGATGTATATATTGATGAGGATACAATTAAAAATATTACACCATCTAAAATAATAAACTCATTAGATGATATTAAAAGCAAAAATTATATTCAGTATTTGTACATTATATATACTATTGTTGTTGTAAGAAGAATATATGCTATGATAAAAAAAAGAGAAGCTATAGAAGAGGTAGAAAAATGTTTTAACTCCATAAAGGATATAAAAAAGTTTCTACCTCATTACTTTTATCAGAATATAGAAAATGATATTTTCAACTTACAAAATTCTTATTCATTAGACACTTTGCTCCACGTTCAAGTATCTGGTAACTCTTCACCTGATGAAAGTATATGCACATCCTTATGATCATGCAAAGGCATTTATAAAGAATAAAAATTGTTATCATATTTTTATTTTATTTCTTTAAATTAGGAATTGAAGAAATAAAGGAGCAGATACTAAAAATAAATAATCTAATGGGAGATAAAAGGATACCACAGGATGCGTCTTTAAATTTTTACATATACTTGAAAAGATCATTTTATTTAAAAAATCTAAATATGTTTTATACAAATATTATAAATATATTTTTAACGCTTTTTTGTATTATAGACAAACAAAACAAAATATATAGCTTTTTATATAATGTCGATGGATTCAACTTGACACAATTTTTACTTGATATATTCGAGTATATTTTGTTACTAAAAAATAATAGTATTCTTTCAGCAAAAGTCGTAGAAATGGAAAATTTAAGAAACCAATTAAAGGATAATCAAATATATCAAATAAACCATCATATAATCAATGAGGAAATTATTTCCGTTTTAAAAATTTTACTAACACAAGATTACCACAGTGAAATTCAATCAGCTTTAATTAGCAACACAGCGTTAAACAAAATTATAAACTTATTTATAAATAAAAAGGATGACGAAATATGCAAAAAGGAAGAGATTCATAATAACGATCCAATCTCAATAAGTGAACAAAATGATGAGACGAGTCAAAATGCAATAATGAATACATCATACAAAATTTCATTGCCATATTCAAATATTTATTTCAAAAATATTTTATATAAAATAAAAAAAAAAAATGTAACGATGAAAAATGTAAATTATCCCAGTTTAAAAGCAAACAAATTTGATATAGAAATATATTCAAATAATGAAAATTGTAGGAAAAAGATAGAAAATATGTCTGAACTTTTAAAAGTTAATATAGCAATAAAAATTATAAAAACAATATGCTATTCATTAAATTTGATACAAAAAATATATAAAGAAAGTATACCAGATAAAATTCATTTACGAAATGTTATGCATGTCTTATTAATAGATCTCTCTTACTCTATTTGGAAATTAAATAATTTATCTCAAACTGAAAATATAGTTAGTCTTTTATTTTTGTACCTTAACTTTTCTTTTGTTTATAAATATGAGACTAATGAATTTATTATTGATACACATTTTAAAAAAAAAGAAAACTCAAATAATTTTATGATGTTAAAGGATATGCAATCAGAAAATCATGATACTAACACCGGTGAAAATATATCTACGGATTATATAAAGCACATTGTAGAGCAAACATTTATTCATAATTTTTTTGCTGATTATAAAAAGTACATTGAATCCGAGAAAAAAAAAGAACAACCTAAAAAAACACAAGCATCGCAATGCTCCAACCATAATAAAATGATCTTAAATACGTTGTATTTAATAAAAAAAATAAAAAATAATATAAACAAAAGAAAAAAAAATATCAAAATTATCGATATTGAAAGAAAATTTCTCAATAATAAATTTCCAGAAGAAATATATCATCAAATAATCCCTTTTTTGAATAATCAAAGTTATTACCTTAATTCGATTCAATATAGCATATTACTATTAAGTTATAATTACAAATTCACAAATATACCCTCATTTAATTTAGAATATCTAAGCGTTTTAAAAAAGTATTTTACTATGTCTTTTTTTCTTAAAAGCTACCAAAAAAAACATGAACACATGGATAAGGATATACCTATAATATATCAGTATCTTCTGAAAAAATATTTATCATATTTTATGCAACCATGCTCTATTAATTTTAAAAACAAAAAGCGAGATACATTTTTACAACAATATAATACGGAAGATTCCGAAAAATACTTAATTTCATACATCCAATCAGTTATACGAAAATACAAAAAGGTTCAAATTTTTAGAAATATAAATTATTGTTTAAGACAAATAAATGCGGATAGGATGATCATAGAAAACTCCCAAAAAATTGTATGTACATTCGTTTTTTTCCAATTTTTATTTTGCTACCACATATACGTTTACAAACTACATTGCATATGTGTTAATAATTCGAGAAGATACATTTCATAACACTATTTATATTAATTATTTTGCTTTCATTTTTTATTATATTTTTACAGCTTACGAGATACATAGATATTTTGGCTCTTGATTTTCATATATTAAATTGCTTCTTACAATTTAGTGAACAAAATTTATCACCTCATTCATTGATTAATAAAAGGAACCCAGGTATATATATATTATACTTATTATTCACATTCACATATGTGCAAATTTATATTTTGGGTGATTGTAGAATTTAAATTGATATATTTAAAAGCTATTTTCATACACATATATTTGTTCATTATATTTTTTTTTTCATTTTCCATCGTTTGCAGATTTATGTTATTTTGATCATAAAATGGTAAAAGAAAATTCATTTGAAACATTTAGCAAATTCACCTTTAATGATGTTGTTAAATATTATTTCATGAAATTCTTAAAGATGAAGATTATTATTTTAAATACGAAATCCTTTCCATATTAATTGGAATGAAATACAATTAAATTGAAATAATTGAAACCCTAATAATATCAATCAAAAACAAATAAAACGATCATAATCATAATAATATAACAACAACGAAAGGAGAAAAATTGTTCTTATATATGGAATAATTTTATTCTTATTTTGCATTTTATTTTACTTTTTTATGTTACATAATATAAGGTGCTTTAAAGCTTTGTGTTACTCCTTTTCATTTATATACATAAGAAATAATTAAAGGAATGCATAATATACCTTAAGCGTATTACGCATAATCAAAACAATTTTTTTATTTTTTTATTATGTATAAAAATATATTTTATTATATATGCATCATTAAAGGGATAATACAAATTTACTATACATACAACAAAATTTTTCCTATAATTTAATTTTGAAAAAAAACAAATACAAAATATTATATACAATTATTTCGTTTCTTTTATTTTTATCTATATTTTTATTAATAATTCATGAATTTTAAAATAAAGACCCAAATTCCACATATGGGTAAAGTTAATATATAATTTTTTGGAAAATCATAAAACTTATTTTGTTTTATACAAAATATTATTTTTTCATAATTCACATTCGTAAATTCTTTATATATAATTAGCATATATAAATAGTTATATGCATTTTTTTTGTATTTTTTTACATTTTACATTTTTTAAATATTTTTTACATCATTTCTTTATACTATTAAATCATCAGAAAAAATATTCATTGCTTTATTTTCTGATTATTACCACCAGTACATTATAATGCATAAATTAAAATGCTTTATCATGTGTTTTTTTACGTATTTTAGCACATAATAAGCTGTAAATATATATATAATTATGCATATATAGTAATTCTGAAACAATTTGTTATATAAGTTAAAAAATATAATGCCACAAGATGCATAAATAATTGCTTATCATTGTAAATAAAGCGATATATTTATCCCAAAGCGTCATATATAGAGAGAGAAACAATATTTTTAGAAATATCAGGAGTATGAGAACAATTTAGATAATCTGAATAAAATAAATTTACACAAAATATATAAATTTGCAGACTAAGTAAAACAATTCAAGTCCAATATACATACATGCACATATATTCATGTAGATATTCACATTCACACATATACGCATACCTTTACAACAAGCGCGTTCTCTACGAATCGGCGATTTATTTGAAAAATGAACTCTCCAAAATAAAGAACACTTAAAAAAGATAAAAGATAATGCAAAAAAAAAAGTGAAAAACGTAGTCAACAAATTTGGCATTGAATCGAATAATTAATAGAAAGGCTCTGGTATCACAAAAAACACATATAAAATTATTACAAATAAATAAATATAAACAAAATAAACGATTATAACGCGCAGAGAATAAGAATAGAAGAAAAAAAATATGATATGGTGGTTTTTAATTTCAGTAAACTTTTTGTTTTTTCTTATAAAAAGTTTTTTTACTCCCAAGGGGACAATATATTTGAATGATTTAAATAGCACTCAAAACAATGTGGAAACAGGTATGCAATCATGAAAAAATTAATATAAAAACTGTTTAAAAAAAATATTTTTTGCATCATCACCGAATATGGATGTTGTTTTTTGCATCCAAATTTAATATATAATATTTTCACTATCTTATGCATTATTTATATTTTCTTTTTCTTTTATTTATTTTCAGAAAAATATATATTAGGAGAAAACTACAACTTAACGAGCTTAAAATTAAAAGTTGATTTTGGGTCGCTCGATACGGGCACCAAAATTATAGAACATAGTAGTGGGATCATAAATATAAAATCGATTCAGCAATATGATTATGACAGTTATATGTTAACACCATGTGACTCGGATATATGGTGGATATATTCTTTTAGCGATTTTATTCACATCGAAAAAATAGGTTTAGTGTCTTTAGAGCATTATGCATCAAATTTTAAAGTAATTGAAATACTTGGAAGTGATACATATCCAGCCACAAAATGGAAAAAATTAGGAAAAATTTCAACAAATTTTACAAAAAGTTTTGAACTCTTTAACATTTATGATCATTGCAAAAATTATGATGAAGATAATTGCTGGGTTAAATATTTAAAGTTTATTGTTTTGTCGCATCATGATATAGAACAAAATTATTATTGTACTTTAACTCACCTTCAAATTTTTGCTTCTTCTGGTGTTGACATGCTTAGTGATAAAATATATTCCGATGATAGTGCTAATCAGATCGAAAGTGATCCCGAAAATTCTGACGAACAAAACAAAATTGAAATACAAGAACAAGAAAATGCGGAAAATTTGGAAGATTCGAACAAAGATAAAGTTTTAAATCATATTAAAAAACAAATGCATTCAAAAGAAGAAGATTCAAACAAACTGCCTTCGAAAGATAATTATTATAAAGATGCTATAAGCTCGGATAATTTCCATAACGATAAACCATTTCATAATAATATTCACAATGATAGCGCCCGATATAAAAATTCGAAACAAAATGCACATTATACAAACTATGCTCATTATCTATCCGTAGAAAAAGACCCCTTTGACACAAACTTATTAGAAAAAGAATTAACACAATCTAAATTAATAGACACTGATTTAATAAAAAAAGAATTAATGGATACAGAATTAATAGAAGATGAATTACTAAACTATGAATTTATTGAAAAAGATATTAAAATTACGGCTTTTAATGAAGAAAACATATTCGATAATATAACTCAGCAAATGCAACGGGAGTATGGAGAAAATAAACAATATATTAATGAAGATACATCGATTATTTCAAATAAGGGTATGAAATATAATGAAAAAATAATACCACATGGAGATAACACAAAAAATATTCAAAGAAACGAAAATAAATATATAATGCGTACTAAGTACTATAATAAATTATTAAAAGATATTCAAAATGTGATCATTTTAAAAAATGGAAAAAATGAAATAGGATTTAAATGGACCAATTTATTAAGAATAAATCCTAAATATAACACTGACATAAAAATCGAACCACTTAATAATATAAATGTTGAAGCTATGAAAATTGCTTATCATATTTCTAATAAAATTTATACTATATGCAATGCTTTTAAAAATTATAATATGGCAAAAATTTTTAAAATGTCCTTAATAACTTCGTACAAACATATAATAATAAATTTTGTTCTAAATGATGGCAATATTACTTTTTTTATGAATAGAGAAAAATACAATTATGATGATTATACTAAAGAAGAGAATGCCATAAAATATTCCCCATATAAAAATTATTTCAATGCTAAAAGATTTGTTTCCCCTTTTTATTATGCACTTGAAAAGGTATTAATTATATTATATAATTCGCATTTTATTCCAAACGATAAATGGAATACTTACATAGAAAATAAAAGAATAAATATAAAAAAAAATGACAAAAAAATAATTTGGAACAAGCAAAAATGCACAGCTTTAAACACATTAGAGTATTATCAAAATTTTATTATGGTAAAACATAAACACATCATTTTGATTAAATCAGAAAAAATTAATTTAATAAATACGATATTCTTCCCCAAAATATTATGTAACAATGATTTTATTTGTTTATATACAAATCGACAAATATATGAAAAACTTATCAATAATTCTAATGATTCAATCACAAACATGATAAAAATTTATAGAATGTACGAAGATGTTAATAATAAGGCACACACTGAAAGAAAAAATTATGAAGCATTTCGATGTGAACAAAATGAAGGATCGAAATTCTTGATAAGCTTATTCTTACCTAAAAAATTGACAAAAAAAAAATATACACTTTACAATGCCATAAATAATACATCGAGATATAATCACACAAACAACAAGAGAAATACATTATTTAAATATTTACTAAACAAAATTAAAAAAGAGCACGATGATATACAAGAACAAGCCAACATGTATATTAGCATACTTAATGACACATTTTTAATTCTATATATAATTTATAGATCGAAGAAAAATTATGTATATACTTTAAATTTTTTAAAAAATTGTATAGATTTTATTTTTAAATGGAATAAATATAAAAAATTGAATATTTTAATGTTAACAACAAATAATGAATCTTTATCGACTAAATATAACAGAATTATTCTTATGAGCATTTTGAATGAATACAACATTTTAAAAAAAAAAAATAAAATACTTGAAAGTAATTCCCCAATTGATGTAGATCCAAATGATGCAGACCCAAATGATGATTATAATGGATGTACCATTTTTTATGAAATAGCAAAAAATGTTTTTAATTATGATATTGAAAATAATACTAAACTAGAAACATTTTTTAATGACAAGAAAAATGCCAACGATTGTTTATATTCAGATAGATCATGCCACACACCTCTTAAGAATGACCAAAATAATGATTATACAACTGAATTTGCTACTTACTTAAAAGATTTAACGCTTTTTGAAATACTTTTCCAGAGGATAATAACAAAAAATATTATAATCAGATATGGTACAACTCTATTTGACCCCAATAAATATCATATTAATGCATTAAATACGTGCTTTATAAATATATGGAATAATTGCCTATTAAATATCCAAAAAAATAATGAAGGAAATGAAAATTTTAAATTTGATTTAAGCGCAATAAAAACTTTGGTGGAAAAACATCTCGAAGCAGACCATTGCAATTTCCAACAGTTATCATATATTACAAAAAAATGGAAAACAAAACAAGCCAACCAAAGTATTATCAAAAATAATGAAATTAACAATATTAATTACATTTTAAACATTTTCTATCGTATCACAAGTCGAAACATAGTTCTTCATCAATTTCATATGACAAAGTTTGCTAAAAACAAATTCAAGAACCTTAGATATACATACACAACAAAACAAAATGCCATACTCCATATGCTTCTTTCTTTAATAAATAACAGAATAAAATCCATGAACATAATGAATCATTATAAAAACAAAATTAAAAAACGACAATATGAAAAAAACAAATACACCAATTATGGCATAAATCATTGTATTTTTACAATTATGAAACAATACAAACCTGTTATAAAAATAAATGAATATTTAAATAATCAAAATATTGATATGGATAAGTATCAGTCAATAATCGACCAACAAACTAATATGAATATATGCTTATCAGTTAACGAAGTAGGAGATATTATACAAACTTTTAATTGTGGGAAAGGTTATCAAGACAAACATTTTGTTAGCAGAGGAATAAAAAAAGGCAAAATTGAAAGTAACATAGTAAACATAAATTACAGCAATACTATTGATGATAAAAAAAATGATAACAGTATGGAAATATTACATGAAATAAAAAAAACTGAAGAATCAAACAGCAAACTTATTAACGAAGTTTATGATATTATAACAGAGTATGATGATCATATATCAGATAATTATTCTGTAAAATTAAAATCTGGAAAAAATGTTTCATTAATAGTTAACAAACAAGATAAAATAAAAAGAGATATAAAAAATAATCACCCAATTAAAAACCAAATATCCAGAGAAAACATATTAAGTTATCCCGATGATCTTGATAAAATTATTGATGATAATATCAACTATGACAATTATCATGATTGTTTAAGAGAAGAAAAAATCGAAGAAAAGTCAAAAAATACAAGAGGGCACGCACTACTAACATTAGTAGATAAAGTCAAAATGATTGAAAATAAAAATAACCACGCTATTACAAAATTACGAGATGTTATAAGAATAACTAATAATAAAACAAAAATAATATATCATATGTTATCAAATTTTAAGGTAATGCAAAATACTATAAGCCTTTTATTAAAATATATTATGATAAATGAAAAAAATATGAAAGATTTAAATAAAAATAAAAATCGAGTGCATAACATCTTAAAAATATTAAAAAATGTTTGTTTGACACAATTTAATAATCCAAATTCAACTTTTGATTCACTTAAGCACATTTGTGATCAGCTTAAAGATATATTATATGATGAATTTGAAAAAAAATACTTTTTTCAAAATTCGAATAATAAATATACAATGTGCCATGATACAGAAAATATTATTTCTCATGATAAAAATTCTATACATCCAAAAAATTCTAGTTTTAATTTAAAGGAAAAGAGCAATTATATATTTAATTTTTTATATTACGAAAATCATTGCCATAATGACACATTTAAAACACCACTTATTTATTACAATTCTTCTGTAGAAAAAATACAAAATGTTTATTTAAAAATATTTGACTTTTTTAGTAAATTTAATTTTTGGAGATATTTAAGGTCCATATTTAAACATTTCAAAAATAAAATTTACAACTATTTAATAAATACTAACAAAAATGTAGAGCGACCTAATAATAATCAACAAAACCACCATTCTAATAACACTAATCAAGAAAGCAATAAAAATAATTTCCTTTCTGATTTTAGCGACACAAGCATATATATTTTATTAATCTCTATGTTTTTATTTGTATTTATTGTAAATAATTTTTTGTGTTTTATATTGTACAAAAATTTATCAAATAAATTAAATGCTTATCATCAAAAATGTTCATGCCGTTCCAAATAGCATTACATTTTTGTATAATTAACATACCATTGGCCAATGCACACATATAAATCTATATGTATGTGCGCATTATTTAGCATTTATTTAATTATTTATGTTTACTGTACTTATGCATATATATTAATTGCATATTTTTTTTTAATAATATGTACTTGTTTTACACTTTTTTTTTTGAATAATTTACACCAACTTTAGCTGCATTATCAAAATATTGATAAACTATAAACTTATATAATAAATTTGTAACTGATAAATATTCTTAAACAATTATGACATAACATTTCTAAAATTTTTTTCTGTCCCTACTCCGACATCAATATATTATAGAAATTAAATACAATTTATGCTTCACTACAGTTGCTAATTTCTGTATGATAGTAACACGAATCAATTTCGCATTAATTGAAATGATAAATAATAGCTTTTTGAACAGTTAAGAAATTATATTAATATTTCAGTTATCTCCATTTTGTATAATGTGTTTTTATTTTACAGATTTTTAAATACATATATATATATATGAAAAATGGAGGTGGCATATGTGTATTTATATATTTATTTATTAATTCAAAAATTGTGTAAATATTTATAAAGAAGCATAAACGTATTTAAAAACAAAATAATGCATACAAAGGTATAATTAAAAAAAAATATATACGCACATATATATATAAAAAAATTAATGGAAACCATTTAGGAATATTATATATTGCATATGTGATTTAACGTATTTGAAGGCATGTGCTCCGACAATAAAAAAATAATAAATAATAAAAAAAAATGAAAAAATAAAACGCTATGCGGGCGTATCCAATGATACAAATGTGCATATCGATAAATGATACATAGGGATAAAGTTCACAATAAACACAGGAAAAAATGAAATATATACTGTGTTAGAAGTAGTATATTTTCTAATGTATGTGATATATGTAAGCATCCTGCGCTTATTCATTTCGTTTTATCAGATATTAAATGATCATCCTATTTTAATAGTATTTTCGTCAACAAATTCGTAAGGCGGTACTTCTAAATTTGCGGGTGCTGGTCCCTGACGTATTCTTCCTGAATTATCATAATGAGAACCATGGCATGGACAAAAATAACCATGGTAATTTCCTCCTGGAGCAGGTATACAACCTAAGTGTGTACATACACCAATATTAACTAGCCATTCTGGTCTAAGAGTTCTATCTGAATCCAATTGTGGATCTCTCATGGTTTCAACTAATTTATCGTCTTCTCTAGCTCTTTGAATATCTTCAGGAGTTCTATGCTTAACAAAAATTGGTTTACCTCTCCATTTAATTACTACATGTTCCCCTTCTCCCACTGTTCTCATATCTAATTCGGTTGTACCTTCTGCCACTAAATCTTTTGATATCCAAAAAAAATGAACTGCTTTACATATAGTTGATCTCATAATAGATGACATAATAAAAAAATAGGATGCACTTATAAAATACATAAATGTTCGTCTATCTGCATTTCCACTTCTTAATCTATATTCACGAAAATCGGGATGATAATCAGAATTTATACTATCAGGGTTTGGTGCATTTTCAATATATCCAGCTGGTCTAAAATTACTGGGTTCGAATTTTCCAACAGAAACAATAGCAGGCTCATTGGGGTTATGCCATACATCCGTTCTTGTTACATTAGCTCCACTAGCTAATTCACCCTTTTCTAAATCTGGTTTTCTTGGAAAAACTGGTTCAGCTGTTTGATTATAATGAGCATATCGAGTCCTAACAAATATACCTTCATATTGATGAGGATGATGGGATGGCTCGACTAATTCAGATAAATCATCTACTTTTTTATGAGTAATGTTTTCCTTTTCTTCGATTTCCCATAATTTTATATCTTCTGCATGATCAAATAAATTTTTGTAACCTGGATTTTCTGAAGCTGGAGGAACTCGCTCATTCTCCTTAATATTATGATTAAATGTTCCACCAAAATATCTTTGACTTATTTTATTTAATTCATTTTTTCTTAAAAATATATTATTTTTTGAAATTAAAGCGATATTCCTTATTCTTATCATTTTATTCTCAAGTAATTTTTTTATTCTCTATATTTTCACACTTGTTCATTTCTATAAATTTAAGTTAAATAGGAAAAATAACAATTACATATATAACCCGTATGTTACATATATAAACATGGATATATATGAATAATTCCCATATACAAAATTTATATGCATATATAAAAAATCATACACATTTTCTATATATTAAGTTTGGATATGTATTATCTCTTTATGTTTAGGCTACCTTTCCGTTTAGCGATTTCGTGTAAAAAAAAATATATCAATACTTTTATTTTAAAGGAATTAAATTGCTAAAAAAATTCTTTAATAATAATCTCATAAAACACAAAAAAAACGTGTTAAAAAACAAAGGTAAGCAAAATAAAAGTATTAACAATACCTATTATGAACTAGCAAAATACACGAAATACTAAAATAAATACCCATTAAATTATTGGATGGTTTTTATTATTTAACACAATGTCTTCCAATGCATACCCATAAAATGCATATTTATTATACTTATATAATTTTATATATTTTGGTAATTTCATGCTTATATTTATATTTTTTTTTATTCCAATATTGATTATATATTTATTTTATTTTTATTATATATACGCATTGCATATATTTATTGTGCTGGTATTATACATATATATTTAGTTTATTTTTATTTATTTTGGTAAATGTTCTTTTAATACATATAAAAGTACTATGGGATAAAATTGTATATAAAAGAATGTTTTGCACATAAATATTTAACACTATGTATTATTACCAGTGTTATGGATATAATTATTGTATTACTACACATATACTATATTTTTGTTAATACTATTTTGAATGTTATTTTATTTAATGTTTTATTTATTTTATTATTTTTTCAAGTAACTCAAATACATATAATATATATTGTTCTGTGTTTTTTAAGCATGTTTCTTAAATAGAAATATTAACTGAAATATTCTGAAAATATAATATTATAAAATTTTTATAAATTCGTTAAAAAAATGGAATATTTAATATGCTAAAAGTACGCTATTTAATATATTCTGCATATTAATATATAAATAAAATAACGTGCAATTGTATGCTTATAAGACCTGTGAAGAAAAAATATCCGTTTTTTTAACACAAAAATATAATATGCTAATTATATAAATACTTAAAACGTGTCAATACCCAATATATATAGGCAAAATAGTACTCCAAATAAAACTTATATATTCATTTTATATGATAAAAAAATATAAGATGTTATTAAAAGTACATACACATGCTCATTAATGAATAGCAACAATAATAGATGCCGGGAGCATATCACGGAGAAATATAGAATTCAATAAATCGTATACATAAAAATATAAAAGTTGTTTTGCTCACACACATATGCAGCTATTTACTATTGTGTGTAATATATGTATACTTATTATTCTGTACACAAACATGCTTTTAGCATAACGTTCAACTCAAAATGTTAAACGTAAAAAAAATTTGAAGTAAATTATAAATAATTTTTTATTTTCATTACATAAATAAACGAATAGGATATATCCATACTAATTTGAGATTCAATTGTTATTTTTTTTTTTCCTCATTGTATATATAATGCATTAAAAAGTATAAGTAATAAGATAAGCATAAAACTGGTGATTTGTAAATAAACATCACCCTGAAAAATAACTTATCAATTATATTAGCCCCAAAGAATAAATTCACAACTATGTTCTATTGTAAATATATGTAAAGAAAAAAAGGTCTTATCTCTTTTTAGTTACACATAAATATTTGTTATGTGATTTTATAAAATTGGTTGAAAACGTTATAATTTAAAAACAATTTGCATCAAAAACAGAAAATAATCATGAAAATTTCAATATAAATATCTTTTCATTCTGTTTGGGTTTCCTTTTACTTATTTATGAATAATTATAAGAATGCACATTTTTCCCTTTTCGTACATCTTCATATAGTATAAATATCAATTATGTAGACATGCAATATGTATAAATATTATATATATGCATACAAATTATGTAGCAAATTTATTTGTCTTATAAATACACATAAAAGATAAACACATGTAACAACTATAAATTAACAAACCCCAATGTTAAATATATATATGATTTTAATTTTTTTTATGACAACATTATTTTGTTTTATTGTTCCATTTATATTTGATATATTGATTTATTTAATTTTGGTAATTATAGTAAATTTTTGATATATTTTAAAATGTTTCAAACATATTAAAGTGGGAACAACCAAAAATTAAAATAAAAAACGAAAATAGAGATATAATTTCAGCAATTTGATTCCCATTCGTAATTTCATACATTCCTTGTTCTTCTATTTAAATATATACATATACACATTATTAACCAGCCATGAATTCGTTTGATTTTAATAAAATATAGAAAAATATTTATGCATATTTCCACTTTTACTGTTTCTCGCTTTGTATGAATTAGTGTATATTTTATTCGTTGCAAACCCCAAACAAATGAAGCATATCAAGTGTTAATTTAGTTTTATATTATAACAAGTTGCCTTAAAACTTGTAAAACACATAAATATTATTACTTATTCACAGATGGATAATTATATACATTTTTTTTTATAAAATAATTGTGAATTATCAAGTATAGATTATACCTTTTTTATCTTTTGTATATTATTGTATTATCTTACATGCATTATGCATATACATACAAGCCTATTCTTATGAATTGAAAGATACATAATGTATGGGCTCAAGCATATACTGCACATGTGTATGTATGCTTATTGGATTCGACTTATTGTTTTATAAAACAACTATACTATTACATTAAGTATTTTGCTTTAGTATAAATTGTGACAATTACATAGCATATGTAATGTATATATGCACGAGTACATCTCCCTTATCTTATCTTTATTTTTCCTTCTTATAAGGTATCTTTTATTTGAAGTATTTTTTTTTCTTAAAAACATTTTATTTTTCAAAAAATATAATATATATATTTTTTTTAAGATATCAATTTCATATTATTATGCTATTATCCTTCTATTTTATTAAATTATAGATTTTTATGAATATTAACCTTTAACAAATTTGTGAACCAGTGTGCTTTAATCTTTTTATTCTTGTATGCATATATGTAATTATATATTAATTTAAAAAGGATTGAACAGCATAACATATGAGAGAAAACAGAACATTATGAATAAAAATTCATCTTATTTTTTCATTTAAATTATATATATATGTTTCTTTTTTTACCTAAATTTATAATTGTTGTATACTTTATCGCTTTATATGCATATTTTATAGATGCACTTTTTTATCTTTTTATTTTTTTGTAATATCCCAATATTTTTTTTAAAATGGCAGCCAAAAAACCATCTAATTATCCACTTAATATGCATTAAGTATGCATAAAAAATATATGAATATATTTTTTCCTTGGTTGCACACTGACTATAATTATATATGTGTGTACCCTTAATATATTTTTTGAAAAAAAGCATATTAGAAAAATAGTTTATGAACTAATTTCGGCATATATCATATGCATACAAAGATTGATTTTTGCATGATTATATTTTTTTTTTAATGGTAGTTCTGTATTTTAAAAAAGTAAGAAAAATAAAAAAAATATTTATTTAAAAAAATGTATAATCAGCACTTTAATAATTTCATAATGTTTGAATAAATACTTATTAAAACGATTAAACAGAAGTATCACAATTTGCAAGAAATATTTGCATGATATATACATTTTTTTATGTATTAATAAAAAAATTATTTCATATGATTCTATTAGATTCTCTACAATTCTAGAATAAAACATGAAAAAGGAATAATCGAGAATATATACGATCAAAAATATTTACACAATGTATTTAATAACCTAGTTAATGCATTTCTTTTTTTAAAACGCTTATGTGTATATGTTTTTTACAAAACTACAGAAACACAATATGTGTAACCAAAGCAATACATTTGTATAAATTCAAAAAAAACTATATTTTTTTTGATATGTAAATGATAATTTATTAATTTGTGTGATGATGATTTTTATGTTATATACTGCAAAAAATATTAAACACATAAAGTTATTTATGTTTCTAATTAGCAGTTTAAATATAACAAATATTCATAAATTTACATATGCACATATATACACACTTTGCATGTATACGTGCTATTATTATATTTTTGTTTAATGGGAAAATAAATCATCTTGCATATTCGCATTAATTTGTTTATTTCATTTTATTAATACTACTACATATTTACCCTGATGTATTGGGTGCGATTTCTTATTTCTTCTTTGATTTTAAATAACATTATGCTATAAAATTAAGAGAAAACATTTTTTTTGATGTTCTATATGTAGACATAATAAACATTTCTATTATTGTACACATTTGTATTGATATTATTATACTATTGATTATATTGTAATTTTTTGAATTATTTTCCAGGGGGAATTTTATTATATCATATTTATCATTCGTTTATTTCATTTTATTATCATTTCTTTTACTTTCCTTTTATTTATTGCCACTTTCGATTTAATCTCTTTATTTCTAATGAGACAATTTTTTATTTCCACACCCCAACATATACACACCAATCAACATATATATGCAAATATATATATGCTGTTATGAATAATAATAATATGAAATCGGATGATATGAATACATTCTGGAAAAATCAGCTGGATGATATAATAAACATTAGCCCAGAAGAATTAAAAACACACCAATTGCCTATATCTCGAATAAAAAAAATTATGAAAGAAGATGAAAAAATAAAAAATAGTCAAATGATTTCTGCTGACACCCCTGTGTTGTTAGCTAAAGCGTGCGAGTTGTTTATTATGGAGTTTACTAGATATGCATGGCAATATACAGAAGAAAACAAACGGAGGACATTGCAAAGGCAGGACGTTATAGCAGCTGCTTGTCGAAAAGATATTTTCGATTTTTTAATAGATTTAATATCTATAGAAGATAGAATTAAATATACGAATTTAAATTGTAAAGAAAATTCAAAAAAAAACTCAAATAAAATTAATTTTGATATGATGAAACAATATTATAACATCAATTCTTCACACCTCGATGAAGATAATCAAAATATTAATTCATTAAATGTATCTAATATAGCGAATTCTAATAATTCATATATGATTGATTATTCAAATAATACTAGCCTTTTTAGTAAATCAACTACTAATTTGAGTTCGATCTATAATATTAATGATCAAGATAATATAATTAACAATTCATTATTGGGTGATGCTAATAATTTTGGTGTTAATATCAATCCATATATCCATAATAATGAAAATATTTCCAATAGAATTATTAAAAGAAATACTAATCAAATTGGAACTCCAAATGCTCTTATCAATACCAAAAAAAATGCTACTAGAAGCTCAAGCCTGTATGAAGAAAATATAAGTCCTGCAATTCGAACCGATTCCCGAGTTAAAAATCGAAATACAAAAAATATCTCAAATTATAATAATAATATAAATATACATAATCTTGATGATATCTCAAAATATTATATTAATAACGACCAAATCAACAATAACAACTTTTCGATGAATGAAGCCAATACCAATAATAACGAGATTGTTGATTATTCGCATTTTAATATGTATGAAGTTAATAATAAAGAAAATTATTATAATGACGAATACGTGAAAAATGTATTAAAAGATTCTAATGATGGTATTGTTAATAATCCAAACAATCCTCAAAGCGACATTTTTGAAAATGGTCTATCTGGAAGACCAATGAGCATCGCCAACTTATCAGCAGCAAACGATTTCACACCAAACAGATATAATAATAACACCACCAATAGTATATATCCCATTAATATGGCTTGTAATAACTCTCTAGAAAATGATAGCCATAATTCAAATCTAAATTTAAATATGCATACAACCCAAGCATCATACAATGGGATAAATAATAATATGTTAAAGAAGAACAACCCCAATTTTCTTTCTAATTATAAGCATGTACAAGACATGCATATAAATGAAATGCTTCCAAATTTACAAAATTATCAAAATAATAAAAATGATGAAGAAAATATTGATCATCATATAAAATCACAACACGGTTATAATGCATATAACAATTATCATAATAATAACTCTTCAAGTAAATCAAATAATAATTTAATTAATGTTTCTAATGGAAATCAAATTGGATATATGGTAAACAACAAAAATACTATGAATGCAAAAACTATGAGTATGCACGATACTACGATGTATCATTCTTTTTATGGTATGAACAACAATATGAATAATGCTGATTTTCCTAATATGTTAGTTAAAAATATGCCACAAAAAGATCTAAAAAATAACATATCAATAAATAGGGTACCTAAAAAAAATAATAATAGCAAAAACAATAACATCGCTAAGTACAATAACTCAATTCATCAAAATCATATTGTCAAACATAACAGCATGGTTTTGAACGATTTTAATAATACTATTAATAATACAATTTCTGATAATTATAATAACGAATTGACAAACTTAAATTCAATGCAAAATAAAACAAACTCTGAGTTAAACAAAGACATGCTAAATAATTATTATAAATTAAATAATAATACAAATACACAAAATAATTCTGGATCGGTAACTAAAAATTCTAATATAGATAATACAAATAATATTGGAAATCGAAACGTTAACAATGCTCATATTTCTGGTAATACCCGAAATACAATTTCTCATAATAATCATAATAACCATTATTACTCTCATAGAAATCAAATAACGGACTCGAATAATCATAACATAAATAATACTATTTCAAAGGAAAATCGAACAAATGAAGATATGCTAAATGAGATTCATTTAAATGATGGTATTATTGGTAATAACCGTCTAAATGGAAATCGATTGAATAGTAGCATTTTAAATAATAATGCTGTATCTACTAAACAAATGATAAACAATAAAATGATGACCACCCAAATACCATCTAGCCAATTAATAAATAATCATATTAATAATAACCCTAATACCCCAAACAATAATATAAGACGCTCATTGAGTAATAAAGTAAATACTCAATATGAAAATAAATATAATAATAATAGCAGCCAGGTAAATTTAACACACACTAAGCATATGAACAATTCTATAAATAACAAATTTAATTCACTGATTGGGGATTCTGGATTAAATAATATCGATGAAAACATTTTAAACGATATTATAAATAATCCGGAAACGGGCATACCAAAAAATCCATCCATCAATCTAATTAATCAAAATATAGATAATAACAATAGTAATAATAATAATGATGTTATGCATACTCATTTGAACAATATTAATATGCCAAATATTCAACCATTAATTCAATCTAATATTAAACTTAATATTGATCCGAATGCTCACATCAATCCTAATTTTCAGCTCTTATCTTATCAACAAGCTCCCCAATATTCAATTAATGATAATGCATATATATGCAATTTTAATCAAAAGTAGGTCACCAATCAGGTGTTAAATCTGCAAAAGCAGACTCAATGTGGGGAGCAATATATAAAAAGAGCAAAAAGAAAGCACACACACGTTTATATGTGCTACCCATTTATAAAGACGCAGCTGTAGACATTAATACCCGTATAGAAAATTATTCTTCCTATTTTTCAGCATAAATTATACTGTTGGTATTATTTTTTTATATTTTATTTACTTCCACAATATTTTTACTATTATTGATAAATTAATATACAATTATTAAAATTTGCAAATGCGCTATTATTCATGTAAACAGGTATTTTTAACATATCGACGCTTTGTTTATATGGGTGCATACACGCATACTAACCCATATATATATGCATATTTTATGCATTTTTGGAATTTGTTTGTACAAACACGAGGAGAAAAAGTAAATATCCATATCGAAATAGTAATAAAATATACAAACAATAAAATAATATAGAGGGAACTAGCGAAACAACAAATAATGAATTACCACAAGTAAATATATTTAAATAAGTTGAATGCTATGTCTCTTTATCATGTATTTATTATTATTTTATTATTTATTTTTTTATCCTTGTAATTTTTTATTTAACATTTGTGTTATATAAACAATAGAATGTCCATTCCTATCTAAGTTAAACTTTTTTGTTACATATAAATATATCATATCTATATTAGTATCTTTTTTATTTCATATACATAGAGGGATATAATTTTTTTCCTTTTTTTGTTTTTTGCATATGCATCTAACTTTATATTTAAACATTAATCCTAAATAATTTTATAAACCTTTTTAATCTATTATAATTAAAATCACGCAATAGTGAAACGGTGAATTGAAATTCTTTAACAAAATGAACAAAACTATTTTTCTTTCTGGAATCGTGGCAATTTAACACTGCCCCTTAAAAAAACAAATGTAAAAGACTGTCTTTTTTAATAAAAGGGTTATATTTTTTTAATATTTATGATCAATAAAGATGTAACAATTTTTTTTTAATCATCTAATTGTATGCACATAAATAATATCTTTATTTTTGTATTTTTTGAAGCATCTTAAGGTTTATATTGTTTTAAAATGTAATATCACAAATGAGCATAAATTTGCTTCAAAAATATAAATTCAAATTATTAACACAATAAAAAAAACAAAAAGTTGAAATAGTTATAAGCTAATTCGTGAGGTTATAATACGGGTATAACAGGATTACACGCGTAATAAAAAATATACAGAATATACAGGCATAATGAAATGAATGAATATTTTACATACATACGCATATGCGGTATGCATAAATTTGAAGGGAAATAGTGCAAAGCATATTTGATAGTCTTTACATATATTTTTATAACGTATAATTTTAATAGGTGCTGGAAAAATTCAATTGGTAATAATACAATTATAAATATTATGCATATATATAATCCTAATTATGGATACACACAGTGCGTTATAAATAATGAGAAAAATCATCCTTTACTTATTCCTCAGCATTTTCAATTGCAGGAATATAACCAATATTTTTGTAATATTCCTGCATATATTTGTGTGAATTTTTTTCGTAATATGGATCATCTACATTATATTTTGGAATTTCAAAAAAAAATGGGAATCTTCCATAGAATAAAGTTCTTTTGGGCCTAAAGGATAAAGGATCAACCTCCTGATAATCTGGTTCATTGTCTATTACACTACTTTTAAATGACTGACTGAAATTTCTTAACCAATGGTTATAATACGGAAGCGAATAGGCATGATGCTGATATCTATCAATTATGTTTCGTCGTTTATCTTGCCTTCTAAAATGTACATCAGGATTAAATAATAAGTTACGTAAAACAACAGCAAGCGAAATTGCTGAAGCATAATAGGATATAAAATAATAGTTATATTGGCTTGGGTCATTAAACCAATTGTTGTAACTTTTTTTAAAAAAATATTTCAATAACTTATTATCTGTATAGCAGCCATTGAGGTTCCGAAAGGCATTGAAATAATGCTGCGCGTTGTGAAATATAAACATTCTTATTGAAAATGAAAAATACTAAATAGTAAGGATAAATATAATATAAATCTGCTATAACATAATTTATAATATTTAAAAAGCTGTATTATATATATTTATTTACTATAATTTCGTCGTATTTTATTTATATAATCTTCCTCTCGTGAAAATATAATATATTACTACTATCCTAACACAATTGTAATTACTTTTATTTTTTTTTTTCCTTTATCTTTAATTTTTACACATTCTTTATTGAATGCTTAAAAATAATTATACAAAAATGTTTTTTCATTTACATTTTCATGTTTTACGTGTTATATATTATTTCTAGATTTTTCGATTTTATTATTTAATTAATTTTTGTGTGTTTTTGTACATTTTACTTTTAATTATATATTTTTGATGCGTTATGTTATATATATTTTTTTTACTATAAGTATAATAATTTTTTACATATGCATTATTATATATGCATAACTATTGCCAAATAATTCAATATAAACCGCTGGGAAATGAACAGAAAAATATATACCAAACAATTCCTGATTTATACAAATTTTTATTCTTTTTTTATTTTTGCTTAATTTATGAATTTTCAATTATATTAGTATATACACATCCTTTATTTTTTATCTTTTTTTTCGAAATAAATTCAAAATGATAATTTTTAAATTAAGTTTATCAAAAATTGTTTTAATATGTGAAAAAAATTAACAATGTCATAAATATGAGCAATACACGCATATATATACATACATTGTCATATAAACAAAAAAAATTAATGATGCATATAGAATACGATAAAAAGGTATCTTCGAATTTAAATATTTGTGTTTCGCAATATATAGAGCCAATTCTTTATCCTACTTTTGCTTTTTTATTATCCAAAAACTCTTTTAATTTATTAGAATATATATTTTTATGGGAATTAAATGCAACCAGTATGAAATAATGATTTTGCAATAATCTCCATTCCTCAAACTCATCAAACATTTCTATTTTTTCTATTTTTTTTTTTTCTTCTGAGCTTATATGATAATCATATATTTCGTTCATATCATTTATATACACATTGGACCATCCTAAATTTTTATATCTTTCAATTTGTAATTCTAAACTGTTGTATTTGTAAATACTTTTTAAGCTTATTCCTCTCTGATTAAAGTTGTTTATCATTATTGCACCAAATGCGGTATTGGGGTTAACCTAAAAAAAGAAAATGAAAGTGAAATTATGAGCAAATTATGGGGTAGAAATATAGACAAAGATAATTAATATAAAGCCTATAAATATACAATGAACAAATTCAAAGTATTATTGAATATGCATAGTATTACTTGCTCATATACAACTATACATGCCGTGTTTTTCATAAGTTCACATAATGTTTTAATTAAATTATCGCTGCTTTCAACTTCTAAATAAATTAAAACACATTCACATAAAAATAAAGTCGGTAATGAAAAATCAAAACCACTATTTGTTAATTTTGTTTCCATCGAACTAGCTTCATTTAAATCAAAAGAAACCATTTTATAATTTTCACATTTTATAAGATCTTTTTCATTCTGTACACATTTTCCATTACTTATTAAAAATTTGTTTAATAATTCAACATTATTTATTATTTTTGTTTTTTCATTTAGCAATTCATAAAAGTCCAGTTCGTAGTACTTAATATTTTTATAATGTTCCTATTAGCAAAAAATATATATAATAATGCATATGTGTCTCGATGTTATCATATAAATATGTCTGCAATATAGCGTATGCACCTTATATTTGTTCGCTTACATATATCCAAAAAAACATCGTATCCAATCCAGCCCCTATATTTACTACCTGAACGATTTCATCCTGGGAAAAGAACAAGGTTTGGATGTTTGTATATAAATATGCACACATTAATATAATTTATATACTTAGTTTTTTCTATTACATTTCCTATTGATTTGACAAACAGCTCGATGTATTGCCTTATTGCGGCAACACGAGAATAATAACCTTACAAAATATAAGTAAAAAAAGGAGAATAAAATATATAAAAACTATTTATGTGCATATAATGCTGTTCCAGAAAAAGATTCACAATTTGAAAGAAATCAAAAACTATAGTAATATAACTTTATGTATTTGCTATGTACCTCTATTTATTAGAGGGCTTCGTCTCTCCCTCCTTTTAACAAAATATTGCATGTATGGGTCATGATAATATCCCAATTGAATCGCAGATCTGAACGAAAATAAAACATAAATTATATACCAGTATAGCTAAATAAATTAATAATATTTTGCTTATATGTGTCTATTTTAAAAAAGAATTAGTGTTTCTCTATGTTATGAATATATTCTTTTAAGTATACAGTTTACTACTAGCTGCTTCGTATGTTGTTCCTTGAACATTTCTATTGGACGATTCTGTACAATCCATCTTTAGTAAAGTTGTTTTGCTTTTTTTATGTGATATAATATTGGGTTTTAATGAAGAAATATTATATCTTTTTAAATTAATATTTATTTTCCCATAATTATTTTATTTTTTTACCATGCCATAACTACACCAAAATTACAATCACACTTTATTTGGTTTAAATATAAAAGCATTGCTATATTTTTAAATTTCTACTTTTATTCTAGTTTATAAATCATATTATTTTTACAAAAATGTAATATATCAATACATATATTTTTTAATTATAACTTTCAACGATATATATAGTAATTAATTTATAGATTTTTTTTCATCCCTTTTTAAACCAAAATATAAAAATTAAGTGTTGTGATAATTTTTAATTTTATTCTCAAAATTAATAATCCACCTTTATATTAGCACATTATTTTTATATTTACACTTTTAACTGCTTTATTGCAATTTTTGTATATTTGTTTTAGGTTAAATTAACATAATTCGTGTATTTATGTTCCGAATTACACCAAAATAATATGAACACTGGAAATGGGTAGCTTATCAAATATGATAAATTATCTACATTTATTTTCCATTGATATATAGTAATAGAAACAAGACTATTTGAAATTATATAAAAAAATATTCCAAAGAAAAATACAAAAGATCAAATGTTCTAACGAACCAATCGTCGTATTCAAGTATTTTAAACGGATTAATATTTTTATTTTAACTTTTTTTTCAACACTTATACGTATATAAAATATCACCTTTCTGTCTGTGCAAATACATAAAAAGGAGAGTATGCACATGTAATAATAGTATTACAAAAATATGACGACATTGGACAATTTTAATGTGGAGGAATAAGATTATTTGCTTAGTTTTATGTACAGGTCTTTTCAAAAACCAACGATTTAAATACAAAAATTGAAATATAAGAAAAAGCATATATTTCAAAATAATGAAATACATTACCGTGCCCATATAAATCTATCATTTCAATATTCCACTGTATTGTTATATACCCATTTTTGTTCGTTTAAATTTTGTATTTTCAAATTAAAAAAGAAAGAGTATTATTTTCATAAATGATTAAATATCAAAATTTATATCATAGTATAATAATGTCATTTTCCTACCACCCATTATTATCTCTTACCAGATATGTACACAAATAATTTTGCTAATTTTTCATTGAGTTTATCATAACATTTATTTTTCCTTTACAACCTTAATTTTTTAAATGGTGTATAATATATATATATATATAATGATTGTGTACATATTTTCAGTATTTTTCATTTTATCCAACTAAAATATATATCTTTTTTTATGTTATATGCGTATTTTAAACACAAGCATTTTTGACAAACATGTCTCTCATTACGCAAAAAAAAAAAAAATAATAATAAATAATACATTTCCTTTATCTTTTGTTACATTTTTTTAACATATATTTAAAATAATTATATAAAATGGAAAACTCTTATAAATATAAATTTTTTTATTATCACAAAATATGTGCATAGATACATATTAAATTCGCATTTTCAGAAAAATATTATGGATTGCTCACATGCTTTTAATATTAAATTTTTCCTTATTTTCATAAAATTTTCCAATTTTCATGCTCATAACGATTTTTTATGTTTGCATAATTATATTGTTTTTTACGTATATATATTTTACGCTAATATAAATCCGTATATTTATATATATTAAAATATATTACATATAATGCATACATATTATGACTATATTTTGCCTTGTATATAATAATAATTTATATATATGCGCATATTGGTATTTTACCTATATAAGGAATTATTCCCATTTAATTTTTATTATATTTTTTTTTATTATAAAGCCTTTTTTTCATTTTTTTAATGTAAGGAAAAGTTATTGAAATCATTAATTTTTACGATTATTTGTGTAAAACTTTGTATGGCTTTTATCTTAATATACATTTATTTATTTTTATATTCTTTTTTTTTTATTTTTATATTAAGGTGATAATTTTATTATATTTAATTTAATATATTTTTTTTATCATAAAACAAATTCTTTGCTTAAAAATGGATTGATAAAAGAACCAAAAACATCAAAATGTATATATAAGTCATACAAATATATGCATATTATATACTCATTCATTTTTACGTATAATAATATATACATATATAATTATTTATTTATCACACGTCGTAAATTATTTATAGTACATTCATTAATATAAAAGGTATCAACCATTTATTTTTTTATATATGGAATAATTTTCCAATTAACGTGCTTTACATTCATTCATGCATATATTTGTGTATTTTATTATTGGGAATTTTCGCAACGGAGTACATAATAAAGTGACAAAATATAGATTTATAAATTAAGATTTTCTTCCAAAAGGAATATCAAATTGACCTTCAAAGGGAGAACAGAAAGAAGAGTCTTGGTTTCACAATACAAAATTAAATGGTATATAAAAGTGAAATAAGAAAGGGAAGAAAAAACTAATAACACAACTATATAAATAAACATTTTCAAATTATAGTATAAAAAATGAAACTACTAAGAGTTACTCCCGAAAAAAATATTGAATTCCCTCTTGTACATTTTCAAGCAGTTACACAAGTAGTTAAGTTAGAAAATATAAGTGATAGAAAAGTCGCATTTAAAATAAAAACAACTGCTCCAAATAATTATTTAGTTAGGCCATCATTTGGGCTAATTAATGTAAGAGAGACAATAGACATTCAAATAATTTTACAGCCCTTATCAGATAAAGATAATATATCAAATGATAAATTTCAAGTTCAATGCTTAAATGTCGATAATGATACAACTGTTGATAAACAGTTTTGGGTCACAGTTAATAAAAGTGAAATACAAGATCATAAACTTGTCGTTGTATTAAATGATGAAAGTTCAAGTAAATTACCACACTCCTATTTACCATCTAATAATAATCCTCTTTCAGATATGAATCATAAAAATCATAATTTAAATTATGCAGATAATGGCATGAATCCAGACGATGGTAATATATCAAAACAAATGCATGCCAAATTAAATTCAAATTTACACTTTTTTGTTATGTTCCAACGTGTGTAGTATATATAATTATATTCACATCCTTATGTGTGTGCACAGCATCTTCTCATCATTGTCACTACTGTTTTCATTTATTTCTTGTTAACTTTCTTATATTTTATTATTTTTTCATTTTTTAGGATTAAAAGGAAGCTTGCCAAGTATGCAGAGAAAATATCACGAACTTTTAAATTATTGTGTTTTTGTAGATAAACAAAAAGTGGCATTAGAAAAAGAAAACGAAAGTTTAAAAAACCAATTGAAAGCATATAGTAGCAATGGCAGTAAATTCTTTATTGACAGTAAACTAATACCTGTAATTATCGTTATAATAGCTATTGTGACAAAGAGTATGGGTTATTGGTAAATATTATTTTTTGATGGAGAAATATAACACAATCATGTATTATAGTCATATTAATTTTAATAATATAAGAACCACGGACTAATAGCGAAAAAAAAACAAGTTAAATATAAAAATGTATTACTTCAAGAATACCAAAGTCTATAATATTATTAAGTATGATCATAATTTAAACGCATTCGATTGTGGATATACTATATTATCCCCACGATACACCAAAAATAATATATATACAAATTAAATACCTCTCTTTGTTTTATTTTAAAATATATATATATATATCATAATTTTTTTGAAAACCACTTAAATAATTCGCACACTATATGAATATGAGACAGTAAGTATATATATTTTATTAACATTTAAAAGGGAAAAAAAAATTATATATTGTATACATTTATTTATTTTTATTTCCTAATTGCATATAATATTTGTATTATGCATATATAAAACTACTTATATTTATCCTTCTTTTCATTTATCTTATGTTTCTTCTTTTTAATAACATGATAGTTTATATATATTTATATATATATGCGCATGCTTATTTTTTTATAATTTAAATTATTTTATTGTATTAATGTTTTTTATAATATTATTTTATTGTTATTATTATATATTAATATATTATGTTATTTATTAAAAAATGTATAAATAATATAAATAAAATGATATATTTTTTTTTCTTAAAAAACGGCATGTACATATGTATATATTTATATATATATTATTGCACATTTTTTTTTATAATGTAGTTGGCTCTACATTTTTAATGAACACCTTTGCACATATATTTGATAACAAGGTTACGCATAAGTTTTTTTGTTTTTGAAATAATCACCAACTATTTTACAATTATACAGCCTTCAAATAATTAAAAAAAAACGAAAAATAAAATAAAGTAGCAATAATAATATGCAAAGCGGTACAACCCTGAGTGTACATAAAACGCACACACATACCCCTTTTGGGCTATATGCATATTCTATTTAATAAGTTACAACTTCTTTAAGATTATCATTTACTATATGCATGTCTATATATATCGAAATTTTGTCCACACATAATATATCCACGTTATATAGTATTACACACGAACCCTATATTTTATAAGATGTTGTTTTTATTAAGATAGTATAAAAAAAGGTCATTACAGTACTATATAGCGAGCTAATTATTATTTTTAAAAGTGATAAGCACATTTTACTACACCAGTTTGTATATCCTAATAAATTTTCTTCTCTCTATAAATGGCATACTTAAACAATAGAAATTATTTCAAGCAATTTTTTTGGTACTATAGCTTTTTCTTAACAATTTCCCAAAGTATATATATTATTTTATCAGTACATATGGAAAGATATAAAAAAATATTTTTTTTATTTTTAAAATAATAGCATGCATCAGGTTAAAATTAATAATATATAAAAACCTTTAGGCTCATAATTTTTTCGTGTAACGTTTCATAATTACTTTAATGGCGTTATAACATAAAAAAAATGAATTTCGAAAATGGACTTATAAATAAATAGATATAAAATTATGAACAAATTAATATCAAACAGATTACACGACAATTTTTATAGAGAGATTGCATAAAAGTAAAAATGCACATAATATATTTAATTATAAATATGGAAATTTATATTCTCTATAAATTAAAGCTTTAAACGGATATATTTTTTTAACTTATTAAAAAGGCGAGAAAAAAAAGAAGTACAGCACTATATTTGCTTTTTCTATATAACGATTTCTTTAATATTTATACCGTGCCATAAAATTCCTACTATTTGCACGTGGTTATTGCGTATTCTTGTTTTTTTAGTATACAGTTTGTTCCTGTGATATTTATATTAATTTCTATTTTATCATCCTTGTATTATTTAATTATTTTTTCTTTAATTTTGATAAATTTCTTTCATTCATTTTTTTTACCAATTTCAAATTCTTTAAAACAGCTATTTTGGCTTTCTATATTAAAATATTTTATTTAAAATATAATTATCTTGATCGCTATTTAAAAATATTTTTTTTAATAGAAAATAAATTCCTGCTCTCCTTCTTTTAATATATATAAATATAATTAATACTTTTAAATAAAAAACATATCCTTGTTATAATATAAAAATATTTAAACATACATTTTATTTTGATTTTAAAAATGGCAAGAAAATATTTTGTATCTGCTAACTGGAAATGTAATGGTACCAAAGATAGTATAAAAACTTTGGCAGACAGTTTTAATACAGTGGACTTTGACCCAAGCAAACTAGGTATATAAAAGAAATATATTATATTTTAATACATAATTTATATAATGTAGAAAATTTAAATAACAATATATATTATATTTTGCCATTCATTTTATCTGCACACGTGAACCCATATGTTTATACATATATCTTAATGATAGTGCTACTTAATATTAATCACCGTTATGACCCTACATTGTATATTTATAATATAACAATTTAAGGGGGTTATCGCTTATTTTTTCATGTTCAAATGATTTTGTATATTTACGTCTATTTATGAAATCGCATTAGCATTATTAACTGAGCAGTGTGTTTCCCACATTTGCATATATGTATATAGTATATATTTTTTCCAACTATTCATGATATCATTATATATTTTCTATATTTGTTTACAATTTATTTCCTAACCAATTTCAGATGTCGTTGTATTCCCTGTAAGCGTACACTATGATCTCGCTAGAAACTTATTAAATAAAAAAATCGGAACTGGTATTCAAAATGTTTCAAAATTTGGAAATGGTTCATATACTGGTGAAGTTAGTGCAGAAATTGCAAAAAACTTAGACATCGAATATGTTCTAATTGGCCATTTTGAAAGAAGGAAATACTTTCATGAAACTGATGAAGATGTAAGGGAAAAATTACAACAAGCTATCAAACATAATTTAAAAGCGGTTGTATGTTTTGGTGAATCACTAGAACAAAGAGAATCCAATAAAACTATCGAAGTAATCACAAAACAAGTAAAAGCTTTTGTTGATTTAATTGAAAATTTTGATAATGTCATATTAGCTTATGAACCTATATGGGCTATTGGAACCGGAAAAACAGCCACACCAGAACAAGCACAAGAGGTTCATAAAGAAATTAGAAAAATTGTAAAAGAAATATGCGGCGAAGCTCAAGCAAATAAAATCAGAATTTTATACGGAGGTAGTGTTAGTGTTGAAAATTGTACTTCATTAATTAAACAAGAAGACATCGATGGATTCTTAGTTGGAACAAGCTCATTAAAGACCTCGTTCACCGAAATTATAAAATCTGCCATGTAAAAAATAAAATAAAACACCAAATGTATAAGAGGAATGCACTAAGAAGAAACAAAAAAAATTAAATAAAAAAATAAAAAAGATGCTACTAACACGCATCAACTATGGCGTTATTTTTTCCTATTTTGTCAATATTATAATTATATGTATGTATATATTCGTTCTCTATTAATTTGTAAAAATAATATATCCTTTTAAATTTACATTCATAAGTATGTTACTACATATGACTTTGCTAAAGGCATTTGATATATATGCATTTTTGGGGAGACGCATCTCACATGTTATGATTTACATTCAAAATGCTTTTAATTCATGTAATGAGATTTTCTCTATATTTTAGAAAAACAAAATAATCAACAAAATTAGACACGTATAATAATATTAATAATACATGGCTAGAAGTTTTTTCCACTTAATTTTTTAATATAAATATGAACAAAAAAAGTAATAATAAATAAAAAAAAAAATAAAGATACTAATAAGATAATTAATAAACAAGTTAACTAACACATATAACTGTGACAAAAAATAAGTTCAAAAAATAATTTATTTTAAAAAAAATGCCAAATTGTATGTTACAAAAAAGAAAATAATAATAACTAATAATAAACAAACGCTTTTTTTATTTTCTTATAAGGTTGATTTATTTTTTTGGATAATTTTAGATATAGATGGTAATAGGTCCTTTGTATGTGTAATGTTTAGATATTTTTTTAAGGTTCCCATAATTGTATATGCGGCAATATATTCATCAATTTGATCCATGTTTATTCTGATTTACATAAATAAAAAAAATAATAAACCATTTTAGGAAATTGTTATTATGAATGTGCATATATATGTATTCATATTTAGGGGATGTAACTACCTGTTTTTTATTTTTTCGTTGATCACACGAATGGTTGTTAATTCCTTTATCTGATTTCCAATCTGTCAAAAAAATATTGTCAATAAATGTAATATTTAAAACCATGCATAGTATGAACAAAAAAATAATAAAATATGTTTTGAATAATTGAATATATAATAAGATATTTTTCATTTTTGTTTTTCTCCAATGTTTTACCTCTTGAAAACTATCCGACTTATTTAAATTTAAGCATGTGGATATGGACTTTATAAAATATGATTGCGTTTTAATCTTAAAAAGAAAAAAGGAAAGGAATAATGATAGATAATAGACAAAATAATTAGAAAAATAAAAATCATATAAATTCAAATATACGATTGACCGGCTTGTATATGAAGAAAATAAATGATAAAAATAATATTAATATAGATATATGCTAATTAGTTGTACCTTTGAATTCATGGTATTCATATGCGGTATAATTTGATTTATCTTGTCGATTTTATAAAGGTTCATATATGCTTTGATAATTTTACTTATAATTTCCTTCGATTGTTTATTTATTATTGATTCTGCTTTTTCAAAGGGGTCCTAAATTAAGAAACAGCAAACATATAATAAATAAATGAAAAATGCTATGCAGTAATTTTACTAGTTCAAGCACCACAATGTGTAAGAAAATGGCTATATACATAGGAATATCTTTTTTCTCGTTAAATTATATAATTTACAAAATTCAAAAATATGCATATGCATATATATAGACACATTGTATTACATTTGAAACCTTAGATATCTCCATATTCCTTTGGTACATATTTTTTATAATGTCCACACATCGAAAGTCGACTTGGTTTTTTCGAAGATCTTTTAATTCAGATTGAAAAATTAATAGAACATTTTTTCTGAATTGATAATATTTTTTTGCATTTATATAATGATCTTTCCACTTTTTTATAACATTAACACATTCTTCAAATTTGAGCGAATTTAGTGAAATAATAGATGCTAAAGATATTACTGAGTTTGCTGAATCTGCAGATGTTACAGATGCAACGTTACAATAAAAAGACGTAAACAAAGGCAATTGCTCATATACAATAAAAGATAAAAATTTTACAAATTGTACTATAATAAATATATTATCAGTTTTTAAATCATTACAAATATTTACAAACATATTAATCAGTTCAACCTTTTCATAATTCATTAAATTATTATATAATATTTTATTGCTCTCATCAAATGAATTTTTACACTTTTTATCTGAGTATCCATTTTCGGGCTTGTTAAGAAAATTTTTAAAATTATCCAATGATATACCAAGACGAGAAGCATTTTCTATAAACATTTTTACAAAACTGTTTATGTATGGATTCTCATACATGTTGGTTTGACCAAAATTATTCCCTTCCATCGAACATTTTTTATTTTTGTATTCATTATACGATGATATAACTATACTAGAGTTATCATTTTTTTTTCCAACATCTTTCTTTTTACAAGTATTTTCAATAACATTCTTTGATATTTCTAAATTCTCTTTAGAAAGCCCTAATCTTTGCATAGACGATATCGATTTTATGTCGTGTTTGTGCTTATCTGTTTGTGTTGTACTTTGCTTAGAATATTCATTAGGCATATTTGAACTATCAATAGAATTATTATCATCATTATTGTTACTGTTGTAATCGTAATTATTCAACCGATCACCATTACTAAAATTGCTTACATTGATAGAACAATTATTACAAATATCAGTATTATTTTTTTCAGATACTTTTTCGCCATTATAGATTTTTTTATCTAAATTTGGATTCTCTTTAAAAATATTTTTATAAACATCTAAACATTTTTCAGATGTATTTACCTGATTTTGTTCCAGGTTTGCCATTTTTTGATTCTCAATATTTTTTTTAATTTCCTTCATTTCTTCAACCAAATTAAAATACATAATTTTATATTTATCTTCTCCTTTCTTAATTTTAGATAATTTAGTATGCTCTTTTTCCATATTATCATCACTACTTTTTTTTTCATCATATTTATTATCATTATCATCTTCATCAAATATTGTTGTTTCAGTGAGATCATTTTTGTCGGCATTACTTCCAATATCTTTATTTGATTGAATCAATTCATTTAATTTTTTATTTAACAATATTTTTTCCTTTGCTTCATTTTTAATAAGGTCTTTTAAATTTTTAATTTCCTTCTTTAATCCATTAATTTGGATATTATAATATTTTGATATATCTAAACATTGCTTGTCTATAAAATTTGTATGCTTTTTATTTAACACTTGTTTGATAATAGCTTTAGCATCCTTTTTACAATTCTCTATTTCATCTAAAATAATTTGATATTGTTTTTTTAATTGATCTATTTCGTTGTCTTTATTTATTATTTTATTGTTTAATGCATTGACTTTATTTTTATATATATTAATTTCTTTTTCATAGTTTATATTTTTTTTAGACAACTCACTTATTTTATTGTTCAAATTTATTCGTTCCTTATAATTATGTTTTTTAATTTCATCATTTTTTTGCACTATTTCAAGTTTTAATTTTTGATTTTCTTTATTTAAATTATCAATTTTTTTTTCAAATTCGCTAATATTGTTTATATCACTTAACAAACTATTCATTTTATTTGTTTTTTTATTATTGTCATTAATTAAATAATAAATTACACTTATACAATTAGATAATACATCTTTCCATTTTATTTCTTTTTTTTTATTACAATCAGCTTTTTTTATCTCAATTATTTTTTTAACATTACTCATTTTTAAATGCTTATTCAGTTTGTACAACTCTTCAATATCTTCTTTATCTAAAATTATCATTTCATTATTTATTTCGGTTGTTTTCAATTTTGCATCATCCATTATTTCTTCACTTGACTCTGTTTGAGTTTCGTGTTTTCCAATTTCTTCGTTTGTTCCTTCTTTTTTAAACTCATACTTTAATAGTGCATTATTAACATGATTATTACTAATAGACACGCTAGTATTCATATGATCACTATTACTAACCCTAGAACCGCTTCGATAATGTCCCTCTTCCTTCTTAACATCATCAATTGCTAAACAATTGTTACCTTGAGTTGATAGCATATCAGCATTGAAATGTTCCGTTTGATTTTTTATTATATTATTTGTTTCGCCATTTACTTCAAAATTTATTTCTTTATGACTTAATATTTTTTCAATTACTTCATTTATGCTACCCTTAATTTGTTCTTGTATGTATTTAGCTAATGTCTCTTCATTTGTGTCTTTACAAAAGGTATCTTTTTTTCCTATCTCCATGTTTGCTTTATTTTCACTACTATTATTACTCACCTTAGCATAATCGTTTAAAATTTTATTTTTTATTTCATTCACATTAATATTATCAAAGCTTTTTTTCATAAAATCAATCCAGTATTTTTTTGTAACATCATGATTATATCCACTACTATTTTCATTTTTATTAATATCAATATTCCCCGAGCTATGAATATCAAAATTTTTGTTATGATCATCACTTTTTGATTCTTCCATATAAGGACTTTCCTTATAACCAAAATCAGCAGTTTCACTTAATCTATTTGCAATATATTTATTTAAAGGAATAAAACTGCCATTTTCTGAAATAATAGATTTATTAAATGTATTATTCTTTTCCATATGATTCATCATTTTTGAATTATTCTCTCCACCATTTACGGAGGAATAATTCGTAATATCATTTTGCTTGAAAAATTGTTCTGACGCATTTTTTTCGTAATTTTCTAATTTATTAACATTTTCTATATTGTTTATTAGAAGAGGGTTTAAATTGTCTATATGAAAATTGCTAGTATTCATTTTATTTATCATATTTCCTCCAAATGTATTATCATCATGCATTGTTATATACTTATTTGTATAATTCGATCTTCTAAATGAATTATTTTTATTATCATTAATATATTTTTCAATATTTCTTATTTTACTTTCATATGATGAATTTCTAAAATTTTCATTTCCCCCCTCTGTATCAACAATTGGATAACCACTTTTAAAATCATTATTTGACATAAATTTATTATTATAATTTATATTATTTATGTTATTTATATTTTTATATATATCGGTATTTGTGTTATTTCCAATTATATTAGTGTAACTTTTACTTCGATTCATAGGAATGTTATTTATATCGCCATCCTTAAATTGCCATTGGTTTATCATTGCCGAGGTATTTGGAATAAACTTCATACTACCAAAATTATTGGGATTATTATAAATATCGTTATTATAATTATTATTATTTATATTCCCTTCATTGATTATATCATTATAACTTTTGCCATACATCGAAAGTCTTTTATTTAGTGGTATTGTGTCTATTCTATCTATTTGATCATAATTATCCTCATTGGTATTAAAAAATGTTATATTTTTACTTAATGCATTATTTTCGTTTATACTATAATATAACATATCACCTTTATATTTTTCAAAATCTATTTCACTATGATCCAATTTGCTATATTTCGGTTCTTTAAAAAGGTTATCTTTAAATGCAGTTGTATTCATTATATTAAAATTGTTACACGAAAATATTTTATCTGTAAAACTTACATCATTATTATTTACATTCTTTTCATTATTAACTTTTTCTAAAATATCCATACCATTTGCATTGTTCGTACTTTTTCTCGACACACTTTTATTGCTACTCAATTTTAAATCACGCTCTTTTAGCATATCATTATACTCTTCTTCAGTTTTTATAAAATTATATTTTTTAGATGTAACACTAACTCTTTTAAAAATATCCAACTCGTCTTTATTATCATTTGTATTCATTTGATTAACATTTATTATATCATTATTACTATATGAATGAGATCGCTTTTTTGAGAAGCTATTATCCTTTATAATGTTAAATGCATTTTCTTGAATTTCTGGGCGTGATGTTTCTTCAGGTTCGGGTTCATCACCATTCTCTTTTGTGTTAATATCAAATTTGAAAGATTCATAAATATTTTCCTTCGAATAATCCTTATCATTCTCCTTATTAAAGCTAGATGTCTTGTTTTCTAAATTATCCTCTTCATCATTTAAACTTTTATTTTCTGTTTTCCCTGCTAAATAATAAGCTATGAATGGAGTATTTCCACTAAAATCCTCTTTGTCGTCTTTTAAATTTAATGGAGTTTCTAACTCGCTTATGTTCATTTTTCCAGCTGTCTCAAATTTTAGATATTCAAAGTAACTTTTTGAAAATGTTTTCGTAGGGGTTTTGTTTATATTTCCATCTGGTGTATACAATTTCTTCATATCTCCATCTTGCATATACATTTTATTTAAATCTGTCATATTTGCATATATATCATCTTTATTATCACATAAATTATCATCACTTTTAATTCGAGATAAAATAGCATCTGTGCTAGGACTTTTATAAATGCTTTTTTCATCTCTCTGGTTTAGTTCAGAATCATTAGTATTTGTTTTCACGTAATCCATATTATTATACTTATCATTTTCTAACGATGCCCTATTTTCCTCAATTTTATTATCCATAGACTTAAATGCAGAAATATTTGCCCACGATTTTATACCTCGTTTTAAAATATCATCAGATATACTATGATTTGTTGCTATGTCCACAATGTTGCCTACAGTGTTGTATTTGTCTATGTTGGTATGTGTGCCTATTTTGCTAGGTGTGTCGATTTTGCTAGGTAACCCCGTTTTGCTAGGTTTGTCTCCTGTGTCGTATGCCCCTATGGTGTTATTTGTGTCCATTTTGCTAGGTTGGTCTATTTTGCTAGGTATGCTTATGTTGCTAGGTTTGTCTCTTGTGTCGTACTTCTCTAAAGAGGGTTTTTTCTCTCTATTATCCAACATTTTATTATTTGCATTAAAAGAGCACTCTTTAGAGTATCTTCGAATATTTTTAAATCCATATAAATCATATTCATCACTAGTATCACTATCGTCATCATCATTATTATTGTGTTTTTCCTTTTTTTCTGGTGATTTCCTATTAAGAATATTCGAATAATCAAGTTTGCTATTCATATATATACTACTAAACGAATTTAAATTTTTATCGTCATCTAAATAGTCATCCACTAAGTAATTGTCATAACTACTATCATTGGTACTTTTTTTGTTAGTGCTATTACTATTAAATTTAAATATGCCTTTATTTTTATCATTATATTTTTCTTCATATTCGGAATTTTTTTCAATTCCAACAAAGGACCCTCCATTTATACTACCCTTTAATTCATCTTGCTTTTCTTTTATTTTTTTATCGTTCCTTCTTTTTAATATATCATCTATTTTCGTACTAGTTTTACATTTAATGTATTGTAATGAATTACTACATTTGTCTCGAAAAAACTCATCATCACTCATTGTTATTATTATTAGTTATGTCAAAAAATCTATTCATGTTTTTCAACAATATTATATTTTTTTTGAACAATGATGAAAAAAAAGCGAAAAAACGAAACAAAATAAATAATAATAACTGGACAGAACCAGTTTTTTTATAACTATATACATAGTGGTTATTTAAATATATGCCACTATATTTTATTGTCTTTTTTTTATTTATACATATAGATATTACAAATTAATACTATTATTTCTTTATTATTTATATTCACTCGTCCATTTATTTCAATCACGCATTCATTTTCCAAATTTAACAAAAAAATCGTATATTAATAAGAATATGCTAAATTTCGAGACTTAAAAAAATAATGTGTATTCCATATTTTTAAAAGAAATTATTCACACACATAATGCAATATATTTTTTTTGTAATATTTACAGCTAGTTATTAGACCAATTTATTTTTATATATTTTTTTCTCTTATCTATTATTTTATTTATTTTGGTTGTATCAAATGAAACAAAAATTATATACAGAAACATACATTAAAAAACAAGAAAGAATGAAAAAGCGCCTATTATCTTTTTTATTTTATTTATATTTATAGTGGCATTTTACCATTAAAAAAAAAATAAATAAAGTACATATGAAGAGTATTTATAAAAGTATACATATATGAAAGCGTATACACTATGTATATCGTATATAATACACATTTATAAATAATAAAATTTAACACATCAAAATATTCTTGAAAATTTTTATATATTTCTTCAGAGAATATTCAAAATTGTGTAAAATTATCAAAGGCCTCCATATATCAAACAAAAAAATACAATAATACATATGTATCATAAAAGTTAAAAATATAATATATTTAACAAAAAAAAATGTTAAAAAAATATGTAAATAATAACAATAAAATTAGAAACATAGCAGTATCAATAATAATACATAAAATGACATAATAAATACTGCCTTTTCGTATACTTATAATGATTGACTATTAAAAAAACTTCCATTGCGCATACACTAAAATAAAGAACAAAAAAACGGAAAAAATTATATAAATGATTATAAAAGCCGACTATTAAAATATGTTATAAAATAACTTATTAATATATAAATTTTTAAACTTTATTTGTCCATAATCACGTCTTAAATGTAATATTTAATTACATATTTTGTTGATTTTTAACTGATATTATTTTTGTTAAAAATTGCGGTTTCTACTTTTATAATATATTCTTTATTTATTGATCTCTCAATTAAGTCAAAAAATAAAATATCGGCAATCCAATAGCATAAAAATTCAATGCATTATATTTTATGAAAAAATACCATTTTCTATGATAACGGGACGGAAAAATATTAAAAAAAAACTCTATGGAAATATCCATACTTTTATAAAATATATTATTGGACAAGCATTTTTTTCTAAATGGTATCCGAATTTGCCGTCATAACTTTCTTCGCAATTTATTCTCTTTATTTGTTAGAAAGCTAAGAGGAAAATATGTATATACAATTTAGTGTTTGTCTTTTTGCCCCAATTTATTTCCTACATAACGAGACACATAAAATTTTAAGAAATTTCCATATGCTCATGTTTTTCGACAAAGATACACACGCACATACATATATATATACATGTGTATCCTCATATGATTCTTTTTACATATTCATAATTTAATTTACAATTTTCAAAGTTATCCAAAAGTATTCATAAAATAAATTCAGAATAAAAAAAATATAATATATAATACACTAAATTATATAATAACAGAATGCAAATAGTCATATGTTCAACTTAATAAAATATTCACAAATGTATATTCATTAAAAAGAATTTGACAATAGTTAAAATATTTTTCATTTTGGAAAAAGGTAATATATTCAAAACTAAACATTGATAATCAATCATTAAGGAAATAGACATTAAATTCATGTACTACATGAATCTACTATAAATATTTCAAAAAAAATTGTATCATATGCAACCAAAAATTTTTCTAAAACATATAGCTTAAAAAATATATATTTCTTATCTTTATATGTATCTCCATACTTTTACAACCCATTAATTTTCCTTTTGATCAACGAGCTGTATCAGTATGGGGCGAGAAAAATTTTCTTCATATGAATTCAAATGTTCTGGAAGTATTGGTTTTTGAATTACTTGTATATAACCTAAATTAGCCAAATGTAAAGTAATATAAAAAAGAATAGATATCTCTTCCTTTGATTTATCATTTTTTGTGATTAAATCAAAAAATATATAATTAATTTTTTTTGATAATTTTTTATAAACTTCTAATAAATCCTTTGCAATTAAATCAAAATCTTGTTTTAAATTTATATCAAAATCTATGCTTTTATCTTCTAATATTACACTCTCATTATCTTTACTAAATATATTAATAAATTCGGAATTTGAATTTCCAGCCAAATCTAAAGAAGATGAATTAAATTCCCAATTTAATTTTTCGTTTAAATTATGGATATTTTGTACATCATCAACTTTGCTCACACTTCCATCATCACCATACAACACTAGACTTTTGGATATCTGGCTATCCATATGTATTCTAGATCCCATATCATCTTTAAAGTTTAAATCATTTAAATTTAAATCTATTGGATCATTTTGTGTCATTGATAAATCTATACTAAATTTGCTTTTAAACTCGCTAGGAATAACATGGTCTCGGTCTAATGGGAAACCATTAAATTGTTCTCTTACTTCTTCAATATTTAAAGAATTGTTTTTCATTAATTCTTCATTATTTTCAAATGACAAAAAGTTACTAGACAATGCACTATCATTCTCATTAGATATAGCATTTCCATCAATATTATCTAAACATTTTCTAATATTAAAATTATCTAATATATTTTTATTTTCATATAAATATGTTGCATCATTTACACTATAACTTAAATAATTTTCAAGTACATTTTTTTTTTCTTCATAATCTAATGATTCATATCCAAAATTTATTTCCATTTTATATATTGGCTTTATTTTATCATTATTTGATTGTAAACAAAAATTTTGAAATTCACGATGCTCTCTTTGAATTTGTTCGTTTATTTCATTATTTATTGTATCAATCAAAAACTTTTTATAATTAACACTTTCATTTTTTAGTATACCTCTCATTACTGATTCTTTTATCATATAATTTTTATCAACTATTTGTTTTTCTAATTTACGTTTTTTAGATCCTTGCATAGTATCACTTTTGTTTGACGTTGAAACGTCTAATTTGTTATTATTAGGATCTTTTCCTTCCAAGGCTAATTCATTATTTTTATTTTTGTCTTTTTCATCATCAGAAATATCCATATCAAAATCATCTTTATCTGAAGAATCACCTTTTTCTTTTCCTTCCTCAGGAATAGCCAAGGATTCTTCTCCTTTCTTTCCCTTTTCTTCTTCACCTTCACTTTCGTCTAATCCGAGTAAGCTATTCAATTTTTTAATAAAAACATCATCATCCTTTTGATCAAAATAATCAAAATTCTGATATGCTTCAAAATTTAATCTATTCAAATAATTAGCTTTTTGTGGGGTAGCTTTTTGTTTACGAGGACTAAACATACTACCAACCATTACATTACTCATTGCATCAATGTCACCAAATTGGTTATTAATTCTTTGTGAAAAATTATTCAAATTGTTTCTACCATCAAAATTATTATTATTCATTGAATTCATTCGAATATATGGATTGAAATTATACATATCGTTTCTATTATTCATTGGTGAATGCATATTTTGAAAAGTACCCGTAAAATTATTATTATATGGAATGTCTTGAAATTCTTTAGATGCACTCATACCACCATTCAAATTGTTTATACCACTACGATCTTTCATATTATTAAACATATTAGTATTATCTGTTCTTATATATGGATTACCACCAATACCATTCATATAATCATTAGATAAATTAAGATTATTCACATTGTCTCCATTAACAGCATTATTGTAAAAGCTCATGGAATTGAATCCATCACTTTTATTAACAGAATTAAATTCTAAATTATTAAAATTTCCTCCCATACTTTTTTCGTTCAATGAAGCATCCAAATTAGAAAACATATTTTTGGGTATCATATTATTAAGTATAGGATTTTCTGCATTTAATTTATCCATATGATTAAAAGACTCTGATAAAGATCTGTTTAAATTTAATCCATCTAAATTGTTTATAGGTGTACTATGTCTAGAAATAAATGAACCTTCTAATGCCTTTTCTAAATCATGATAATTATTATTCATGTTATTATTATTAGTAGTATTGTCATTATCAAAATTAAAATCATTAATACCAGAAATATCCATAAGCATCTGGTTATTCATTTCACTGTCATTTAAATAATACCCATTGTTGGGCTCTGTTCCAGCTATACTGATTTCATCAGCAGCCAAAGAAAATCGGGATTTTCTTCCTGTAAAATCGTCAATTATAGATGGTATTGCTTCATTTAAACCGATCGACCCTCTCTTTATATTAAGAGGTGTCTTACTTAATCGCCTTTTATTACCACTACTATCATCACCATTATCATTTTTTCCAACTTTTCTTCTTTTCAAATCCTTGGAATTTCCTAATTCGTCCACATCTTGATCTTTATTTTTATACAAAGACAATATCTTCCTTTTTAATAAATCATAATCTTGGCCAACAAAATGAACCTTTTTCTTATATATATTGCACACACCAATAAATAAAAATGAAAATGTCTTTATTGTCAAACTATTGTTTTCTATTCCTTTTAATATTTCATTACATATTTTATTTAAATCACAACAAACCATAATATTCTTTTTTACTTTATTCTTATCAAAATATGCATTCCATGCATAGCTTAATGAACTAT
This sequence comes from Plasmodium chabaudi chabaudi, assembly GCF_900002335.3. Classification (NCBI taxonomy): domain Eukaryota; phylum Apicomplexa; class Aconoidasida; order Haemosporida; family Plasmodiidae; genus Plasmodium; species Plasmodium chabaudi. The sequence continues at coordinate 302,435 of NC_030113.2, forward strand.
TTTTAAAAGAATTTCTATATATGACAAGTTGGTTATTGGAATTGTTGTACTGCTCCGTGTTGCCTTCCTCCCTCTCCATTATGCTTCGACTCCTTTTCATACGGGGTTTCAGCATATCATTCCATGCTAATACTTCCATTTTTTTTTATTAAAAAAAAGAAATGTAACAAAAAAAAAAAATTAAAAAAAAATTTAAAAAAAAAATAATTTCTTAATAATTCGTCTTTTTTTATTCATTTATGCAAATTTCAAAACGCATTAACATATAATCTTCATAACTATTCATAATTTATTCTTAATTAAAATTCAAAAAATATTTTTAAAAATTAAATTTATAAGAAAAAATCATATATATCTCATAATGCATACAAATTGGAAATGCATTGATATTTAAAATGGAAAAAATATGTAAAATATGCTGCCATATATAATATGTATGTGCACGCAAAAAATTTTTAAAAATACACATGCATACATATATATATATATTTTATTTAAATGTAATTATCTTTATAAAATTATTTGATAATGTTTAATAATATTATTTTAAAAAAATATGTAAAAATATTATAGGACGCAGTATACTAAGTGCTATTATTTATCTTTGTTTCTCTTTCTCCAATTGTATTTCGTTTTTCAGGTGCATATTATATATAAAAATTATAAATATATTTAAAGTAATGTTAAATTGTATCATTTAACTGCCATATGTTTGTTTGGCAAAATATCAATAAAATTTTATCCATAATATGTATAGACATATTTATATGCAAGGAATGCTTTTCACAGGTTGCATATACTTATGTGTCGTATGCCAAAGTTAATGGAAAAATTAAATGGTTATTTGATAGCCTTTCATTTTATATGCAAATTATAACATTATTGAAATTATGCTTTGGAAATATTAAAAAAAAAAATATTATTATATTGTTTATTCGCAATAATACAGGATACAAATTATACAAATGTATCTCGATGATACGAATTAAGCACATATATTTATTTCATAAGTAGCTTCTCATATAAATGTACACAAACAAAAAAAAAACTATATATTTTTTTTTATTCATTTGCATATTTTTAAAAAAAATAAAAATACGTCCATTTGTACTTATTTTTTTTGTTGAGACATTTATCATTTCAAGTATTTAAAAATTTGTAAATATATTTTGGAATTTATAAAAGCATATTTTATAAATAAAAGGTTTAAAATTAATTAAAATTGTCTATATGCCAAAGTTCGCAAATTAAAAAAAATTACGTATAATATTTTTTTATTAAAGCTAGCTAAAATGAGTAGTTGCATTGCTTATATTTTTTTTATCGTCTCAATATATTTTTCGCTATTTTCCCAATTTGTCACACATTGTTATTTTTATTTTATAAAATAAAACTCTACAGAGGTTAATAATATATTGCATATTTAAAATTTTAAGATTATAAAAATGTGAAAAATTGTCCTAAACATATAATATGCAAATAATGATACATGTGGAAAATACCACTTATATAAGAATATCATGCAAGTGTAAATATTTTTTTGCCTTTTTCAAACCACTCTTATCGCTCATTCCTGTTGTTAGAATAAAAATACATTCTGACATATATACACAAGAAATAACCTTTATCTCTTTGTATTTCTATATATCCTATAATAATTTAATGATGCGTTTTAAAAAATCAAATAATTAAAATAAGAAAACTATAACTTTAAAGTTAAACCTTTTAAATTACATAAAATAAAGGATTAAAAATATCTTTTCCATTCTACTTAAATATATGCATATGTGCAAGCTGAAAACATTTTGTATGCATTTTTTATAGATATGGAAATTCGAATGTATTCCTTTCAAATCGCTTTTTTTAATCCGTTCTTTTAAATTAATTTTTTTTTTACGCCATTATAAATATATATACAAATTGAACAAGTTACATGCATATTTTTAACTCAATAATTTTTCATTAAATTGATTTATTATTATTTTTTTCTTAAATTCGTTAATTTTTTTATTGTGTTTTTCTGTTTTTTATTATCCTTCTTCTTGGAATAACTATTGAATACTTCTACATCTGATTACCTGGTTTCGTTATTATTTCTTTTTTATTTTAATCCAAATAATGTAATTTATGTTAAGGTTGAATTTTACATTTGATGGAATAAAATAAAAAGAACAAATGAAATAAAAAATATAAAACTTTTTTAAAATTAATCTACAACAAACAAAATTAACATAAATTTATAATATATAAAAATGAATGATACACCAAAATATATTTATATATCATATCGAAAGGTTTATCTTTAAATGCCTAGCGTTGTATATAAATTATGTTTTCTTGTTTAACCACATTCTCTCATAGTGCCATACACATACTCCAAAACACATATACACAATTAGGAAGCATATATGGCAACTTGTTTAAAGCACTCATAAATATGTATTACAAATAAACATTTATGTTTTGCATTTCAAATGAATATACATTAATATTATATAAGCATTCCTATTTTGGAATCCACGTCAATACATATAGATAGAAAGAGCAAGAAGATATAGGGCAAGAACAAAATACACAACCCTTGTGACAAAACAAATTATTTTGACTACATTTTTAGTGGTCATTAAAAATAAGCGAAAAATGAAAAAAATAAATGAAATTATTTTATCTTTTTTATTCGCGTTACATTTTGTAAACTGTCTTAAAAGCAACTTTAGGAAAAATGCCTATATCCTCCACTCCCCCAATTGGACAAATGTAAAATAAATAAAATATTTTCGCACATCCATAATCATTTATATATCCATACATTACATAATTATTTCACTTATTTTATAGGATTCCAAAACCCGTTTCAGAAGATGGAATAGCCAACAGAATAATAATGTACTGATAAAAATTAAAAAATAATATAAATATAATGCATGATTTCATTTTAATATATTATGTAATTTAAATGAAACATATAAAAGTCAAATACTTACTTTGTTTATGTATATATGGTGTAAACTAATTTTGTGGGAATAATTTTATCCGTAGTATTCTGCATACTCTTTTCATTTGAATGCTTGTTTTATAATGTTGTATTTGTGTATATATACATTTTGAATAAAAAAAAAGAAAATACAAATGAATTAAAAGAAATAATAAATGAAGTATACAGAATGAAAAAGATAAAAATAAAATAAAACATATATTGCATATAATACTTACTATTTAATGCTATATAACTAAGTATATTTCAAATTTCTTTCTATTAAAATGCATTGAATATTTAAATTGAAAACGACTAAATTAGAATTCCAGCAATTTAATTGAAGACAACAAATCAATTGAAGACTTATATAACGAAAACATCTCAAGCCAAAATAACCTAAAAAATTTCTCCAAAGACATACATGGTAACATATATATTGATACAAATAGACGTGAACGGCGGATAAAAAGAAATAAACACTTGCTAGCATTATACAATAATAATAATATAAAGGCATCAAATTTCATTTATCCACTATTCATCCATGAAGAGGTATTTAAAAATAAAAATAAAAAAAAAGTGAAAATGTATGCATCTGTATTTTGTTTTCCTATATATGTCCAAAATTATTGCAAAACTTTTCCATCTACTTATTTTTAAATAACTGCATATTTCAATGTTAATAGGATATCGAAAAGAAGGAAACAAAGCTAGAAGGAATATACACATTTAACTTTGAAGGGATAGTAAAGGAAATAGAAGAATGCTTAAGATTAAACATCCATCATTTCATGTTTTTTCCAGTTGTAAGGGAAGAAAATAAATCTGTATATTGCGAAGAATGTTATAATGAGAATAGTTATTTTTGTAAAACGATAACTAAAATAAAAGATAAATTTTCAAATGATGTTATAATTTATGCTGACGTAGCTCTCGACCCTTATAATATTTATGGGCATGATGGAATATATGATAATAAAAACCAAGAAATTATAAATGATATAAGTGTTCATACCCTTGTTAAACAGGTAATACTATAATTTTAAATTACAATCATTTACCATGGTTATATAAATATATTTTTTTATATATACCAAAATAAATTGTTTTTCACACACACTTATGCAAAGTATATAAATTCCTTTTTATCTTTTTAATCATGATTTTAGTCCCTTTGTTTGGCAAAATCGGGAGCTGATGTTTTATGCCCAAGTGATTCAATGGATAATAGAATTGAACTTATTAGAAAAAATTTGGATTATTGTAATTTCAGAAATGTTTTAATTTTATCATACACATGTAAATACGCATCAACCCTTTATAAGCCATTTAGATATATTTTAAGTGCTAATTTATCAAAAAATTTTATTAAAAATAAGCAGTCATATCAACACAATTTTAACAATTACATTGATCTTAACAATGTAGATAAACGTAATAAGAAAATCTTTCAATATATGTACATAAATATGTGAATTTATATTTTATAAATTGACTTAACTACCATGCTCTTCTTTATAATGCATACACACATGCACAGCAAATCAATTTCTTCTCGTTTTTTATAAATATATTTATATTTTTTTACATCCCTTTGCAGATATAAAAGAAGGAGCAGATATTATAATGGTCAAACCGTCTTTGTTTTACTTAGATGTTATAAGAGAAATAAAAAAAAGGATTGGGGATAATATAAATGTGCCCATAGCTGTTTATAATGTTTCTGGAGAATATATGATGATTAAAAGTTATGTAAAATATTTGAATGAAAATGAAAATTACGAAAATGAAATTCTTACAGAATTATTCAAAAGTTATTTGAGAGCTGGAGCAAATATAATTATTACATATTTTGCTAAGCAATATGGATTATATATCAAAAATTTATATGAAAAAAAAATTCCTATTGAAGATAATAATAGCAATAATTTTAATGTAGAACTAACTTTATAGTTATTAAACAAACATATTTTAACACACTATGTAATAATAGAATTTTTAAATTGTTTCAAGAAATGTCGTTCTTCAATATAAAATCAATTTAAATCATTTGTGCAACTTCAATCATTTGTATTAGTATATTTTTTTATTTTCATATTTTTTGATTATCTTTCATTTGTATTACCACAAAAAATAGTTCAATTTTTATCTCATAAATAAATAATAAATTTTTTATAACACACTCTTAAAAATACTACACTTATGTATTAAAAAAAAATGTGCATATATATATATATGTCTATTGGTACAACAAGAATTGTACTACTTATCATTTTTATTAATTTGTGACATATTCATGTTCATTTCACACATTTATACATTTTCTGATCCCAATTTTACAGATTCAAGATTTGTATCAAGATGATGATTTGATAAAATGTGAGTTGCCAAATAAATTAAGTAGTATAATATACAAAAAACGAAAAAATAAAAACAAAAAGATGTATATATTAAATAATGAAGATCATGTTATATTACCTTCCAATCCAATTTCGGAAGAGTATAAACATTGTATAAATCCAATTGATTTTAATTATGAAGAATTACATGTATATATGGAGGTAAATACTGGAAGTGTTAATGAAAAAAAAAATCAGCAAGGTATTAGTCACCTATGTGAGCATGTATCTTATATGGGTTCAAAGTAAGAATCATTCAACACTCATTATTTATATAAATTGGTTTTTTATATACTCTGTTTTATGCTAATACATTTGCGTTAAATATATTTATGAATGCAAATGTGCATATCCTATACCCATTACTAATATAATTAATAACCCATTTGCCAATGGTTAAACATGCTTATTATTCAATTTAATCGTTTTTTCTAATCATCTTTATATGCACATTATCATTTGCAGGAAAAGAAAAGATATCATAGATAAAAATATCCGAACAAACGCATATACCGATTTTCATCATATCGTTTTTTATATAAGTGTGAGCTTAAACAACGAAATATATAAAGAGAACTCTTTAAGTGATTTCAAATATGATAATTTTATAAAAAATATTAAAGAAGACGATATTGAAAATTATGACATATATACAGTCGACGAATTTAATTATAAGCATAGTATTTTATCTCAGTGTCTTGATGTTATGGTGGATGTTTTATCGGGGAGAGACCAATTTAATAAGGAAAGAATAACAAAAGAAAAAAAAGCCATATTCTCTGAATACAGTATTATAAATACTGTAGAATATAAAGTTAACTCCGATATTATAAAAACATTGCATAGAGAAAACAGGTACATATTTTCTCCCCTTCATAATTATTCTCATTTATATAGTATTCCCCACGAGTTATTTACCAATGTTTTCTTTACCTTTCACTGGCATTAATCCTTTATGTTTTTGTTTTTAAACTTATAATTTATTTTATTTTTTTTTAATAGGCTATCTCATAGACTCCCAATTGGAAAACTAGAATTACTAAAACGTTATGAAGAAAAAGACGTAAAGGAATATTTCAATTTATTTTTTAGACCCGAGAATGTAAATTTATATGTTTATGGGGATGTAAATGCTGATATTGCACAAAAAATTATAAACAGCAAATTTAATAATATAAAATGTACCGATTTAAAAAAAACGGATATAGAATATTTGAATATTTTAAACGATAAAAATACACTCCGATCAAAAAATAAAAATTTACCTGCTGTTGTTCATATGTATGGTGCAACACCAAAAAACACAAGCAACGCAATTTCTTATGATAAGTTAATTGACACACATAATAATAATCAACAAAATTCATGTAATGATAAAGAAGTTCCACAATTCATATCAGAAGATACTCCTAAGATGGGCGAATTGATAGATGATAATATTGCCGATCTTGTAAAATTTAAGAATCTAAAGAAAGAAAACAAAAATGATATTGCTACCGAATTAAAATTCCGATCTTATTTACAAAATAAATATGCCGTAAATTTGGAAGAAGAAAAATCATTAAACAAACCATTAGAAAATAATTTCAAAACTCAATTTGAAATATTTAAATATTCGCTAAATAATGCTAATATAAATATTTTATTAAAAGAAGAAATAAAAAGTATTAGATCTATGGAAGACTTTAAAATATCCATAATAAAAGACATCATATTTTACTGCTTATCATTTAGATTTAATATACATAGAAATGATTTATTTAATAATATTGATATAAATGAATATACAAATATAAATGAAGGTGCCACTATTAGAACAATAGAAATAAAAACAAATCCTCAATCTATTCATAAAAGTATAAATGGTCTATATAAATTTATAAAAAGTCTGATTATTTATGGATTTTCAACAGGAGAAATCGAAAATTATAAAATTAATGAGATTGATTTTGATAACATAGACGAACAAAATGCAGAAAAAAATAATACTACAGATACTACCCATAATAGTAGTAGTAATGATGGTGAAAAAGGCACATCTTCTACATCACAAAATATGAAATTAGGTCATCCTGAAACTTGCACTGACCAAAATGATGAATATATTTTAGATACTAAAATGAATGAAATATATACTGATGAAATTCAAAAAATAATTGACTACAATTCATGTAACAATATATATATGAATGAAAAAAGAGAAAAAAAATTGAAAAAACATATTTTTGAAAATATTACAATTGAAGAAATAAATAATTTTGCTAAAAATTATTTTCAATATTTATTTAATATATTTAATGAAGATACTTCATTAAAACCTAATTGTGTTATTGTTCATGTTCCTAATGCCAATTTTAATGATTTAAACAAAAATGATATTAAAGAATATTTTTATAATAATATATATTCAGATGAACAAATACCTAATTATTCAATAAATATCCAAAAACAGTTATTATCTCCCCAATATATATATCAAAATATTACACAAAATTTACATAAATCAAAATATATCGATCTACTCCATCAAAAACCAAAAGACTCGTCAATTTTTAATTACATACTAAAACAAATTAAACAGGTAGAAAAACCTCATGAAATTCATAATACAAATTGCATATTAAAAAATCTAAACACTGAACCTAATTTTGACCTATTTAAAGAATGCTATAATATCCACAACAATGATAACAAAAAAATAGACCCAATAAACGAATTAAATAATAATGAACTTCCAAAAAGCGAAAATACTAATAATGTTGTCCAGAATATCGAAACCGAAAATGAATATCCTCATGAGGATGTTAAATTGCTGAATTTGAAAAATTATGTATTATCAAATAAAGGTAAAAAAGAAATAGAAAATTATCAACTATTAAATGGTATTAAAGTCAATTTATATAAAACACAAATTGATAAGAAATACGTTTATTTAAGACTCATAATCCCACATAACGATATATTACGAAAAAAATCAAACAAGCTTCAAAACAAAACCAGTAGCTTCGATTTATTATTTTCTATTATATGCTTATTTGAAGGAGGTGAAATTGAAAATATAAGCCGAGAAAATGTTGAAATACATTGCAGCAATAAAAGCATAAACATATACATAGATATAAACGATGAATATTTTTACATCGATATATATACATATAATAAACACGAAAATATTAATTCCGCATTTTCTATTTTAAATAATATTATATTACAAACGAAAATCGAGCCTTCATCTCTACCGAGAGTTGTTGATAAATTAAAAAAAGACTTTTTCGAGTACAAAAACAATTTACAGGTAATTAATACATACACAGAATAAAACCTCGCTTCCCATTTTGTTATTCTTTGCATTGGTTTCATGCTTCATTCTGTTGTATTCATTGTATTATGCCTCCTAAACATCAAATAAATATGTTCACATTTATATCCCTTTTTCTTCTCTTCATTTACAGTCATTTTTATTAGGACAAACGATTTATTACCTATCTGATGGCGCAATAGGAAATCAAAACTTTGACATTCAGGATGTGGAAAAAATTACCTTTGAAACTGTTCAGAGTGTATTAAATAATTTATTCACTGATTTATCATTATTTGAATTAACAATTGTTGGAGACATTTCTAACGTAATTCATTATTATATTCTTCACTACTTGGGTACTTTAAAAAATAGAAATATGGAAGCATATAAAAATTTTAAAGATACAGAACAATTGAAGAATAGTATGCCATTAGAAAAAAATGCACCGTTACAGCAAAGCACCCCAAATAATAATTTTGAAACGGCCCACATTTCTAATAACCTTATAAACAGAAAAAGTGAAAACGAAAACAATTTATTAGAGGAATATAATTTACTATGCCCATTTAAAAACTATGAAGACAAATTAAAAGATGATACATATGTATATATAAAAGAAAAAGAAGAACACGCTGTTTTTTTATTAATAGGAAAAAGTGCAAATAACTTTGGATTTTTGCCAAATGGTGTACATATATCATTATATTTAATTCAATATTTAAAGAAATTATTACATCAAAGGGAAAATGAACACCAAAAAAAAACAGATGACGAAAAGAATAATAAAAATATGGATACAACTATGATCGATTCCGAACTTGAATCTATATCTAAACATATAAATCTCAAAGATTATGAAGGAGAAAGCTTCCAAGAAATTATTAACAACAAAGCAAAATTATATACAAACCCATTATTTTTTAGTATAGTATCCTATATTATTCAATATATATTGAATAGCAAATTTTTTCATCATTTAAGAGAAAAAAAAGAATTAACATATGATTCATCATTTGAATTTATAAATTATGAAAAATATTTTGCTGGATTTTTTACATTATTAGTTCAAACAAATCCACAAGATTTAAATATAGTGAAAAAAGAAGTTTTATCAGCTTTTCATGAATTTACAAAAAATTATTATAATTATTCTGACTATTTAATACATAATGCTAAATTATCATATTTAAATAAAAAAAATAAAGATTTAAAATACTTCATTGATAAAATATCTGGTATGATGTTAACACATTTTCCATTAAAATATAAAAATAAAGATTTATTAAAAGACAATATTATATTAAATAAAATTCAAAAAATAGACATACTTTTAGTTTTATTCATACTATTTAATCAAAAAAAAAACTATCATATATCTTATGGAATATCCGCTCCAGAAAATTTGTGGATCAACTTGTACAAAAATATAAATAAATTGGGATAATAATCTATTATCGATATTTTCCCAATTTTAAAAAAATTATATAAAAAACATAAAAAAATGAAAAAAAAACCTCAAAATAATTAAATACCCTTTTTGAAACTGTCAATGGCTCAATCTGTGTCAAATACATGTGTATATATGCGTCCATGCATATACACATATATGCATTTTTTTTTTCATATTTTAAAATTTATGTTAACTTGCACTTCTTTATTTGTTTAAGTTCATTTTTTTTTCTCATGTTTATATTTTTGTATCATAAATTTTGTATCTTTGTTTTTTTTTGTTTATTTGTTTTCGTAACTAAATTGAGGACCCTAACTCACTAACTGTCACATATAGAATAACACAAATCTAAAATTTCCTTAAAATTTGTAGTGCTAAATAATATATTATAATCAACATTATCATTAGTACAATTTTCCATCGCTAATTTATCAAGCTTTATAATTTCCTTCACAATATTTCCATAGCTCGTTTCTATTTCTTCGTTATAATTCCATTTAATGGGTGCGTAATACCTTGGCGATTCTAAGTTTTTCAACATCCATGTGAAAAGCTGCAAAAGGTTCAAAAAATGAATAGATCATTCAATAAATATATACTATATACATATACACCATGTCAATTATAACGAACCCATGAAAAGGCCAAACAGAAGACAAAAATGCATAACAATTGAAATTACAAGACAAGACAAGACAAGACAATTCATAATGTATTTACCTTCTGGGAGACATCCATAAAGAACATATTTTCGTTGGTAGCCTTCCGAATAAGCATTTTGTTATTTTTAATATTATTTATAAATGTATTTAAATTGTTATCGTAAACTCCTAAATTGTAAATTTGAAATATATAAATAGATATTTCTCTCAATATTTCACCAAACAAAACTATTACTTTTTGATATAATAATGGATTGTCATTCATTTGAATATTTACATTTTTCTCATGTACATAAAATATATAATGATATATAATCGAGTTAATAAATAAATCTAAGCATAAAGTTAATGTGTGTATGCTAATTTTTTTATTATTTGTTATTATGCTACTATGTATTCCATCAATTTCATCATGAATTGTATAAAATATAAATCTAATACTGTCGTTTAAATCTTTATGAGGCACATTTATTAAATCATTTATTAATTTTTCTATATATACAAATATATACTCCTTTATCTTTTTTAATGTAAAAAATTCTTCTTTTTCGCTATCATTTACTTCTACATTTCCAATATTAGAAGCATCACTTTGTTTTTTCATTTCACCATTTTCTGTTTCGTTACCCATATTATCCTGTTTAAAATAATCATCTTGATTATCCATAATTATGTCAGTGTTTTTTACCTCTCCACCATTAGTAACTCTCTTAATTTCATCAACAGCGGTATCGATTGTTAGGCGTTTTTTCTGGGCTTCTTCATCCATATTATTTTCCTTCACACTTTCTCCATCTATATCCTTAGTATTTTCATCATATGCTGTATCATTAATAGAGTCGAATTTTCCACTGCTTTTTCGTTCATTTTTCAAATCTACATATCCTTCAGGTAATTTCATGTCATCATTTTTTACATTCAAGGATTTTTTTTTATGCTCTATATAATCCTCATACATTTTGTTATCATTATCATTCATAATTTTATCTTTAACATAAATCAAAATATTATTTTCATTTTTCTGTACATCGGAAAAACACATATTTATATATCTATCAATACATGCAGACAATTTAAAACCCTGAATAGATAGCAATGTAACAACATTATCAAGAAGTTTAGTCACCTTCATTTTAGCATCATAATTAATATTTTTATTTAACAATGTATATATTTCATGTTTAATTACATGTTTTGTAAAATCTTCTAAACTATCATAATAATTTGAAATGTTTAAAAAAGAACAAAATATACCCAAATTGTTAAAGTTATTTGTTGCTTTTAATATATGAATAATATTTATATATTTATAATTTAACAACTGCTTCCACAAATCTTTATATATATAACTGTTTTTTAAATTTGTTGTTTTTGCTTGTATACCTAGTTTATTTTTAAATAATGAAAATAATAAATTTGCATTTATAATTTTGTCACTAGCTAGTGAAAAGGTTCTTATAGAGTATTCTTTTTTTATTTTATCAATTTCTTTTATCTCTTCTTTTTCTAAACTATATTTTATTTCCCCATTGTTCAAACTTGAAAATATTGTATTTTTATCTAATTCATTTAATAAGAGCAAATTTTTAGTGTCTTCTATATTGGTCATATGATAATCGAGGTCATTTATATTTCCCTGACCCAAATTATTAGAAGTATACTTTTCATTAGTGCATATTTCTTTGTCTGGATCATTTTCTTTCGAAATTAATTTTGAATATTTAACATTTTCATCTTCGTTTCCCTTACCAATTTTATTATCATCATATAAAGTAAAATAATTATTTTTTTGATCAAATATGCTATTGAAATTACACAATGATGTGAGTTTATTTTTTTCTTCTTTATTTGTTTTTAAGTTGGCACCATTAATAGGAGCACCACTTAATAGACCGACATTATAAAAGGAATCTTCATAAATAGACAAGCTTGAATTGATGTTAATTTTTTGAAATACCCAATCAGGTATATATTTGAATAAATTAGATTCTCGAGTTTTGGAATTTAAAAATTGAGTTAATAATTCATGCTTTTTTTGATATAATATAAAATCAGATAAATTCAATGATAATTTTGCATGGAAAAAAAAAGCTTCCATCCATTCTATTATTAACATTTCAGATAATACTGACCTTTTTAATGCCATTAAAAAATTTATTTTTTTTTTTTTTATTTTTTTTAATTCACTCATTATATATTCATATAAAGTATCTATTTTTTTTTGTAATGATGAATAGTTAGAATATATTTCAGACAATAATTTATGTTTTTTTTTTAATAAATTTAATACCCTTACTTTACGATTTTCAATATTTATATCACTTAAAGATTTTTTTTGGTTTGATAAAATATATGCTTCTTTTATATTTATAATTGGATGGTTTCTATAACTACCTTTAGAATGATTTCCTATTAATAAACAATTTGAACACAAACTACAAAAGCATTTCATGCAAATTGTTTCAACTAATTCACTAGGATGATATGGGCATTTACCAAATTGAAAAGGAGATTCAGATATATGTATTCTTTTATGGTTTTTTAAAATTATATTTTTCTCATGATGTTTAATATCACAAATATCACATAAATGTACCTTATCATTATAACAATAATAAAGGGCATTGTTAATTGAACAACTTTCACAAATTGGTATACTTATATCTACTCTTAAACACTTGAATTCGAACTTAATTAATAATAATGGCAATAATTGCTCTGAATTTTTAACTTTATATAAATAACTATATTGTAATCCATTTTTACAACTATTACTACTACATGTTGTAATCATTCCATCCATTAATCCAGACTTAGAAATATCATATTCTGAATTGTTATTACCATTTGAATAATATTTCTGTTTGTTTTTTTTTTCAAAATCTTCCTTTTTTTTATCATAATACAAACTTCTTTCTATTGCAATAGAATCATAATTATCAGGTATTTTATTATTATCTATATCTGTATAATTTGTTTTATTTAATAATAATGTCTTGTTGGGTATTAATTTAAATAAATAAACTTGGAATATCCCATTTGCATTTTGTTCAAAACCTTGTGGATAATTTGTATTCCCAATTATATAATTATATTTTTTTAACTCATCAAAATGTTTCGTGAAATATTCACCTATACGCTCACTTGCATCATTTATTTCATTTGTATTCATTATACTGTATAATATATTGCTCTTTAAATGCTTACTTACTTTTTCAAATTCTTTTTCATATTCTTCATTTACTAATCTATACGCCTTTAAAACATTTATGTTACTACTAAAAAAACATGTTTTCAACATGTATTCATATTTCATAATCATATTATAATCCGTAATTTCACGCACCTCGAAATTTTCTCGAAAAATATTTTTATTTTCATTTTTGTCTAATTTCTTTTTAGCTACTATCCGATTATAAACGCTCTCAAAATTTTCCCTCGGGAAATCGTTCCCTACCGTTTTATTCGTGTTTGTTGTTTCCATATCTATCGCAAAAAAAGTATAACACGCGTATCAATAGTAATAATAACACCGTTTACCAATTTTTTGATAACACTCTATTTGCTCAAACAAAAAATTCCTCAAATCAAACACCTTTTATTTCGATCAATACAGGTATATGTCTATATATGGCTGAAAAGTGGTATTACACTATTTACTATTTATTTATTTTATATCTTTATGTGGCTGACTTTAAAGACATTTTTTCAATTTCCTCTTCATCTATCTTTCGTATATTCGATTTGACTTTTTTCTTCAACCAAACATATTTAGTAAAGCAAATTATGCTATAATACAAAACAGACCAAACACACAAAAAAATAAAATAAACAAACAGTGCCGCCTTAAATTAAATAGACACAAATCAGAAAAAATACAAATTTTTTGCAGCACTTTTTCTCAAAAATATAAAAAATTATTATGAAATAAAATCGCATAAACACAAATACATATACAATTTTTTGACCACACACTTTTTACAAATAAAAATAAAGATACAAATCAGACCTCCTGATTTGATACAATACATCCATCACAAAAAAAATAATAAAATACTTTTTAGTTAAGCATCGTTTTTATTTCTCAAATTTTGTATTGCCTTATAAATAAATAATAACATATTCAATCAAAAAAATATATTTGTTCTAAATTTATCAGAGGCAATAACCCTCTTATTTATGCCATGCATAATTCAAAAAATCAGTATAAGGGGAATAAATAAAAATTAATGAATAAACTATAATACCATTTGTCCCCAATCTTTATAAAAAAAAAATTTAATATATAACAATAATTTCATGCTTAAAGCAATAATTATGATTTTCCATATATTTTTACAACATTTTAATAAAATTTTATATACACATATGAAGTAAAGGTGTGTATTCTCCTGATGACGTTTGAAATGTATTATATTTTTTGTATATTTATACTTTTTTTATTTTCCATTTTAAGAATAATATGTGTATGTATTTCATTTGTGTGTGTTTATACATTTTAAAAATTGGAAAAATACACGTATATTTTTTTTTATATATTTATTTTAAACACACCTTTTATTAAACCTATATTTTTTTATTTTATCATTTATATGTTCCATTTTTGTGTATCCAAAAAGGATAAAGAAAAATTGACTTAATAGCAAAATGCATATGATATTCGCCTTTCCCCACAATTCTCTATAATTATTTTTTATTTTTGTTTCCTTTGTAAATATTATCATATGCATATTTTCTTATGTTTAATTTTAATAACACAAACCTTTTTATTTTACAAAGCATTGTTCCTTATACCTCTTTTTAAATGAAAATTTACATTTTTATTATAATTATTTCCATTTTATTTTTCTCTTTTTTATTTTGCTTATTCATTGTGAATACTATATTTTACACATGCACACACTCACACATACACACATATAAAATATAAAATAAATTCGCAATAAATGTTATAATTTTTACTATTATCATCAAACTTATTCTTTTAAGTAAAAAATATTTTTTTAAAAGTCAAAAATAAACAAAGCTTGATAGTTTCTCCATCTTTATACATGTTTTATTGTTCATGTATTTGCGTAAACACAGTTTATAAATGCATTCTATGAATATTATTTTGCCGTCCTTTTAAATAATATAATAGGGTATTTTATACATACCATATTACTCTTTGCATATCATCGAATTAGTTCGATTTGCCACAAATCCAAATAAAATAATAAACTTAATAATATAAGCAATATTTAAATAAATAGTAATAACTAGTGCGATTGGAAATGATAATACATTATATAATAATTAAATTAATGTGAATATATAAAATAAGTTGCCACACACAATAGCTATTATAATCCTTATAAGCACATCCATTTCTATATATGAATACAACGTGTATATACCAATTATAGTTATGTTTTACTATAGGCATTTATACAACATTTTGCAACTTTCCGGTTGATAAGTATTTATAGATATAACAATAATTCCTTTTTTTACAAAATTGTGATACCATTATAATCTACTTAGAATTTTGAAATATATGCAATTATGATTATTATCCTTTAGCTATAAATCCCCATTAAATTGGGATAATCAGCTCAATATAATAGCTATAATAATTAAGCCTAAATAAAATTAATTTTTATAGATACTTTAACTTTTGCCATTACAGTTATTTATTATATATAACTTTTGAAAAATTATGATAAAATATCTTAGTTCTTATCTTCATAATTATTACAGGTTAAATTTTTTTTTTTTAAATTAAATATTCATTAAATCTTTGACATAGTTATATTTTTATTTATTAACGCATATACTCAGATCATTTAGACCTATGCATAAAATTTGCATGTATATAATGCCATATAAATTTTAGTGTAAGCCCACAATACATAATATTCCATAACTGTATATAAATATATATATGAATTACCGCATTTACGTCTACATTTTATTAAATACATATTTATACACAGAATATTATTAATCTAATAATTCGTAAAGTGTTAACGCTTCCAATTTTTAATACGATTCTAGTTGAAAAAAAAATGACAATCATTATTCATGCATTTTTCACTCTATTTATATCGAAAATATTAAAATAAAAAATATTTATTTTATTTCATAACATTTTATCTTATATTTAATATTTATTAACCTACATTCCCATATTTGCGATAATACAAAATAAGTAATTCGCTTATATGGTATTTTATTCTTTCCAGCTAAATATTATATAATCATTTATCAACTAAACACTTAAAAAATTTATGTAGCAATGCGCACATTCATTATTTATATTTACATTTAATGTATATATGCTTATAGCAATTCGTGTGTTCATACCTATATATATCTATGTATAAGTATATATGTGCAAGTGTGTGTGTGTGCTTATTTATTAATATATTCGTTTGTTTAGTTATGTACTGATTTATCTCATTTATTCATTCGTTTACTAGCATTTTTCATTCATACGAGCTTTACAACTTTTAAGCTATTGCTCGATATGTGATATGTTATTGAAAATAAAAGTAATACTCATAGCACGGGAAGAAAAAACTGTATTTAATAAAACAAATTATAATAAAATACTAAATAAGCAGAAAAAAAACAATGAGTGAACAAAGCCAAAGTGAGGACGAACAAAATATAATAATCGAAAATAATACCAATAATACAAAAAAAAGAAAAATAAGTGATGTTGAAGAAGATGATGAAAGCAGCGATAGTAATGAACATATATATATACCCAAAAAAAAACGACGAAGAAAAATATTAACAATTTTTAATGATTTATTTAGTTGGATTATAAATAAAAATGTGAAAAATCCATCTAAAGAAATTGAAAATATAAATGATGTAAATTTTCTCGATTTTAATAATGTCTTGTCAAAAAACTTCGGAGCAAAAGTTTTATTTGTTACTGATGAATCAATTAGTAAATCAGAAAATTTAATTATCGAAGATAAAGCAGGATGGGTTACTAGAAGAAGAAGAGATGTAGGGCATGAATGGCTAATATTTAAGTTAAAATATCCAAGCATTATATATGGAATAGAATTAAATTTTGAAAATATGGATGAAGATATATGCCCCCACTTATCAATAGAAGTTGTAGAAAATCCCTGTATCGATGACATAATAAAAGACGAGGAATCAATTATTAATGAAACTGATAATAAGGATGTTAAGGCAGTAAAAAGAAAAAGTTATAACTTTCTAGAATCATATAAAATCGATAAATCGATATCTGATTTGTTAGAAAATCAAAATACCCCATGGGTTGAATTATTACAAGCAGACTGTGTCGATTTTTTAAAACAATGTAATAAAAAAAAAATATATTTTTTTAAAATTAATGATCAATCTTTAATTAAACCATGGACACACATAAGAATTAATTTATATCCAGATGGAGGAATAAATAAAATTAACTTTTATGGTGAATTTGTTTCTTTATTTAAAAAACATACTATTGCATCAAAACAAAAAATATTTCTAAATAAACCAGAAAATGGTTGCACATTATTATATTACCAATGTGATGACATATATAAAGGCCATCCAAAAAATATTATTGATTCATATAAAACGGATGGGTTTTGTACAAAAAGATTATTTAATAGACCACCCATAATCTTAAGAACATTAACATATAATTCAATTAAAAATTTTGCTATTTTTAAGTTTGGAGTTAGAGGAGTAATTGAAAATTTTACAATTGATATTGGAAATTATAAGCATGATCATCCTGAAACAGTACAGATCTATTTATTAGATTGTATCGATTTACTTACTTTAGATTTGTTAGAACAAAAAAAAATATTTGAAGACGATGAAAAATTGGTGAAAAAAAAAATTGATTGGTTTCAATTACCTCCTTGTAAAATTAATACAGGCCAAAAAAAAACATTTTATAATTTTAATTTATTAGAATATAATTTTACTGATATTGAAAGAACAGCTACACATTTTAAAATTTCAATTCATCCAGATGGCGGAATATCACAAGTTAATATTATAGGTACAGTCTTATCAATCCCCTCTTAAGAGACTGTATTTTTTTTTTTTTTTACTTTTTTTAGTTTTACATTTATGAAGATATTATTCGATTCTACACGAAATTGGCAAAATATGGTCAGTATTTTCGTGCATAGAATAGCTCCGCTATTTGAAATATAGAAATATTATTCATTTACACATATATTTGTATATGTGGCAAATTGAAAGCTTATTTGTGCAAAAAATAAATAATGAGAAGAGAAAGAAGCTGCACCAATTAAACACTCATAAGTATGAGAACAATCATTATAGAAAAAGTTATCAAATATGAATAATTCCATTAAAAATGTTCTTAATTTTTTTTTTATACCTTAGGACAGTCTTAACAATTATGTATGTAATATAAAACCTTTTAAGAATTAATACAATTTTTTTAGTACTTAAAACATTTTCTTTTTCGTTCTCTATCTTTATCTACAATCTTCTTTCCCCCATTTTTTATTTTTTTTTACAAGTCTATATATATTTTAATTCATTCGCTCATGTCTCCATACAATGAAACATTCGTTTTTTTTTAAACTCAAAATTAAAAAAAATATTTTTTTTGTCACATTTAAAACGTAAGCATATTGCGATAAAATCGCTTCTCTAAAAATCAAACATTTCAAGCATGCATATATCATTTTTTTCTCCATATTATTATTTCTTATTGCACCATATATATCTACTAATTCGTAAGTCCTTATATATAAACTTAATTATTCTCTTCAAGTGTGCAAAATATGGCATGTTTTTATTATATTCATATAGTACACACAAAAATTTTCAATATATTTTGTGGAAAAACGGATATCCCGGCGCATATATAGGCTCATGCTTTTCATTATTATCCCATATAAATGCCTAATCTTTATATTTTCCTATTGTCTATTTTTTTAATAAAATATAGTGATATAAAATAAGAAAAATATACTGTCATTACTGATAAAGCATAATCAAATTATTAAATCCTTTTAACAGTATTATTACGCATTCTTATATTTTTTTCAAATATAAAATTTCAATATATATATAATTTTCGAGTTTTTTGCTGCATATTCCTTTTTTAACACCTTATTTATACTAATTGAATAAAATGAATAGAAAATATAATTGAAATTAATTAAAAATGAAAAACCAAAACGACAAATTAGATAACCTAAAGGACTTAGCACCATTTTATAAGGTGAAATATTAAATAGTTATATATAATCAAAAATGGCTCCAAAAAAATATGTACATGCATCACACTGCTAGTCATTTGTAACATTAAGTATTGTTACACCTTTTTTCGTAATCAAAATATTTTCAGACATAAGCTTATTTTTAATTTATTTTATATTTCTCACTTTAGAAAGACAATGAAAAGTTTAGTGAAAATACAGAGGATATTGTATATTCTGTCAAAAAAAAATTCAATGTTATAAAAGAAAAAGGAGAAAGCACATTTAACGAATATGAAAATACTAAGGTAAACACTTTAATGTACGTTACAAAATAACACTCAAAAAAAATGACAATGAAAAAAGACAAAATATAACTTTATTCATTATTATGTAGAAAAATCTGGAGCTTCTAAACCGAGAGCAAAAGCTTAACAAAATATCTCTAGGACATCAAAAAAATGTAAAAGAAAATGCATCGACATATATATATTCATATATTTATAAATCTTCACCAACAATTTACATACCCAATAATTTGATAAAAAATAATGATGAAAATAGAATGACCAAACACATACTCACTTTTATTTTCATAACTAAAAAAAGGAATATGAAGATCTAAAGTCGAAAAATGAAGGAATATTGACCAAATTTGAAAATCTCAAACATTCAAAATATACTTATCAAGTAATGCTCCAACGAATTAAGGTATCGAACAAATAAAAAGTTAAATCATAACAATAATGGAAATCACAAAATGATTTCTTATTCGCCCATAAATTCACATCACATTTTCCTTTACCCCATTATAACAGAAAGAAAAAAAAATGTTGTATTTTTATTTAAACTCTCTAGAGAGAACCGTAAAAAGTTTAAAAAATAGTGAAAAACAACACCAGAATATTATTCAGTAAAAAACATAAAATCAATTAAATGAGATTATATGAATTATGAAACATCATACATTTTAATATATTTTTTTGTCTATCTCTATATATTTATTCTTTCTTATTTTACCAGAAAAATCACATCAGAAAATAAAAATTTAAGAAAATCTATTGAAGATAAAAAAATGGTAATATAACGATTTTGTTTTACGTATTAGAAAAATGACACATTTACATGATGACGTAATTATGATGATATTCCTCCTTTTGTGCATTGCTTAATATCAAAATAATAAAAATACAAGGTTAATAAAATAACTACTATATATTAACTATTATATGCATATCAATTCGCTACTTAATGAAGGAAATTATTCAAGCTAAAAATAAAAATGAGGACATACTAAAATATATGAATGTCAACAAAGAACATAGTAATATATTAAGAATAAGAAGGTATGAAAATATTACTATCCACGATTTTATTATTTTTTTATTTGCTTCTTCTTATTATATTCCTTAATAGTAGTGTCTATTTTTGTTCTGGTTATCCTAACATAAATAAAACAAGTTCAAATGGAAAGTGAACTATTTTATTATCATTGCTGTTATATCTTTATAGAGAAATGATCAATGAATACAAAAACAATAAATTAAATAATGCAGACATAAGCTTAATGATACAAGAAAAAAGAAAATTCAAAAAACTTTTAATTTATTATTTATTATATAATAATTACTTAAAATTAAGCGCCTCGAGTATTTTCGAAAATGCAAGCAACATATATTCTACAATATCAAAAATGAGAGAAGCAACAGTAAAATAATAATAAAAAAAAATATATTATAAAAAATATTCACATTCAAAACTATATCAATTATTAATTTTTCCACATTTTATTTAAAGGGTGTTACGGATATATATGATATTAATCAGAAGTTTTTAGACATCGAAAATAAACAAAACTTGTTACAAAAAGAAGAAGCATTATCCCAAAAAAAACTTGAAGTAAAAAAAAATATATATTATCACATTTTTATTTTCATAGCATTATGATGATTACATTTTTATTTTATCTTTACCCCCCTATAGGATGCTATTAAAGAATATATCTCTCTGAATAATGAGATAATAAATACATTTTCAGAAGATAAGGATATAATAAAGGAAAAAATTCTTTATGTAAAAAGAGAATAATACAATTTCTATATCTGCCAACGCATTACACCATATTGTTATTGATTATTTATTTTCACTTTATTATTCTGTATTTATTTATATTTATTTTAGGAAAAGGAAAAGGTGTCCGATGATATATATGATCTTTATAAACTTGTTTTCGCAAGGTATTATCTTTAAAAATAAATATTATAATAAAACGTATCTCATTCCCCATTCACCAACAAATATTTATGTGCATACATGTGTGTATAGCAATGAATCAGATTCATTCGTTTCTAATACATTTATTATTTGCTACACCCTTTTTATATTATCTTTCTTTTTTCCTCTACCTAATTTGATCATAATAATAATTCTATTCAGTGAAAAGGAACTAGAAGATGTTAACATAAAATTGGATAAAATTCAAAAATTCTTAGAAAACCAAAATAAATACTTTTATTCAATAAATATGGAGGTACCTATATTTATATAACAATATTTATAAATATGCCAAAACACGTTTATTCGTATTCATGCATATTAACTACTGACTATATAAGCACATAATATAAACATTTTCTTTCGCAATTTTTAGGATAAAATTGAATTCAACTCTAATGAAGATATGCTGCAATATATCAAGAACCTGCAAAGTGTCTTAGAGAAACTTATGATGATAACCCAGAAAAACGTAAAAAAAATATAACAGATACCATTATTTTATAATAATTACATAAATATGTTCAATTCAACATATTAATATTTTTTCCCTTTTTCCAACCATCCCAATATAGAGAGAGAATGGAAATATTAGCAGATCCTACAAGGTATGAATATGATATACACATATTCAAACAAAGAATATTAAAAAATTGAAAGTAATTATGTATGTATTTATTATTTTATCATTGTTGCAGTCTTTGGAATTTTTGGAAATTATCAATTTGTACAAAAATGTAGATTTTCATAAAAACATGTGCAGGTAAATTATTTAATAAATACATATAATACAAAAAAATAATCAGTATGAGCAAGTGATGGGAAATAAACACATAAAATTGGTTTATTATGAAGTAAATTTTCACTTCATTGCTTTTTAGTGATGCATATACACACATCCATATATTTATTCTTCAATTTTTGCAGAGTTAATGATGCTCAAGATCTTGAAAACACCATAAAACTCGGTACAAATAAATTGACTCTCTGTTTTTGCCCTTCTAATATCTTATACAATATAAATATATTTTTCCCTTTTTTCATAAACTTAATAGAATCGAAAATAATAGCAAAAAAGCCCCATTACTGAAATGTGAAAATCTGAAACAGATTTGAAAAAGAATCAAACAAAATTAAAAAATAATTAAAAAAAGTTAAAATAATAATAGAAAGTTGAATCGTCTACATGCGATTATAATCCAATAGGTGAATGACATTATTTAATTATTTGTAAAATATGATTTACAATTTGAGTTTAATTTGTTAAGGGAATCCCCAATTGAGTCCCCATAGCATCTGACTATATTTCACAATTTCATCCATAAAATGTGATTAAAAGTCATATGAAAATAATATATTGTTTTATTTTACACTTATTGAATATCTTTTATATTTTTCATATCCTAAATTCCAAATTATTGAAATATGTACTGTATCGACACCCTTTACGTATATCTAAATTCTTGGACTCGAGAATTTCAATTTTTTCAATTTTTTTTCCTGAAATTGAGATTCCATTAACTTTTAAACTAGCATATGCAACAAAATTTAAGGATGAATAAATCATTTGACCATCATTATTATAAGAATTTTCGCTATAGCTATATGGGTAGTTTGCGCTCAATTCATCTTTATAATGGTTCTCATTTAGTATATCCAATGTATTATTACTTTTATAAATATTATTACTATTTTTTATATGCAATGATATGTTTGCTGATATTGTAGTATTAGTACCTACAACATTTTCGATATACCAAAATATACAATTATTTTTATCATTATAATTTAATTTCCCTATTGTAATATTTGAATTAACTGAACTTATAATATTATGTACTGGAATTTTAATAAGAATGTTTTCATAACTGTTTAGCAATAAATTGCTGTTTTTTTTTTTTTTTATATTATTTAAAATCACATTAATTTTCATTTTATACATATTTTCTGTTGGCACATAAATGACATTCCCTTTCACATTTATAGGAAGTCTGCATCGCTCATTATTATAGTCTAATAAAAATCTGCTCTCAATATTTTCATTCTTCATTACACCATCATTTTGTCTTTCATCATTTTCACTACTCATTTCACCAGATGTTAATACATTATTATCTTCCTTATCAGAATTTTCATCATTTCTATATGAATAACCTTTATCCATGTTATCGATATTATTATTTTTGGTGTTTTGCCTATTCTCATCACAATTGCTATTTTGGATTTTATCATTAGGTGAATTCTCAGGTTTTCCAAAATCGATGCTATCCATACTTGAAGTTTTTAAATTCAAAACATCAGTTAATTGATCTTGAGAATTATGAAAACGGTTTATACTAGTGTCATCTTTGGTACTACCAATTTTATTATTATTTATTAATGAGGCATGCTCAAAATATTGCATAACTGTATATTCCTCGTTTAATGGAACAAAATAAATAGCATTTTGTTCGTTGGTTGTTTTATTTTTTTTAAATAATTTAGTCCAATTAACAGTAAAATGAAGATGACATTTTTTTAAGTCAATTTTATGATTAAAAAATAATTTAACAACGGGTATTCCACTAATTGTACAATTTATAATAACATCCCCTTGAATAGAATAATGTATTATTTTATTAAACTTATTCATAATACAAAAAACATTTTCAATTACATCAACATATATTTCATTTGTTGAATAATATACATTACTTGGACGCCAATAAATGTGCATAGAATCTGTTGAATTTATACATAACCCATTACTATAACTATAATTTATATTATTCTCATTTGTATTATTACCAATAAAATTTGTCTTATTGTTAGCATTATTTCCAATACTATTTATATAATCACTATTTGCGCTATTATTGATAATACTACTACTTCCACTTGTTATCATATTGTATATATTATTAGGTATTGAAGGTAATTTCAATGCTTCATTTAAAATACTTGAATCATTTTTTACTAACGATTTTAATATACCGTTTACAAATAGACTAGGTTTCCCTTCTTGTGTTAAATTTTCATTTATCAAAAAATTAATCACCGAATAATTATGTAAAAATATATTTTCATTTAATTTATTGACATTAAAATATGCCTTTATATTTTTAATTATCTCTTGTATTATTTCAACAATTAAAATTGGATTGTTTTCATCCCTTTTTACTGCAACGAAATATATATCATCTTTTATAATCAAATATATAAAATTATTTTTATACATTTTTTTCATAAAATTATTATTATTTTCATTATTTAAAACTATAAAATAATTATTTAACTCCTTTTTCTTATTTATTATTATATCTTCTATATCACTTTCTAATATATTTATTTCAATATCATTTCCAAAAACATGTTCTATTAGTAGCCTCCCCTCGCCGGTGTATATGAAAAGCCCATCCATTGTTTCCTTTGCTGTGAACTTTTATATTTTTCCTGCATATGAACCATGTAAATGAGGGTGTATGTATTCCTTCACTCTTGCATTATATATATCTCAATTCGAAATACTTTTGTTTTGAGAAATATAGAAAGTGCTGCAATGAAATAAATTAACTAATGCCTTGATCACCCTAATCAAGCAAATTAAATTAATCGAATGATAGTAAATATAATAAATAAACTGGCCGATGGCATAAATATTCACAAATTTTCAATCCTAATCATGCAATAATTATAAAAAATGAAAAAAACGAAAAAAAAAATTTAAATAGGAAAAAAAATAATTTTATTTATATTATTTTTTTTCTATGAAAAAGAAAATTGTCGGGAAAATAAGCGTATTATATAGAGCATTTCAAACATCAAACAAATATGCATATATTCATTGATACATTATTATATATACGAGATAAAAATAACATGTTTCAATAAGACATTGTTGTATCCCTATTTATTATATTTATGCGTTGTATGCAGATTTTCTATGAATCATATTTATTACAAATATACGTGATAAAAAATGGTGTTTATGTGACAATATTCTATATTAAAAAAATACACATATTTAAATAGCCAATAATTCAAACAAAATTAATTTTTTTTTCAAATCATTAGAATAATTAAGATAAATTTAAACTTTTTTAAAGAACACTTTCTTCCATAATATAATACATATGTATGTGACTGTAATATAATATCACTATTGTTACACTATATATAATTTGTATTTTTTTTTTTAATTTTTTAATCTATAATGCTACTTGTTAATTGTACCATACATTCGTTTCTTTTTTCTTTTTCTTTTTTCATTCACATTTTTCCCATTCTCAATAATCCATAAATGTGCTTTTTTCTTATTACGGTTTTTCTTTAATTATTTTTATGCCTACATCATTCATACATCTGTTTTCAAATTGAAAAAAAATATATGCATATAAATTACATACATATTTTATATATTATAATATGTGCTTCACTTTATGTTTCTTTTTAATAATTGTTTGACTATAATAAATGGCTACTTGTTCATGTAAACTTATCATTGCATATATAACTAAGAATGTGGTGTAATATTAATGAGATATTTTCAAAAAATTAAGATGCCATAAAAATGCTCTCAATACTAATGTAATGAATAATACAATTTTTATATGTTCGTTCATTTATTTATTCATTTAATTATTCAGTGATTCATTCACTTATTCATTTATTTATTCTTATTTTTATTCATTTCATCATTTCATTTCTTAATTATTTTTTTCGATTATCATCATGTGAAGCATAACACAGCATAACTATATTAACAAATAGCCATTATGCTTAAGCTTTTTTCAAATCCCATTGTGTTTAATGCTTATTTTATTTTTTCCTTCATCATTTAGTAAAAGA
Source organism: Plasmodium chabaudi chabaudi (assembly GCF_900002335.3). Lineage (NCBI taxonomy): Eukaryota > Apicomplexa > Aconoidasida > Haemosporida > Plasmodiidae > Plasmodium > Plasmodium chabaudi. Next base: position 329,531 of record NC_030113.2, read on the forward strand.
AAAAAATAAACCAAAAAAAAACAAATATATGAGATATTTTGTTATCTCAATATATATATATATGTATAATATGCGTGAGGTTGTGAAAGAGTTTTATGAGAATATACATACTCTTATACATGAACTTACGTCATTAAGCATATTTATATATAATAAATAAACTACTAAAAGCTTGATAAAAAAACAAAATAAAATACGAGCAACTTGATATTTAAAAATATCAGAACATACTAATACAAGAATTGCACTTTTAAGAAGATTTAGCTTATATTATTTGTCCAGTTCATTGAAACATTATTTTTTAAAATTTTGGTGGAGAGCCCTTCTTAACCAAAGAAAAAGAAAACAGCCCAAAAAATATATACTTATACTAATCCAAAGTAAATGAAAAAACGAAGCACACACACATAAATATAGATAGATACATAGGATGAAACTCTTAAGAGATCACGATAACTTGTTTTATGAAAATGAAGAATATGAAAAAATTCGGAAAAAAACTTTATTTAAAATATTATTGTCCGTTTTTATCAAAACGTTGTTCGAGTCCTTTTTACAGCCCTTACTCCCATTCTATATTTTAAATTATTATAACATAGAAGTAAAAGAATTAGGAATTTTATTAAGTTTTTATTCTTTTTCACAATGTATTATGTGCTTGATAATAGGGCTTTTTTCTTCAATAAACAAGAAGCATTTATTAGTATTTTTAATTTTATTTAATTTAGTAGGTATATATTTATTTTACATAAAATTAAATTTTACCTTATTAGTAATAAACAGAATAATATGTGGCTGTAGTTCAGTTTTTGTAGTTGTTGTCAATGCTATAATTAATGATTTAGTTGATACAAACGTATGCATATATTACACATATATAAATATATTCAATGCAATTGGTATAATATTAGGCCCATTACTATCATCCTTCTTTTTAACAATTTTTAATTTTGAAATTATATTAAACTTTAACACATTGGGATTAATATCTTCCTTACTTATTATTCTTACAATTTCGAGTGAGCTACTTTCTCAAAATAAATATAAAACACCAGCCAAATTAGTTCGGGAGTACAAACTAAATCAAGATAACAAAAATGATGATAAATTAGAAGAGAAAGATAATGCTAACACATGGATTACTTACAAAAATTATAATAAACATGGTGAACAAAATAAATTACTTTTAAATAAATACTATAAAAAGGGGGATAGTGAATATGTAAATAATGAATTTTTAAACAATAAAACTAATTATTCAGAAACAGGACGTAAAGGAAATATTTTTAATTATTATAATGATGATATATCAGATAAATCTTATCAACAATTTTTAAGACGATCAGATTATTTATTCATTTCAAAAATTTCTCTATACATTAAAAATATATTTAATAAAATTTTGAGTGTATCACTAACTTATAAATCGAAATGCTTACTTTCCATATGTTTACTTCGATTCTCGGCATCATTCTCATCAAACCTAATGAACAATATTTTTTTTGTTTTTTACAACGACAATGTTTCATCTGGTAATATTTCAATACCACTTCCTTGAAAAATAGTGTGAAATAATCCATTCACCGAATATTTCTTCATTGTGCATGCAATAAATATTGAATTATTTTGTTTTGATTCCTTTATTTTATTTCTTTTCGTTTCATTTTTTCCTTTTTATCAGGTAACAAGCAAATACAAATTAGTCTTTTTGTTTCCTTGAGTGGAATAATAATGATATGCTATCAATATTTTTCCTTCTCATTTATTCTTCGAAATTTTGGATATAATGGTATGAAAAATTACGAAAGTGTGTAAAGAATACTGATAGGAAATGTTTTCCCCTAATATACATGATGCCTTATTGATATATTTTCTTCACACCCAAATTTATATTTCTTCGTGTGAATTTGTCACTTTTTTTATTACTCATACCATAATTCGATGACATTTTTTTTAATTCAGGAACTGCTGTCATAGGGCTAATTATACAGAGCACAGGAGTATTATTGACATATAACAGTATAAAATACTATAATTTAATTTTTCAATATATTAGTATTTGTTTTATTCATTCATGTTCTTATGCTTATATAGAGCCAATTATACCAACAATAGTTTCTCTATTTTTTGATAAAAAGGATCAGCTATTTACACAAAGTATAGTATCATTTTTTCGATATCTATCTTTAACCATATCACCTATTATATACAGTTATTATTATATAGAAAACCAGTTATTTCCTTTTTTTATTTCTTCATGTATGTCTATTGTATCTATTTTTTTTGTTTTTCTTTCATTTAAATATTACGAAAAGATGATTAAATCTACGCAAAATTGATGCACACCATGTCTATTATTATCCTACTTATTTGTTTTTATTTATTTTTTTTAATAATTATTAAAATATTTTTATTTTGTATACCAATATTCCTTTTTTTCTTATCAATGCCTTTCATGCACCTAAATATTTCATTAATGTTTAATTCATTTGTATGTATCATATGTATATTCAGTAAACAACACAATCACTATATACATGCATGTTTTTGTTTTATTCTTTTGCAAACTTTTACAAACTTAAAAAAAATAAGTTAAATTTGCAATCTTTTCTAGATATGTTTATTCATCATAGGATTCTTTCCCCCTTTAAAAGGTTGACAAATTTATAGTATGGCCAAAAGAAAATATACTAATGCTAAAAATAAAAAGAACCTATTGAATATGCTATACAACCAATTTGTATAACTTCTCATATTTTTTCTATGCATACATAGCCATATCCTTGCCATATATTTTTTTTCACATAATACCTAAATGATAAAATCGAAAAAAATATATATATCCTCAATTATTACTTTGTCCGCATTTTCGATGCCACTAATATTTTATTTATTTGTTTTGATATAAAAAAATTAAAAAAATACACACATATACACGAACTTGTAATAGTAAAATTTGAAAAATTTTTATATTTAATAAAGTATCGAAGGAATGTTTTAAATCTTATTATATATGTATTTAAATATTTTAAAAAGACATAAATATGTGTAACAATATGGCATTTATTCATTAAAAAGTATAATGGGTACATTAATAAATTTCACTGATTGAATTTTCATAATATTGGGATGTTATAATCAGCATCAAAATATTTTATTCGTCTAATCTAAATGATATATATATACATATTTTATTATAACCGCTTAAAGTAAAAAAAGAAAGCAAAAATGTATATGGGAATAAAGAAGGCTGATCAAAATGTTGAAAAGAATTATTCTAGTATGACTATGGAGGAAAAGAATAACTTAAAAATACGAATTATGCATGATGCATTAAACTTTTCTCAAAACTTTTCATATTCAAACTATTTAAATTATCAATATTTATCTCAACTATATGCAACAAATATGGTAAGAAAATAAAATGGTTCAACCCAATTCACATCTATATTTGTCATATCATTCATTTATTATTCACACATTCTTCGTCTTTTTCATATTTTTAATTATGATTCTTTGCTTTAAAAGGAGGAATTAAAACATATGGAAAAAATCGTTAATGAAATTAATATTGATATTAACAAAAAAAATGAATTATTTAAGATGGCCCAAGAAAATATCCCTCTATATTATTACCCTCTTAACAACAGTTAAATTAAGACAATAAAAATAGCTTTTACTCATCTATATATTTATACATATTTATGCTGTCACTATATATATTATGTTTAATCGTTTATTACTTTGCATGGTACATAAAAATCGAACAAATTTATACATCTTTTATATGCAGTGTATACTGAAGGAGAGTTACAATATTTTGGAAATTGTATTATACCATATGTTAGAAAACAAGAAGAAATAAACGAAATTCAAAAACAGATGTTTAACGCATACCAAAACAGTGTTATTTATAATGTATTAAAAATATATTCATTTAACTAATTTTTATTATAACAAACATTTATTGCATTTCTAATTAAAGAAGTGTATATTTAAATATTGTTTTCTTCTTATTTTAACTTTCTTAAGGATACCTTTGAATTATGGATAAACGACCTCGAATCATTGAACAAATCTATTATTTTTGAAAAATATAGAAACAAAAACAAGGTATACATTATATATCCATCTACATGTGTACATGGCTAGTTGCACTCTCTCTATGCACACACATTATACGACATGTTTAATAACATCTTTTACAGAATCAACGAATACTTATGAATCGTGAGCTACGAGAAGCAGCCCATGTCAACAAAATTGAAAAAATCAAGAGACATATTAGGAGACATGTATATAAGGATAATAACAACATATATGTAAGTCACACCGAAAATATTCTATATTTAGTAAAATAATTTAAATTACATATTTCTAATATCTTTTCTTTAAAGGTTTCTCAAGAACAAACGAAAGAATGCAAGGAACAACCAAATTACCCACCAAATCACAAAATTAATTTTGATGATTGGTTGTAATTATTAACAATCATGATCATAATAATTTCTTAATTCTCTTACACTCCTTTCTAATGTGATAAAAGCTGAGTATTATTAAAAATTTATTCTCAAAATTTGTTTATAATATAGGATTAAACAAATATTAAAAATAATAAAATGAGCGCATGCCAATTAATACTAAGGACAACCAAAAGTATTAACATAAAAAGTAAATCAACCAAAAAATTATAAAAATCGCAAAATAATAAACAAATAAAACACAAATCATATAATAATAAAAAATTAAATCAAATTTTATATAAGAGAATCGAACAAATTAAAAAAACTTTCATTAGATGAAAATATACTCAAGCAAGTAGAGCATATATTATCTGTGTATTTCATTCTTATAATATATTTTGTCTGAATTTTATTCATTTTATTTATAAAATTCTTTTCTTCTGGTGTTTCTTTATTACCAGAACAAATATAGCACAAAAAATTTTTATTATAATTATTTAAATTTTCATAAATATTATTATTTGACGATTTTGTTTCAACACAATTTAAATTGTTTTTTTGTTTTTTTTCATTTTCATTCTCATTTGTATTATTTTCTTTACCATTGCTATTCCAATTAATATTTTTATCATCCCGTTTTTCAATTTTATCATATTTGCTTTCACATGAATGTGATATAATCTTTTGGTCTTTACGTGTGTATTCCATTAAATTAACTAAATGATTACATGTATTATTAACAATAGATGTTGTATTATTTTTTGAATCTAAATTTGATAGTAAATTATTTATAGCACTGTATAATATATTTCCATCGAATATTTTATTATAACCATATTTAATATCTTTGTAAAAGGCATAAATATATATTTCTTTATCTAATAAGTCTTTTAAAGGCTTAATAAATTTTATAGGTTCATACCTATTGTCAATATAGCTAGTACATAACGGTATATTAATACCATTACCAATTATTGTATATAAAAAAGACTTATTTGAAATATTATTTGCATTATTTCCCCAAAGTACATAATTAATTTGTTCGTCTTTACAATATTTTAATATGTTATTATATATAATTAACTCGTTTATATAATTCAAATAATAACTCTTTTCTTTTTTTACTACATCATAACTTTGCAAAAATTTATCTTGATGTTCTTCTTTTATAAAATAATTACTTTTTAGGACTGTAAAATATATTTTGTTAATTTTTTTTTTAAAAACACCCTTATTAAAAGTAATTTGGTCCTTATGTCCTACAGGAGATATATCATCTTTTTGTGTGTTATTTTCTCCCTCTTCTTTTTCCACAATTTTTTTGTCATTACTTTTCCCTACAAGTTCAAATATTTCTTCAATAATTTTAATCAACTTCAAAATATATGTTTCATCATCAAAAATATCTACAAAAATTACTTCATTAAATATTGCATGTTCATTCATTAATAGCATATCATTTTTCTTATTTTTAGCACTTTGTAAATATTTTATAAATAAATATAAAAGGATAGAAGAACATATTTCTCCAGAAAACGCTACTGTAGTTTTTTTTTTGTTTTTGTGATTTTCAAAGGTGTTATCATTTTTTTTCATTTGATCAGTTTTGCCCTTTTCTTTATAGTTACAAAAACCTGGTTTACTTTTAAACAAACATTTTTCTCTTAAAGTATTTTTAAATGTATATTCTACTAACAACAAAAAGCAGTCTTTACACGATTTTTCTCGTGTAGAAACTGAAGCATTTTTTTTTTTACATTTATAACAGATTGGTAAATCGATTTTTTCCTCATTATTGTCGTTTGATTTGTCTTCCATATTTTTGCTATTCATTGCGTATATAAATATTATACAATTTTTTACTCTATAACCAAACTATCCATAAATTTAATGTACCATTTGCATATTTTTTATTTTTAAAGAAAATGAAATTATAAACAAATATCGGTAATAACAGTTGCAAATGCAGTAAAAGGACTAGATATAATAATTCAAGAGTATACCTTTATTTTTGATTGCTACACTGTAGGGTGGCAAAACACCGGGTTATATCTTCTATATAAAATATTTGTATTTTTTTCAAGGATATCAAACTAAAAAAGCTTGGAAATTATTATATTTCGCTCAAATTATTCGTTTAAAAATCTTTGAAACTCCTGTTATATGTTCCTTTAAATGCATTTTCGAAACCGATATTTTTACTTTATATACATTTTTAACTAAATATGACCGCTTATAAATTTTTTACTAACTTCATATAGATTATTTTATTTCCTGTATAATAATATATTTTTATAATAACCTATTCAAATTTTTATGCATAAAAAGCATAAAATACTATAATAATGAAATGATAAAATATATTTTGTTTTACCGGAAAAAATAAAAAAGGAAAATATGCTTTATACAACTCGTATTTTTAGATACCATTTATTTTTTCCATTTTACACATTAAAGTTTGTTATTACGAATATGCGAATATTGACACTGTTAAGTGACCTCGTTTTGCAATCAAAATTAAAACATATAAATTTATCTATAAATTTTTATTTCGTTTACATAGTAAGAATATATATAATAAAAATATACCTCAGAAAATATACGTATGTCGTACATATACTTTATATGCATAGTTACATATGCATTCCTATTATTATAATGCCGCAAATATTTTAATTTGGGATTAATTGATTTTCAAATTCTATTATTATTTTTAATTTTTAAATATAGTTTGTTAGAATAAATGCAATTTATTAACTTTGTAGTTATATGTAAAATATTTTAAATGTTCAAATTTCAACATAAAAAAATAAAGGTAGAACAACTATAATTGCATATAAAATGAAGAGGGGCAAGAAAAAAAATACATAGCGCATAAATATATTTATATAAATTTAAATATATAAAATCTTATACATATATATATATATAATTTTTTAGCATAATATGAAAAACACATGAAACACGCAAAAAAGCATTTTAAAACAGTACGAAATATATATAACTTAAAGAAACATATCCAATTATTTTTATTTATACATTCTTTATAAATATACTTGAAATCATATAAATTATAATTAATTTTATATTATATATGTATATATAACTCTTTGTTCTTAAGCGTGAGTCAATTAGTCAAACCCTTCGTCGTCACTATCTTTTTTTGCATTTGATCCACCCTTTTTAGAATCATCGTCATCGTCGTCATCATCTTCATCTTCATCATCTTCATCATCCTCATCATCCTCATCGTCTTCATCATCATCATCGTCATCATCGTCGTCATCATCATCGTCATCCATATCTTCAAAATCTTCATCGTCGTCATCATCATCATCGTCATCATCTCCATCATCATCATCGTCGTCATCATCATCGTCATCATCGTCATCTTCATCATCATCGTCTTCATCATCGTCATCATCATCATCGTCGTCATCGTCATCATCATCGTCATCGTCGTCATCTTCATCATCATCATCTTCATCATCATCTTCATCATCATCATCTTCATCGTCATCTTCGTCATCATCATCTCTGTCCTCGTCATCGTCGTTTTCGCTAGTGTCAACGGAGAATTTCTTTAATGCGTCCTCATCGTTTCCATCATCGTCATCTTCTATATCTTTATTTTTTTTTTCTTTCTTCTTCCTTTTATCTTTTTTCATAAGTTCATTCTTATGTTCACCTACAACGTTATCGTTGCCTTCTTCAATATCGTCTACAGTATCAACAGTATTATTTTTTTTACTAACCATGTTTTTATTTTCGTTTTTATCTTCTAATGTATTCAATGCCCTTTTTTTTGATGGTGAATTCACCATTTTACATTTTAAAAACAAAGTATACTGAGGATACTTGTTTCAACAATAATATATATATATATATATAAGTATTATATATATTTAATATATATATCTGCTTATTTAATAAAAAAATATTATAAATAAATATAGCTATATATATATGTAATAAATATTATTTAACATTCTTTTTAATATTTTAAAAATTAAAATCAAATGTTATTAATATAAAAATGACGAAGATAATAAATATATAAAATATATAAATATATATAATAAGAAGAAAATGTTTTTAAAAAAAATGCAATATAAAAATTAGAAAAAAAATTAATTAAAATATAAATATAAAAAAATGAGAGCAATGGATAATTATATAATAATGCTACTATTTATTTATATTCTTATTTTGTATTATATGTAATGTTAATTGCTTTATTCAAAATAAAACATAAAAATATATATATACCTACAATATATATATTTTTAATAATATTAATTCTATGCATAAAAATTTATGGATATTATTGGCATATTTATTAAAATTATATATTTCAATAAAATCATACTTGCTCGCTTGCTTATGTAAAAAAGGTATTAAATAATACTTATATATAATGGGCAACTATATATAAATATATCATGTGCGAATATATAAATATTATGTATTATTTTTTTTAATAAATGCCATGTCGCCCTTACTAGTTATAGCTGCAGTACGTGAAAGGCATTACATATATTAATATTTTATGCATAATTTAAACAATATATTTATATTAATAACGTATCATTATTTTGCTACTATACAAAGCAGAAAAGGTATATATATTATTTTTTTTTTGCGCAAAAATTGTTTTTTTCTCGTTATACCTTTATTTAACTTTGTAATTAAAAAATATAATATATTTTCTGTATATTCTATATTATTATTGTTCGGTGCTTTATGTAATAAGAACTTAAAACGAAAGAACTTTTTCCTTAAAAAAATGTTGAAATACAAAAAAAGCATTACTATGCCATTTATATATTACGTGTATTTTATTAAAATTTATAAAATAAAAATTTCTTATATTAAGCAGTGCTTTCATTTTGTAGAGTGAATAGAAATATATATAAGTGGGGCTAGTGATGGGGGGATGATATATATAATAAAATAATTTGGGTTTTTATTGTTATATATAATATTCTTATTTATTAAAATAAGGAATGGGAATAAAAGTACTCACATATATTTTAAAAATTCGTAATATTTTGTCAAAATACTATCCAAATAAAAAATTAAAAAAAATGTTCTGATATATGCAAAAAATAAATATACTTTTTTAGTCTAATGCAACAAGAGACACTGAGCCTTATAAAACCATTTTTAAGATAATAAAAAACTATCGTAAAAAAATATGTTTATAAAAATGTTAAGAAAACAATTGGTATTAAAACCTTTACAACTATTGAAATCATGGGTATGCACATGTTTGTATTTGTTGTAAATTTTAAAAATCGTCTTGTAAAACATAACTATTGTAAGTTCTTATAAAGCAAAAACGAAAACATATTTTAACTTTCTATTTAATTATGTGACTTTATATCGTATACACAATACAAAAAAATCACTTTATCTTTATCACAATATAATAATGCATTTAAAATGTATAATAAGTTGCTTCCTATTGTATCAAATTTTCCGAAATTAGAAAGAAATCATAAAGAATATATGTACACTTTTATAACGAATTGTGGTTAACGATTAGATTAGCAAATGGTGTTTTACAACACTCATATAAACCCCAAGCATCCTAATTCTTTAAATTCATTTTTAATAAATAGCTATAAAAGTTATTGGATAACTATTTATACATTTATAAATACGCTCAAAGGTTTTCTATAAAACATTGCACATCTCTATATGGTACGCAATATTAAAAGAGTTCATATAAGAACACAACTTTTTGTTTTTTTTATCACACTTATTTCTTACAAACATAAAGAAATTTTACGGCATAGAACAAGAACAATAAAATACAGCATTTTTCGCTAATTTATCATTGTTAGTATATATATGTACAACGCATATTTTATGCCATACACAATGGACATAATGGTTTCCATATTTTTTTAATTAACAAATTATTATACCTTAAATTTCACAATATTTTTATTACGAAAGATAGAAAAGATATTCCGATTTTCTACAATGTTTTTTAGTCCCCTCGTTATATACTATGCATTTACCTTTTTTTAACTATTTTCATTACAATATATTATATATTTATGCATAGTATTTTCATATATTATATACATAGTAACTAGTTTTAAAAATAAACATAAAAAATAAAATAAATTTATTTTTATTTCACAAAAATTGATATATTAATGGTTATTTAAAAAAAATTATTTTGGCTTTGTTTTATTCAAATATTATGTTCCATTGTATTTCCACATTTGTATTGATATATTTTTTATTTATTAATTTTTTTTAGCTGCCCGTATATTATAATAAGCTTTTCATTAATATATGCATATATTATATGTAAATTATTTCCATAGTATACACTATTTGTTTTGTGCCTTAAAAGGATTGCCCAAAACGGGATGCCAAAATAAGTGCTCTTTCCTCTCTGATTTTACTTTATACCGCATTTATATTTCCTTTTACATTTATTGTCGGTATTGTATTATTATTTTTTTTTTCTTTTAATAACTAAAAAAATATGCATTATTCACCTATATAAATATACGGTATTTATAATTACTTCTTATTTTTCCATATAAATAATAAATATATATTAAATATTTTTCCTACATATGTATAATCTGCTATTTTTATATAATAAATATTATACGCTTTATATATTGCATTTTTACATTATATCATATTAAAGCAAATTTATATTGCAAAAAAAATAATTATATAAAAAAACAAATGAATAATAAATAAATAAAATGTGCTTTCTTTCGATTCTTTGAAAATCGATGTAACAAGATATAAAAAGCTTGCTCTTTTTAATTTTTTTTAATAGAAACATACTTAATTAAAAAGTATTTAATTTTATAAAATTATAATAACTTGAGAAGATAATAATAATTTCTCAACTTTTTCTTAGTATAAATTATACCATTTATATATAATTAATTTTTCCTCCCTTTTTAAACATTTCCATTAACAATGAGGTAATTAATAAAAACAAAAAATTGTTATAAAAAAAATATTTCATTTTATATGGAATTATGCTTATTTGCTATATATATATTTACATATTTTAACTTTGATAATGGAAATTTCCCATTGCGTTTATTATTCTATATATATAATACTTATGTTTGAGTATGGGCTTATGCATTATTTATAGTTACATTTCATATTTGTTCTTAATTTATTGTCAAATATTAATATGTTACATATATAAATATGCCTACCATATGCTTTCTATTAATTCCATATAAAAAAATGCTTCTAAAATATGTGGGTATTATGCCCTATATTTGCATAATATGAATAAAAAATTTGCTACTAAAAAATAATAAATACATGTTTTTACATAATTCATGATCTATTTTTCTATATACTAATAAAACGTTTCCGAATTTCGAAATACATTTTGTTTCTTATTTCTTCCTATATTTTTACTTTTACAGCAAGCTAAATCAAGATTTATTAAAAAAAGCCATTAGCGATGTATTTGAAGGAACAAAACAGAAAAAGAGAAAATTTGTTGAAACAATAGAATTACAAATTGGTTTAAAGGATTATGATACACAAAGAGATAAACGTTTTTCAGGTACTGTAAAATTATCAAATGAAGTTAGAAAGAAATTAAAAGTCTGTATATTAGGAGATGCTGTACATTCTGAAGAGGCACAAAAATTAAAATTAGATTATATGGATATAGAAGCTATGAAAAAATTAAATAAAGATAAAACATTGGTTAAAAAACTTGCTAAAAAATATGATGCATTTTTAGCAAGTCAGGTCATATTGCCTCAAATTCCAAAATTATTAGGTCCAGGTTTAAATAAAGCAGGAAAGTTTCCTTCTTTAATTACCCATAATGATAAAATTAATGATAAAATTTTAGAATTAAGATCATCCATTAAATTCCAATTGAAAAAAGTTTTATGTATGGGAGTACCTGTTGGTCACGCTAACCTTAAGGAAGATGAATTAAGATCAAACATAGTACATGCCATCAATTTTTTAGTTTCGCTTTTAAAAAAAAACTGGCAAAATATTAGAACATTACACATTAAAAGTACTATGGGAAAACCACAAAGAATCTATGGTTAAGTGTGTTGCTTCATACATACATATATATATAGCTCTTTAAACGCGTGGATATATTCATTATGTATTGGTGTTAGAGAATTACACTATTTTATGGCGAAATTGGAATAAAACGGCGATGTACATATATGTATGCGCATATGCATATGTATATATAATTCATGAAATAGGATGCAGTTTTGAGGTAAAATAAGGAACGAGAATAATTCGCCAACTAAATAGTTGCATATCATGGAGGAATTACAAATAAAAGGGAGATTCATGCTATATTTGTTTTCGAACACTCACATACATTTCTATATATTTATGTATATTACGTGCTTGTTGCAAATTTAATAAATATTTTATATGCATTGTTCCAGAAGTTTGGGTTTATTTTTATTCCCTTACTGTTTTTTTTTTTTTTTTTTTCGAACACCAATATTTTGGAAAAAACAGTTTGTTTCTTTTCCCTTGTGAATTAGAATAATATATAATCATAATAAAAATAAATATGTATATATAATAATATTATTAATATTTATTTTTTATTGGGTTACCAAAATATTGGCAGATTTACAATAAATCGCCCATAAGAAAAAAAAATGAAATAGGAAAAAGCAAGGAAAAAATAAGGATTATAAGGGAATATAAAATTATTACAAATTTTATCATCCAAGTAAAATACACATTTGGGTGCTACATTTTTATATTCTATAATTATTATTCTTTCACTTCTTATTTCACTTTTTATATTTTTTTCTTGGTAACCCTATAATACCCATGCACGGGGTGCTCAATAATGCCCTATATACTTTTGGTGTGGTCTAGGCTTTCTTTTAATAATCATATAATATATTATGATTTACTTTGTCAAAAAATAAAGGAAATACAAAGGTTAAAATATAAGTATATTAATCAATTTGTTTATATTTATACTATTTACTTTTTTTCCCATAGTTCTCATAATACTCTTTTTAGCATAAGCCCGATCTACTCATATGAACTATGCAAATGCGCATTTGGTTATAACCCTTTTTAATTATTTAGAGCTGCAAACAAGTGCATCAGGGGTAGATATTAGTAAACAAATAGACAAATATATATCCTATTCATTCTATTAAGAGAAAGTTTAATAACACTTCCTACTTTTTAATAGTATTATAATGCATATATAAAAAAGAACAAATAACTAAACTTTTATAGTTATAAAAGTATCATTAAACCTCTAGCAAAAACAATGTTTCATATATTATATATAACTATTGGTTAAGACAATTAGCTCAATAAAAATGGTACTTTTATTTGGTACTATAAGCAATGATACTCTTAGGGTGTGACATTAAATGGTTTATTATTACGCATTTTGAACGCATATATACGTGCTATGTGTGTATATTTCTTATTGAAAGGAAATATACAAAAAATGTATTTGTATAGAAATATAGTCTCATCGAAGTTATAAATTATGCTATATAATTCAAGCACACTTTTAATATTATACAACCTGTTAATCATATAATGCTTAAATATATCCCGTCTTATTTTTTTAAGATACATAATTTTATTTTCAAAAAAATATATATTAATTTGTTATTTTTGCTTTTTTTCTAATTATTTGGTTATTTATTAATATTGTTTTATTTGTAATTCACAAATTACATATTTATAGTGGCTAGAAATGTTTGAAATTTACATATACTGCTTTAGTTTAATAAAGAAAAAAAATACATACACATTTCCATAAAATTATTATTTTTTTAACAAACTTGTTTTTATTGTATTTTTATGGTATAAAAATAAACACTATATATTATGTACCACATTTCTTATAATTAAACTATTTGCCATTATTTTTATATTATATCATTGTTTTTGTTTTCGATAGTTGCATGCACATGTTGGAAAATAATAGATAATATGTAAAAAATAATAATAATAAAATAAAAATTCCAATAAATAAATATATATATGTATTACGAATTATTTTAACTCTTTTAAAAGAGAAGTTATGTTACACATTTTCTTTGCATATTTTTTTTCCATTTAAAAGACATTATAATCGAAAAGCTTAAATACTTTTATTAAATATATAATTAAAATACTCAAGATGCTGTTAAGTGTTAATGCAAAGATCCATACTAATATGCCATTTGCATTATTCGTGAATTATATTGGCAACTATTAGTTTATATTTTGTTTATTATTATTATTTTATTTTGTGTGCACACCTTTTCTATTTTATATTAATTAAAAACAATGTATATTTAGATCAATTTCCTTCGAATAACTTGTATCTTCATATGTACCGTTCATTACGTTTTACCCATGTTTGTAGCATTACTACACATAAATTTCTAACACAATATATAGTTGTCTATATTTGTATTTTTATTTGATTTATTATATTTTTTAGGACTCTCTGTATTTTCTATTTTGTCTTTAACGCATATAGTTATTACTTTGTTCTAATGTCCATTCCTTAATTCGTTTTTTTTTTCGTCTTCACTGTATCGTGTCTCCTTTTTCTTTTTGGAGTATTGATTTTAAAATGTTGGATACTGCAAAATGGAGAAATGAATGGAACGCCGAGCTCCGCTCAATTCCCCACGTTGAAACAGTTAATGAATATGATTTCGAGTTAACAGAAAATATTTTTCTTATTTGGAGGGTTAGATTTATAAAATAGTGAATACTATTCAGTTTGCTTTACTCCCTTTTTTATCCTTTCTATATTTTAAAAGCATTACGATTGCACACCATGAATTTCTTTTGATCTTATTTATCTATATCTTATTCTTTATCATTGTTTTTAACTATTTTATTTGTTTACAGTTTTTAAAACTCTACCATTCTGCTATCCCTCAAGTGAGAAGCCTCATAGATTTTATAGCAAGTATAAAGAAAAATAATTAATATAAAACATAAAAATATGGGTAAAATCCCCCATGATACCATATATTTGTCATAAATATGATGGTATTGTTTCAGGGGGGTTACCTGATGATGCGCTTGAGGTGAAACTCTAGCCAATCATACAATATTTTATTGTTCACATTTTAATGCTTTATTTTATTTTTTCAAAGCTAAGAAACCCGAATTGTTACAATGGGGAGATCACATAGATAGTGCTATTCAAAGGGGAACAGTTAAAGGACAACAATTATTTAATATTTTAGTTTCAAGCGGGAAAAAAATTCAATCCAGATATTCAAAAAAAAAATTATCTGATACTTTGCAATATTATCACATTAAGAATTATATAATTTTAGAAAAGATCAATACAGGTTCAGTTGGGCAGGTGCATTTAGCATTAGATAAAAATACAGGTTAGCTATATATTTTTTTGTCGTTTTATGCATATTACTTGATTTCTAAATATTTTACGCATGTGTATAATGATACAAACATTTTAAAGGCAAAAAATAGCATTCATTGAAATGTTCTTACCATTACATTTATATACAAAAGGTTTGAAAATATATTACATGTGCCTATAAATATATATTTTTGTTATATACAGACATGTTAGTCGCGGCCAAAGCAATAGACAAATCAACGGTTCAAGGTGATGAAGGGTTGTTTCAAAAATTAAAGGATGAAATAATTGTCTCATGTAAAATGAACCATCCGTATGTTGTAAAAACTATAAACGTCCTTGAAACTCGGGACAAAATTATACAAATCATGGAATACTGTGATGGGGGAGATTTAATATCATACGTTAGAAATGTAATGCTATAAAAATTGAAAATGCACATATGTACCTACCTTTGTATGCATATATAATATGTTTTACACTATATATATGTATTTTTTTTGATAGGTATTATACTTAGAAGAATTAAGTGCACAATATTTTTTTCGAAAAATTCTTGATGGCGTTAAATATATGCACATCAATAAAATATCTCATCGAGACTTAAAGCCCGAAAATATATTTCTTTGCAAAAAGATATTGAATCAGAAGGAGAAGACATTGATTAGGATAGGAAAATTACCATCTTGTTTTGAATATGAATTAAAAATAGGAGATTTTGGTGCATGTTGCTTTAACGATGCGCCAAATAAAGTGCATTATGACATTGTCGGTACGCTAAGTTATGCTGCACCAGAAGTATTAGGTTGTGATAAAAATAATGGATATGATAGTGAAAAAGCAGATGTATGGAGTTTAGGTATAATACTGTATGCAATGCTATTTGGCTTGCTACCATTTGATAATGAAGAAAAAGACATTAAAGAAGCATACAACGAAATTGTAAATAATAAAATCGCTTTCCCAAAAAATCGGGTTAATAAATGTTCAAATAATGTTAAAAATTTATTAATAGGTATGCTTAATGTTAATCCTATAAATCGTTTATCTCTTGATCAAGTTATTAATGATCCATGGGTTGCTAATGTAGCTAAAAGTAAATTAGAAATTTCTTATTTAAATAGAAAAATAAATGTCCCAATATCATCTACCGTTGGAAACCAAATTTATATAAATAAAAATCCTTGGAATTTTAATATTTATAATAATGCAGCACTAATGAAAAATTCTAATAATAGCACAGAAAAAGTACTTAATTTAAAAAATGATTACGAAAAAAAAAATCATAATCAATTCATTGAAGATAATCCAGTCTTTACAACATCACCACCATCAAATTCAACTCATACAACCTATTCTTCTCGATATGCAATTCCATCAAATGCTCATTCAAGCAATGGTAATCTAATTAACTTTTATAATATATATGAAAAAAGACCAATTCCATTAAATAAAAGTAACAATGATTTATACTCATGTGATAATAATGGGGTATTATATAATAAAGTAAAAAATTATGATGATCAAAAGGTTAACAATGTTACGAACTATTACACAGGCCTAGTAAATGCATATAAAAACAATGCAGCAAATATAAACAACAATAAGGGTAAAGAAGAATTGTCTAATAGTAAATTAGTATCCCCTAAAATTTCTGAACAATCCAATAAAAAAAATCAATATATTTATGAAGAAATAAACTATGTTGAAAAAGACACACAAATAAATGATAAAAATATATATATATCTGAAAAATCTTTAAATGTGATTTATTATGACCAAAATAAATCAATTGAAAGTGTTTATCTAGATAATAAGAATCTTAATAAAAATAATTATTATAATTCCAAGCTTGTGGAAAATAAAGAATATATTAATAATAATTATTTTCCCAATAAATTAAGTGATTCTAAAATTTTATCTGATAAAGAATATAAACTTTATTTGAATCAAAATGGAATTTATCAAAATAATAGATATGATACAATACCATCAGAAAATAACCATAATAACCTTACTACTAATATGCCAAATAATATTCATCATGAAAAATATTATTTACTTAAAAGTTCAGATGGCCGTATTATTACACCATGCTATACACCTGTAAACCCATTAAAAGCTGAGGAAAATAAAAGATATAATCTTTTCAGTTCTAAGAAAACAACTAATGAACAGAATGAATATGATGCATATAATAATGAAAATAATATATCTACTAATAGTAAGAACGGTTTACAAAATTATAACCAGAATATCCAAAATTGTATTAAAAAAGATGAAAATACAACTATCAACAAAAATAATAATATAGAAATTGTAATCCCTCAAAATGATAAGGGCAATTATAATAATGAATACAATTATTACTACTATGATAATAATGGGAAATATGTTAAGTGCTCAGTTAATTATCAAAATGACCCTAAATATATTTTATCTTCATCTTCATCTGTTCTATCAAAAAACAAACTAAATACTCCTAACAATTATTATAATAATAATGATGTCCACTATTCAAATTATGGTGACTATAAAAGGGGAATTTCAGAGTATGCTTCCCAATCTACTGTTAGTTACAATGTTGATGATATAAACATAAAAAATAGCCAAAACCATAAACTTAGTAACCAGTCCAATCTAGATCACAATTCATGGGGTTTAAACAGCCAACAGAATAAACCTGATAAAAGTGATGAAATATATAGTTTCAAGGCCGAACAAAATTCAAAAATTACAATCGATGAGCAAGAAAAAAACGATATGAGAGATAAAATGGAAAATGATAATGAACCCGAAAAGAGAGAAATTAACGAAATAAATAATTATGACAATTCAAAATTATCCTCAGACACCAAAAATCATGTTATAGATTATTCTATCAATTTCAATGATTCAAGAAGCAACTGCTCTGATAATAATATTTGTAATAGGGAAAACAAAAGAAATACATACATATTTCTAAAGGACAACAACATATGTAATAATATTAATAACCAAGATATAAAATATGATTGCTATCAAAATGTGAACAAAACATCTAGCAATAATATTATAATTCCCTTAATGAATAACAAAATTGAAACAAATAGAAAATCTGCTAGCTATTCTGAAAACACTATAAATACTAATTTAAAACCTATAAATAGGTATACAAATTATTTAAATACCTTTTATGAAAAACAGAATACGCATATATCTGACAATGATAATGATAATGATGCTAAAAATGATCAAAGCGATT
Organism: Plasmodium chabaudi chabaudi; assembly: GCF_900002335.3. NCBI lineage: Eukaryota > Apicomplexa > Aconoidasida > Haemosporida > Plasmodiidae > Plasmodium > Plasmodium chabaudi. The sequence goes on from NC_030113.2 coordinate 348,615, forward strand.
ACAATACCAAAAATGTTGGCTATTCAAATTATGAAATTAAAAAAACAGAAAAAACAAATAAAAAAAAACACATAAAAAATAGCTCATCTGGTTCATTGCCGTCATCAATATCTTCCACATCAATTGCAGAATTGAGTAACGATTCAAGTATTGGTTATATTAATAATATTAGTTGTAAAAAATTACAGGGACAAAATCCAAAATTCATAAATGCAAGCAAAGAAGGTAAAACTGATAAATGTGAAGCTATTAATAAATGCAATGAGAATGAAAGTAATAAAACCCAACACACCACAAACAGCAATAACGACAACAATACAGACACGGATAAGTTAAATATGTGTAGTACTTCCAATAATGCAATACAGAATGATGAATTATTAGATGTAAAGAAAATGAATAAGAGTTATAAGATAAATAATTTTGCAAAAAAAGAAATCGATGGAAGAAATAAAAAAAAGGAACAGCAATATAGTGAGATAGACAGATTAAGTAAAAATAAAAGCATAGATATTGAGGATGATAAAAAAAATAATAAAACAAAAAAGAAAAGCATTGAAAATATTGATTGTATAAAGAACAAACGACGAAACAAAGGTAACAGAGAATACTTTTTAAAATTAAAAAAAAATATATATTCAAAAGAAAATATATCCCAAATGATTTTCTTAAAATACTGCAATCACTATTATATGAGAAAAAATAATATAAAAATTCATAAAGCATTTTCAAATATCAAGAGCGAAGCAAAGAAAAATAACTCAGACACTTTAAAATATTTAAAAAAATGGGATTTATATCATAAAAGACGAAATCACAAGAATGATAAAAAAGGCAAAAAAAAAAAAACAAAAAAGCATAAGGTTGAAATAAAAGAATCAAGCTTCGAAGATATCAATATGCAAAACTCAGATCGAGAACAGATACTAAAAAAAACAAACAAACCACAACACATTGTAATAGATAGTAACAGACTCAGTCCATATCTTTATATAAATAAGCAAAACGATAAAAATATGCTTGAAAATAAAATAAATTTTAAAAATAATAATAAAAAGGAGATATACAAGGATAATTATGATGTGTCAGACAGTTTTTTTAATTCAAACAAAATATATTACAAAAAACTTAAAATAAATTCATTATATCACAACAGGTGTAGCTACTCAGACTATGAATATTCATATGACTTATGCAATTCAAAAATTAAAATAAAGGAATATAATAACCACCTTGATAATATCCGTGCTAAAATATTCAAATACGATAATTCTGTTTATTCGAATAAAACTAAAACAAATAATAATCCATATTCTTTGGAATCAAAAAACAATAATGATATTCAAAAAGAAGGCAACATACATTATTCTTATAACAATTTTAACAAAAGACATCAAAAAGAGCATAATAAAAAACATCATTTTAAGAATAGCACGAATGAAAAGAATATTCCATACAGTTATGAACATAATAAATACTTTCCTTTGAATAAACAAAATTTATTTAATGAAAATGATTGCCATGATGTTTATCAAAATAGCAAATTCATTGATTGCAAAAAAGAAGCTTTCTCAAAAAGTATATTAACGAATGAAACAATTCCATACATGAAAAGAAGTTACAGTTTAATTGATTATAAAGATGTAAATATTGATGACACATTTTTTCAAATCAAATGCACTAATAAAAAAGAAAATAAATATAGCGAAAAAAAAGATAAACATGAAGATAGTTTTAACGTTAAATTGTCGAGCCCCACTAAAATAATAAATAAAATTCCCGAAACAAATTTAACAAATGATATACCAAACAAGACACAAACCAATAATAATATAGTATCAACTGCATATATTGATAACACTTCGAGTACTGTACAAAATTATAGTCATGCATCGAACATATATAATAATCTCAATGGAAATCTAAATTGTAGACAGGTAATAGAATTAAATGATAATAAAGCTGGTCTTGGAAATGAAACAAATTTTTATATTTTAAAAAATAATGGAACTCAAAATTATGCAATAAATAAAATAACTGGGAATACAAGTGTAGGAAAATATTTCGATTCAAATAATTTAATATTAAGCGAGCCCGTATTTGAAAAGGAATATGATTTATATCAATCACAAAAAATTACAATCCTAAAAGATACAATTGTGAAAAATAAAAATGTAACTCCAACAAATTATAACACATCCCAAACAAACAATTATAAAAATTTTATTGATCAATCAAATAAATATATCCAAAATACACCTAATTACAATATGAATGAAATGGCTAACAATTTTCTTAAAAGCCCTAATAATTATGAAAATATTCAAAAAAATTATCTCAATTTTAATGACTTAATAATTAATAAGAACAATACACTATCAAAAGATAATTTAACTCTTGATCAATTTAATAAAACAACCAAATTTATTAAGTCCTGTAATTTAAACTCTGATTATTGTAGAAATTATGAACAAAATGAGCACGATACTGAAAATCCATTGCAACAAAATATGGAACACCATGAAGGGAAAATGATATACCAAATAGATAAAGACAAAATTATAGACTCAGGAAAGATGCCAAATAATATTATTATGCATAATATATCATCTATTGATCAATCTAATCATATGAAAAGCGATATTATGACTAATCAATTTAGTATAAATCCTACTGCAAAAGTAAGGCGTGCTATATGGAAACATAATTATGATATGGTTAAAGATTATAGAGAATTTAAAGAGAATAATCATAACGACGACATAAAAGATTATCTTACTTTAAATAAAACTTTTGTTCAATACTTTTCAAAAACAAAAAAACCTAATAATGAGCAAAAAAATAATAACAAAAAAATAAATCAAAATGACGGAAATTCAACACAACCTATGCTAAAATGGATAAATATTTTCAGTCGAAATTCTCAAAAATATTGATTAGGATTAAAACTAAGGAAAAGTCCTATTCATACCTTCCTACCCCCGCGTTAAGAATATCCGAAGAAAGGTCATTATATATTAATGCTCTAATTTTATAGTAGCCATATATGTATATATGGTAATCTGAGGAAATACATAGACAGAACAACCAAGTGTTGTTCTTTACAGAATAAAAAGATAAATAAAAATCTTCTAACAAAAATTAACTATTTTTTTATTAATATGCTTATTTCATAATTTTTAGTAATTTATAATAATTGTATTTTTTTGTTTCTAATAATTTATGTGTTTTATGCATTATTTTCTTCCCCATACACAGAAGAATTAAAGAGAATGGGAGAAGAGAAGCATTTAAATGGGTTCATGCATGCGCATATATATTATACATTTATGTTTCGTTTTTCTTTTTTTTCGTATTTTTTTATTTTTTTTCGAACATTATATTATGTAATTATTGATTAATGAATGGTTTGGATATTGGAAAAGCATACCTTTTTTGCCTCAAGCAACATTTATATGTATATATGTAAATTATTATGAGGCACACATACAAACTATTTTCCGTTGTCTTTTCCTTGTCCATTAAAAAAGGCATACATACCATTAATTAAATCGAATTATGCAAATATACAAAAAAGGCTTATGCTTGTAATGCCATTTTATAAATAAGGAGAAATGGTGTGAACAAAATAAAATAGCTTCACGAAATATGCAAGTTGAACACTGTTTAATATTCTATATATACTATAATTTCATGGGAATAAACTCAATAATAAAATAAAGATAATTTTCAACTCACATCATGATATACATTATATGTTATTTCTTAGGTTTTATATACTTATTTATTTGTTGTTTTTAATATTTTGTGGTTTTATCTTTCCATATTTATAGTAAAGGAGACTTTACAAAAAAAAATAAGTAGAGGAAATGTTATATTCAATTTTATAATATTTCTATTACACACACATACAAAAGGGAAAAATATGTACAAAATAAGTTTAGCCTTCTCTTTAAATAACTAGCTTATATTATTTTAATTCTGACAGTATTTTACCATTTTTTTAATGAGCTATAATCAAGCCTTTTAATTTCTTATGAAGTATACTTTCTTTATCAACATTAATCATTATTACTACCGTATATTTATTATATTATTATTTCTATTATCATCGCGTTATTAGACTTATGTCTCCTGCAAATGGGATTCAACCTTTGAAGGTATAAAATTTAATGCCTTATTTCATACTTTTAATAACATACATATACACACTTTTCCTATTTCCATGATCCAGCCATTGTTTATATTACATTTTAAATCCCATTTTTTTTTAATTTATAATCATAAAAATTATAATGAAAAAAATATAAATGTTCTTGTAAGAGAAAATATATCATAAAGGAATACTTTTCCTAGAAAATAACGAACATACGAAATATGCTTAAATTTATTTTGTTAATTTTTTAAAATAATCTCAAAAGAAGCTTTTGATTTGTTTAATTATATTTTATATGCATTATATTTATTATATATAATTATTCATTGCAACCCCCAATAAAAAATAAACTAGTTCATATTGTATGTATGCATGTTGATAAAATGAGCCCTTCCCAAAATATATACTGAAAAATATACAATCTTTATGATACTTAATTATATGCACACATTTGAAAATTATGCAAGCGTAAAATATGCAGAATGCACATTTATTATTGTTTTTTCCAATAAGTATAAAAATACAGTCCCTTCATTTTTTTTAATATTTTTATGTAAGTAAAAAGTTTGGATTTTTCGATTTAGGGCATTTATATATTTAAAGGAGAATTTTACTGCATATGTATATTCATTAATTTTTAGTAATATTTTTTTCTCATCGATGCTCTTATTTTGGTGAAGAGGCTCGCATCTGCCTTTGCATTTGTACAAAGCTATAAAAAATATTAAAAAAAAACAAAAGAAAAGAAAGCAAAAGAAGAAAAAAAACGAAAAATAATCTGTTTTTTTTCTTTAAGCTACTTTAAAATTTTTTGATATGTTACTATTTAAAACTTCGCCAAATTAATCATCTTCCAATTTGCTGGTTTTTAAGGAAAACCATTTTTTTTATAAAAAAATTATATACAAATAAAAACTTGAAAAATGGCAGCTGATAATACTGGAGGCACATCAGGCAATAGTCCAGTCATTTCGATAGGTAACATCAGAGGTTTGGGAGGATGTGACTATGGGTCATTTAGAATGTCTAATGAGTTTTTAGGATGGAAAAATAAAAAAACAAATAGCGTACATCAATACAAATGCAGTGATATTAGTGAAGGTGAATGGATAAAACTAAGTTATAATAATAATAGATTACATTTAAAATTTAATGAATCTAAAGATCATTTGATTGTATTTTTTGATGGTTTCCCTGATCGAAATCTTGCGGAAATTACACAACATTTTCAGAAATATTTTAATATAAAGCTAGGTAACAGGAAACTAGCTACAAAAGGATGGAATTGGGGAGAATTCAAGTTAGAAAATTCAAATTTAATTTTTGATATTGATAAAAAATACGCATTTAATATTAATACAAATAATATCAATCAACTTAATGTGCAAATAAAAACAGATATAGCCATCGAATTAAAAAATGACGAAAATAAACAAAATACAAATGAAGATGTACTTTCAGAAATCCGTTTTTATTATCCTCATGAAAATGATGAAAATCAAAATTTCCAAGATTTAAAAAATAATCTATTAGATAAAGTTAATATAGGAGATTCCAAGAGTGAATGTATTGCATCATTATCTAATATACCATTGTTAGTACCAAGAGGAAGATATGAAATTGAATTGTATTCAAAAACTTTTAAATTACATGGAAAGTCTTATGATTTTACTGTTCAATATTCAAATATTAATAAAATGTTATTAGTACCCAAAACTAATTCAAATCAATATATTTTAATATTTAGTTTAAATAATAAAATCAAACAAGGTCAAACTGAATATCCTTTTATTTTAATTCAATTAAATAATGATGATGATATGGATTTAGATATTAATGCACCAGAAGAAGATATCAAAAATTATAAATTAGAAAAAACATTAACAGGAAAAGCTTATGATGTTGTTACACGATTATTCACCGCTTTAGCTAAAAAAAATGCAATCATTCCAGGAGATTATAGAACAGCTAAAAATGAGCATGGTATTACATGCAGTTATAGAGCAGCTAGTGGACAATTATATCCTTTAAATAAATATTTCCTTTTTGTTGTCAAACCTGTTATTTTAATTTCTTTTGATGATATTGTTACTTTAAGCTTTCAAAGAACAGGAAATATAAATCAACATCGTTTCTTTTCTTTAATTATTAAACATAAAAGAGGAATGAGTTATGAATATACAAATATCGATAAAAGTGAATATGCACCATTACTAGAATTCTTAAAAAGTAAAAATCTTAATATACAAGATGATGCCAATGTCACTGAAAAAAAAGCGGACTTCGATGACGATGATGATGATCTTTCTGAATCAGATGAAGAAGATTATGTAGCCGAAGAAGAAGATGAAGAAGATGAAGAGGATGACAATGACGATGATGATGAATATGACGACGAGGATGACGATAAGTGAGAAGTCTTACATCAGGACATGCACACACATATATATTATTTGTGCATATTTGTATCACTATTAAAATCGATCAAAAGAAACACAAGGTGTGCCCAAATTTGCATTCACCTATTTTCACAACCTACCATTACGGAAATCAAAAGCTTATAATCATATGCATATCATTTAGCAAATATTATCTTTGTTTTTATCTTAATAGAATTATATATATGGGGACTTTCTTTTTATATATTGAATTTTTTAATTTTTACACATTTTTGCGAATTTTTAATAAATATGATGTTTTTTAAAAAAAATATATATATAAAAACTTCAACTTCAATAACAAAAAAATATAAAAATACTAAAAAAAATACCAAAAAACGACAAAAAAAAGAAAGGAAAGATGCCTATAAAACTATGTCAAATTATAGGCAATCTGAAAATTGGATAAAAGCAAAATTAATAAACCTAAAAAATTTGCAAAGCGAAAGAAAATTGAAACGATTTAATGCGTCTATATGTGTAATAAGGTCGTTCCTATTTTAGAAAACATTAACAATTTTGTTTTTCTCATTCATTTTTTGATTATTAAAATTAGCTTGTTTTAATTTGGAATAATTTTCCGCTTCTCTGCATAAAAATTGTAAAGATTAATTCAAAGGTAATTATAAAATATTAATAATTTTAAATAAGCACATTTAAAAATAAAATTAAGTGTAATCAATAAGAAACAATAGCCAAAATATAGGTACACATAATTGATTATATAAATTGCCATCATTCATTATAATTACAAACTCATTAAATAGCCATTTTTACGTGTATATATAATACATTTGTAAAAAATGTGTTATGCATTCAATTATATAAATTTGTCTACTGTATTAGTATTACTTTATAAAGCACATCATTCGATTTACAAAATTGTAATTCCCTATGTTGTGTTTTATGAATGTCTTTTCGTTTACAATAGGGTCATTTTTTTGGAGGTCGCAGAATATCACCAAAAATTTTGTTATCTCATATCCCTGTAAAAAATAGTAGTAAATATACAATAAAATAAAACGAATACATATATGTAATATATATTTTTCTTGCTTTTATCCCTTACATTTCTAAAACAACATAATATGTTCATGATGCATTTAAGCCGGCTAATGGATTTTGTTCTCGAGGAATTATTCATATCCACTAGTTTATACAACTGTGTTTTAAGATTCTCGAAGTTTTTATTAGACTTATTAAATGTAGTATATATGTGTTTGCTGATATTTATATATTCCTTTGATAATATTAGATCATTAATTTGTAATTTTTCTAATAATAATAAAATAATATTATTAAAATAAGAATAAGGGGCATTCGTTTTTTTAGGGAATTCTATATGATATGATATAATCCAATACATACGAAAATATCTTTTGGATAAATAAATCCCTAACAAATTTTCTAACGTTTTGATGATATTATATTGATGGTACTCATTTTTTGAATTAGCATTTTGTCCTTTCTTTTTTCGTTTTCTTTTTCTTCCTTTATTTTTCATTGAAATGGATTTACTTCCACGATTATGATAATCATTTATATCTATAACCGTTTCTCGTTTTTTATTTATAAAAAATTTATACCAATGAAAATTTGCTTTAATAAATTTTATAACTTTTTTTACACTTACATTCGTTTTTTTATGTAAAGTGCTAACATTTATATCACGTGCTTCATATATATTTATAATATACTTCCATATTTTTTTTATGTTTTCTATTTGTCTTTTTACTGATATTTTATGAATGCCTGTGATTTTTACTAGTTCATTAGTATACTTATTTATATTATTAATACTTTTATATTTAATTATTTCTTTCTCTAAATCAAAATCTATATTATAATAAATTTTTATTAATTTTAAAATTTTATTTTTATTTATTGGCATATAAAAATTGGAAAAATGGACATCCAAATTTGTTAAATGATAAGACAATATATTAAAAATGTAAAATTGTTGTTTAATATATAAACATAAAAAATGGTGAAAAAATATATCAACACCTATAACACTATTTAGATCTTTATTCTCATTATTAAACATATTCATTATCCTATCCTTTACAAATAATATATTGTCTTTAGCTTTATCTTTATTTAATTTTTCAGGTTTATTGTTTTCCAAATTTTCCTTACCATCTTTGTTATATATTTTATTGATTAGCGCATAATCTCTATAACTCATACCCATTTCTTCATTTTTCATTTTGTCAATGGATGAGTAAAAAGTGTTTTGTAACAAGTAAAACACTTCCTTTTCTGCAAAATCGTGAAATAAGAAAATACACAAATTATATAACAGCTATCTCAATATGCATCATTTTAACGAGTACAATATATTTTTTTCTCTTTTTCTCTTTTTTTAGAGGTAACTATTTTATTATTATTACACTCTTATTTTACTATTATTTTATTTCATTACCATTATGCCCTCTTATCCATAAATTGAAAATTTCGAAGTTGATTTCTGTTACATTTGGTGAAAATAGCGGAATGTCAAATTCAATAACATCCATTTTTTTTTTCTTTTTTAGTTGAATATTTCATATTTTTTACATGTTTTTATATTATTTTTTCTTTTTTTTTGTGAAATAAAATCGAATGCTTCTTCTTAAACAAAAAATTATGGTTAAGTTATAAATAAAATGATAAAAAAATTATAGAGGTATAACACAATGTTTGTGCAACATGGGAGGATGTGTGAGCTTTAATATTATTTTTTTTTGAATAGAGAACAAAAAAAAATATTTCACGTATACAATTCCTTTACTGATATCGTAACAAATACTATAACATTTATTTTTTTTTTATTTGTTATATTGCAAGAGAAAGTTAATATTATCAATACAAAAATGACAAATAAAGGGGGATTAAAATGGAAAAAAGTCAGATAATAAATCGAAAAAAAAAAGGAAAAAACAATATGCCAAATTAACAAAGCAAAAAATATATAATATGATATAATACAAAAAAAAAGAAAAATATAAAAACAAGTAGTAAAAATGTGTAATAATCAACTAAAAAATATAAAAAAGGGGGAAAGGAAAACAAATACCAATATTATGAAATATTCAACTAAAAAATAAATAAATAATAAAAGAGTACAAAGAAATAAAATTAAAAAATAATGAAAGGTCCAAAGGAATATAAAATAAAACCTTATTACACATTATAATTATTTTTTCATTTTCTCCTATAAATGGTAGTAAGCATAATTTTTCTTAGCATATGCCCTATTATAATAATTTTCTGAATTTGAAACCTTTTGATTGGTATCGTTAAAATTTTCGTTACTTGTATATGTATATTCATTATTATCATATGGGACATCTTCATATGTTGTGTTCCTATTATTATTGTAACTAGTATTAAAATGTGGACCTTTCAAATTTATATTCGAATTTTTTGATATATTTCCATGTATATCATCTATAAAATTTACTATGTCTAAATTGCTTTTATTGAAATTTTCTTCATATAAACTTTTTTTTGAATATGTCATATTATCATTATTTTTATAATTTGAATTATTAATGTTATACTGATTTGTCTTATCATGACCATTATTATACTCATTATTGCCATAGTGATTATTTTTATAAATATTGTATTTCTTTTCATTTTCATAATGATTCCCATATGAATAATTATTATCTTCATTTGGCTCTAGTACTTCTTCGCTAGTTACAGTATCCTTTCTACTAAAATTGTCATCATAATTATAGCTGTCATATTTATATAAATTTAAATCACTTTCTTCATTTTTGTATCTATAATGATTTTTTATATCATTTTCCATTCCAGTTTTTATACCGCTTTGCATATCACCTCTTATTATTTCTGGTGCCTTTTTTTGCTCATAGCTTTTTTCAGTTGGCATTGTATATTTATTCTCATATCCCAATTTAGGGTCATCAATATCATCTTTCATTCGCCATTCATTATAGAAATAAGTACTTTGATTGTTACCATTACGATTATTATTATTACCATGAGTAGCCTTATTAGAAGATTGCTCATAGTTTGAATAACTATGGTAAGATACCTTAGTATCTCCCAATGTGTCATTATTATAGCTACTATAATTATTCACATCAGTATTATTATCGTTGTAGAGATTCTTTGTGTTGTTATCATCCTTGCGATTCGATGATTTTGTTTTGTCCCCTAAATAGTGATTTATAATATCATTACATTTTTTTTCTCTTTCAATATAGCTCATATTTGCAATCCTCTCTTTAACATATTCATCGCTAATATTATTTTTAAGGTGAATTAAAATATACATGTTTACTTCGTCATATCTACTTAAATAAGGAAATGGACCACCCGATTTCATAATTGCATGCTTTGCATTAGGGTAGGCTTTTTTCATATCATCATTTATACTATCTGGATACATGTTATTTAACGTTTGCATTACTGTTATACATTTATCATTGGCATATATGGAATCGACAACTTCTGATGATAGTTGTAAACTAATTCGGCCTCCTAAATCTGATGCAGATATTAAATCAATTTCATTACTCATAAATTCTAAAGAATTTTTTTCTTTTAAATCAGTGTATCTGCAATCACCATATATATAATCTTCTATTATTATTTTTTTTAATACTACATGAGGTAAAAATGAATATAATTTACCATATATACTTCTTATCGATGCAATTGCAGCAAAACCATCTGTTTGCCTATATGAATTGCATAAAATTAATGAACCGATTTTTGAAGGATATAATTTTGCATATAGTTGAATTAAATATCCTCCTAAATCAGCTGCAAAAAAATGAGCCTTTTTTATATTTAAATATTCTAATATATTACACATATTTTTTATCCAATCTTGTAAATAATTATAGCATGGGTATTGCAATGAAATTACTCGAAAACCTAAATTTGATAATTTTTCTAACTGATAAAAATAACACCCTGCAGTCCCACATATTCCATGCAAAAATATTACTACATGCTCATTCCTACTATTAATATCATAATAAGACCATACTAAATCACTTTTTGGCATGGATAATTTTTTTAAAGGGTGTCTTGAGCAAAACTCTTTGTAAGCTTCGTGCATAGACAATTTATCTAGCTCCATTTTGCTTTGTTTTACCTTATTTTTTATCTAACAAATTAATCGGCGGTTAAAAAATATTATTATGAGACAAAACTTGTGTCAAATAAAATTAAACACTCTATCTTACAAATATAAATGATTACAAAGATATTATAATATAAAAATATAAGCTAATTGAGTAGCTGATCAAAAACAAAATTAGTACATAAAAAATAAAGACAAACTCTGCAGTTGTTGTTTTTCACATATATATGCGAATGCGCATGTCTCTTCGTAATAAATTCCTAGAGGCACTAAAAATATCCTATACATATATCACGTAAAGGAAATTTTTATCATGAATGTCAACATGAAAAATTATGCCAAAAATTGTAAATATATATACGCACAATCATTCTTATTTCCACAAATATTATTTAATACTCTTCAATACATTGCAACGAATAATATTATTAGTCTGATATTCGCCTTCAAATGGAATATATTAAATTTGTAACCATATTTACTCTTCTAAAATATTTTCAAAATACGTGAATGATAAAAGTCATAAATCTTATACAAACTTCAAATCCTTATTAGCCTTTTTAATTTTTGTATACATATATAAACTTACTCATTTGTCTATTAAAAATACGTAAGAAAATATCCCTATATATAGCATATGCGTTCTTCAATTAATATATGCCAACTACGGAAAAAATGCGTATTAATATGCGTTATTCCCCTCTTATAATAATATTTTTTTAAATTAAATTATATGTAATTAAAAAAAAATGTATATATATGGCAATTCCCTCAAAATAAAAAAAATATATATATACTTATGCAAATATAACCCCTGAATTATGTATGAAGTTATTCGATTTTATATTTCCTCATTTAAAAAAAATAAATAAAATAATGCATAAAACAAATATATTTCTATGTTAAATGTAAAGATACCCTTTCCAGCTATTTTTTTATATTTTTTTATTTTGTATATTTTTAGCATTTATTTAAAAAAACGGAAAAAAGGAAAAAAAAGAAAAAACATATAAATTTGTATTATCTTCTAAATGGTGCATATAGACTTCTTTGCATCCTTTGCACTTCAAAACACAATTATTAATCATCAATTCATTTTTTATATTTTTATTCTTTTCATTTTTTGATTATAAAAAAATAATAAATAGCACAATTAGCAACTTTTTAAATTTTCTTCATAAAATAGGACAAAAATTGTCATTATACATTAAATTATGATTTGTCCGTACATAAATGAAAAATATATATGCATAGAAGATTTATACATTTTATCATATATATATTTTTAAATCATGCGTAAGAATGTGATATTTATCAAATTATTTATGTTTCATAAAGAGTTATCGTGCAAATTCAAATGGAAAAAACGTTTTAATTACTATAGTGAGTAAATTTATGACATAAAAAATATATTTATTTATGGGGGAAAGGTAAACTTGAATAAAAGTAATATCCTGACATTATTTTTATTTGCTATAGCGGTGGACATTACTCAATTTTTTTAAAAGAGGCTAAATGGATATTATTGTATAATAGCATGCGCACAATTTAATCTTATATGATCTGTTATATATGTAGAGGAAAATACGGTTGCTTATTTTTACTCTATTATGATATAATAATTCGTCTTTTTCCCTTTATTCGTTGTAAAATATACATCGCAAATTTTCAATAAAAATACTCTTCCTATCATTCTGAGACCATCAGCTGTAACAATCATATAATCAAAAATATATATGAACATAACCCAAATTGTTTAAAATAATTGAATTAAAAATTATATAATATCATCATAAAGAATTGTATGAAAATCCAAAATATAATTCTTTATCTTGATCAAAATGTCTAGTTACTTTTTGTGCTATAACTGTTACATTTTTTCTTCATTTCATTCACACAAGCATTTTACTGAAACTCAAATTAATAATGATAAAAAAAGAAATATAAACTGCATCATATAAGTCGTTTTGTTTTCACTTTTATGATTCTCTATATTTTGTAATGACATATGCGTATTTATTGATACATTTTTGAATATAATCAAAAAATTTTATAAAAATGTATGAAATATTATGTATGGATAATTGACATAATATCAACTTTTTTTTTTCATAATTTTTGTACACATATATAATTCATGGGAGAAAAAAAGATATAAAATTTAACGCCATATTTTTATTTAAACTTATTTCACCAAATGTAGTTATTTATGGATTCATGGAAAATGATTCATTGTACATATTCAGAAAAAAAACATGTTATAATTCCCAAGCAATTTTGTTAGCATGCTAAAATAAACACTTTCTTGTATATACCTATATGTGTATATGTTTTTTTTAGCAATGCTATATGATGGATGAACTACAAAATTTAGTGGAAAAAATAAAAAAGTGTATTCAAAATGTCGATAATAAAATTAAAAATGGTGATTTAAGAAAAAATATAGAAAAGTTTCTTTTAAATAATAGAACAGAGAAGAGCCAATTTAATGATATGGTATCCTTAATACAATATTCGCTTAAGTATAAAGATGTATGTAATTGGCCTAATTACAACGATTTATTTATTATAAATTATAATATAAATAATAATTTCAAATCAATTATACAAAAAAATGAAAATTTTCTTCGCCAATACAAAAATCATACGTCTAATGAGTACGAAGAAAATGTAACCACAGAAAGCAGCATAAAAAACGACATGAAAACAACAAACCCAATTAATACTGATAAAAATATATCCTTAGCTATGGATAACGAAATGAATAATAAAAAAAATGTTCCATCCTTTACCGAACATAATAAAGTTAGTGAAAATAACCAGGATAATATTGCAGGCAAGGGCAATAATAGTATGGATCAAAACTTAGTGGACAAAATTAAACTCAATTCCAAGGGCGCTAATACAAATCCAAAACTAAACAACATTAATATACAATATAATGATGATATAACTCTATTTAATAAGCTAAAATTACAAACATTTATGTATTTTGTACGAAATAATTACAAAGTAAAACTATTAATCGATTCACTGTCAGCAATGAACCATCCAATAAATATAATATATATAAATTGCCCAAATAATAAATATAAAAAAAAAAACATTTTTCAAAAAATTAGTGACTTATTTCTGCCTGATTATAAAGTTAATGATGAATTTGTTAACAGTAAATATAATTATCAAAAAAATAATTGCTCATGCTCTGAATTGCCATTAAACCCCTTAAGTAATAATAATTATGCATATACACAAAAAAAAAATGTGTCCAATTATACGGGTGGTTATAATCCTATAAGTAACACTGTATGGCTTTGTGCAAATAATATTACTAATTTATATAAATTAAAATATATATTAACACATGAACTTATTCATGCCTTTGATTTTGCTAGAGCAAACATCGACATGTATAATTGCCATCACATTGCTTGCTCAGAAATAAGAGCTTACAACATGAGCAATCAATGTGGCTACTTTAATAGTAAACATTTTTTACCCAATAGGGATGTTTTTAATCATTTTAAAGCACCGTCAATTAATGATACTGCAAAAAATAAATGTGTATATAATAATACATACACATCATTATATCAATATAAGCCATGTGCTAATAATACTCATAAATATATAAATGATGTTTTTGAAAAATGTATACATGATTATTGGCCATTCATGTGTGCACCGGAACAAGACAGTAAATATAAGCCATCCAAAACTTAAAAAAATCAAATTAAAAACAAAAAATCATTTGTCTGCATTTTCGTAAGTATCGATGAATAATTTGTGTCGCACCAATATTTACTTGCATATCCTTGCAATCATATTATTTTTTTTTGCTTTTAAACGCAATTAATAGTATCTTATTTTAATTGTTCATATGTGTTTAACCATTATACATACATATATATATTATTATGATAAAATTTGATAACTTTGTTTAATAAATTCAATCTGATATTATCTACACATAAAAAATGTGCATAAATAAAATACTCACGGTATGAAGATATAATTTCTATGGATATAAATTAACCACATTAAATCCATACTTTTTCGAATTATTCAAATTATTTATTAAACATAAATGTAAAATATATTTCTAATATAATTATATATTTTACTTATTAGGTATGGATGCAAAAATAGTTACATACAAAAACAATACGAAAAAAGGTCCTGAGATAGAGTATTAACTAAACAATTTTAAACATGTAAGGAAGCAAATATATGCAACCTTCATATTTGGCAATAAATTTATTCTCATTTTTTCTCTCGATGTTTTATTCATACAATTATGTTCAATTTCGTGTTGATACATGTTCATCCCTCCTTTTGTGTGCAATACTGCTCAGTAAGATTTGTATTATTTTTAAGACGCTCGGTATCATTTTCAGTGATTGTTTTTTCTTGGGGTATTTCTTCATCATTATTTTCTAAATAGCTTGTTATGTTTTCTTCGACATTTTCATCTAATATATTGTCTTCTATTAATGACAATTCTGCATCGATTTCATCTTCATCTAAATTTATAGGTATATCATAAGTTGACGATAAAATTTCTCCTATTTCTTTTGCATCTTCCATACAATCATACAAATCATCTTGTAATTTTTCTATCTTATTAATATTAACTTTTTTTATATTTTTCTTCAACACTTTACTTGATTGTTCTAAAGCTTTACATGTATCGATAGACATTTGAATATTTTCATTTGCATATTTTATTTGATCGATATTAAATTGAATTCCAAGCGTATTTTCTTTATTATTCTCATATGTTTTTTTTCTCTTTATTATAACTGCAGCTTTGTTTCTCAAATTGTTTATCACATGCTGATTAACTGGAACTTTCTTTTTTTCCTCTTCAATTTTTTGTTTTATAATATTTAGTTCTTTATTATATCGATCGATATTTGTGTCGATACTCTTTACGCTTTGTTCTAGGTTTCCTAAAGAATACGCAGTAAAAGGTCAAAATAACAAAAAGTAAATACAACAAAATATGTAGCATGAAAATTAACACATAAATATGTATACACTAGTTATCTATATCATAATTTCAAATGAATGCAAATAAGTGAATATGCATATGCGACATGCTTGTAATTCTCTATATAGTTACATATCCAATATAAAATATTTTGGATATTTGAAAATTAGGTACCATATGCTTCATCCAAAGTTTTTTCTTTTTTAGACTTAAAAAATCTACAAAAAATAAAAATAAATAGCATTTTACATATTTTAATCAAGTAAAATTTTACATTATTTTCACAAATATGATTATAAATGTGTCATATTGTTTGGCTTTTCTATTTTTGTATTTTATTACTTCATTGTCTTCTATTTTAAACAAATCCAGCTTTATTACATTATATATCAGTAATATAGCTTAAAAAATATATATAGTAAATGATATTAATAGTGAAATGAATATCGAATATTTTTTATTCCATTATGTTATAAACTGTAATTATTATGTTTATTTTAACTACAAATTTGTTTAATTCTTGAAAAGGAACACACCATCCATTATATACATGTATAGCACATAAATAATTCACGGTTTTATATTTTTTATTTTTGCAATTTTTTTTAGCTGTGCAAATTATACATACAGTACATTTTTTTATTTGAAAATTATTTGATTTTTTAAAAAAAATTTATGTCATATGCACAGTTATATTAATGTTTAATTTATCAAATATTATGCTTTATTTCATTTGTACTATTTCAAGTATTTATATACTATATTTATATACTTTAATATGCAAATTCTCTTATTGTATCACATACGGCAATTAAAAATAGTTTCTTTGCGTGATTAAATAAATAGTTACAAGAACATTTTAATTTAAACAAATAAAGTTTTACAACAAAAACTATATATAATGGTTTACGCCTACAAAACAAAAAACATATATTTTTGTAGCTAATTTGATTATAATTGCATAGGCCCTTTCCCATCCGTTTTTTCTTTTTCATACTTTTTTGGGTAACAATTAAAAAAGCGAAAAGAATTATATTATACTCTAAATTTAATCAACTTTATTATACATGCATTGCTATATCAAAAGCCATTAGCATTTAATTAATCCAAAAAGAAGTGGAAGATGGTTACAGCTATAAAAGGAGTATTAGTTAAATGTGATGAACCAACAATGCAAATAATTTTACTCTTGAATGAAAGTAAAAACTTTTTGATTGAAAAAATCAGTGACACAGTATGCTTATGTAAAGAAAACGTATATGACTTTTTAGAAAAAGAAGTGATAAGACAATTAGAATATTCAGAAAAGCATGAAACTGAAGATTAGCTGGAATTTTTTTTTGATGGCAATAATGCAACAAATAAATGTTAAATAGTTATTGTGTGTAAACAAAATTAATTATATGCTTTATATTTGCATTATTCATACTTAAAAAAAATCGTTTAATTTTTTTCGTTTATTCATATTGAATATGTATAGCGTATGCACTGATATATAAACAATTTTTCATGTATTATGTATTTTTTTTTATGTATTTTAACAAATGAAATAAAATAAACCCCAAACGAAATAAATGAATAACGGTAACATTAATTATAGAACAAAAATAGCTATAATAACTCCAATAATAATTATGACGACAAAATTAAGTATTATTACGAGTTCTACATGTTATATCATCAATTAACCACATAAAAGATTTTAATAATCCTTTTCCTGAAAATGCGCTGCATTCATTTATACACCAATGTCTATCAATATTCATTTCTTGCAATTTCAAAATCTATAAATAAAATAAAGTTATGAAAGGATATTTATCATATGCATATGCATGTGTGTGGGCATGCAGTAATTAATTCGCTAGTCTACATTCACACCAAGTAAATTATCACATTGGTAAATAACATTAATTTTTGTATACCTCTGCAATTTTGCTGACATTTAGAGAACTATCGACATCAATTTTATTTGATAAAATAAGAAGGGAGCATCCATATAATCTTTCCTCCTTTAAAATTTGTTTTAGTTCATATGAGCATAACTGTAATCTAAATAAATCAGTACTATCAATGACATAAATAATTCCATCAACATTTTCATAATAATTTTTCCAATAATGCCTAATACATTTTTGCCCTCCTATATCCCATATATTAATAAAATAATCATTAAAATGTAACGTTTCAATTGTAAAACCAAAAGTTGGGTGTACTTTATAAATATCTTCTCCTAATAATCTTTTAACTATTGTTGTTTTTCCTGCATTATCTAATCCTAATATTATTAATCTCAAATTTCTTTGTTTATCTTTTATTTTTTTCAAAATTTTCAGTAGGACCATTTTTATCTTATTCCTAAATATAAACTATTCATATACCATATATGTGTATTCTTATTCTTGATAAGTTCGTCACTATACTTTTACATCCATATCTTGTAAAAAAATATATACGCAATCAAAGCTAATATATTTATTTTATTTATGTATTTATCATAGCACGCTGAAAGATAAAGAAAGTATAGCAACAAAGCGATTATCTCCTGAATATCATTTCCTTTCTCGAAAATTTTAACAAATTAGTAGGGATAGAAATTTGCATATACTTTTCCCTCTCGTAAAGGTTTTAAAAAAATACACATATGTACAATAATATTCAGTAGTTCCTTATAATGAAACAATGTGCAAATAAGCCCTTTGAAAATTTTGCATATTTAAAGTGAAATATTATAAATATAAAATGAATTAAATCATATTTTTGTGCATATTTCAATATGCCGTAGTTTCCCTTTTTCCTATTTTATTTAAAAGTGTATAAAGAAATTGAAATAAAAGTACTTTAGTAATACATCATATTTTCTCAGAACGTCACAATTTTTGCGTTTACATATTTATTTTTATTCCTTATATATATTGAAGATATAATGTAAATATATGTTTTATGCTACAAACTATTTTCGATGTTATTATGAAAAAAGGGAAAACCCATATAAGGTAAAAATTAAAAATGATAAAAAAACTCCAGATATGAAAAACGGTATAGCAAGAATGATGAAAATAATGCTATAAAAATATAAATAAATAAATAATGAAATAAATTATTTTTAAAATTTAAAGAAGTTATAAAATGAAAAATATTAATTGTATTGCCATTAATGTGTCTTTATGGAATTGTGGATTTTCACATTATGAATTAAAATACTCCTTCTAGTTCTTCTAAGAATGTTAGATTTACTAAATTATTTATTTCATTTAAATCTGTTAAAATAAAGCCCAAATATAATAAATATATAAATTACACTTGTAAGTATCAGGAATAAAATGCGAACCAATCGCTATGAAAAATGTACACGATGAAATAGCTTTATAATTAATTTGTGAAATTCATTTTTGTTTTAAAATTTGAAATACTATAATGATAAAAAACGAAAAACACTATTAAACTTATTTATTTTATATTTTTCACTAACTTATTGAAGAGCCTCCATTCTGAACATACACAATATCGCTTATTGTGTCATCTTCGTTTACCTAAATAATATAAAACAAATTGTATGCATACATTTATATAGCCATGTATACACACATGTGTGTATATGCATACATACTAATACATCATTTATCTAATAAAAATGTGTCAAGAGATATAGTTTTCCGTTTTAACCTTTCCTAAAACTTCTACATATTGATCTAATGGTTCCTCGACTTGATTATCAGTTAAAATACATTTTATTTCTTCATCTATAAAATGTTAAAACCCATATGAAAATAAAATATATATCAATATTATGCATGTATACATTCTATTTCAGTATGTTATTCCACTTTTTTCTCATTACTGTCGCATGCTAACAAAGTTAGTTCGTTTCCATCCTTTTTTAAGACCTTTCCAATTATTCGCACATTTTTGCTATAAAATTTGCTTAGGTGTTTTTTATTGACTCTTCTAACAGTTTCAAAAAGAAAGCACATAAAACGATAAATATTTACGAGAAAATATATATTTGTTGCTTGTAATGCATCTTATTTTTCTCTTTTTCTCTTTTGTTGATATTATACTTACGGAGCTATGAATTGTTCCATTGTTAAAAGAAGGTATAGCCAATGATTTATTTGAGGATGTGAATATATATAATATTAGTAAGTAATTACACTTTCTTTTTTCTTAAGTGGTAATCTCTATGATATTATCTTATGCGATATCACAAAGCTTGTATTTACATTAATAAGAAATTTACTATGTGCGATTTATTTAAATGTTATATTTATGATTATAAGGATTTATAAACTCCATAATAATAAATATGCTTAATTTGCTCACATAAAAATATTAAATAAAATAAAATATAAAAATTCGAATATATTGAAAATAATAATTTTATAAAAGATTAACAATGATTTATATTATAAGGGGAATATATAGCACATGCGTATTATTTTAATTTATTATAAGGCTTTTTTATTTTCTGTATTAATATTTAACTTATAGCTAAAAATTTTTTTTTTATTTATATATGCATTCCGCTTCATATATTTTTTTTTACAAAACTGATTAAAACAATGATAAGGCTTTTTAAAAAGACAAATTCGTAAAAATAAAAAAGTAAAGAAATCGAAAAAAAGTTATATAAGTCAAATATATATTCACTAAAATGTGTGATGCTATTTTTTACAATGTGTATAAATATAGCATAAATTAAATAATAAAACTAAAAAGGATACAAATTAATTATTTTAAATCTACACGAAAAAAAAAGGAAAAGCTAAAATTTCACAACACACACATAATATATATACACATGCCCAACTTATATATATATGTATGGTAGGTAGCTAATAATTTTAATAAATGCTATCTTCATGAGAATATAAATCAAAATTGAAGATATGCATGCCATGTAATAAATATTTAATTGTTTTTTACTTTTCTTCATACTAAAAGAAAAAAAGTGTGTGATATTAAAAGTATTTGGAAATCATATTTATATGTCCAATACTACTCATATATTAATGCATAGTGTAAGATAAAGTGCAGTTGATTATACGCTAATATAGCTTCACTTTTGAACGTCTCTATATTTAAAGAAGGCCTCTCTATCAAACATTTTTTGTTCATCAGATATGTTATAATTTTTAGAATATTTTCCTTTTTTGTGGTGGCTAGGGGGTTTTGTTATCATTCCTAATTTTTTTTTCTGTATTAACAACTTATTTTTTTCTTTTGAATATTTTCCTTCCTGCTTTTGCGCATATCTTGTCATTACGTCTTCCTTTCTAACCGAACCTATAATCTCAGAAGATATATGTTTGCCACCCATTTTCTTTAGCCATTTATTATACTTTGAATTAATATAATTCCAGTTGTTTTTTTTATTTTTCTTATCATAAAATTCGGAATTATTATTTAGTTTGAAATAATCTGTGGCTAAGTCTATGGGAACACTTACAATTTCGTTTGTTCGTTTTTTTCCAAATAATTTTAATTTTTTAGTACCCCTTATAATTTTTTTTCTCGTTTTTAACCCTATATAATGTTTCCTTATATAATTGTCTTCATCATTTTTATTTACAACCAAACTTTTACTTGTTCCATCACAATTGTTCAAATCGTTATTTTTCATATTCAAACCATTTGTTCTTTTCATTTCCTTTGATGAGCTCGAGTTTTGATCATTATGAAAGTTTTCTAGCTGTCGTCCCATATAAATTTTGTACGCTTCGGATTTACTTTTTTCATATACATTATAAGTACTTTTATCATTTATGTTAAATGTATAATCATTTAATGGGTTGTTATTATACATATTTTTTTTTGCCCTGCCCATCTTTAAACCACTCATATAATCTTCTTTACTATATGTTTCATCTTCTTCTAATAATGTATCACTTTTTATTTTTGAATAATCAATATTTTTAAAATGATCATTATTCCCTTTATTATAATTATTGTTACCATTATTATTTTCAAATAAATCTCCCATTTCAACATTTTTTGAGTACACATATTCCGCATCGTTACTTTTGTTTTCATCAAAAAATAGTAAGCTACTCTTGAACAAATCATTTTCGATATTTATTTGGTTATTCTCTACATCGAAACTATTACTATTATCATAAATTTTGGGTTCTGTTGATTTTTTATTCCCTTTCTCTGCATATAAATCATGTTTCTTTCCCAACTTATACTTCATATCTGATTCAGCTAAACAATATTCATCATGCGTGCTATTATTATGCACCTTTTTATCAACACTTTTTTCATTTTCATAACTTATATTAAGTTTTTCAAAATTAAGTATCATTTCTTTTAATGTATTGTCATTTTCTTTATTTTGGAAATCCAAATTAGGGGTTCCATTTTTTATAGCATTTTCATAATTTATTGCTAGTCCTAAGTTATGAACCTTTTTTTGAGTTTTTTTTTGCATATATGTAGACTCTCTTTTAAATTTATCTTCTGGATTTATGGAAATCATTTTGTTGCCCTCCTTTTCTTTATTTTCTAAATGCTTATTACGTTCGCGCAACACATTTGTATCACTGTGGTTATTATCACCCTCGATATTGTCTATAACATTATCTATAACTTTTAAATCTTGTTCATTATATAACTTTCTGCATTTATTTAAAAACTGTTCTTGTACTGAATTTATTAAGTTTCTAGTATAAAAATTCATGTATTTATTAAAATTTGTATCATCAATATTATCAGATATTTTCCATCGATTTACTGCTTCAAAAATTGTATCATCACTTATTAGGATATCTTTTGATATGTTTTCTTTTCTTTTGATTTTTTCTAATATCTCTTCATCATAGGCATTTTCTTCATTTTCTATTGAGTTAAAACTTTTGTTATAATTTCCATTCCCTTCTATTATATGTGAAGAGTCCGCACCTTTCAAATTTTTTAATTTCTTCAATTTTTTTTGTTCAATCAAATCATTTATTTTCATTATAATATTATTTTTAATAATAGTTTTATTTAACTGATATTTAGCAATTTCATTTCTTAGTTCATTCAAATTTTGTCTTTTTAATGAGCTTAGTGAAATAATATTTTTTTCCAAATTTTTGAAATGTACTATTTCTTCATTCATAATTTGAATTTTAATTGCCAAATCTTTTGTGTTTAATAAATCGCATTTACTTAAAACAATTTGATATTTAATGTTGTATCTATCAAAAAAATGAAACAATTCTTTATCACTTGTTTTTAAACCGATTCTACAATCAATTAATACAAAAACTTTTTTTAAATTTGCTCTATTTTTTAAATAAAATAATGTAAATTCATTCCATTGTAATCTTAATTCTTCTTTACTGTGAGCAAATCCATATCCTGGTAAATCAACTAAACACAACAAACAAGGCTTCCCTATTTTATAAAAATGAATTTGTTTTGTGCATCCTGGCATTTTACTAACCTTTGCCTTATTACTTCTCCCACACAATTCATTAATAAGTGTCGATTTACCAGAATTTGATCTTCCTATAAATGCAATTTCTGGATATTTCGGTAATGGTAATTCATTTACTTTTATAGCTACTTTGTACAAAACCATTCTAGGCTTTAATTGATCCAAAAATACGGGAGCAAAATTTGGCCGTTTTTCATTCATATATTTTCTTTGTAATTTATTCAATGGTTTTCCTAACATTTTCCTTCGTAAATTCTCATATATTTTTAAATCTAATTTCATTCCCCTTTCTCTTTGTCTTCTACTCATTACGTAATTATCGCATATTTCCTCTTTTACTATATTGACATTTTTTTTAGAACTCTCCATACTCATTTTGCTGCTAACACTCGAATATTTTCGAATAAGGCGACTAATCGATTGCATTTTCTCACTTTCTTTCCTTTCCCAAATCTTTTATCTTATTAACAAGTCAGCCTTTTCAAACAGGCTAAATACGTATAGCATCCATTTGGTATTTATGCATAGGTAATGCTAATATAGATAGTTATGTTTTGTAAATTGTTTTGAGATAAATATTGTATAGAAAAAAAGTAAAAAGAAACTTAAAAAAAATGATTATTTCTCAAAAATTAAATATAGTAATTTTTTGCCAACATTTTTTAAAAAATAGATACATATATCATATAATATTATATATGTAGATATACATTTTTTATTATATTATTATATATATTTTTAACAAATGTTAACCATAAAATAAATACTCAAATTTAATCTTTTTTTTATGTTTTTGTTGGCGAAAAATGGGAAAATCATTTTCTACATTATGCATACCTTTAAATAGTATCCCTTTACGGATTACGGATTTTACTATTTGTTAATTAAAGTAATACAGATTAGGGCACAATATTAAAAGTATTTATAATTAATGTGTATTTTTTCTATGTTTATGTTGTTTTAATCATATAAGGGAAAATATATATACAAATATAACACTTATAAATAGCATATATAAAAGTGATGGATTATTCAATAAACATGATATAATTAAAAAAAGTTTATCAAACGTAAAAAAAAGATAAAATATATATTTTCCATGTAAATAATGAATTTATATTTCTTTTGCACATGCATATGAGTATATGTGAAAATATGCATAATCCTAATAATCCCCTATTTCTCTGCCAGTTGTCGCATATTATACAGAGCTAAATAACCTCGTTTTTCAGCTAACATATTTATAATTATACCTAAATGGTTTAATTATATATATACATATACATGCTATTTCATGTGTAAAAATTATGATATTGTTCCTTGGTCTAGGGCACATGTTATTTCTCCTTGAGATGATAGCCATTTGTTTTCTTTATAAAAGGCAACTCCATTGTTTATAACGAAATTTGGTTGAATAAGAAAAAATGCATTTTTCTCTTTAACAGAGCTTAATGTTTTATCGGGTAAACCAGTTGTATTAACATTTTCAAATGTAATTCTTTCTCCAACTTTAACACCAGGTGGTGGAACAAGTAATTCTACTCTTTCTTCAAAGGATCCACATAAAACCATACCAAAACTTTTTCGTCCTCTTAATAATTTTTCTTTTAAATTTGCTAAAACTAAAACATATTTATTTAATAAATCTTCTGGATTTTTTTTATTTCGTAAACCACTACATATATCCCTTACTTGATCTTCACCTACATTTACTTTTAAGCAATACAGTGTGTCGGCTCCTGAATGAATTTCCACACTTTCTACATATCCAACAACAATATTTAATCTCGATATATCGTCTAAACTTCTGGTTTCTTCTGCATCTTTATTTTCTGCGTTATTATTTTTCTTTTTATTCTTTCCACTATTATCTTTCGAATCTGCATTTTTTTTATTACCTTTATCTTTCTTTGATCCCATTTGTTCATTGTTTCCCTTTTCATTTGTGGATGTTATAATTCTACTATTTAGTAAACTTTCAACACCGCTTTGTATATCTAATTTATGTAATTTAACAAACTCGCACATCAATGTTTCTTGAAGATGTATATACCACCTACAAATATGATAATATTCTACTTTTTCCTTTGCTGCCATTGGTTTTAATATTTTATAAACACAGCAGAAATAAAATATATCTACTATAGATGCATGTTTGTCCGAGACAATATAAGATCTTTCTCTTAATATATCATTCAAATGTTTCATATCAAGTGGCTTTAATTTAAACTTGTCGCTAGCTAGGTTAAAAATAAATTCTTCACTCTCGCTTACTTTGTTTTCATCTTCACAAAAAAACTGACTGTAGCAATTATACGTGTCGATTATAGCATAAAGAGAACAAAAAAATTCTTTATATGTTTTGTTGTTATGCTCATAGGATATAGTCTATAAAATAAAAAATTCACCAAATTTTTAAGTGTGAATAACACAAAAAAGTTTTTTGGGGGACTATGTAATTAAAAATGTATATATATGCATCGTAAAGAACTGTTGATTTTTTAAAATCGAGTATATTAGAAAAAATAAATTATTAGTATTGTTAATATTTTTATATAAATATATAACTTTAGCAGTTTGTAATAATTAGGTTGTGAAGCATGTCCATAATATGCACTGGCATATAGAAGTTAAGGCATATGCATAAGTGTAGTTATCTTACCTGGCTATATTTTATCTCTGGAAAAGCAACGCTATCATCATTTTCTACTATATTAATTTTAATAAAATCAAGAACCAAATTCAATATATCTGATTTAATATCATCCTCAACCAAGTATAAAGTACTCATTCTTTTCAACAAATATATTATATTAAAAAAGTTGGGGGCATATAATATCGAATATTATATATATGTGTGTAAATTCTTAATTACTTTTTTTGTTATACACAAAAAATGTAGTATTTCTGTTTTTTCACTCTTCGTTATATTTTATATTTTTGTTTGAAAAAAATAACATATTTATTCGCCAAATCGATGAGATTATGTGATGATGGTATATTGTCATAAAATATATTAAAAATTATTTCTTATATATGCTTTTTTTTTAATAAAACTTACATGCTTTAAGATATTTTTTTTGTCGTATATACTAATGTTTTTGCTTTTTTATTACGTATACATGTAGCTATAGGTATATACAAATTATTTTTTTAATTGGGATTTATATATAATTAATATATGACCTTAAAAGTTACTATTTATTTTTCTCTATATTTTTTCCAAAATTGAAGAAAATTTTATTAACTTTGTAAAGAACTTATTATATTTACTTTTACTATTAATTAAAAAAATTGGGGGAAAAAATATATTCCTTTATGCAAAACAGGGTATGCATATATATATACAATTTTTAATAGCAATGATACGTGAACAAATATATAGATGCTCACAAAAAATATATATAAATAATTTATTCAATCGTTAAATTTGTCAGCAGTTTGAATTTATTTATACAATTTATATATCATAGGAATTTTAGGTTAATTATTTATATAGATACAAATGCATAACATTGGAAAATATAGAAAATAATAAAAAGTATATAATAACACATAATTTAATAGGTTAATTTCCGATTATTAATTTAATTCTCACATAGTAATAAGCTTACATAAAATGAAATTACAACACTTTATTATTTGCTCTATTCAAGGAAATAAGTATAATACATACTCATTCATACATCGAACATATATTCT
The DNA here is from genome assembly GCF_900002335.3 of Plasmodium chabaudi chabaudi. Lineage (NCBI taxonomy): Eukaryota > Apicomplexa > Aconoidasida > Haemosporida > Plasmodiidae > Plasmodium > Plasmodium chabaudi. The sequence continues at coordinate 376,431 of NC_030113.2, forward strand.
ACTTTTCACCTTTTTTTTCATTTTCATCATCCTTTACATAAAAAAAAAGAAGCAACAACTTTGTTATGGTTAATATAATGCGGAATATTTTTCATTATTATATGAGAACAATTCGTCTTTTTTAAAAGTATCTCTATTTTATTCCATTTATAATTTCCACTGTTCCCAAAACCTATATAACGCTAATTTGCAGCATTCTTTTCATAAGACCCCAAAAAATTTGTAATATGATTTATGCATACGCAAAATAGCTAACAAAATATTGATAGTAGTAATAATAATATTAATAAAACCTAGTTAATTTCCTTATATTAAAAATTTTCAGATTTGAATAAAGAATATCTTAGAAGTGTTTAATTAAAATTACTATATACCTTTATTAAAAGATTTTTTAATAATTTTTTTTAATTCTAATGGAAAACTGTAATTATACTTTTAAAAAATATGTGATAATATTTTTTGTATGTTAATATAAAATTTGAAATACCATTTTTTCATAATTCATATATGCATATTTATATATTTTTTTTTTATATTTTCTTATTTTTTCTAAAGCGTATAACAATTTTACAAATATTTAAATATATATTATTATTAACTAGCTCTATATAAAGGAACAATATTCTGCTAACATAATTATTTTTATTGGCATAGATAACTTCTATAATGATGAATATATCTATATAATTTTATTAATCTTTTTTTTTATGTATCACGATTATACTATCATATATATATTACAAACCGCTATTATTAAAATACACAGAGATAATGATTATCTTTATGTATAATCAATATATATACCAAATTTAAATTGCAGAAAAAATATAAACTTTTTGATTTATTTTAATATACATGCGTAGGTTTCATCACAATATATGTACACAGAGATATAAAAAGTGTATCCTTCGCTATTTATTTTTTTTTTATATATTAATTATTTTTTTTGGTATTTTAATTTTGACTTGATTCAAAGGGTATACATATATGATATTATATTTTATTCCTTTTATGCTTGTTAAACACTATATATGTATATTATGCATATTTATTCATGTGTAAAAGTAGAATAACCTATTCAAACAAAAAGTAAATAGGTACACACATGTAAGCATATAATTAAATATATATACGTGCATCGAATAAATAGCTTTGCACCTATTTGTCCGCTTTCTTCTTTGTATGTTTTAACTCTTCAATTTAAGATATGAATAAATTACAGTTTTATAAAGGAAAATGCACAAATGTGTTGATATAGATAGCTTAAAAGATGAGCTCAGAACGAACAACAGTTTAGTGAGTATTTTCAATTCAAAAGATGATAGAAGCTATAGTAGTGAAGCATATCAAAATAATTATGAAAAATCGAATATAAAAAATGGTATACAACATAATGAAAATAAGTATTTGAATGAATTCAATATACAACAAAGATATGGAGATGACAAATATATGCATTATTCTAGTAGAATACATAAGGAAAAAACTAGCCATTTTGATTGGAACAAAAATAAAATTAATGTACATACAAATAGTAATTACGACTATAACCACATTTATAGTCACAATAAACCAATACCTGAATATTCATATCAAAATAAATTTATGAATTATGAAAAAAGCTCAAGTGATAACATGAGTAGACAATTTGATGAAATAAATGATACTATATTAGCTAAAAAACATATCAAAAATCAATATAAATATAATGAAGACATTGAAGAAGATATTAATGAAAATAATGATATATTTATTAATATGATAAATAATCATTATAAAAATTTATTAGCAGACACAAATAAAGGAATTAAAAACACAACAAATAATTATGATACTATACTCCAAAAAATTAATAATGATGATATTAGTAGTTCCACTTCATCTATCAAAATTAATAATTTAAAACACAACAATAAAAACCCCAATAATGCATATTACAATAACCATATAAATAGTAATAATTCAATTCACCATCTTCGAAATTATTACACCAATAATCAAACTGACAATTATAAGGGGAATCATTTTGACATCGATGAGTGCTATGATATTGACGATTGCTATGAGAATGGCAATCCATATAATAACAATAATAATACTAATAATAAAAGCATGGCAAAGAGAGAATATCCGGCATATAAGGGTATTGTGTCAAATAAAAATGACCCCTATAATAAGAAAAGCGAAACTAAAATAATATTAAAAGAAAATGATGAACTATGTTTAGATAATGATGAAAAGAAAGACAATCAACAACTTAGCAATACCAATAATAATAGAAAAAATGTAGCTAACTCGAATCGAAACAAAATATATAACGTTTTTAATAACATGAATATTAATAAAAGTAATAATATGAATCGAGGTATTTTAAACTTTCTAGAAAATAAAAGAAAAAACAGATATTCATATGATAGCAAAGGTATAAAAAATGATAAAACCGAGGATGATAATAATGAGGACACAATCGGCAATATTAGTAATATTGGTGGTGCTTGTGACACCTCTAGCTATATCAATAATACCTGCTTGAATAATAATAAAAAATATTATCAAGATAGTAAAAGCTGCAATCGTAATATGAAACATTTATTTGACGAGGATTCTTATTATAGAGATATTATGGAAAAACAGTCAATGCATAACAATGAAAATAAAAATGGAAGTGGGGTATCAGAATATAGTTTTAATGAAATTTATTATAAAGACAAAAGAGGCGAAAAAAATTTAAAAGACAAACTCAAAAATAAATCAAATGATATATATTGTGAAAATATAAAATATTTAGATAAAGAAGATTATAAAAATAATATTTATATAAATTTATTGAATCAAGAAATCAAAGCTCATCAAACGCAATTAAATATATCTAAAAATGATAACAATGTAAAAATGAAAGAAAATAACCCATTTAGCATGACTAATTATGCAAAAAAAAACCTTATAAAAATGGCCCATAATATTGATCATCATAATTCACCAGTTAATTATGCAAATCCAATGCGCACAGACAATTTTGATAATCATCATAACATCAACAATTACGAAAATAATAATCACAACAATATGGGAAACTATATAGACAACTATGTAGATGATAAGAATAGTAAAATTGACGGAAAAAATGTAAATTTTTCAAATGCTAATGGAAAATCAGAGATATCAATAAAATTTTCAAATACGCTTAAGAATGCACAGGAAATGCAAAACATCCAAAATGGTAATTATAATGCATATTCAGTAAATAAACTAAAACTAGAATCAATTAGCCAATATCAAAATATGTATATTAATAATAAAAATATGATGAAAAATAATGATATTTCCTATAAAAAAGGGGTAATAAATGAAGAAAATTGTCGTTCAAACGTTACTCTTAAAGGAGTACCTTCCTCGGCATTTGAACACAATGAAATGAAAAAGAGAAAAGGAAATGAAATAGGAAACAGAAACGATAATATAGAAAAGCGTGAAGATTATGAAAATCAGGAAAAAATACAACTAGGTGAAGAATTACCAAATGATGTTAATTCTTCGTACTATGCTACATCATCTAATGCTTCAACCAGTTGTTTTTTGGGTTCAAAAAACAAATTAAATGATCTTCATAATTGCAAAAATATGAAGGATACAAACTGTGATAATAAACATATTTTAAGAAATAAAAACAGTAACATCGAAAATATTTTTTCACATAACAATTCTATTAACGATAATTATTCACGAAATAAGAAAAATAAAAATACTCATTTAAAACCGTGCATTGATGAATACATACCATCTAAGAATCCTCATAACCTTAGAAATATTTGCAATAATAAAGATAATGAAAGTAATAATTTAAATTTGAATGAAAATTATGTTAAAATACCGAAAAAAAAATATAACCTTAATAGCGATTCTTGTTATAATAACAATAGTAGTAACGAAGCATATCCTGAAAAAAGTAAAAATGACAACTATTTTAATGATACTCCTAAATATTCGAAGATACGCACTGATGGAAAATCACAAAATATGCATAGTAGCAATAGTGATGAAAAAAAAAAGAATAAAGAAAAACGTCATAAAAATAAAAATAAAATTATAAAACAAGATCAAGGAAATGATAAAGCTAAAATTACCGATATAAACCAAAACACTGAAAACTTAATCAACATTGATAAAGGAAATTATCCTACCAATATAAATCGAAAAAAAAATAGAGAAAAGCAAAATATGAAACAATATAACGAAAAGGCACACACTGAAAATAAAAGAGAATTCAATGTAGGTGAATATAATGAAGATTGTATTGAAAATATGAGTGAAAAATATCATAATAATAATATTAAATCCATGATGAAAATACACAGCAATAATCAAAATGTTTTAATAAAAAATTGTAGAAATGAAAATGAAGAAAAAAATGATATTGACAATAACTCTGACAATAGTAATGACATAGATTGTGCACATATGGAGGCGAATACCAATCATATTCTTAGTAGTATAAACAATAATAAACAAATGAACGAGCTAGAAGTCCATGAACAATTCGGCGAAGATAATAATAAAATTAAAAAAAAGAAAAGAAAAGAACACAAAATTGGTAAACCCAAAGTAAGCTCTTTTGACCATATTATTAAAAATAAAAACTCAAGTTTTATAAACATTTTCAATGCAAGTCGTAATATGAGAAATGCAGACAAAGACCATAATTATAATTATTCTATGGATGATATTAAATATATCAAATTAAATATTGCAAAGGCACCAAAACATACATATTCAAATACATGTTCTGGAAGTAATGAAGAAGAAAATTACAATTGTACAAAGCAAAGCAAAATAAACAAAATTTATAGTCAATCCCAAAAAAAACGACATTCTGATATATATGAACATTGGAACTTAATTAATAACTTCAAACATAATAATGAACAAAACTCTGATGATTATTCTTCCTCTTTTAATGATGACGAAAAATCGAAACAAAATAAAGACCAATTAAATGAGAATATAAAAAATAACGTATCCCGAACATACCCTATTTCCGAAGCATTTCTTGACAGTTCCAATGTATGTAAAAATGGAATGACCAAACAAAAAGTTAATAAAAACAAAGGAAAAAAAAATTCGAAAATAAAAAATGATACACATTGTGAAAATAGCAACAGTGCATATGATAATAATAATGAAGAGGACAACATGCCTATTCAAAATGAAGCATATATTCTGACTAATTTAAAAGGTGGAAATGCTAAAAAAAATGACGAAATAAAAACCGATATTACACAAAATATTGTACATGAGAAGGAAAATACAAATAATGCTCATAGTGATGTTGCTGTTTCAGTTTATAACGAAAAGCAAGGAAACAATAAAATTTCTGATGGTCATATTGAAGATTATAAAAAACATAAAAAAAGAAACGAGCACATCAATACACAAACTCAACATTTTGAAAATAACCCTTTTTATTTATATTATAATAAAAGAAGTGAAACTACAAGTACGGAAATAAAAATTCAAAAATCATGTCCTAATAAAAATAGCAAAACACAAATCGAAAAAAAAAAAAAAAATTTACTGAACAAGTTATGGAATACTGTGCAAAGCGAAAATAAAGATAATGATGAAAATGATGCAACCCCGCCTAATAACTCAAATCTAAATGGAGGGAAATATTCATTCTATAATTTCTTTAGTAAAAAAAATAAATTAAGAAAGGATAATAAGAATAACAATGATCAAATTGATGTAATGATAAAGAACCCAAAACAAGAAATTTATGAAAATAACAATGATCCATCGAATGATTCTATAAATGAACAAAATAATAATTATATGAACGATCTTAATAAAATTGGATATTTAGCTCAAGAATTTATGGAAACTTATTCATGTAATGATAATTTAAAATCGATTTTTCAATTATTACGTTCTGAAATTGAGAAAACTAAAAAAGAAATCGATCATTTTTCTAAAGGTCAAAAGCCTATGACTTTTAATAATCCTTTGAGTAATAACATAAACCATACATACAACAAAGTTAGTGATAATAGTGAAGAGTCATTGAACGAATATACATGTGATCAAGCTAATTCTAAAAACATTCATAATATACCAAAATATACGTCTAATGATTTAGCACATATTAAGGAAAAACAAAATGCGCAAAATAGAAATAATGATAAGGATGAACATTACTATAAAATCATCAAATCGACACATCATGATTTATACAAAAACAGAGGTTCCATAAGCAGTATAAGTAGACGAAGAATAGGGAATATTATCACCCATAAAGATAATATTGACTATAATGATACTTTTAATATGAACAGCTGTATGTTAAAGCGAGTAAAATCGGACAAACCATATAAATGCCGTATTAAAAAAAAAAGAGGAAGTAACGACGCTAAAGAAAATATAATAGCCCCAATGAACACATTTATATTGAAACATAATAATAATATTTATAAATTTAAATTAAATAATAATTTTTTAATATATGATAATAGTATATTATTAAAAAATAAAAAAAACGGTTATTTTTTTAACTTTAATACTTTATATAAAACCTTATTCTTTAAAGAATCCCGTAACGAGGAAAAAGTTGAATATAATAAAAGTTCGGCATATAAAAATAATATGATAGAGTATAATAATCAAGATACAATAAAAAATAATCAACAGATTAACCACCCAAATAATACTCTTGATAAAGGGATATGCATGGAAACACATAATGATACCCCAACTAATTTAAATGATTTATTTATTTCAGATGATGAATAAATCATATATATATGCATAACAGTGATTACTACAAAAAAGTAAATAACGTGAAGAACAATCACTCTATATCATCAATACTAAATGAAAAGAGTGGGATATAAATAACTATTCTGAAAATCAACAAGGAGCTTGAAAAAAAAGGAATTATAAACTGATAGACATAATCCAGCCAGGAAATAAAAATTGAAAGCATGGAATATCTCTAATAATGTCTATAGGTAACATGCTCGATTTTTGATCAGCACATACATAAATAGCTCATATATGCATGAGCTCATATAGAGGGATCCAAATACAAATACCGTGCATTGTTAAAAAAAAATCTAAAAAAATTTTTTCGTTTGCATTAAATAATTTTTATGCCTATACACATAGATGCTTTTATAACACATATGTGTATGTTTGTCTTTGTGTCAAATTCTTTAATATATTTTTTATTTTATAATCTTTTTACGATTGTTTTGTTTTCCTCCTTGGTTATCCGTTTTTTCAATCATTTGATTTATAATTTGTAATCACAAAAAACGCATAAAAACATTCGGATTTTTTGATTTAATCCTTATAATATATGCATAATTCTTATTTTATTCAGCAATATTTATTATACTTAAAAGCATGTAAATGCATTTATAAAAAATAATGGATTAATTTTTTTGAATATAAGCATCAAATGTTGTGACATATTTTGCTAGCATATCGATTCTCTTCATAAATTAATAAAAAAATTAATTAAATTTTTGGATATTTATTTTTATTTTAATATAGACTTTATCCAATTTTTTCCATCTTGAGGTACTATTATCTTAATAAAACAACCTCGTCGTCTTTAAAAGTAACATGAAGATTGCTCAATTTATTTACTTGTTTGTATTTGTCATTTAACAATAATACAATGTTGCTATTGCTGATATTTATTTCCCTTAAAAAAAATAACATATGTGTATATAAAATGCATGTGTGCTCATTTTTAAGAAATAATTATATGCTACCATATAAATTTAATTATATTTAAAAACCACATATTTTCAACATTCATTTAAATACTAATTAAAAAGATAATATATTTATGCATATTATATTCAAAAGAAGTATTTCAATTATGTTTTTAGTTTAATTATTCTTACTTTAGTAAAGGGGGTGTATCAAACTCATATTTATCCAGTTCTTCGTCCAATTTTACTAACTCATTGCTGCTCACGTCAAGTCTGAAATAAAATTTAAAGGACACATAGCATTGTTAAAGACATATATCGAAAAGGAAATAAATGAATTAAATGGTATAATTATATTTTTGCATATTACATTTCCAATAAATTTAGGTTATATAAATTCTTCATAAGGATGCTCAGCTGTTTTATTTTGTTGCTTCGTAAATGCAACTCCTTCAAGTTATATAAAAAATTTACTGTGCATTTTCCCGACCATCTAATGGAATTAAAAATGCATAAATAATAAAATTAATAGGACTGTTGTATCATTCAATTTAGCTATATACAATTTAATTGTATATTTTCCGTTTTTTTATTTGCCTTGAAATTTTCACTTACGATTCGAATAAGAGGTTATTTGATAGATTAATTCTTTGGATATAAAATGCTTCAATCATAAAGGGGTAAATTATGTTTTCAATATTTAATCCACTTAGATCGAGAATTTCATCAGAATCTTCTGTTAATAAAATTTAAAGTTTAAAATGCATTTATAATTTATTTGACTGAAACTACAAGAAGTTAATATGGATGCATATAATATATGATAAGTTTGGAGCTAACCATTTTTAGAGCTTCGGTAATAATCATAAACTTTTTGTCTGTAAAAAAAAAATGAAACATCCATATAAATCCGATATTATGTGAGCATATATACAAGCATAAAACATGATGGTATTTATGCTTTTAAATTAACAAAAAGATAACGTATTCAATTTTACTGTATTCGTAGTTCCGATTCCTTGTCATTATAATATTCTATCCTAATATTATCAATTTCTTTTAATTTATCAATAACTTCAAAAGCCTCATCAAATCTTTCAAGTTTTTTTAGTATTTCATATCTGGAAAAAAATTGAAATATGATGTGTGTAATAATATATAACACACAAGTATCTATCTAAATATAGATATATAAAATAACCACAAATACACACATATAGGACTTTTGGATTATAAAATATTTTGTATTTCTTATACACTTACTTTGTAAATAGTGCATATTTGCAATCACTTTCTAAACACAATAATTCATTAATTTGTTCAAGTTCAAGATTTAATAAATTAAAATTTACATTTTTTGCTAGATTTAAGTGTATATTTGTATCATTTATATATTTATACAAATTGGTATATGGTTTTACACAATCATTTTTACATACTGTTTGATCCTCTTTAATATTTTCTTTACTATAATTTAATAACAATTCAAAATGGGAATTTTTTGAAAAATTTTCAAAATTTATTTCGTATGTAATATTATACTGATTTTTATCATTTTGAATTAAGTTATCATAGCCAATTACCAAATCTTGTAATACATTTTCTTCATAATTTATATTTTGAGGCGTATGTATATTATATTTATAATAACATATTGACAATTTTAAATAATTAAAATTACTCAGGTTAACGCTTTCATTAACTTTAAAAATGTATATGCATGACTCAAGGTTTTTGTTTCCGTTATTATTAATAATAAATTGTCTATCCCATTCACCACATATTTCTTCATTTTTTGAATCATAAAATTTTGATTTGTCTGTATTTATTTTAACAATATTTTGAAAAAAAATGTAGAGAGAATTATTTTCTAAAGTAATAAAAAATATCTCTTCTTCATGCTTGCCTTTTTTAAAAAGAAACCATCTATAGTATTCCCATAAACTTTGATCAGAAGGATCCGTAAATATTGCATTCTTTATTAATTCCAACTCTTCATTAATATTAATTAATTCCTCTTTTAGAGAATATTTTAAATACCATGCAGAAAAATTCGAAAAATTACGTTCAATAAGTAATTTGGATAATTCACAATTAGATGCTTGAACATTAAAATTGTTTACATTTTGTTCTACATCTTTCTTTTTATCATCTTCATTTATTTCAACACTGTCCATATTTTTTGGTAATTTTTCTTTTGTTTTTTTTTCATATATATTTATGCAAGATATTATATAAGATCGATAATTCCAGCAATGATAATTTCTGTCATCTATATGGAGTGAATTTTTACAATATTCTAGCTCGTTTAATAAATATTCACGATCTATTAAATCATTTTTTATGCAATATTTAATTATCCAAAGTTTATGAAACCATAATTCGTTACATTTGCTAAATTTAACTAAAATGTCTTCAATCATTGAATTCTCATCTTCCATTATTTCTTTTAACTCGTTCTTAAATTCTTCACTTATCTTTCCTTCACTATCACCTGCTTTGGGAAAAGGGAACAAATTATAATATGTGCATCAATATATATACACAAATAAGAGTTCCAATAAGCCATCACCCACACATAAATGAATAATTTTTAAAACATTCTTAATCCATAATGACAATTATATCAATGGTTAAATGTGTAATTAAGGTAGCTACAAAATATGATGACTGCTTTACAAGCATATATTGTTTTATTTGCATATTTATATAATAATTCATTTTTTCATATTTATTATTTTGTTTTTTTTCCATGCAATATATAACCTTTCGTATCATTAGGAAGTTTCTCGTTTCTGTTTAAGTGTTCATCTTTTATGAATTCAAAATATTCCTTTCGGTAATTCCACAATGTCTGGATATAAGGACATTTACTTAAAATGGCCGATGACATTTGAATATACTTTTTTTCATATTTAGATGCTTTTTTTTTTATAATTAAATCATTTACAACAGGAATAAGCTCTTTAACCTTTTCTAACTTTCCATTTTCGTCTTTATAATTATTTGCTTTCCTACCATGCATTTTTATTATATTGTAAACAAAATATAATTAGGCTAATATTATATAATATCCTATATATTATATTCTTTATCTAAAGAAAAATACTTAATAGAATTTTATTTCCTCATTAAGCCGATATAGTTATTATTTATATTCATAATATATTTTTAACAGAGATTTGATTGCTCCAAATCAAAAACTAAGCCCATTATACTCCAAAATGTTATATATAAAAAATTAATTAAATACAATAAAATCAATAAACAAAATTAATAATAAAACCATATCAACTTTACTAACATCAATCACAATATTTATATAGTAATGATCAATAAATTTAAGAATAAAATCTTATGTAAATAATCCCATATAAAACCATAGATAAAGCTACACTTATGAATGAGTATAGAAATTATCATACAACGAAATATAGCATAATCATTCTACTTTTTTTTGCTGATTATTATTTAAATAAATAATTATTCTATGTGTGCTTATAAACACAAATAAAAAATTAAATACAATTTCATTTCAAACGATGAAATACCACCTCTTAAATAAATTATAGAATTGAAAAAAAACAAAATCTCAAATAGATATTAAAATAAAAAATACTCATCACCTTTTAAAAATGACATAAAAAAGAAATACCCAACGAATATACTATTCATATGCGTATGCATATTATTATTTGTTATAAACTCCATATTTATTTATATAATTTTAAACTAAAAAACACGAAATTTTCAAACATTGTGAATTTCCCTTTTAACTAAGCCAAATGTCAGATTAGTGTGTGTTATAACCACTTTATATTTCCAATAGCAAATGGTTCAAATAATATATATGACATATTGCATCTAAAAAAATATAGTTAAATTGGTTGAAATTACTATAAATTGATCTTTTATGTAGGTTCTTTAAATTATACTTGTAGCTCATTTTCACAAAAGTATACAACATATATTAACAGGCATATTATATTTTAAGTCCCTCCTTGATTTCATTTTATATTACCTTATAAATCATAAAATAGAGACATGTGTAAAAATTTACAAAAAACACCATTATTTTTATCATATATTTTTTTAAGCTGAATATATTTCTTAATTATTTTGGAAAATTGTATTATGTAAAATCCTTAGTATTTATAGCATTTACATCACAATGAAAATTATTTAAAAAAAAATAAATAAAATAGAAGAATATCTATATGCATGCGTGTGTTGTTGGTATATGCAAACTAATGTTTGAACTTGTCTTTAACTATGGAGAATAAAATAAATATATTTTTCCATTTTATCGTATATCGTTTGATATAGAACATATAGAATGATTCTATATAATAAATTATCGATTTTCGTTAATTCTATATAAGTAGAAAAACGTATACATATATATTTATTTATTTGCTAGCCTTGTTCTATAACCCACGAATATTCCACATGCCAAAATAATTAAAAATAAAATAATTTCTTTACACACATATAGCTATAAAAAATAACACTATCATTTAAAAAATGCCATATAATAATCTTAACTTATTGGGGAATGCAATTTTTTTTGCAGCTTATTATCCTATAAATGTATACTCATTCATAAACTTTTGGCATGCAAACAAATAAAAATATAATATTAACAATTTTTTTTATATACACCCATAAGCCATTCTCTGCTCGAAACTGTTCCCGAGAAAATTAAATATAGCCAAAAAATTACGTCATACTGGTAAAAAATATGAATCAATTAAAAAATAATTTTATTATTATATACTTGATAATTTATTAAGTTTTTATTTGGCGTGAAGGAAATGCATATAGTGTAAAAATAAAAGACAAAAAAATATAAAAATAAAATAGGGCAATTTTGTTCATATGACCATGTTACTTTTATGGAGGGCTTGTACACTTTTAGCATTTTATTAACAATCGAATTTTTTTTTTGCATGCATTCATTTTATAATTGGTTCTGGTGTTAATTATAATTTTATTAATTGTAAAATAAAAACATAATGTAAAAATATATATTTTTCCAAGTTGTTTTGTTTTATTTTTTAATCATAGCAATATCATAACCTTTACATAATGATTAGCTTTTTTTATATTGTATTATCAGTAGAATAAAAAAAAGACAGCCACCTTCAAATTATATATACATCCTATAAAATTATATTTTTTCTAATATCTTATAGTTTATTCGATTGTATATGGCATCTTTATTTTGTTTATATTGATTCATAAAGTTTTTGTTTATAAATATGTATAATTATAATAAGTAATATGCTATATGTGTATACAGTAATCTATTATTTATGATGTTATGTGAATACATAAAAAAGTAAAAATAAATTATATATTGTACAGATTTAAAAGTATATAAGCATGCAACAGATAAATAATTCCTAATAAATTATAAAAATGTGGTTGCATCTATATATAGAATCAACAATGAGATTAAACTAGACTTTCGAAAAACTATACAGCAATTATTTATTCTATAATAAATGCATTTTTCTCTTTAATTAAAATATTTTAAAAATTCTAATGCGTTTTCTTTTTTTTTAAATATCACGATGAAAATTTTTTTTATTTTAGCTATTTTCAGTCTGTTCAGCTTCTCGTTTGGATCAAGACTGAAGAAATCATTTGTGGGTAAGAACTATAATATTAAAAAAGACATAGATAATAATACATTCAATCGAATCAAAATTTTTACATATTATTATTTGATAAAAAATGAAAAAAATATATAAAAGTATTTCATATGCATTTTGCTTGCGTCATGTATTACATATTCATACATATTTAATTACTTCTTTTGTAGAACTTGAGGGGCCATCTCAGTTTATTTATGATTTTTGTAAAGGAATGAACATCCATTTTCTAATAAGTGCAGAAGAAGTTAATAATGACACATTTTTAAGCCACTTAATATATGCGATTATGGGCACAATAAATTATATGAGATTAAGCGTAGGAAATATTATTTCAATTTCAATTTTTGATGACAAGATAGTATATAAAAATCTTCAAACTATCGGGAATATAAAAAAACACCCACTTGCTCGTGAAATCGAAAAAGCATATCAAAAATATGTTCATTACGAACCGAAAAAAACCGATTTGAAAAATGCAATAACAGACTACCATGAAAATGTTATATTAAGTGATCCAGTAATGAAAAATCAAAAAAATGTTATCATTATTTGCAAGGCATTTACAAGTAAAGATTTAACAGATTACAGTGATGAAACAGTCAATTTTATTAGGGATAAAAGAGATCAGAACTTAGGTATTTATTTTATTACACAAAGAAGTGCACATGCTTCTGCTGTGGTTTATAGTCTTTCAGAAACAAAGCTCGATGGAGATGAATTGTATCCTCTTGCACATTTGCTTTCTAGTCATTATGATAGTAGAGTAGTTATCAGTGTAAAGAAATTTTGCTATCATTTAACATATGGAGCACTTTGCAATAAATATAATGATTGGTCTGATTGGTTTGGTCCATGTGAATTTAGACAACGACGAAAAGAAATTCCTTTAAATATTACTCGAAAAAAAGCTGGTCATTTTTCAAATTACTATATCCCAACCTGCAGCAATGCTTTTGATTATACATTATCCGTTAAGGAAGATTTTAAAATTGAATGCTCTAATGTAATATATAATTGTAGGGGTACATGCGATGCTGGTTATAAATTTAATCCTTATGTTTTAGATAATGAAATTACAGAAAATTATGATGAATGTAATGATTTGCCGCCTTGCACGGAAGAGCAAAGAAAAAGTAGAGATGCAAATGAGCATATAAAATTAATAGATAAGCTTAACAAAGAAGCAAAAGAACAAGAATATAAAGACATTATTGAACGAAAAGTTATAGAAAAATTACAAGATGGAGAAACAGAAGCCCAAGCTAGTGCAAGAAAAATTAAATCAACACATGCATTCATAGACAAACGAGTAAAGGCAATTATGAACAAGCAATATGCTCTTTTAAATATGAACCCTCCCGGATATGAAGAAGAAACAAAAGAAAATTCAGAAGATCTCACTGATACGAGCAAACTTTCGGAAATATCGACTCCCCAACACGCAGAATCTGAGGATTCGACCTTAAAAAAATCTGTTTCAGAAGATTCCGGTTCAAAAAAAGAAGAAGGCAACCACGAAAGCCATAAAGATGACCATTCTGGCCAAGAGATCAAAATAATTGAAAAGGATCAGCCCAAACAAAATGATGAAGTGGAGAAGAAAATATCTGAAACTAATAACGATTCAGATGGAAATATTATTAAAAATCCACCCAATATACGAATATTAGAAAAAAATAAATTAAAAGCAAATAATCAGAATACTGAATATTCCATCGATGATTCACAAGATGAGGATAAATCTGAAGAAAATATAATTGTCGAAAATCAAGAATCAAAAGATATTGATAAAAATACAGACCAAATAGCAATTAATAATAATATGAGAGGTGATAACACATCTGAAATGAAAGATGGCTCCACATATACAAATTCCGAACGCGAGGGAAATAATGGGGGTGTAGAACCTAATAAACCAGGATTCCCAAAAGAAAAAGAAGAATCAGAATCTAACAAAGAGAAATATGAAGATAAACAAATATTTCCAGATAAAACAAAAAGTGAATCTGAAAAAAAAGACAAAGAAATTGTTGGCGACCACGAATTGAATAAAATAACACAAAGCGGAAGTATAGAAAATGCAGAAAATACTGAAAATGCAAAGACAATTGTATCAGATAGCAATATTTTAAGCAAGAATATTCCAATAGATGACACTAAAATTATAGAATCACATTCTACATTAGATGAACACAAAAAAGTAGACGACGATAAACCTTTAGTTGAAAGTAAAATAGTAGACGACGATAAACCTTTAGTTGAAAGTAAAATAGTAGACGAGCATAAGCCTGCATATGAAAGTAAAGCAGTTGAAGAATATACACCTTTAGTTGAAAGTAAAATAGTACACGAGCATAAGCCTGCATATGAAAGCAAACCAGTAGATGAGCATACACCTTTAGTTGAAAGTAAAACTGCAGAAGAGCATAAACCTGTATATGAAAGTAAAGCAGTTGAAGAGCATACACCTTTAGTTGAAAGTAAAACTGCAGAAGAGTCTACACCTTTAGTTGAAAGTAAACCAGTAGAAGAACATACAACTATAGAAGAAACTAAAACAGCAGAAGAACATACACCTATAGAAGAAACGAAAACTGCAGAAGAGCATACACCTTTAGTTGAAAGTAAAATAGTGCACGAGCATAAACCTGTATATGAAATCAAACCAGTACACGAGCATAAACCTGTATATGAAATCAAACCAGTAGATGAGCATACACCTTTAGTTGAAAGCAAACCAGTAGATGAGCATGCACCTTTAGTTGAAAGTAAAACTGTAGAAGAAAATATACCTGTGTATGAAAGTAAAGCAAAAGAAGAGAATACACCTTTAGTTGAAAGTGAAGCAATAGACAAAAATATACCTGTGTATGAAAGTAAATCAGTAGAAGAGCATACGCCTTTAGTTGAAAGTAAAACAGTAGAAGAACATATACCTGTATATGAAACTAAAGTAATTGAAGAAAATATCCCTGTGCATGAAAGTAAAACAGCAGAAGAGCATGCGCCTCTAGTTGAAAGTGAAGCAATAGACGAAAATATACCTGTGTATGAAAGTAAAACAGTAGATGAACTTAATCCTCTAGATGAAAGTAAAATAGTTGAAGATCATATACCTCTAGAAGGAACTAAAGCCGTAGAAGAAAATATACCTGTATATGAAGGTAAACCAGTGGAAGAGCATACATCTATAGAAGAAACTAAAAAAGTAGAAGAAGATAAACCTGTATATGAAGGTAAAGTAATAGAAGAATATACACCTTTAGACGAAACACAAACTGTAGAAGAAGATATTCCTATATATGAAACTAAAGTAATAGACGAGCATAATCTTCCATATGAAAGTAAAGCAGTTGAAGAACTTAAACCTCTGGATGAAACTAAAACAGTAGAAGAATATACACCTGTAGAAGCAAGCAATCCAATAGAAGAGCATGCACCTCTAGAAGAAAAGAAAATAGTAGAAGAAAATATACCTGTATATGAAACTAAAGTAATAAAAGAAGATGCACCTTTAGATGAAACTAAAGTAATTGAAGAAAATATACCTGTGCATGAAAGTAAAACAGCAGAAGAGCATGCACCTCTAGTTGAAAGTAAAGCAATAGATGAGCATAATCCTCTAGACGAAACGCAAACTGTAGAAGAAGATATTCCTATATATGAAACTAAAGTAATAGACGAGCATAAACCTGCATATGAAAGTAAAACAATAAAAGAAGATATACCTATAGAAGAAAGTAAACCAGTAGAAGAAGTTATACCTATATATGAAAGTAAACCAGTAGACGAGGATACACCTTTAGTTGAAAGTAAACCAGTAGACGAGGATACACCTTTAGTTGAAAGTAAAACAGTAGACGAAAGTATACCTGTATATGAAAGTAAAGTAATAAAAGAAGATGCACCTTTAGATGAAACTAAAGCAATTGAAGAAAATATCCCTGTGCATGAAACTAAAACAACAGAAGAGCATACACCTCGAGCTGAAAGTGAAGAAATAGACGAAAATATACCTGTGTATGAAAGTAAAACAGTAGATGAGCATAAACCTCTGGATGAAACTAAAACAGTAGAAGAAAGTATACCTGTATATGAAACTAAAGTAATTGAAGAAAATATACCAGTAGAAGAAACAAAAATAGTAGAGGAAGTTATACCTATAGGCGAAACTAAACCAGTAGATGAGCATGCACCTTTAGTTGAAAGTAAAACTGTAGAAGAAAATATACCTGTGTATGAAAGTAAAGCAAAAGAAGAACATACACCTCTAGCTGAAAGTGAAGAAATCGACGAAAATATACCTATGTATGAAAGTAAAGTAATAAAAGAAGATACACCTTTAGATGAAACTAAAGTAATTGAAGAAAATATACCTGTGTATGAAACTAAAACAGTAGAAGAACATACACCTGTAGACGAAACAAAAATAGTAGAGGAGGTTATACCTGCATATGAACATAAAAAAACAGAAAAACACAATCCTCTAGAAGAAACTAAAACAGCAGAAGAACATACACGTATAGAAGAAACTAAAACAACAGAAGAAGTTATACCAGTAGAAGAAACGAAAATAGTAGAGGAAGTTATACCTATAGGCGAAACTAAAACAGCAGAAGAAAATATACCTGTATATGAAACTAAAAAAGTAGAAGAAGATAAACCAGTAGAAGAGCATAAACCTCTGGATGAAACTAAAACAGAAGAAGAAAGTATACCTGTATATGAAACTAAAGTAATTGAAGAAAATATACCTGTGCATGAAACTAAAACAGTAGAAGAATATACACCTGCAGAAGAAACGAAAATAGTAGAGGAGGTTATACCTGTATATGAAACTAAAGTAATTGAAGAAAATATACCTACAGACGAAACTAAAACAACAGAAGAAAATATACCTGTATATGAAATCAAGCCAGTAGATGAGCATACACCTTTAGTTGAAAGTAAAACTGCAGAAGAGCATAAACCTGTATATGAAAGTAAACCAGTAGAAGAACATACACGTATAGAAGAAACTAAACCAGTAGAAGAACATACACCTATAGAAGAAACGAAAATAATAGAAGAAGTTATACCTGTAGAAGAAACTAAAACAGCAGAAGAACATACACCTATAGAAGAAAGTAAACCAGTAGAAGAACATACACCTGCAGAAGAAACGAAAATAGTAGAGGAGGTTATACCTGTATATGAAACTAAAGTAATTGAAGAAAATATACCTACAGACGAAACTAAAACAACAGAAGAAAATATACCTGTATATGAAATCAAGCCAGTAGATGAGCATACACCTTTAGTTGAAAGTAAAACAGCAGAAGAACATACACCTATAGAAGAAACTAAAACAACAGAAGAAGTTATACCTGTAGAAGAAACTAAAACAGCAGAAGAACATACACCTATAGAAGAAAGTAAACCAGTAGAAGAACATACACCTGCAGAAGAAACGAAAATAGTAGAGGAGGTTATACCTGTATATGAAACTAAAGTAATTGAAGAAAATATACCTATAGAAGAAACTAAAACAGTAGAAGAACATACACCTATAGAAGAAACGAAAATAATAGAAGAAGTTATACCTATAGAAGAAACTAAACCAGTAGAAGAACATACACCTATAGAAGAAACGAAAATAATAGAAGAACATACCCCTATAGAAGAAACTAAAACAGTAGAAGAACATACACCTATAGAAGAAACTAAAATTGTAGAAGAAGTTATTCCTGTATATGAAAGTAAACCAGTAGAAGAGCATACACCTTTAGTTGAAAGCAAAGCAATAGACGAAAATATTCCTGTATATGAAAGTAAACCAATAGAAGAACATAAACCAGCTGATACAATCGATGATGATGGCCTTATTGATAAGGGAAAAGATATTGATGGAAATATAATTATTCAGGAAAATGATGAATATATTCCAAATAAAGTTGAGGCAATTGAAAATTTAGATGGTTACGAATCAACTAAATCCACAAATTACAGTGATAATAGTGATGATAAAGAAGAAGAGATAATTAATGCCCCCAATCAAAATACAGACTCATCAACGAGTAATATTATTAATGGGCAATCTAAAACAATACACACAGATAAAAGTGTAAATCAAACTATAAATCACGACCCTAACGAGAATATACATATGGAATCAATAAAGGAAGATATTCAAAAAGAAAGTGAAAATAATAAAGATATAGTAAGCCATATACCTAATGATAGAATTATACACGAAGTAGTAAATAATGACGAGAAAAAACTATTAATAGATGAAAAAAATATTGAAGATATATTAGAAAAAGATTTGAGTGATGATAATGCAAAAGCTGGCAGCAATGAATACAATATCATACACATGGAGCATAAAGTAGATAGCATTTTAGACGAACATAATAATATAGATAAAAGTGATAACAATGGAAAAATACTCGAAACAAGTTCCGAAGACAAGTCATATAAGGTAGATATTAAAATGGACGAAGATACATTATTACATGATAATATTAATGTGCAAAAACCAAAAGAAGAAGCTGCTATAAGGAAAGATGAAGCTACTATAAGGAAAGGCGAAGCTGTTGCAAAGAAAGACGAAACCGCTATAAAGAAAGAAGACGCCGCTATTAAGAAAGAAGAAGATACTATAAAGAAAGAAGAAGCTGTTATAAAGAAAGAAGAAGATATTATTGAGAAAGAAGAAGCTATTATAAAGAAAGATGAAACTGCTATAAGGAAAGATGAAGATACTATAAAGAAAGAAGAAGCTGTTATAAAGAAAGACGAAGCTATTGCAAAAAAAGACGAAGCTGTTTCAAAAAAAGACGAAGCTGTTACAAAGAAAGACGAAGCTGTTACAAAGAAAGACGAAGCTGTTACAAATAAAGACGAAACTGTTATAAAGAAAGAAGAAGATATTATAAAGAAAGAAGATGCTATTATAAAGAAAGAAGATCCTACTATAAGGAAAGAAGATGCTATTATAAGGAAAGAAGAAGCTGTTATTAAGAAAGAAGAAGCTGTTATAGAGAAAGACGAAGCTATTGCAAAGAAAGACGAAGCTATTGCAAAAAAAGACGAAGCTATTGCAAAAAAAGACGAAGCCGTTATAAAGAAAGAAGAAGATGCTATAAGGAAGGAAGAAGATGCTATAAAGAAAGAAGAAGCTGTTATAAGGAAGGAAGAAGATGTTATAAAGAAAGAAGAACCTGTTATAAAGAAAGAAGAAGATATTATTGAGAAAGACGATGCGGCTATGCATAAGGAAATATACGAACAAAAATTAATAATAGAAGATAATACTAATTGCCCACAAAATATAATTACTATAAAAGAAAATTGTGACGAAGTGCCTAGTAAATCTGATGTAAATCCAGAACCAACAATTATAAAAGACAAAGTCGATGTATCTACAGAAAAACCTAGCACTGAAAAACCCGAAGAAAACATCGTAATTGATAATAACAATGATGTTCATATAAATGAAATAATTAGTGCTGTAGTAAATAAACACGTTAATAGTGAAGAACCTGGAAGTGAATATGATGCAAACGAAAAATTAGGCATATTAGATGATTTTGTAGAAAAATCAAAAAAAGCGCCAGGTGAAAAAGGTGATTATCCTTATAAATATTATTCAGATACAAAAAGTGTTCATAAAATTTTTTTCAAAAAATCACCCCAAGGGAAAATCGATGAAAGTAAATATCTCATCGTTGGTCAGAATAATTATATTATAGATTCCAATGATACTAAAAATCCTTTTCACAAAAATCTGTCTAATGGTGTTGGCAAAAGGTTAGAAGATCAAATTCAAAAAGACATAAAAAACACATTAGAAAGTTATAGCAATGGAAAAAAAGAAGAGGAAAAAGAAGGAGAAAAAGAAAAAGACAAAAGCAAATCATCTAATAATAATATATTAAAACTTGCAGGTATATCATTATTCGGTGCTGCATTCATAGTATTTGTATCTATGTACATGCTTAAAAAACTTAATTCTTACAAACTTAGCGAAAATCCTATCGTGAGTTTCGAGTATGATGAGGCTGCAAAAAATGTAATAAACAATGATAGAGGAGAGGAAGTAACATGTGGTGATATTAGCTACACCAATGATGATTGGTCATAGATAAATACAAATGTAAGAATGTGTATATTTTTAAATCCCTTGTTTAAAATTAAACACAACATCATTAAAAAAATATGCCGCTATGCAAGTTATATTATATAAATGTATATCTAAGTGCACGCACGCATATTCACAAATATTTATATAATGGAGCATTCACAAATTGATGAACACCATTTATATAGCCATTCAAATGAATAATAAAATCGTAGAAAAATCGAATAATAAAACGGCTAAATAATCAATATATAATAACGTGTTATTTACACATACCATGTTCTGCAATTTTATTAGCTAAAAATATTATTACATAGTTTATATGCAACGAAAATATTTTCCATCATTTCCATAACGCATTGCTTAAATAGTTTGTTATTTTTGGCAAGCGCTATCCAAATTAATATGATGGGATAAATATATTCGTAATTTATATGAATTTTTTATTAAAAATTAGCATTATTATATTTTAAAATTGTTCTTTTTTCCATAAAATTTAAAATTATTTTCTTTAATGTGTCATCACAACAGCGTTATTATAACCGTTATTATAATTCATCATTTGCTCCTTATTCTCCATTTGTTTTTTATTTTTTTCGTCTTTTTCGATTTTTTTGTGTGATTAATGTATCACTAATTAAAAATTATAGGTTTCTAAAAATGCGCTTAAATTATTTTAAGTATCTAAAGTGCAATTTTTTAAGAATACCAATTTTATAAACCTATTGAATATTTTCTTTTAACAATATTAAATAATATGTAATAAAACTGTTAAAAAAATATAAATTTTATATCAATAAAACTAACTTTGTAAAAATGTTAAGCCTACTTACAACTCAGAAATATGTGTGAGAAATCATACAACTATTTTGGTTCCAACAAAATATGTACACACAAGTCATATAATTATAAATTTATAATTTTCGAATTATTTAAAGTTTTATTAAAAAAGGGAAATATATTTCTTGAATGGTATACACCATAAATGATAATAAAAAAATAACCCGAACAAATAATAAAGAAAATAAACAGTTAAAAAAATATATATATTAATTAAATAAATAAATCATAATAAAAAATATGCACAACTAAAAATTATAAGAATTAAAGAAATAAAAACCAATAAGTGAACAAATTCGGAAAATAAAAAATAAAATGGTAATATGAATAAAAATAAATAAAATAACATAGAGAAATAAGCAAAATATGGAAAAAATTAAAAGACACAATAAATCATAGCATATTAGCTAAGTATATGAACATACAATCTTAATATTGTAGTAATGATTTATTAGTTTTTTTTTATAAATTATGTTTCTCAATATAATATGTCCACGCAGAAATGCTTTACACTGGATCCTTCGGAAAATAAAAATTTAGAAGAGTAATAGAACGAAAAAATATATTTCATCATATAAATAATATATGTGTATGCATTTATTCATAGTGTGTTTTTCAAACGAAAAATTCATCTTATTTATAAACTGTTTATAAAAAAATGTAGTAATCGTATATGACATTTCAGGGTTCTTTTTAATACACCCCATAAGAATTAATTTAAATATATAATTTCACATTGTCAATTCTAAATATATTATATTTGTATAAATCATCACATCGATACTATACATGAACTGAACTAATCGTTAAGACAATGCCTATTTATGTATGCATATATACCGTTTCGATTTCTTTCTTTTGACAGACTACTGAATGAGCTATCTCAATCTAAAAAGCTCATCCAAAAAATAAAAAAAAATGGGCTTCTTCAAAAAGATGGCACTGAATCTGTTTGCGAAGACGACAAATGTAAAACAAAAAATGATTCGATTAAAATAATTTGTAATAATCGTATAAATAAAAAAAATCATGAAGGTAAAAATGAAGAAAAGGTGGACACTGATAGAGAACGCCCTGATTTTATAAGTAAAAGTAATGCCTTCAAACCCCAAAACGATAGTACGAACCCTTTGACGGAATATATCAATAAAAATACTTTGCCCTCTTCTAAAAATAACTTAAGTCTTTTGAATTCCAACGAAAATGGTCTCTTTCAAAGAATTCTTAAAACAGTTGAGAAAGAAAATATAAAAAATAAGAATGAAAAATTAAAAAAACGACATAATAAATTACAAAAAATACCAAGAAAACTGGAAAATATAAATGACACGGTGAATGCAGAAAATACAAAAAATCATAACGAAAAGCAGTTAGCAGAATCATTTATGGATTCTAAAATAATTACACTTGATAAAAATCATATAAATGGAAAACTTAAAAACAAAAAAAAAGGAAAAAGCTATTTCAATAATAGCAAAATACGATATTATTTTGCAAATAATGTTGGAAAATATTCAGTGAATAGGGAAAGGGGATGTATTCATAATAGTTGTATTGCAAAAAATGATAATAATAAATGCTCGAAACCAAGTAAAGGTATTAACAAAAATGTATCATTCCAAAATATCAAAGAAGATAATATTATTTGCAAAAAAAGAGGAAAAAATATATCCAAGAATGATTTCCAAAATCATAACGGCATTGATGAAAATAGTAAAATATATGAAAACGAAAATAGGCACAATAAAGGAAAAGAAAAAATGCGAAGTAAAAGTAATAGGAAATATAAAACCAAAGAAAAATTAAACAACATTGTTTTTGATAACAAGACCAAACAAAATAAAAATTATGTTAACCGTAAAATAAAGTTACGTAATAAGGAATTAGACTTGGGAAAAAACAACCATAAATATGTTTATACATTTTGCAAAAATTTTCAATTGTTGGCATTGAAAAAACGAAAAAAAAAAAACTTCAAAATATTGTCAAAATCAAAATATGAAAGAGTGAATGTTTTATCAAAATTTTCGAAATTATCAAATGAATCACTAAATGAAAAAGTAAAAAACGAAGAAAATTGCAAAGAGAAAATAATAGCTACTTATCCGAATGGTAGAGGGGATGATACAGAAAATACCACGAATATAAAACTTTATGCTGGTAAAGCAAACTGCTCAAATATCAAGCTTAAAAATAAAGAAAAACATATTATCAATGGAATAGAGAACTGTCAAATTGATATAAATAAAAATGATCAGGAAGATGTGCAAAAAGATATGGAAGCACAAAATTTGATGAAAAAGATTAAAGAAAACCATAAAGACAATATTAAATGTGAAAATTCCCAAAAAAATAATTCTAAAGAAAAGGGGATAACACATACAACCTTCAATGAATTTTTCGATAATGACAAAAGAAAAGAAAAAACGATTATTGACATACTATCATTTTATGATAAACGAAAAAATAAATTAAAGCCTTTATTAGTAGAGGAAAGCAATTATTTAAAATACTTGAAAGATAATATTCTAGTGGATACTAACATATCCAATGGTATATCCCCTAACGGAAATAGCAATATATCTATTGATACCTATACTAATGAATTCATTAGAAAGTTTACTAATTCATACAATAATATTTGTGAAAAATACGCTAATAAATGGAAATATGAAAATTGTGTCATAAAAAATGAATTTAAAAAAGATAAATCAGAGATTAATGAATGTTTGTACCAACTAAATAATTATATACTTGAAAAAAATAAACTAAATAACGAATGTGAAAAATTAATAAATTCATTTCTAAATAATGATAATATTAATGATAATACCAAAAAAGAATTTATATTTAATTGCATATATAACGATCAGATTAATTTTATGGACATATATAATCAAACAGAAAGCAGAATTGAGAAAATTAAAAAATATTTAAATGAAATTGAAAAGGGAGATATAGACAAAAAAGAAAAATCACCATTTAACTATATAGAAGCAATTCCCTCCAAATCTATTAATATTAATATAAACCCTATAAATAATAAAAATATGCATTCATATATAAGAAAAAAATTATATATTAAAAGGTCTAATTTTTTTAAGAATCACCATTTAGCAGAATCATTATTTAAATTAAAAAAAAAACGTGTCTATATAATAAAACTATATATATTGTTTTCACAAAATATAACAAAAAGAATGAATGAAAAATGTAACATTAATTTGCATATATTTTTAAATGATATAAAAATAGACAGTCGTTATTATTGTTCATTTCCTTCAAATAATAGCAATAAAATAGACTTAAAAAGACATTGTCGATCTATTTCGAATAATAATAGTGTGTTTTTTATAAAAAAAAATAAATATTATTACTGCTACACCATTTTGGATAATATAAATAGTAGTTATCGGAAATATCCTTATATAAATTCCAATAAAACAACTAATAAATTAATTTGTAAATATTCTGATATATTAGATCATGTTCAAAGCAGCAACTCTACTTGTGTAACTGATAAAGATATCATAATAAAAAAGGGTAAATGCTTTAACGAACAAAAAAATGAAAACAACCAAACAATGGGGGACCATTTTCTTTGTGGTATTACAAATAGTGTTAATCAATTTAATTTTACAAAAAACGATCAAAACGATAGTAATAGTGCCTTTTATTTAAAGAGTACGGAAAATATAAAAAGCAATGGAACAACCAAATGCACAGAAAAGGATTCAGAGAGCGAAAAGAGCGAATGTTTTACTGATGCTCACGATGTTAACATAGATAAATTTTTTGATAAAAGTATAAATATAATTACTTCTAATATTAGTTTTTCCAAATCGATAGGCAAAAATATTAATCACATAAATACAAATGATAACAACAATGAAAGACCAAACCTTGTAAATTCATACGGTTTAATAAAATCGCTAAATATTAAAAATAATTTTATTATTGAAGATAATAATAATGATAAAAATTTGGGGAATTTCTTAATGGAAGATTCTAATATGCATAATAAACTTACCTTATCACAAAAGAACAAAGACACAAATTTCATATTATCCAATAGAAATGAATATTTAATAAAATCCATTAATTTAGAGAGAAGTAATAGGAATACTACGTATTTAGAGTCCTCTAATAATAATAAGAACAAATTTTCAAATGATCCAAAAATAGATTCATCAGGAATCTTAAAAAATGAATATATTAATATAAGTAATATGCTACAGAATAAAGACGAAAAAAATAAAGACACATTACATATGAATATTTATGAATCAAATAACATGAATAAAAAGGAAAATGCTTCTAAATTAAATAGTTCGTATACAAATATTATGAAAATCCTTTGCAATAATAAAGCCAAACTAAGACAGGAATATAACAAAAATAATAAAAATGAAATAGACGCAATAAACAAAGAAATATTAGATAAAATCAAGAAATTACGAAATATTTCCACTAAAAAAAAAAAAAAAAATCCTCAAAAAGTCGCATCGAAAGTATCATCGTGCAAACATAATGAAAAAGATGCCAATCAAAATGATATATTGAATGCTCAGTTAAATTATGAAAGCAAACTAAGCAATATATCAGAAGTATACAAGCCCCCCAAAAAAAATAATAATGATAATAATAATAATCGCAAAAAATACGTTAAGAACAGACTCGCTACTAATTCTGATATATACAATTCGAAAGCAAAAAAAAAAGGCGAATATTTTGATAATAATTCTAGAGAAATGGTCAGCATTGTTGATTCGGATAACTATGTAAAGGATAACCAGCAGAATGAGAAACATACCTACAAATATTTATATAGCAATCATATTAGAAGAAAACCACGCGATCGAAACACAAAGGATAACAACATATCATATGACACCAAAGATGAATTAGAAAAATTAAAATACAATATTATTAAGTATAATGATGGCAATGAAACGGATGAATATAGCATAAATAGTGATAGTTCCCAAAAAGACATATTGAATAAGAGTAAGATATTTAAAAACACGAAAAAAAAGGAATCAAATAAATTAAAGAAATGTAGCGAAAGCATATTGGAATATTATAAAAGTTATAACCAAGAAAATATCGTCCCATATAATGAAGAAATAAAAAATAGTTTAAATAACGATGGATCTTATGACGTTTATAAGTATAACCAAGGGCATCAATTAGATATTAATAGTAATTATAATACGGATGAAGAATCTAATGGTACCAATTTATGCTTATCAACCAAAAGTATGGTTACTGACGAAATGCACAAAATTATTGAAAAGCTTAGAAAATGGAATAAAGATCTAGAGAATGATAATAATTATATACAATGCATATATTGCAATAAATATTTATTTAAATTAAAGAATTCTAATTTAGAAAAAAGTAATAATGTTAGCAAAAATGATTATATATGTATCATTTGCAGGCATAAAATAAAAATATTAAATAAATACAACAATAATTCAATATCAGAAAACGCTTTAGATATAAAAAATAATCATGCTGATGATCTATTAACTGAAAATAAAAATAATGGAAATAATAAATTTGAAGGAAGTGTGTTATATTTAAACGACCCTAGGCTTGAAAATATGTCTTATGAAAACCACTTGAAAAATAATAATTCAACTGATTCTAATTCTAGCAGTGAGAATGTTCACGCTATCTTCGATAATATTGATTATTTGAATGATCTAAAAAATGACTATTTACATTATGATAGATCGAATTTGAATATTGATTATAATAATGAAGGTGACTCATCGGAAATTATTGGCAACCAATTAAATCATGATAAAATTATAAAGCCATCTTTCCATTTTACCACTTCTAAAAACAATAATGATAATAAAGACAGCAAAAGCGATCGTGAAAGCAAAAAATTTACACAACCTAATAATAACCTTCTTAAAAATTCATGCTTAATTAATATTAAAAAAGATGTGCATAATAGCGAAATATATTCCAGTAGAGATAATAATAGTAGTGAAAATTCAATAGACGCAAATAAAACCGTATATAAATTTTTCAGTCATGAAAATATAAAATATGAGAGTAATAGCAATATTAGTTTCCGAATAATGCATAGCAATTGTACAGAGTATATTAACCAAAGAAAACACAACAAATGGCTTCGAAAATTGCATCTAAAAAATAATATGCATCACAATTATATAAATACATGTACATTAAGTAAATCTGAGCAAATGGAAAATAATTGTAAAAGTGAGCACCGCCAAAATAAAGTTCAAAAAAATCGAAAACAATATAAAAGAATAAAAAATAACAAACAAAACATACAAAGTGATTATTCTAATGATATGGACGGAGACGTAATTATTGGTTACATTAATGATTATCGTGATAATTTTATAAAATCTTCATATCCCAATTTTAACTATTTTCATAATAATAACCATGAAAATTGTGATCAAACAGATGATATATTCGCCGGAAATAATTACAAACATTTTCAAAGCAATGTAAGCAATTTAAATATTAAAAATACACTCTTAAAACAAATATTATGTAATATTCCACATTCAAATTATAAAAAAAATGCCAGTCTTTTATGCAAACAAAATCCTTCTATAAATCCATTATTAGAAGAACAAAGAATACACAGGAAACATTATTCTAATAATTCAAGTATAAATAAAAATGTATATAATTTAAATTACAAGTATTTATTTACATCCTTTAGTGAAAAAAACTATCCCACATATTCTGATGATGATGATGATGATGATGATGATAATGATTCGATGTTCGATAGGATAAATAGCAACTTTATATAAAATATGTAGGAGTGTCGGCGAAAATAATAATATTAAAATAATCATATTTTATAAATGATTAATTTTAATGGAAAAATATTCACACGGAATATATATATTTGTAGATGTGCACCATTTTTTGTGCCTATGTTTGAATTACCATGAATGCTCGTTTAAATGGGCATCATAATATTTTTTAATTATAAAATTATTTTTAATATACTTATGAATATAATTTAAACTATGCATACTCATTTTGTTTTAAGTATTTTTTATTGTCTAAGACTTTTGTATCTATTTAAAGCTCAAAACAGAGTTTTCGTTGTTCTTTTTTAAATTATTATATTGCTAATCTGTAAAAAAAAATGCACACAAATTGTTTCAACATGTGCTAAGCAAATAAAAAAGACAAATTTTGTGGGGAGATTTCAAAATTAAATTGAATTCGATTTATTTAGTTAATATTTAAAAAAATTAATAAAAAACAAAGAAGCTTGTGCTATATGCCCACAAGCACGCAAATAACAACCAATTGAAAAAATAACAAACATGTGCTTAAATAATATAGCTTATTTTTTGAATATGCATAAAAATTTGTAACTACACAATAACAATATCCTCGTTAACCATAGAATATAACATATTAATATAAATTTCAATGTTCAGTTCTTGCTCTAATAGAGATATTAATTCCATAAATGTTGTACTATCCATTGGCATACTCTTTAGCTTCTCGTGAGGTTGTTTTTTTAAATGATCACTTATTATATGAAATGATTCAATTTTATTTAACAAAAAATCGTCAGATGATTTATTATCATTTTTTTTTTCTTCTATTTTTAATTTTTTGGTAGTTGAATTAATAAAGTATTGCTGAAAATAATCACTAATATCTAAATTATATGATTTTGAGCAATACTTTGGTTTATGTATTAATATATTTATGCATATAAGGATAGCTAACTTTTCTAATATTAATTTAGTTTCTTCAGTAATTTTTTCTTTAAATTTGACTGTTAAAAAACTAAATGAAAAACCTTTACACAAAATAAAATTGTCTATTTTAATTTCCTTATGATGATAGTTTTTTTTTACCATATATATTTTTTCATTATTGTTTATATTTTCCATATTAAGTATTAAATTTTTTCGAAAAAGTATATAATGATTTAATACGTAAGAAGTATAATCAATTAATTCTTTAATACTTCTATTGATGTATATTTTATTATAAATGTCTATATCATCAATACTTTCGAAATTCTTATCACAAGCTATTTGGTTATTTTTATAGATTAGACGTATATAATTTGTAATAATTTCCTTATTTGATATTATATCCTTTGCTTCTTTATTTATATTATTAGTAGCACTGTTTAATAAGGCATTGCATATGTTAACTAACAACTCTTTAAAATATATGTTTTCTGAAATTAAATCATTATAGCAACTCAATTCAGTTATACCTACTAAATTGTCTTTATTTCTTAAACAGTAATATCCTTCTGTTATTTTCATTTCTTTGTTCTCATAATTATTATTCAAATTTTGAAATATGTAATCTATACTTTTCTCTGCATTATAATCATTTTTATTTAAAATATTTTTACATATACCTATTGATAAATTTGTAGCTTTTCGTAATTTTTTGATCGTATTTAAGTTGTCATTATGTAATCCTGATTGTGATATACTACTAAAACAACAATTTTTTCGCAAACCTCTTGAAGTAATAATATTTTGAACAGTTCGAAACATGTTTATAGAAGTGCACATTTCATAGTATAAATCACTATCTTTAAGAAGTTTATTCTTATATGTTACATATAATGCGTATGTCTCATATCTGCTATGTATACACACAAGTAATTCTTCAGAATTGTACTTTCTATTCAAACTTTTCTTAATTTATATATGATCCCAAATTATGTCACATACAAATCAGATGTTAACATTATATAGAAAAAATATGCATGTATATGCGTGTACAAAATGAAGTTCCAAAAATATGCTTTAAGAAATATGCCCCTCTGTTTTTTATAATTTACAGAATATGTATTGCCTATTTTTTCAACCGGTTTTCCAATATACAAATAAACCAAATGCCAAAGTTCGCATGCATAACAATTTAGAAATATACATATATGTATTTTTTAATATAACTATAGAATTAAACAATATAACAGTTTCACAGAATATAGTTTTGAAGGTGCTGTTGCCGGTGCTTTTTTAATTGCATTTTTAAAGTATACTTAAAAAAATTGTAGTGAAAAACTATTTCGATATTTATTTTTACTGTAAATTTATATATTATTATATTTTTTGAAAGTATAATTTTCCTTATGTTTTTTTCTTACATATTGTAGAATAATAATTACATTATTATTTTTTATACCGTTGGTTTTTTAACCCATAATATGCTAAGGAAGAAGAAAACGGGAAGCCCTTGCATAAATTTAAAAGAATAAAATAATCGTCGCTGAAAGAGAATAAATATATTATTCTTTCGTTTTCATACTAGTATATATGTAAAAGAAATATATAAACTTTTAAGAAAAAAAGTATTCAATATATGAATACACACGATTATATAATAAATTACCCGTTATTTAATAATTTTATCCTTGCCATTTATTTTTTTTAAGCATATTTATTTTTTTTCTCTTTTATTTTATATTAATATTATACATAAAAATTCAATTTATATTTGTTTTTTTTTTTGAAAAATAGTTATAATTTTCGAAATTTATGATAAAGCTGTTTTTCATGAATATTATTTTGTTAAATAGCCTTTTTCCTTAAAGCTATTTTTATAAATATATATATATGCTTTTTTTTATATAACATTCGTATGTATATTTTTTATATTTTACTACACCTTCAGCATTATAAAATTATTTAAAAAAACATAATTTACGTTTTCAGTGAATAATATATTATACGTAGTATATATTTGCATGCCTGCGTACATTATGGTTTCTTTGCATTTTACGTGATTAATTTTCTAAAGTATTTAATTGTATATTTCTCCAAGGATAAATAAATATAGCATATCCATAAATATAAAAAATCTATATGATAAAATTTAAAATATCACAATAATGTACTATGCATTTAAATATTAGGAAAGATCTAATATATGATTTTTATAAAAAGTATGATTTTATTATATACTTAAAAGCAAAACTATTGCATCCAAAAAATCATATATAATTTTCATTCAAAAAAAAAAAATTATTTTATAAAAAGAGTACTATGTATAATATCTATCAAATAGAAAAATTGTTGATTGAAAACAGTTAAGTGTTATCTTATTATTTCTACTATTAGTGTCATATATTATTAAAAAGAGAGTAGTAATATCAGTAACAGTAGTAGAAGATTCAGGGGAAATACTAACAAAACAATTAATGTAGGAAATGAACGGCGACACAAATGCATATACTCATCTTTTATGAAAATGGAATACAGTAAATATTATGAAAATAAAAAAAGCGAAAAAAGCATACATTTTCGGAATATGCAATCATTTTGCTATAATAATAAGAGTTGTGATGGACAATTTATAAATAGCATATTTGACAATGATGAATATACAAGATTAAATATTTTCACAATAATAAAAAATGAAATAATAAATGTTCTATCCGTTATTAAGAAATATGAATATAATAAAAATCTTGATTCAAGTATTATAGATTCATTGTTTATTCTATACAACAGTATAAACAATTTAAATACCAGTTTAAAGGAAGAGATCGATACACAAAACTTTAATAATAAATTAGATATATACCATATAGCACCATTTTTAAATATTATAAGAAATAACAGCATTTTTTATAAAATTAAAGTAGCTTCTTTACATTCATTAGATCACATATTAAAATACAGTAGCAGCTATTTTAATGAAAAATGCTATGATGAGGGTTCATCAAGTAAACATAATTTTTATATACCAATAGACAATAAACAAGAAGCTAAGACGAATAGTAATAATGACAATAATAAAAATGACTCAAACGCATCAAGTGAAAATAATTCTGCAAAACCAAATGATAAAAAAGATGAAACAGCTAATACAAATCAATTAGACAAAATAAATGAAAAAAATCAAAAAAAAAAAAAGTATATATTTTTTCCTAAGAACTATAGGTTATACAAAAGATTTCATTTTAAAAAGGAAGAAAGTTCGGAAATTTTAATAAATAAAGGAAATAATATAATTAATATTAGTATAGAAACATTATTAAATGCCCCTATAAATTATAATAATGTTAGTCATGAAGAAATTATATTATATGACACAATGGTTTTGTTTAATAATATATTAAATAATACAATTAAGGTCGTTGATAGAAAAAATATTATAAAAATTATTTGTTATATTTTTAAAATATATAAAAGTAATAAATATTCTTTACTTTTTAAAGCAAATTGTGAGGCTTTATTAAAAAATATATTATACATAGTTATAAATAATGTTATAGTTACAAACACTATCGAACCCCATCTTATGAATCATCACTCACAAGAGCATCCTATTTCAGATGCCCATACTTTAGATAATCATACAGGGGAAAACAATATTGTGTGCTACTCCATAAATAGCACAGATGATAATTTCATACACGATATATTAACTATAATTCTAATACTAATAAATAATAATAAAAATAAATTTGTTGCAGATTTAATAAAAACAAGTGAGTGCGTAAATTTGTACAATGATATTTATGAAAATGAAAATTCACAGGAAAGTTTAGAATCTATTAATATATTAGCATTTAGACTGTTAAATATAGTATTAGAGACATGTGGATATTTATTAATAAACAAAAATTTCGACGCTTTATCTAATATAATAAGATGCCTATTTTTTCACATAACTTCCTCTTCCTTTATTCTTATGTGTAAATCAATGAGAACATATATAAATATTTTTATATTATATAAAAAGCATTTTTGTATTTATAACGAGATATTTATTAATATTTTATTAAAGTTACTCAAGAGCAACGCACTAAAAAATGTATCTGAAACAACCTTGTTGACATTATCAAATTTTTTCGTCGAAAATGTTTTATTTGAAATCTATTGTAATCATGATGTTAATTTGTATGCATCAAATTTGTTAGAAAACCTCATACAGTCTATATTAGATTTATCCGCAAATTTTACTCAAAATACTACTATTATGAATGAAGCCATTTTTAAAATTATCAAAAACATTTTACAAATACTAAAGCCATATATTGGCATCAATGATAATAATACCAATAATAATAGTGGTAGTAACTATTTAATTGAAAATGCCAATAAAAGCAGTACGAAATTATTAAACAACTCAAACAATAGACTAAATGAATTAGATTATACTAATCAGTTAATTACACAATTTCGAAATGATATATATTCAAATGCTTTTGATTATGTAATAATGAATTCTCAAAAAAAAAAAAAAAAGAAAAAAGAAAAAGAGAGAAATACAAAAAATAATACAGAAAACAAAAATGATGCTGAAAAGACGCCCATAGAAAATAGTAAACAAACTGATACATACGCCAGTGCTAATAATGATAATTGTGAACAAAAAAAAGAAAAACATACAAATAATGTCGAAAACACAGAAAGTAGTGAAAAAAATGTTAATGAAAATAAAAACGTGAGTACAAATGATTCTGTAACTAATGATAATAATAAAAATAGTTTTAGAGAAGGGGAAGGATATAAAAAACATTCTTCTGATGAAAATGAATTAAAAAAAAGTAATATGAATGAATTATATTTCTTAAACTTTTTAACATCAAGTAAAGATAAAAGTTATATCAATTTTTGTTCAGTTTTATTATTTGAATATTTAAAAGAATGCATAAAAATTGACTATATTAAAAATAAAGATAATTTTCTTAGAAAAAAAAAAGAGAGAAAAGAAATATTACAAAAGTCAGCAACAATATTTAATACATTAAAAAATAAGTCAATTGACGAATTAATAAAAATGAGGATTCTTCAAACACATGATACTATCAATGAAGTTAATCAAAATAATTCCAAAATTCTTAATTCTGGTATTATAGATAAAAATGGAAATCTAATTGATTATTCTACTGAATCTGATAAAAATCCACAAAACAACGACAATCAAGTTTCATCAGAAAAAGAACATACTGAAACAGCAGAAACTCCTTCTCACGTAAATTCCACAGGAAATGACAATGCCGAAAACGCTGAAAAGGATAATGATGGATCTAATGATAATAAGGTGGCTAGCCAAATGGATGGTGCATCTAAAGAGACAGAAGAAAATGGGGGAACACAACCACACGAAGAAAATGAATCAGGCGATAGACAAACAGATGTTGAACAAATAAATAAAGACAGTGAAGATAATAATATAAGTAATGATAAAAAAGAAGATATTGCAAATAAGGAAGCATCTGAACATACTAATAAAAATATAGAAGAAGGAAAAATATCAGAAGAAAAGAAGGGAGATAATATGAATAATGAATTGCCCAATGAGGAAAATAATAATAACAATAATAATGATGCAAGCAAATCGAATCCAAATTGTGAAGAAAGTCAAAATTCCAAAAAGAATGACACACATAATTCCAATAGCCATTCTCAACAAAATTTAATGGAAGATAAATATTTTTTAAAATCATTAGCTATGTTTTTGAGATATAACCCCTTTTTAGATAAAGAATTTGTAGGAGAATATATTTCGCATAGAAAATACATAAA
This sequence comes from Plasmodium chabaudi chabaudi, assembly GCF_900002335.3. Lineage (NCBI taxonomy): Eukaryota > Apicomplexa > Aconoidasida > Haemosporida > Plasmodiidae > Plasmodium > Plasmodium chabaudi. The sequence continues at coordinate 412,312 of NC_030113.2, forward strand.
TGTATTAAAACATTATGTAAGATTATTTGACTTTTGTAATTTATCATTATTATCATCATTGAGATTATTTTTGTACTGTTTTAAACTACCAGGAGAAGCACAATTAATTGAAAGAATATTAGAACATTTTAGTTTATGTCTATTTTATTCTAATCCAATTTGTGAAGACCTAGATAAAGTATATAAATTATCCAACGGAAAAGTTATTTGTCTTTTAAAAGAAGAAGAATTAGCCAATATAAAAAGGTATATTTTGATTGACTATTTAAGTGACAGTGGGTATACAAATAATACAGTTAACGACACCGAACGGTGCAATGACAGCCAAAATACGACCAAAAATAACAGTGAATGCATTAGCAATGAAAATACAGAGCAATTACATAATATTGTCGCTTCTAAAACATTCGCCTCGGAATTTTCTGAATTTGAGGAAAAAATAGATTTCAAAAAAAATGAAGATAGAGATGACAATGTACATAGAAATGTATATTATATGTCGAAAAAGATCCAATCGATGAGTGAAGAAGAAATTAAGAAAAAGTATGTTATTGTTGAAAATAGTGATGTCATATTTATTTTAACATATTCAATTATTATGTTAAATACAGATTTACATAACAACCAGGTAAAAAATAAAATGAAATTAGAAGAATTTATTAAAAATAATAGAGGAATAAACAATGGTAAAAATATAGATAGAATATATTTAGAAAATTTGTACAATTGTATATTACATGAAGAAATAAAATTATTTTCAAATGCACAAAATATATATACCAATGATAATCAGTATTGGAAATTATTAGAGCAAAGAAAAGAATATTATAAAAACTATCATCCATATAAAGAAAAATCAGCTCATATTTATAAATATGATATAAATAAATTATTAATCAAAAATAACTTTATTCCAATATTTTTCGAAATTTTTAAACGTACAAGTAATATTAATTTAATAGAAAATTGTTTAGGAATATTTAAGACACTTATAAATAATTTATCATATTACCATGATGTGGAAAATATTAATAAATTATGTTATATATTTAAATATATAAATTTTTATTTAACCCAAAAAACGCAATCTTTAATTTATCTTTTGTTTCATTTTATCAAAAAAACGTACAATATATTACGTGATGGATGGATTATTTATATAAATTCTATACTTAAATTGATTACCATTGACTTAGTTCCAACATTTTTCTACCCTCACTTATATATTAATAATACCCAATTTAACAGTGATAAAGAAGGCTTAAATGTAAAATATAAAAGGGGAAATTCCATAGAAACGTTTAATATAAATAAAACGATAACAGAGATTTATCATCACCCATTTTTAGTGTTTAAAAAAAATGTTAAGAAATTAAATAAACCAAAATGGATAGACGAATTTAGCAGCATTTTCTTTTCACGACATAACAATAATGAAAATAATAAATTATTAGTTATGTTCAAAGAAAATAATGCTGAAAAAACGGAGGATGATAAGAAAAAAAAGAAAAAAAATGACAAAAAAAACCAAGAAAACACAAACAATGGAAAAAATACATCACCCAATGATCAAAGTTCAAAACAAATGGAAGAAGAAAATGAAGGGGATGATGAAAATAATGACGAAGACGATCACGATAATATGGATTATATATATGTACACGTCAAACCAGATCCAAAAAGTGGTGATAACAGCACAAACAATAATAACAACAATAATAAAAATAATAATAATAACAGTAATAATGCCATCATAGATAACATCAATATATATAAAAGACTCAAATTAGATATATATAATTTTTTTACAGTTAATGATTTTTATAGTAACATGGTTACAAATTTAAATATTAACAGCTTTGTATATTTATTAAAAATATTAATAATTAAAAGTTCAATTGATACAGATAGTGAACATATTAATAATTTAAATACAATGAATAGCAAAACAGAATTACATCATTCAAGTATTAAATCACAAGTACAAAATCAAGTATATTTAACAAATGAAAATAACAAAGGACATGGTGTAAATACTCCTTGTGATAATATAAATGACACAAATGCTATTTTAGTGAACTCAGATAATTCATTCAACGTATTTTATTGTAATAAAAAAAAACTGCTTACTTCACAAATGTTTTTTCATATTATGTACTTTAAAATTAATTATACATATATTTTATATGATATGATAGTTAAAGAGGATTTTAACTATTTAAAATATAAAAATGAAAAATATAGAAATGATTTTCTTAAAGAAACAACGAATGACGAAATCGACCAAGCAAACACTTCTTTATATCATTATTCTTTAAAACATGAATGTAAAGACAATAATGATATAAACCCTCAAAATGACCATATAGAAGACCAGGAAGTACAACAAAACAAATATGATATAACTTTGGATAATATTTACGATACCGATAATTGCAGTGATGCTTCAAGTGCGATTTCAGATATTAGTGATATATCTAGTGACTCAATTGTTACAAAAAAAAAAACGAAAATGATTGATATGCAATGTATCAATAGTAATAATGCAAAAGATAATTTAAATCTTCCAAAGAAAAATGAAAAAGATAATCTAAAGGGTGATTCAAAATTTGAAGAAATATTCACATGCGCATATGATGAGGAAGAAGACGAAGAAAAAGAAGAAGACCATGAAGAATCAAATGAGGAAAGCGACCAAGATAGCGAAAGTGATGATAGCAGTAATAATGAAGATTACAATGAAAAGGATAGCAAAATTGATAGTGACCATGAACAAGCAAATAAAAATAAATATGCCTCTTTTAAAAAAATAGATGAATCAATAAATAAACATTCACATTCAAAGAATAAAATGGTAAACAAAAAGAATAGTATTCCAAACTATAATAATATATACAATATCAATAATAGAAATGAAGAAAAAGAGAAAGAATTTATAATCGGAAATATTAAAAGAAATATATTTATGAAAACATATATTATGCACTTAAAAGCTATAGTATTGGCATTTGAACAATTTTTTAATTTATTAAATAAATTTTTATCAATAAATTATAATAATACAGTTTTTGTTAATGTATATAATAGAATATTTAATGATTTCCCAATAGAAAATGTAAAAATCCTATCCGAAGAAGAAGTTTTAAAAGATAATTGGTGTAATATATATGATGATGATTTTGAAAATATTAGTAAAAAGTACAACTACAATGAACAAAGTCTCAATATAAATGATATCGAAGCTAGTTTATTTCTTGTAAAAAATGCAAATCCAGATGATAGTAATACCAATGAAAAAGAAGAAGATTGGTTATATATCGAACAATTAATTATGAGCATTATGAATTTTTCGTATATTTGTTTATACGTATATCAACATAATAAAACGAAAAAGAACAAATTTCTTAAAAAATTAAAAATGGCTAGTAATAATGACAATGATCCCTTTTTTAGTAAATATGCAGAAATGAAAAGAAAAAATAATAAATTCTTCTTTCTATGTGGAATATATTTAATATATATTTTACAATTTTTGAAAAAAAATATTTTATATCGATTTATAGATAAAATCATATATATTCTCGAAAAAATCTCAAAAAATGTCTATGTAAATAGTTGTATAATTAATATATACTTACACATGCTACAATTAATAACACCAAATAACATATTATACAAAAATACAAACAATACAAATATTTCCCTAACCGATAAAGATATATATATATACATAGAAAAAGCAACCGTGTATACAGAAAGTATTAATAATATTATAAATAACAACGCTGTGTTATTAAAACTAAACAATTTTAACATAGAAAATATTGTTTTGTCACTATTACCATATCTTCTATATTTTAATAGTAAAAAGGAGGAAATAAATGCACACATTTCATCTATTAATTCAGAATGCTTACACATTATATCAAACATATATTATAAAAGTGTTTATATGTATATGAATAGTTCTAAGAAAAACCTCAAAACAAGTCAGGCAATACTTGATTCTGGTAGTGCAAATAATGAGAATATATCATTTGAACAAATTATTGAATTAAAGAAACTATACATATTCTTATTAACCTGCTTTGTCTTATCATTGGCATGCTCCTTTAGCTCTAAAAGAACACGAAGCGAAGCATACATAAAATTACAGGAATTTTTATTTAATGAAAATTATATATTTAAAAATGTGAACAAAGATGAACAAAGTAAAACAGGCAAAAATGATAAACATCAAAAACATGATAAATACTTTTATAGAGACGAAAAACTAATAGACTTGATAAATAATTTTATTATCTTACCCCTAATAACATACAACTATTATTTTCCATTTATATGTAAAAACATGTGTGATGATAAAACAAAAGATAATAATGATCAATGCGATATGAAGGATAAAAACTCAGCTTCTGACGAAATAAATAATTATTGCAAAAAAGCATTGCTTAATTTTAATTTGCATCATAAAAGAAGTATTGATATACATGATAGTACATATGAAGAAAATGGATATGAAAAATGTGGGTGCATTATTAATTATAAAAACATCGAGAATATAGATAATAATTCAAATGAATTTAACAATATATATAACTATGCGAATGATTATTATATACATACTATGCTACATAAGCAATACAACTATTATTTCAGTTATTTATATGCAAAGAAAATGCTAACATATGATAATGTTTGTTATCGAAAAAGTATGAGCATAAGTTTTGTTAGCCATATAATTTTATCGTTTTTATATTCTTTACTTAATAGTTCAGAAGAAGGGAAATCGGATGATAGTAGCATTAAAAATAAGGAGGATGATTTAAAAAATGATAATAACCAAATAGGAGATGAAAAAAATAATGACGATAAAACTAGCAAAAATTATTATTCTAATTTAAGTGATGAAGGAAAAATAATTAATAAAGAAGATAATAGCGTTAAGTTGTATGAATTATTATGCGTAAATAATGAAAGTCCTAGTAATAAAATCGTAACTCAAACAAAATGTGGCAGCAAATGTATCTATTACTTTTTGAAACATTTTTATCATACTTTATTAACAATTAAGGAGGAAACTCAAAAAATATTAAACATTTATAAAGAAACATTTATTGAAAATATTAAAAACATTATCTATGTTTCATCATCCTATGCTTACAATTTAAAAGATGAACGTATCAATTGCTTTTCACACATAAAAAATGGTTTACACTTTTTGAGTGACGAAGAAAAAAAACATTTAAATCCATGTAATATACCCACAGATGATATTAACGATTCGAATAATGACAATGCCAATGAAAACAAAATACATGAATTAGATAATGATATAGTTGCAAATATATCAAAATTGCAAATTAACGTAAGAATTAGCATGATTATTGTATATCATATTTTATATGATGATAATAATCAAAATGATGTATTTAATGATATCTTTGAAGAATTACTAAATGTCTTACTAACCAAATATGCCATTATTTCAAATCCTCTAGATGAAAACGAAGCAGACCATCATGAAAAAGAAGCTATCGATGACGCACAAGAGGATAAAAACGAACAAAACAATTTATTAAATACTGAGGAAAAGGAACAACCAGAAACAAAAAATGATGGCGACTTAAAACCAAATGAAGAGGAAAAACCCCAAGAAGAATCAAAACCAGTTGAAAACAGCTAATTGAAATTAAAAAATTTTTTAATTAAATTTAACCATATAATTAAATCTATCATTCTTCTTTCGAAGAAAATATATATATTTAATACATAATGTGCAACAACATAGTTCAAAAAAATTCATATTAAAATATATTTTCGTCTTTACTTTTTATATCATTATATAATCTTTAAATTGTATTTTTAATTTTATGTATTCCTTTTTTTTTGTGATGAAAAAAATACTCCATATTGTTGTAACATTTTATTTATTTTTACAAAACTCTTATTATTCTTAAAAATCAAATAATAAGAAAATAATTAATAATCATCAAATAGTATAGAAATAAATGAATGTGCATATATATAGTTCAACTACTGCACAATGCAGAACTAGTTTGATACCTACAAACTGCACCTCTACAAACCATCAGGGTATAAATTAGGCTTTAACCATGGATGGTCAAGAGCTTCTTTCGAACTCAATCGCTTACATGGATCAATTTGTAACAATGATAAAAGAAAATCAATAAATAATAAATCATCGATTTGGAAATTATTTTCCAATGGTGTATTACTCGAATAACAAATATCATAATAAATCTTATGGTTTGTTTGCTTATGTACGAATTTGGGATTTTGATTTTTAATTTTTAATAAATCATTTTGATGACATTTTTTATTTAAACAGAAAAAATCGTTTTTATTAAAAATCACGGGTTCATCTTCAATTTCATCAATTTGATCCTCCTTAGGATAACCATCATCATTTGAATAATAAACTATTTTTTTAAGTATCATATACCCATGTTTTGTAAAAATGTAAGGTATTTTACATGTATTGATCATATAAAATGGGAAAGAACCAATATAGGATACTATAGAATATATAAATCGGTATATGTTTTTATGATCAAATAATATTTTTTTTGTTAAAAATTCAAATAATATACATCCTAGACTCCACATATCTATTTTCGAGTCATAATTATGTTGAAGCAAAACTTCAGGGGATCTGTAAGACCGTGTTTGCACATACATCTCTAGCTTATCAAATTCGAATATCGAGCTATTAAAATCTATTATTTTTATTTCTCTAAATTGGTCACTACTAAAAATGTTCTCACGATTTTTATCAAAATCACTGTTATTACTAAAACATGTGTTTTTTTCATTGGAACCATGTGAAATTTGCGCATTACTTATTTCATCATTAATATTTACTCTTGGATGGTGGGTGAATTTCGTTTTCTTTTTTTTCTTTTTTATATTTATCATAATATTTTCAGGTTTCAAGTCACAATGTATCAATTTTTTCGAGTGAATATACGCCAATCCTTGAAGTAAATTTTTGGTTAGTATTTGTAATTGGCCTAATGTTCCTAGCTTCCCCTTTTTTATAAAATAATTATATAAATCACTTTGCATATATTCGGTCACTATTATTAAATGCCCTTTCAGATAAAAATAATCATAAAGTTGTATAATATTTTTATTAGTCAAAGTAGTGGAGTCAGTACTATCATTGCTTTTGTTATTCCCTGTACTTGTCTGGCTAATACTCTCTTCAGATAACATATTTAAAATCGTTAATTCAAATAAACCCTGATCGAAATAGCCTTTTCCTTTTTTCATTACTTTTAAGCATACATATTTATAATGATTTTTTTTAATCCTGCTTATATCAAATGGATATTTATTGTTTAAATTTTGAGAGAATAACATATTAGGATTATCAGATAATACCTTGCTTTTTTTGCATACACTTTCCAGTTCGCTTACTTTTTCTTTTGTCAGCAAATTTGATATATCTTCTCTATTCTTAATCCCTTTTTTATAATCCAAATTTAAACATTTTAACGTTGTGCTAAATGTTGTTTTAGACAAAACTTTTATTATTTTATATTTATTTAAAATAACATGACCAGGAACCATTTTAAGTTCACTATTAGAACCAAAATCGATTTTATTGGTTTCATGGACAACCTTTAGATTCATCATGTTATACTTATTTCCATTATTACTTTCTGAACAATCTCGAACCTGAACAATGTTCATTTTTTTTTCGTCTTCATTCTCATTTTCCTCTTCTTTTATATTATATATATCGGCAACATTTTCGTGTGATAAAATAGTTTCTTTCCTGTTTTTTAATTGTAATGATCTATATAAATTATAATCGCCGTCACAATATTTATTAATCCATTGTTTTTCATCTTTTTCATATTCTACTAAATTTTCTTCATTTTGTTGATAACTCAATTCATCAGGTATATTTTTTACATCATAACAAATTCCGGGTTCGTTTACATTTTTATTCTCTTTAGCAAATGTATCATATTTCATATCTACTTTTTTGTTTAAACAAAATTCATTATTTAATATCATAGCACTTGCTAATTCATCATCAAAGCACAAATTAATCATATTTTCTCCCTTTTCTTGATACACACTTTTATTTGTTATTATTCGAGTTTCATTACTGTTAACAACAGTTGAACTATTCCCGATATATAAGTTGTTATTTTTTTCTGTACTATGATTATTCTCATCATTGTTGTTACAATTTTCTTTGCTTTTATAAAAATTGCTAATACTTTGATAAAAATCGCTTGTGTTACTACTTAAATTTTTTTGTGTTTTTCCTTCTCCATTACTTATTGCACACATATTATAATAGTCATATTCTATTTTGTTATTATTATTATTGCTATTAATAGAATTTTTTAATTCATTGTCGTTTTTGTAATAATTCCCATCATTACAAATATATAAACTACATGAATTGGAATATTGTTTCGATGTTGAATTTTGGCAATTGCTTAATTCTCCATCATATCCCTTTTCTTCCATTTCTTCAAATGCATTATTTATTTCATCTTCTAAATATATATCTCCTATTTCATATGTTTGGTTATAAAATATCTTTTCATCCCTATTATATTCTTTGTTTTCATCTTTATATGCATTTATATAGTTTTTTTTGCATGTCTCATGCATTCCAAATTTAGGAGATTGTTGATCATTTCCAATTCCAAATTCGGGAGAATTATATTTATTATTCTGATTATTATATATACTATCTGCATATATATTGCAATTAGTAGTATTTATACTCAATGAGTTATTCGAGAAATTACATGTATTACCCCCAATTAAACTTTTTTCATAATTTGTACAGTTAGATATATACAAATTTTCTTCACAAGCTGGCTCATCATAGCACTTTGTAAAAAAGTAATTACTAGGAAGATAGAAAAACATTTTTCCATTTTTCATAAAATTTTCACATTTCTCATTAGTATCTATGTCATAGTTATGCTTGCTATTGTTATTGCTGACATTGCTTCTATCCATACTTCCTTGCCTTTGTTTTAGAAAATTTATAATTTCACAACTTAAGTGTGTAGAATACTCATCCAATATTATGCGGCTGTTATGTATTCTGTAAAATTCCTTAATTTCTTTAATTAAATTCTCCTTTGACACTCTTCTAACATTTAGCGCATAATCCAACCCTCCTACATATTTTATTAGCATATTGTTCATTTTACTAAATATTATATTGTTGTCATTCTTGTGGTCACTGCTCATACTTTCATCTGTGCTTGAGCTTGCGTGTGAGTATGTATCAGACGATGAAATATGCTCATCATTGTTTTGATTTGAATATATTCTATCACTTATTTCGGTATAATAGTTTTCTTTATTTTTTATACAATCGTTGCATTTGCTTGTATAATTTGAAAATGTTTTATTTTCTTCAATAGGTGTTTCCGCGTTTTCTTTTACATTATATGCGTTATCCTTCATTGTGCTATGATTCCCATTTATATGTTTTTTACGATTTTTAAAATTATCATTATTATTGTCATTAGGGTTAGTATTCACATTCCCATCACCTTGGGCTTCTTCGTGATTATAACTGTCATCTGAACTTATTATATTCATAGTTACCCCTTCTTCGATGTCATCCGATTTCATATCAATACTTTCTCTACGTTGATATTTTTTGTTTTCTTCAAAAATATCACTTTTTAATTTTCCAAGCTTATACATAAAATTGTTAAATTTTTTACGAAACTCATTTATGTCTTTATTTCTTTCATTTTTTGTAAGTATGTTGCTAGAAAAATTATAACCTTTTAATTTCGTCTTTTTATATAATATACAATAATTATTAAACTTTTCAATTGTGTTAAAAAGGGAAATTAAATAGTCTTCTTTATTTCGCATATTTTTCCCCTAATATTTTTAGTAAATAGATTATATCATAGCGTTTCGAACTATGTATTTTATTTAAATTTGTTTAAATTAGCTTAATTTAGTAATTTAATTATTATTTATTATCTCTGTTCTAATAATAAGGTATTATCTTTTTTTTTTGCTAACTATTCTATTGTGTTTTAAAGTATTTTCTTAAATGATAGTTAAAGTGTGATAATTTTTGAAGAATAATATAATTCCATACCTGAAAGCAGGAAGTAACTATTAAAATATTTTATTATGCACCATTCTTAAAATATACTTACACATAAATTATACATGTGTGTGTGTAAACTTAATATTTTGGTTGTTTTTTTTTATTTTCTACCCTACATTAATATTATTTTTCTAAAACTGTTGCAATTCCCATATCCTTAAAAGTAAGAACAAATATATCATTACCAATATATGTGGAAGAAAAAAAGTTAAACCCTTTGTATAGCTCATGCAATATGCTTATAATAAAGATATGTGAAAATACCTAATAAAATACCAATTTTATTTTATTTTTGGAAATTGAAGAGAATTAATCATATTTTGCATTATGGTTAAAATTTGCACTTAAAATTAAAGAATGAAAAAGGCATGCACATATATACAACGCGTGTGCAAATATGTATACATGTAAGCAAGAATATTTACGTAAAAAATTACACTTTTAAAATTAATACAATTTAAATGTGTGGATTATATGTAAGTTAAAAAAATATAGAATAATGTTTATATCATATAAAATGGAAACAAAAAAAAAAGTTAAATAAAAATTGCTAATTGACTCTCAAGTGTAATAATTACTATATGATCATTTCCCTCAAATCATTTTAAAAAACAATGCCACAATGATAAATATATAACATATAAAATTGTTGCATATTATTCACATTATTAATACGAAAGCTTCAAAGTGGTGTGAATAAATAATATATAAAGCATTATAAATGATCTTCAAATAATTCCACCAAAAAAATTATGAAAAAAAAATATAAATATACATATGTTAAACAAATATGCAACATATATTAATTGCAATTTGAATAAAATGGTTATATTAATAACTTGAAATAAGTTTCAATATAAAAGTCAAACTCTTTGCTTAATCCGAATGCGCACAAATCTATAGTCATCTTTATAATAAAAATAAATTAACAATAATAAATATTAACAAATAATTAATTCAGTTGCAATAGTTTTGTTCCTTTTGTTTCGATGTTTTTTGGTCTTTCCTATTTATTCGTATTAAATCCTGGATCCTTTATATGTGCCTTGGCATCAAAAGGACAATTCATTTTATTACAAACAATTAGTAGTAATCTTGCTTCAACCTCCTGACTCTGATTTTTGAACATGTACATATCACCAGGACTTATTAATAACTGCATATGTTTTTCACATTCAGTAACATTATTTTTGATTCCCGTATCAATAAAAAACTTGTTTAAATGGCAATCTAAAACAAGAAACGTCATAAAACCATAAGAATTTTTTACAGGTCCATATGTCGTTTCGGTCCCTATTAAAATAATTGCCATTCCGCCTCCTTTGCTTTGATAATTTAAAGGAATACAGGTAACTCCTTTTTTTATATTATTTTTATAGCTTCTTTCCAATTCTATAATTTCCATTGGAGACCTTTTCATAAATGTTGCATTTTCTTGTCCAGATGTTTTAATTATTTTGAAAACATTTCTATTTTCATCATTACCATCACCTTTATTTTTTTCACTCATATTATTATCTTTGCTCATAAATTGATTTTCACTATTTCGACTACAATATTTTCTTATGTCATTTTGTTTTGATTTATCGTTATTATTTCTCAATGCTTCACTTAATTTCGGTCGTCCTCTTCTTCTCTTTATTTTAATTTCACCGTGCGCATTTTGTTCATTATTGTTTTCATTAGTACTATTAAAGCTATTTGTTTTTGTAAGGATACTACTTAATGAATTTTGTTGTTGCATTTTTTCTCTCATCAATCTAGCTCGGTATTCTTCCATTTCTTTTTTTTTTCGTCTCTTTCTTTTTGGTTTCATTCCCATTGCATTATTACCAGTTGAATTCATATTATTAAAGCTGTATTTACCAAGAACACCGCTATTGTTATTTACAGTACTTCGTCCTAAATTATAAAAGTTTTTACTAAAATTTTTTTCATTCTCATAGTCACCATTTTCATCTCCAGATTCATCTTCTTTACCATCATTAAACTGTTGATCAGATTTATTGGATTGCCTATTGTATCCATCATCTTTTGCACTATTGTTGTCTTCATCATCATATTCGTCATCTTCATAACTAATACGATGCTTGTCTTTTTTGCGCAATCTTTCCATTATTATAACATGCTTTTTTCGTCTTTTTCTCTTTTTTAATTTTTTTTCAAGTTCTTCATTTTTCTTTTCATTCACTACACTAGAATAATTTTTAAATTTACTTAAGCCTTTATCATTATTTAACGTTATTTTGTTTGTATCATTTTCGGTATTTGTACCTAAATTTGTATTATTCTCATTGTCATTTTTTCCCTCATTATTCGTGCCATCTTTATTATCATTGTTGTCATCTGTCTTATTTAAATTTTTCTTATTTAAAATGTTTTGGGCATTTCGTACTGTAGCTAATCTATCTTTCAATGGCACATTTTTTGCTTTGTCATTTTCATTATTTGCATTTCCAGATACTGATCGTCCTAATATGTTATTACTTATACTATTGTTAATAGGTTTATTAAGATTATTGTTTTGATTATCGATAAATGCTGCTGAAAAAACATTAAACATTTTTTATATTGGATTTCTCTTCCTTATATATATGTATATGTATTCAAATTCATCGACATTTAAATCGTATGATAAACAAAAAAATATATATTTATCATGAACTATTCTTTTGTTTTCACTATTTTGTTATATTTTTTTTTAATTAAAATTTACATAATTGATAAAAAAAATTAAAAAAAAAATATATAGTATAATAACGCGAAAGAACTCTTAATGATACATTATGCATATGGAAATAACATGATTTAATAAATTTTTAGTAATTTTTTTATTTTAGGCATTAAAATGCCATATGGCGAAATACATATTTAAATGATATAAGGGTTTTGTCATAATTATTATTTATTTTTTAAATAAAATGTATATTATATATAATAACACATAGCATGCATATACTCTTTATATATTTAAGTGTGCATTTTGGCGATATATTTTGTATGTAAATATACAAATTTTTACAGCTAATAAAAAAATATAGCTTTAAAAAAATAAAAAGATTCTTAAATATATTTAGCTAAAATCATATATTTAATGATACATATTTTCCTAATTTTTTTAATCACGTATCATTGCATATACAATTGTATTTCTTTAAAAAAAGAAGCAAGATGTAAAAAGACTACGAAAATGTGTATATAATTTTTTATATACGGTTTCCTATTTTTTTTATATAAAAAATGTTAGCTAATAAAAAGGGGAAACTTAAGTATATTAAAAATAATATTATATATATGATATATAATACATTACATTATTTTTAATATGTTCGCAAAAAATTACTATATTATATAAAACCTGATGCTGGTAGTTCACGCATTATTGTACTGCATAAAAAATATTTCCTTAAGGAAAAAGGAAAAAAACGGCAATTAAAATTTCAACAACGCGCTATAATTAATTAAAAATAATCTTCACTTTTCTCTTGATCTACACGTATAAAGTCATGAAATTAAAAAAATTGCATATGCATATATATTTATGCTAAAAAAGTGAATATATAAATAATTAACATTACAATGTTAAAATTAAATTCAGAAAAACAAAGAATATGTTTTTATATTTGTTTTTTCCAATATTTAAACCTTAAAAATGTATTATTGTAGATGGGAAAAAATATATGTACATATATTTTAATAATATATATATTGCTCTGTACTAATAGTAAAAAATATAGCATTTTAAAAACATATACAATATAAGTTCATGGGTTCTTCAGAGATAAAAAGAAATTAATAAATCCACCAAAAGAAAAGTTTTAGACAATATACAACCATTTATAATATCAAAAAATGAAAAAACTTTTGAAAAATGCTATCATAGACATTAAAAAAATAAAATATGATGGTGATAAAAAATTGTCAAATGCAATTCAGGAAAACATAAAACCGCTAATTATAAAAAATGTACATAAATTTGAAAATGAAGATATTCTTAAAATTATAGAAAAATACAACCAAAATAACTGTAAAGATGATCAAATATTAAAATGTAGTTATGACGTTTTTAAAAACAATGTGCACAGGTATTCATTTGATCAAATTAATAGAATCCTCAGGCTATATAATAAATCTCAAATTAATGACAATAATTTTAATACATCAATTTTTAATTACATAGTTAAAAGGTTAAATGCAATTCCTCTATCCATAACTGTGAATGTGTTCAACAGTAAGAAAAACAATTGAAAAAAAACGAAAAAAAAACACCATCGCGTGGAAGCACAAATATGTGTGTATGCATTTTATTTGTTATCATATTATTTGGGTTTTTGTGCTTTTCCATTGCTACTATCGTTGGAAATGCTTTTTAGCTTATTTTAAAGCACAATGATAAAAATATTTCTACATCTGAATTTTTAAAGCTATATTTATCGCATCTTATTTTTTCCCATTCTTAGACTTAGTTCGATGCCAATTAAGAGATTACAAAAACATTGATATAATTAAAGATTATTTTGTGAAAAATATAGACAATTATAATGCCTTAGATTTAACAATTATTTTAAGTTCCTTTACTATGCTACAAGAAGAACATATAATGAAATCAACAAACATATTTCTTGATGAAAAAAGAGATGACACAAATTTAAAAAATCCGATTTTCAAATCAGGAAATTATAATGAAATAATATTATTAATATTAAATAAAATAAAAAATGATGAAAATATTCATAACAATTTAAGTGTAATAAATTCAATTTTGATTTTAAATATGATAAGTAAATTAAATATTAATGATTATGAACTTTTCAAAATGTTCACAAAAAAATATTATAAAAAGTTAAAGGAACAAGACGTGGAACCTCATCATTTAACTTTATTATTAAACACATTTGCAAAGTGTAATATAAATATTAATATTTTGAAATATATTATTAAATATATGAACAATGATAATTTTGTTAATCAGTTATCGTACGTAAATATTGCAAACGCTGTTCATTATATGGCAAAATTTAATTATAATAAAAACACAGATTTTTTAAATCGTTTAAAAAATAAAATCATTCAAATAATTGATACAATCCCTCAAAGGGAATTCAGTAATATTATGTGGTCTTTATCGAAACTAAAAGTTAAAGACGATCATTTTTATTTTTTTGCCCTTGTAAAAACGAAAAAAATTATACATTTAATGGATATGATGTCAATAGCTCAAGTATTAGATGCCCTAAGACGAAGAAAACATTTTTCAAATGATTCTGCTCCTCTTCAAAACACCATGCCCCAACACAACAATGATAATAATAATGATAACACAATTAAACAATATTCAAATGTACATAACAACTCTACAAAATTGGAAAACAATTTACAAAATCACGAGCTTAATCATGTAAGGGAAAGTGAAAATAACAATGATGAAAAAAAAGCAATTCTATCTCATAAAACAGAACAAATGAAAAATGAATCAACTAAAGGAAGTTCTTATGACTCATATAATATATCTGAGGAATTAGAAAATGAAGTCATTGATTTGCTAATAAAAAAATACTTAGAAAATATCGAAAGATGTTCATTACATGTATTAACACAAGTTCCCTTTTGCTCTTTACAACTTAACTGCACAAATTATGATGTTTATCATAAGTCACTAGATGTATTGAAAAAGAAAAGGGCCAAAATGACCACTATAAATTTGATATATGCAAAATATTTTATTAGAATTCTTATAGAGAAACAAGAAAACAATTTTCAAAAACTGCCTAAGCCACTTAAGCAGTTTGCAAAGGAAATTATGAATTCTGATAACAATTAAGCAGCACCTATATTTTTGCGCTTTTATATGTGTGCATATGTTAATGCATATTGAAGTATATACATTATATTTGTTTTGTGATACCATTTAGTATCTACAATAATGATATACTTTTATGCAGACTATAATTGTCATATCACATTTGAATATTGTTTGTAATTTTTTTAGAGTTTGATTATGCTTATTATATAATACATTTTAAATTAAATTATGTATACTTATTTTTACTATTATTCGATCCGTATATTTATTTATACGTTTATCCTGTTTATTTGTTGCTTTAAGAATTTTGTATATAATAAAATGCATTCCTTTATACTGGATGCTCATTTTTTATTTTGTATTTCTTTGTTTTTCCAACTATGGTATATCCACTTTTATTATTCTCTTTATCATTAGTTTTTTGTAAACCCTTATATAAACTCAATTTTCCAATTCAATTAATTGCTATTATTATTTTACCTTAAAAAAAATTATTTTTTATTTGGTATTTATATTGTATGTATATCTTATTTTTCCTCTTTTTAAGTATACCAGTATATTTTATGGGTCGTAATGCCTTTTATACAAAAATAACTGTTCTGCAAATTTTTCCACTATTATTATTTTTTTCTATTTTAAAATATAACGCTTTTAATATTATATATTATTATTTTAGCAATATTAAAAATAAATGAAATATATATAATAAAATAAAAAACAACATGCAAATTCTTCAAAATAATTAACAAGCCTATAATAAGAGCTTTAAGTTAATCACAAAAGTTTATATATAAATGTATATAGGAAAAAATTTATGACAATATCGCTCTTAAATTCTATAATTTCATATAGATAATATATGGCTCTTTTATACAATTTTTTATAACAAAATTGCCTATTTGCAAAGGAAAATTGCAAGAGACCAGTGTAAACATTCATTTTTTTGTTATATTATTATTATAATAAAAATGGCGACAATAAGCGGGTCGGAGACATTTTTACCACTTGCTTTGATGGACAAATGTATTGGTTAGTATGCTAATCCTATGATGCTACTCATGTTAATATATTTTCGAAAACACGAAATGTGTAAATACCCACTCGATTATGGATATTTAAATATATTAATTGATGTGCTTGCTTACTCGATGATTTTAAAAAAAATAAATGCACAAATATACAATAGATTAATTATTTTAAAATGTTTCTATTATTTTAACAATTTCAGGTAGTAAAATATGGATAATGATGAAAGGCGACAAGGAAATAATTGGGAAGCTAGTTGGCTTCGATGAATATGTCAATATGGTAAGTCAAACTAAAGCCATGAATAATACCCCACGTCTTTTTAATGTGGGGGTAGTATTATGTGTGCATGTAATATTTATAATAATTTTATTACACATAAATGCTTCATTTCCTGAATGTAGGTATTAGAAGATGTTACTGAATACACATATACAAATAATGTTAAGAAGGTAAACAAGATTAAAAAAATATTATTAAATGGGTTGAATATAACAATTATGGTTCCTGGAGGTACCCCTGTCAATTATTATGACTATGAAGAAAAATTAGAAGAAAGCATTGTTTAATAATTCTTTATTTTTTCATGTCATACATTTTTATGTCTTTTATTTTTTAAACTTTAATTATATATATAATCTGGCAGTACTAAAAACTTTAATATATTAAATTTTATAGCAATGCGCATATACATGTGCCTGCTTTAAATGTAACTTAACGCACATCGTTTTTTTGGTAGCATATTTTACGAGAAAAAAAAAGTGTTTTAAAAAAATAAAATCATTTATAAATATGGAACGGTTTAAAAATATATCCATTCTTGATAAATAAAAAAAATTAACAGAACAGTTTTAGAAAAAAAGGTTTAATAAAATTTGTGTGCGCCATCATGTACGCACTCTTATTCCAATGTAATACCTATTTTATCAACCACATATTTTTTATTTTTTTGTATGAGCAATTTAAAATGGGGCGAATACCCATAGGACAATAGATCCATCTGGATATCCATTTGATGTTGCAATAATATTATGATTTTTTGGATATGCTTGTGCACTTGTTAAAAATGATATCTGCTTTTTGGGGTGAATTCTATGATTAGAATCATTCACATTATAATAAGATGTATCGATATGATAGTTTGGCAAATAGAGATTGTTTATAGTATTTACATGCAGACCCGTGTATATATCATATACATGAGCATATGTATCAATTGATGGTATTATACATTTATCTCCTGATATACATGAATAAAATTTTGGAATATCTGATTTGTTATATATAATATCTGTTAATTTGTTATATAATATTTGTTCATTTTCACTCATCATGTATTGGTCTCTTTGTCTTATTACCGATTTATCATTATTAATACTACTATCAATAGTAGTATCGTTATTTTTTCCATTGGAACCGCTATAATATGCTTTAAGATAATCATGGTTTTCTTTTAAGCTTATATGCATTTCTTCATATGGTATAAGATCCATGTATTTCAAATTATCTACAAAAATAGACCATGTAGGTTCAAGTTGCTTATTAACATGTTCATAAAATGTTTTTGTTCTCACAGCATTTTCATCAAAAGCACTTGATCCACTATCCGAATAATCGCTGCAGTCAGTGTCTGTTTCCTTTTCATTTGTATTTTTTTTACTATTCTCGGAATCCTGTTTTTGATCATTGATTTTCTTATTTAACTCATTTATGATATCTATTCTATCTTTTAAATCGTCATACTCATATATATTTCCAATACTACATGGATGAAGCTCATTATCATTATGTACATCTTTAACAAAATTATTTTCTGATTTCTTTCTATAATTAAGTTGGGGTTTATCTTGATCTGCTATATCATTGGTAGTTTTCTTCTTGTTAAAATAGTACGATTCATAGTTATTTAAATAGCTCATCATATTCTTAGCATTTTTTTTATTATTCATATATAAAAAATCAAAAACCTTTGCATACTGTGATTTATTTGTACTAATTATATATTTATTATTATTGGTGAACATACAATGTGTAATACTTTTCTCTTCATCATAAAATGATTTAATAATATTATTATTAATATCATATAGTCTAACATATCCGTCATATCCACTAGTCATAAGAATATTATTAAACATATTTTTACACAAATCAAATGCAAGAGATGAGTAAGAGGCAGATGAGCAGCTTGACGAAAGGGAAGAGGTACTACACACATCATCCGTATCAGCATTTTCATCTATATTACTATTATTTAATGAATTACTATTTTTGTTTTCCAATTTGGCCTTTTTTTTTTTTTTATCCAATTTTGATGATCCTTCATAATTAATTGTGTTATTAAAACTAATACTTGTTAACACATCTTCATGAGAACATATAGAAGCATATGGATTTTTGTTATCTAAAAATATGGTATCATATGCATTTTTATTGGATTGTTTTTTATTCAATGCAAACAAATTCATTCTTATATCCCAAATTTTTAATATTCCATCTCCACCTCCCGAATAAACTAAGAAACTGCTTACATTTGGTATCGCTACGCATGAGGTACTATATTCATGCGATTCTTTAATAATAAATGTAGATTTATTAATTATTTCATTTACTCTATTTAATTTAACATAGTTCATATCAATCATGTTTATATCATATTTTATTAAATCATTATAATCATATATAGGAACATATACAGCTTTGTTATTTCCAAGATCCTTGTATTTAGTTTTATTATATGGGGTATACATGTTTTCTATTATATTTTTATGGATACCCTTGTTATTCGTATTTAACAACGTATCATCACATTTTGCATTTTTAATTATATTAGGTATTGATATATCAACACATTTCCCTATATTATCATTACAAACTTTTCGGTTTTCATATAAATCGAATATCTCGATTATTTTATTGTCACCACATGCATAAATATACTTTTCATTGTCGCTAATTGTTAGGTCTCTTATATTATCAATTCTTGTACATAGTTTTGTTAGTAGTTTATTTTCATATAAATCATATAAGTAAATAATGCCATTGGTCCCACACCCTGCTATATATTTCCCTTGGGGTGAAAAACAAACTTTATTTATCCCATAGTTGTTATCACAAAATATATCAAAACGATTTCTCTTAGCATCGTCTCCAGTAAAGCTTATATTGTTAGTATCATCTGAATACAAAAAAAATAACAATTTAAAGAATCAGTCTAGCATATATATGTATATATTATAGTGTGCCAAAATATGTATAATTCTTTATGCTATATAAAATAGACAAAGATAATAAAAATTTAAACAACCATATTTTTACACTAGGTATGCACATATATCCACATTTAAGTTTTACTTGCATAAAATGTGTCATATTTTTTTAATAATTACCATAATTATTTTTGTGATTATTATTTATATATTTATTTGTTCCACCAAATTTTATGACTGGAATATATTTCCCTTGAATTTTTTTACTTATATCCCTGAACTGATTAGAGTCTCTATCGTTCATATTTCATCATATTTGAATGAAGAAAAAACTATATATAGCTATATGATATATATCAAAAAATAGTGGAAAACTATGATGGGGAATTTATTTTTATATATAATAATTCCCTTTTTCCTTAGATGCTTCTAAATATGTATAAAGTTGACATCAACTTTTTATATTAAATGATTTTTCTGATGTTTTTTTCGTTTTCTGATTCACCTCGCCCATTACACAGTCCCGTTATTGCTTTATATTAAATAATGCTACTATAAATGCTAATAAAATTTTCAATGTATTATTATTTTAGCGTGCTTTATATATTTATTCTTGTTGTGTTCCTTATCAGGCTTCCCGTTCTCGATCTATTTCCAGCTTGAATTTCTGTTTTATTTCACTTTTATTCCAACTTTTTGGTGTGTTTTGTATAATTTAATGGTTCAAAAAATAAAAGAAAATTACATTCGTATTACATTTTATATTCAGATATGCCCCGTTTAAAATATATCATAAGAGAACAATTAAATTCATGTGTTTTTATATTGATTTTTACGTTTAGTTTTTAAAAAATGAATAAATTCAAAATTAAAGAAATAAAATATTAGAAAAAATACAAAGCTATATGTATATGAGAAATAAATAAAAAACATAAGCCAAGCTAATAAATTACAAGTAACTTTTCCGTATCTACAATAGTAAATATAAAACAGTATTTTTAAATATTTTGAAAAAATGAGATTCGATTATTTGTATATCTAAAATGCATATGCATTATATGTAGGTACTTTATTTCATTACCCCTTTATTTTTAATCTTAAGATGTTTTTTTTCATTAATATATATACATATGCTAAATTTATTTGTATTTCTCACAAGAGAAAAAATAAATACTTTAATGATGCTGAAAGTTACACATAATTAAATCGAATTTTGTACATTTTATTAAAAAGTATCAGATAAAATTTTATGATTTACAAATAAAAATGTGTAAAAAACGTATAAGTATTAAAAAAAATGTTAATATATTATATTTTATCCATATATGTGTTTGCTGACACATACCTAAGGCAAAATTGTTATAGGCATGCATATATACGCAATCACAATTCGTAAACATATATAAATGTGCATACAAAAACAAATAAACACACATATATTAAGTTATTTAGATTTAAATTTATTCAAATATTCTTCATATGTGCATAACTTGAATTGAGGATTCTGCAACATTTTATAAATCATTTTAATATTTTTTGCATCGTCATCACTTTTTGCTATGACCCAGCATGATTGATCATCTACCTTACTCAAGGTTATCCAAATAGGTGACCATATTTTCATTATTTCCCATTTTTTAAAATAACTTGGATAATCATACATATAGAAATGCCTTGCCATTTCATAATTTTCTGAACTCGTTAACGAAACAACATTTGGTTGTGTTTTAACAATTTTTATTTTGTTGCACATATTTGAAAATATATCTAAAAAATGCTTTTTATTTTCATTTACAATATTTGTATTAGTAAAATAAATGTTTTTCCAGGATAAATTATTTTTTTTTAAAATATAATGGCATTGAAATATAAAAAGAAGGCATGTTAAAAGACTGTCATAGCCTGCATTATGTTCATCGCTCTTTAGTGCATTTGCATTATCATTCAATGTGTTTGTATCTTTATAAGATTTCTCATCGTCTTTGTACGGAGTATTATTTTCTAACTGATTTTTGTCATTTTCTTTCCCTTCTACCCCTATATTCTCATCATTATTATCATTTTTGGCACCATGTGGTTGTCGTTCATTATAATTTTCTCCAGACAAATTTGCCGCACTTTTTTCATCTTTTACAAAGGGAATAAGACACTGTTGAAGGTCTATTACATTCCCATTGAGAAAATTAAAAAAAAAATCAAAGTCTTTACTTGAAGAAATTAATGATGCCATATACTCACATAACCCTTTTAATGTTGCAGGCCCATTTAATGAATATAAATATTCATTTGTTTCATTCATATATTTTGTATCAATTGTATATGGAAATAATTCTGTCCATTTTCTTTTAAAAGCATGAATCGAATCTGGCAATTCATGATAAAATGTTTGATATATATGCAAAATATCATAAAAACAATTATGCCCAATTAGTATTTTATTACTTTTTATAATTTCATCAAATAATAATCTAACACCAATTGTTTCATTTATTTTTTCTATCTCCATTTGCAATGCTTTTATTTGCTCATTATAAGAATCTTTTTCTGTTTTATATATTGCTAAATTTTTCTTATCATTCAATTTAACAGATATACAAAAAATTGAGTTAAAATATTTTGTAATTAATGTGTGTGCAAGTAATCTGAGATATGGGTTTTCTATTTCAATATATAAGGGGCATTTATCATATTCTACATTATTACCATAATTCAAATCTTTGGAATTTTCTGAATATTTTTCATCGCCTTCAGTAGAATTATGCACAGATTTATGGCTGTTATCAAGATTTTTATCATTTGCTATAAAAGTCTCAGAGATGCTATTTTTATAGTCAACACCTTTGTAGCATGAATTAGATAGGCTTGCATCTTTTAATTCATCCTTAGCGGTATTGTTAAATTGAGTTTCATTTTCATTAGATAACCATATACCAATTTTTTTTACAATTTCAATAACTGCTTGTTTATCTTCATCATCGACAGCTTTATAATTTTCTATTTCGTTAATAATTTTATTTATATCTATTTTATTTTCTTCAGTTTCTTTATTGTAATCCTTCTTTGTGTTACACTTATTAAGTAAGTTTTTTAATCCATCAATTTTTTCAAAAATATGTTTTTTTTTTTCGTCTTCTTCATTTGGTCTTAAATAACTTACACCATTGAATATCCACTCATTAAAATCAAAATTATTTTCTTTTAAAAATATAAGTGTTGAAGTAGAGACACTAAAATATTTATTTTCTTTTGGGAATATATATATGCAATATGGTGATATGTCCCACTCTTGCTCATTTTTCATAGGGGAAACATTGTTAGTTTTATCATTATTTTCAAAAACTTTAATATTATGTATGTTTTTATTTTTTATCATATTATTTTTAATCTCATTACATTTGTCATGGGTTGTTATTTCCTTTTTCTTGGCAATAGTTATTCCTATTTGACAGGGGAAAAAAGATTTGGCGCCATAACAATGAGCTTCATAACTTGAATCAATGGATATGTATCTCTCATCTTTTAAATGCAATCCTGTATACTCAACATCAATAGAAACAAAATCACTTTCTTGAATCTTACTTAGTATTTCCTTATGTATATTATTCCAATTGTTTATATTTACACTTGTTATTCTTGAGTAGGCTCTTTTCAGTATATTATATTTCATGAAGCGAGTTTTCTCTTTTAAAACAACATTTTTAAAGAAATAATTCGTAACACTTAGCATTATACCAGGCACAAATATCTATGTAAATAAATATATATATTGTACAAATATTTATTTACTATCTCTTTATCCTTTCTACTTTATTTGACACTTATCTTTTTCTGACATGTTATTTTTTTTAAAGAAAAGCGAACTAAAGCACATTATGTTCATCTCTTGATTTGCCGAGTCCATGCTAATATAAACACATAAAGTCACAACATAACAATTAGTTTATTATTATTTTCATTTGAAAAATTATTCAAACACTATGAGTCTTTTGTTTTTCTATTCGCATCACTTCAATTTCTGAAACATTGTAATGGGAAAAAGTATTATTTTTCCATGTAAAATATTTATATGCATATACGTAGGTAATTATATATTTTTTATATATTTATATGGTTGTGCAAATTTTTATTTCTCATTGTTTTTTAAATCACAAAATACGACATCAAACTGGGGAAAAAATAAAATACTCAAAAAATAAGAGATAAACAATCACCAATTCTTTTTAATCGTTTTCTAATTATTATTCCCTTTTTTCTTATACTAATAAACTATTTTCTTAAATAATATACCAAAATATTTTTTTAATACATTAAGAGTTTTTTTTTAATGAGAAAAATCATTGCAAAAACTAGAAATAAAAATAATTCGGTATAGCAAAACAAAAAAAGTAGCTTCAATTATGCAAATGCATATATTACAGTTAATTGTATGCCTTAAAGATATAAATATATAATTAAAATTATTTAATTAATATTTGGCCCTTTTACAAAAACGACATTATAAAAATGTCGACAATAGGAAAAGATAAAAATAACATTGACATAAATGTAGATATAAAAAAGGTGTGGTATAAAAGCCACTGTACATGTACATAAATGGAATGCACACAATTTTTTAATTTAAAAATATTATATATGTGTTACAATTTAGTGTATAGAACATCACGGAATGTGGAAATTGCATAAATAAATAAACAAAAATATGCTCATATATGATAATATATTATCATACAACCAATTTGTCTTTAAACGGTGTATCAATCATGATATGGGTACTTATATACCTTTTTCTTTGGGGCTTACAAATTAACAAAGGATATATTTTAAGCACACCTTTATTCCTTTGCATTCTACTTTTATATCTCATCGTTTTATTTGCATTATTTTTTTCATTTTGATAAATTTTACGGATGTTGCTTCATAGTTTGAATCATTTAATATGCTTTATACATCCTATTTGTGATGGCCCATATTATTTCTATCAAAGTCATCGGTATTATGTGATCTATCATAATTGTAATTATAATTATCTATTAATTTTTGAACGTTAAAATTATTTTTTATATTTGTATCACCATGAGACGCCAAATTGTATCCTACATTATTATCGATATTGTCTTGGCTTAGGTTAACATTTGAATTGTAAATATTTAAATTATTATTCCTATAATTTTTACTAGAATTGTAAATACTATTATTTTCATCATTGTTTTTACTGAGATTGTCATTATTGTCTTTATTAATATAGCCGCTTAATATATTTGAATATTTATCAATTAATGCATTATAGCTGTTGATTCTAGTATCTTTGTAATTCCTATTGTTATAGGATGTACCCCCATGATGGATATCATATTGACCATTATGTGCGTCTCCAGGTATGTAATTTTTAGTCATGCTATTGCTATGAGGATCAGCACCTTCACCCTTGTAATAATCATAGTGGTATTTGTTTCCAATTTGAGTTTCGATTTGTGTGTTATTTTTTTCTATTAAGCCTGATTTTTCTCCGTGTTTTAATATGTTATTTTGAGAGTATGAACTTATTTCATTTTTCTGGATATTCCATTTTTCATCATAATTTTGAGGCATGTTATTAATTGATAAGTTCATACTTTTTAAAATATTATTATTGTAAGGTTGATGCTTATTTAAATAATAATTATCAATATTGTTTGTATTTTCCACATCGGTATATCCTATCTTCATATCATCTCGTTTGTTAAGCTTATTATTAATACCATTTTGTATCTCTTTATCATCATTTTTATTTTCATTAGTATTTGCAATTTTATTCATTTCTGTTTTGTCTTCTATTGACTCTTTTATTTTTGTTATGCAATTGTTAAAATCTAATATTGTCAGCAAATGAACAAGATGCGAATGATTACTGTTCGAACTTAAGTTCATCATTTCATTTATAACACGAACAAGTTTTTGATTAAATGTGTCATTATACTGTAACAATTTTTCAACAACTTGCTTCAAATCATTATCTTTGTCATCATCACCATTTTCATCAGAATTTTTTCCATTTTTTGTATTATCTTTTTGCTTATTCATTTCGGTATCCATTTCATAATTTAAAATATCAGTAAATAACTCGTTTTCTATTAGACATTGAAAAAAATAACAAAATTTAAAGGATACATCTATTAGCTCCATTAAAGGGGTTGTTAAATCTTGAACACGCAAAAAACATTTTGTGGCAACTTGGGAAATGTATAAATCATGTATCGATTTTGTATATTCAAAATCTTTGGATTTATGAATTTGTGTAGACATTAATTTATATTCGTAATTAATAATATCTTCTTGTAAATATCTAATTAAATGAAAGATAAAAAATTGCATTTTATATCGAATAGAAAACAAATATGAAAATAGTAAAAAGCCTTTTTTATAATTTAAGTATTTATATAAACGCCTATTATGATAACACAAAATTTTTAAGTTATAATATATTCTTCCTAAAAGAAATAAAAATTGGAAAATGGAATTATAAGTATATATTGTATTCGTATTGATAATTAAAGCAATCGGCCATGTTAATTTAAAATGAATTTCTATATTATTCCACAAATTCAAACCACTGTGGATTTTTATATTCTTGTTTATATTTTTGTCATAAAATATTAATGTTTCATTATCTACATCAATTTCAGGAATTTCAATAGGAGATTTATAAGACTGATGAAACCATTTATATATTTCTACCGAACAGTCATAGCAACTGAATAAAAATAAATCTTTAGAATTATCTTTCTTTTTTTTTTGCGATTTATTCATTTTAGTGTTCAAACTCGGCCTACATAGTTCAATTTCCTCAAGGTTATTTTTATCATGCTTAGCATCATTATTATTGTTATATAAAATCATTTGGTTTATTTTTTTAATCTCATTGGTTATTGTTTCTGTATTCTTATCATTGTATAGGTTAAATAAATTAGTATCGTCCCCATTATTGGTATTACCATAATTATTAATAGGCGAATCTGCATTTAGTGTATTGTTGTAAAAACGCTTGAGCCACTGCTTTATTTTGCTTTTCTTTTTAAGTAATTTATGTTTAAATAATATCGGGCATGTATAAAAACCTATATACCCATTTCCAATATCCAGTGTAAAGGCTTGAGTCATGTCTAAAGCCCTTATATGAATAAT
This sequence comes from Plasmodium chabaudi chabaudi, assembly GCF_900002335.3. Taxonomy (NCBI): domain Eukaryota; phylum Apicomplexa; class Aconoidasida; order Haemosporida; family Plasmodiidae; genus Plasmodium; species Plasmodium chabaudi. The sequence continues at coordinate 439,655 of NC_030113.2, forward strand.
TGGCTTTATTTTATTTTTCGGATTATTCATTTGTAAATTATATTCATCTAATTTTTGTATATAAACACTAAAAGAATGCTTTATACAATTTATTCTTACACGAAACTTTGTCAAACTATTTTTGTCTATATTATGAAATATCTGTTTATTAGTTTGAATTTTTAATACATGAAATTTTGATTTATAATTATTATTATCATCCATATCTTCAATATTAAAATTATCTTCATCATCTTTAAATTTATCACCATCTTGATTTTTCATATAGTTTTCCTCACCATGTTGGATATCTTCATAATTGCTTTTATTTTTTCTTTTCAAATTTATATTATTCGCTAAAATTTTATTATTTAAAATAGACTCTTTAGTATAATCAACTGTGTAACTATTACTGTCATGCACAAATGATGAAATACCTTTTCCTCCTATATATAATGACACTTCTACTTCTATATATCCTAAAACTGGATTATTTATATCGCCTACACTTTTTATTGTCTTATTTTTGTTATCTTCATAAAATTTTACTTTTATTTCAACAGCTAAACAATCTCCTAAAGACCCCCAATATCCTGAATCACCATTTAATATATCAGTTTTATAAAGCAATGGATTTTTAACTGATTGAATAACTAATGAAAAACAACATCCTACAAGGAAATTGTCATCATTTGATATTTTACTTGAATTAATCGGGTTGCCGTTTATTCCCTCAACATTATCAATATTTATAAATTTATTATCAAAAAAATTATTAAAATTAACAGAAAAATCAAAACCATGCTTAAATCCTTTCAAAATTTGTTGTCTGTAGTTATTAATGCATACACTATAAATGCTATCATAGTCATAATATTTTTTTTTATATAATTCTTGTATACCTTTGTAAAAATCATTTAAAACGATTTTATTATCATATATATAACTCATACCCCCTAATATCAGGTTGCCATATTTTTCCCTTTCAAACGAGTCGTATGAAAATTTTTTATAAGATATTCTAGGATAAAAATATTTAGATATTATATTTTCTGAAATATCTACATCAAAATTATAGAAATTCGAGCTATTGAAAAAACTGGATGGATTATTACTATCACCACCACCAATATTGTTATTTCTTGAAAACAACAAATTTTCATATTTCTCTAAAATTAATTTGTCTTTTTTATTTTCATATTTTGATTTACAATAATCTTCCACAGATAATGTAGAATTTTTCCAAGCTATAATTTTTAGAAGCAATTCATTTTTATAATTGGGGGGACTATGCATAATAAACCAAGATTTTTCTAAAAAATAATCATAAAAATCGCCATTATTTAATAAATATATGTCTTTAAATAAGTCAAATATTTTAATTAAATTTATGTCTTTAACAACATATTCCCATAATTTATAAGCTATTATGCTTCTAATCTTCTCAATAGTAATATCAAATATCTCTTTGCAATATAAGCATGTTGCTTCATTTCCTGATTCAGATGAACATTCATATGAATTATCAGAACTGCTCGTGCACGAAAGGCTAATGGAACTAGCATACCCCTTCGGCAAATTATTATAGTTATAATTATTATCATTATATGTATTGCTAATATCGTTTTGGTCATATCCATAATTCATATTATGGGCATTGTTATTATTTTCATATTCATTGCTATCTATATTGTCCTCATATCTCATAAAATCATCCCCCAAATAATTATTTTTTTTTGGATAATTTGCCTGTAGCGTTTGATCAAAAGCTTTTGATAATATCTTAGTAATGGGAAACAATTTTAAGATATCATTGGTATTCCATTTATTGCTTCTAATTAATATACGAATAGATTTTCCTATAAATAATATTTTTCTACCAATTATTTTGTCTATACAGCATTCAGGTAAATTTGAGACAGATTGGAAAAATAAATAATTCCATTCGAAATTCAAACTTTGGACATTGGTTAATGTTAAGTTTTCATATAATTCTTCTGGTGTTAAAAATATTTTTTTATCATCAGAATAAATGAATTGCCTTTTCTGAATAAAAAATTCATAATATGGATCTAATAATTGACCATAAAGTATCCATGAAGATACTTGGTGTAACAATATTTTTCCTAAATTTTTAAAATATTTATGATAAACATTTTTAATTCTTGAATTTCCACATAAACAGCATTCATACAAATAATCTAAAATTTCTTTTGTCTTATTTCGACTCTCCCCTTCTAATACATTTGCCTCTTCTTTTCTTTGGAATTCTAAAAACTTTTTTATTATATTTATTATTATAATTATTTCTTCTTTTTTTTTTTCTAACATAGATAATATTTGTGTTAATGGTGTATTTTTATTATTATTTATATATTCTTCTATTTCACTGATTTTTTTTAAATATCTCTTTATAAATTTGTTTATCTCATTACTTATACCATTTGCATAATACCCATAAGGGCGCACATTATTTATACTTTTTATATTTTTTAAAATAACTCCAAAATAATTGTCTATTTCATCATTTCTTTCATATTTTCGTTTTTTATAAGAGTTACTCAAATTATCAGTATCCTCGGATTCTTCAGTAATTGTGGATGATTTATCTGAAGGACTTAGGGATGATGCAGCTTCTGTACTTGAATTTTCATTACAATCCCCAATATTATTTGTTTTGTCATTGTTTTTTTCTTTTATTATATTTTTTTTCTTATTACTATTTAATTTGTTAAATTTGTGTATATGTGTTAAGCTTTTATAAACTGTGTTATTTTTGACTAATAAACAAAATATATTTAATATATAAAAATAGTAACCTATTTCAACAATTTCATTAATTATCTTTATTTCTGAGCTCAAAAATATGTGAATGTTATTATTTACTTCAAAACAATAATCATCTATATTTATGTTATTTTCATTTCCTCTTTTATTCCTTCGCTTGTCCACTAAAATTATTATATCTCCGGTTTGCCCTATCAAGCTTAGGATTATTTCGTGAATCATTTTCGTGTGTTTTCACAAAATGTGTACATAATAAAAACGCGAATATATACATATCTTTGGAGTATAAATGATTCTATTCATTTATTAAAATATCTTAATATATACGAAAATTCATCAATACGTAAATGTATAAATATTTTCACAAATACGTGTATATATATGTAATATTTAAAATGCCTAAAAGTAAAAAATTAAAGGAAACAACTAAACTTCCTTATTATCTATAGGCACAATTCAAGTTTATTTTCAATAAAGTATACGTTTTATTTTATTCTTTTTCAGTTTTCCTATGCTTTTTCCTTTTTTCTTGGACTCATTTAAGGCTATGCCGATCTTCTCACTTTCTCTTTATTTTTTTTTGTATTTTTTATTTTTTTTATTTCATATAATTTCATTCTATTCCACGGTATTTTATTTTATAATTAATTTCACCGTTTTTTACAATAAAAAAATAGTAATTAATATTAGAGATTTTTACACATGGAAATATAAAAGGCTTTCTGCCTTAATTATAATATATACATATATATTATTTTTTCATAACGCTCATAACTTATCAAGAGAAAAAATAATTAAGTAATAACTTAATATAGAAAACACATTTATTATTTTTTTTTATTATTCATTGGTTTTTGTATAAATAAAAAATAAATCTCTTAACAAATTGCAAGAGCATATATATTTAAAAAAATACACAAAAAAATGGAAACATAATGCTTATTAAATCGTTTAAAAAAATAATAAATAATATAAATAAATTACGCATACACTAAATAAGAGTTATGAAAATGTAAAAATCTTATTAACAATATACATTATTTGTATTTATAAAAAAACATACAAATGAAAAGCATCGTTGTTTTTCTAAAAATATATTATATATATTGACAATGTTTGGTATATTTTACTTGTTTCATGCCACAACATTAAATTACACAAATGTAGATATGTTTGAATTAAAAGAAAAAACTTTTTAAATATTTGTTATAAACTACATCGCACTTCATTTCCAAGTCTATTAAATCGTCATCATTGTTTATTATAATATCCGAAAACTTTATCTTTTCATCGGTTGGCAATTGGTTTCTAAAAATATAATAGAATAATGTAATTCATATGTATATAAAATCGATATTAAACTAGTGCACACAACATAAAATTTCATGAAAATCACACACAAATATATCAAAAACATAAGAAATAATGGACTTACTTAATTATACCCATGGCTGTATCGTATGTGCAATTTTTATCTCTCGACAATATACGCTTTATTTGATTCTTTATAGATGATTTTAAAAGGATAATAGGGCTTGTTAATAGATATAGTTTCGTTTCAATTAATAAAGGAGCTTCAATTGCTACATTATATTTTAAATATAGAAACTTATATTTCAAACATTCTTTAATGATCTGTATTATAATATATGTGTGTGTTATTTTGTTTATATATTTAACATTTTCTTCATTGTTGAAAACGATTTTTCTTAACAAAATTCTATTAATACTTTTATCATTATTAAGGATCTCTTCGCCAAAATGTTTTACAATTTTTTTATAACATGTTGATCCCTTTTTATATATTTGGCTTGTTATCTCATCCGCATTAATAACAACAACATTTTTTTTTTTCAAAAAATTACAAAATGTAGACTTACCCACAGCTATGCCTCCTGTAATTCCAATTAAGCATAAATAATTCCCCAAAAAAAAATTAAATATCGCAAACAGCCCCAAATACTTATTGTAATAGATTAAAAAACTGTTCACCACTACCGAGCTGATGATTATATATTTATAATTTTCAATTTTCTTAAATTTATTCTTTCTATTTATAAACCCAATAGGAATTGAGGCTAAAGCCAGGAAGCATAAAATACATCTGCCCAAAAAAAATGGTAAAAACATAATTATCTTATTTTTAGAGTCATATTTTTAGTTATCCTATAAAATGTTGTTTTCTTCATTTATTATCTCTATTTATTTTTCGCCTTCTTTCTCGTATTTCGCGATTAATATATGTATATAAAGGCTTAGTCGAATTATTCTTCTAATAAAGCTTAATCTTGTGTTATGAGCTTTTTTTAGCAGCACGTGATAGAGCCGTGTTATCAAATGCTTATAAAAACAGCCACGATACCCATAAATACTCCCTTGCAGTTTTACATCCGAATAACAATATAGTGCTCAAAAATATGGAAAATATACAAGTTCATATATAATTGATATTAATTATAAAATGTGCACGAAAAAATAAAAGGAAATATAAATAGCATATTAATTCTCAAAATTCGAATAACATATTAAAAATATATATATATATAATAATAAATAAAAATTAAACAAATATTTAAATAGCGTAGTAGAATAGTATGATCTCGCTATTAGTTTATATTTTCATTATTCAGCAAATAATGAATAGAACATAATAATTTTACAAATATTATTATAATTCTTTCTTACATATAAAATCTTGCATATATACCTTTTTCCAAACAAATGAACGATGCATTATTTGTAATTGCACTTATTAATATTAATATATATTTTTTATTATGTAATAGCAAATAATAGAAATATATTGTAAATTAAATAAAAAATTTAATATATGTGGGCTTATTGTTTACTTACAATATATAGGCTTTTAAAAGGCTTTAGCAAAACGAGGAAAAAATATATATTATATTAATATATATAATGCAATTATATATGCCCTTAAATTATAATAATGCATATTTACTCAGGGCTAAAATATATGCACATATGTAACATTCTCATATAATTTTTTGTATATAAACGTTTCGTATTTCTGTACTAATTAGAATATAAATGTTGTATTTAAGCATTTTTTTTTGAAAAATTAGTGGAGTAATCCAGTTTAAAATTAAAAAAAATATGCAATTTTTTTTGTTGTTACTTAAAAAATAAAAGAGGTATTTTATTTTATGCGTATATTATTACATAGCTAAAAACCATTGTTCAAATAAATAATGTTATACAATAAAATAATATATTAAATTGTGGATGCAAATAATGAAAAAAAATAACAAATAGCATTACACAATCTTCATTTTCCTAACACGGTATACAAATAACAAAACCCATATAATTAAAAAAGAAAAAAATGCATTTAATATATAAATATTATAGGATAAAAATCTATATATTTATATGATTAAATAATTGTGTATAGGGGGAAGCTATTCCATAATATATACTCTATAATATTTATATTTTAATATATCTATATTGCTTGACAGTAAGATATATTACAGCGGTATATGTGCATATATATATGCATCCATTGCCTAATTTGTCAAATGGCAACTTTATTACAACTAACAAAAGCATTCTTCTTCACTTCACAAAAAATAGTATGCAAATTGGAATTAAAATAAAAGTAAATAAACCTAAATGCATGTAATGTGCTAAAAAAACTAATCATTTATGATGTGTGTATTTAAAAATATAAAATTATTTCGAAGTGTTTTTTTTATTTAAAATATCAATAATATTGTGGGCTGCATTCATTATTCCACTCAATTGCAATCCACACTTAAAACATTTTTTATTTTTCTGGAACATTTCCATAAAACATTTTTCACAAAAATAATGGGAACATTCTGTAACACTTGGATTCATTTCCAATTTCCATTTTTGTTTACATTTTATACAAGCAAATGGCAAATTATTTTCATCATCGCTTGAGCTTGCATTAGACGAATTTTCATCTTCTGACATCGAATTTACGGATAATTCATTTGAAGATTTATCATCACTATTATTTTCATTATCACCATTTTCAGCATCGTTATTGTTTACTTTTTCTTCTTTTTCTTTTAATTTTTTTAACATTTTTTGATTCCACTTTTCCAATTTTTCTTTTCTTAAAGCTTCATTTCGTTTTCGTTTTTCTTCATATTCCTGTTCAATTTTCCAACCGCTTTTATAGTCACTTCTGTCATGCAAATATATGCATGTGTCTCCAAAACCACAATATCCTGTTTCCTTATAATCCTTACATATACAAGGTTCATAATCTATTCTTAAAGTAACTCTTACATTTGCTCCACTATTTCGAACTGGCCCATATAACCCTGTATATTTATTCTTTGCTAAACTATCTTTTTTTATCATCAATGCCTTTTCATGCGCATCTTTTCCTCTATAAATATTCTCTTTTAGATTACCTTTTAATATTTCTTCTCCGATTTTAATATTTCGTTCCATTATAGCTCTATGATCATTTTTCCAATCTGCATCGATTTCATAAGAACCATAATTTTTAGATTCACTGAATTCACCTTTATATACTTTATCTTCAGCATTTTCATTTGGTTCTTTATGATTTTCACTTTTCGATTGGATGATTAATTTATGTGATTTTTTTTTTAAATTAAGTTTATTTTCTTCATCTATTTTTTTTAATTTCTTTTTAAATATATATTTACAAACAGCATCATCGTCATCATCATCTCCTTTCTCTTTTACATTCCATAGTTTATTAACTGTATCCTTTTCATCAGTATTTTTAAATGTGTCATCATTTTCATTATCTTCCTTATCCTCTTTGATGTCTTCGATTTTCTTCTTATTTTTTATATTACTTATAGTTCTCTTTTTAAACATTCTTCTTTACCTTTATAAAAAATCCACGTACATATATATGCTTATTTGTTTTCCGAAGTATATATCAAATGCTTGATGTTTCATTTTTATGCTCACTACCGACTATTTTCGATGAATGAGTATTTATCTGTAGTTTTATTTTTTATTTTTTCCTGGCCTGTCTAAATATATTTATTCATTGCGTGATCACCTTTGTTTTTATTTTACACAATTGAGTTATTTCGTCAAGTTATATCGTTAAATTGCAAAATAAATTATCTTACTTTTAAATGTGTTTTTGTTTCTTCACTTTATACTTATGAATAAGTTATTCCCACTGTTATAATAGCCATATATGCCTTTTATTATGTATATCATGGTATCATTTATTATAAAGTTTTCATTGAACTTTTTCACTTTTGTTTAAATAAAAAAATTCCTTTGAATGTATGTATTATTTATGAACAAATTTGCAACTTATTTAAGGGGAATTGCTAATTTATTTTTTCTATATTGACTTTATTAGCAATTATTTATCTTAATACTTCATTATTTTTTTTTTTTGTGATTTTTTATGCTTTTTATAAATTGTTTATATTATCAATTGCGTATAAAAATACTTTGTTTATTTCTCGTTCAACTTTAAATGCCACATTATGAAAATATCTTTTATATTTTATTTTAAGATGGGAGATCGAAAATTTTTCGGTGGCCCATTAAATATTTCCAATTTCATTATTATATACACTATAATTTTTTTTTAATATTTCGTCACACTAATGTAAAAGAGGACATTTGGGATGAACATACATAATGATGAAAAGAAATTAGTTGTATTTATTTTACAAATATAAGCATTAGTAAATATATAAATAATTTACAGTCACTGCGTTCAACATATTTAGAATATATATATGTAAAGCATGTCACCATTAAAACCCTATATGTGAAATAAAATTACAGTTATAAACAAAGTCAATTAATAATAAAAAATTAAAATAGTTCATTATTTGTGCTCACTTTTTCTTTCTTTTTTACAATTATATATAAATTAAAATAAATTAAAACATGTTAAGTATAAATTCCATACTTTTAATTCAAAATAATATAGGGATATTTACTGATTTAAATATCATCGTGAAATAACTGATAAGATAAACGCATATATGCTTATGCATTATCATTATTTTCTTATCATAATTTACAATTGTATATATATATTAAATGAATTTATTGTTTTAGCAAATAAAATATATGTTTTCAATATAATACTATTTTGGTGTAAACACAGGAAGAACCTGGCAAAAGGAAAATAAATAACGGAAGGAAAAAAGAAACACATGAAAATCATAAAAAATGCAAAATGCTTATGTTTCTCATAAAACGAAATTAATGTTACTTTTTTTTATTGTTGTGTTTCTAAAATGCAATGATACAATAATAGAAGCTTTTAACTTCTCGAGGAGTGCAGAAAAATTAAATTACGTACTAAATTATAAAAACTCAAATAAATATAGAATAGATCAAAATATAAATAAAAGTTTTTTAAAAAAACGACAATTTAAAAGAAATTCGATACTAGGTCTTGACAATGATGTACAAATAAGCGATGGTGGCGCACAATCAGATGACACACCTGTCGAAAAATATAACTTCAAAGCTGAAGTTAATAAAGTTATGGACATAATTGTTAATTCTTTATATACAGATAAAGATGTATTTTTAAGAGAATTAATATCTAATGCCTCCGATGCATGTGATAAAAAAAGAATTGGGTTAGAAAATGAAAAAAGAGCGGAGGAAGCACAAAATATTGTAAACGGCTCTACATCATCAGAACTGGCTAGTGAACAAAAAACAACAGAAGAAGGAAATACACCTGCTGATAACATAAAAAAATTAATAATAAAAATCAAACCTGATAAAGAAAAAAAAACCTTAACAATTACTGATAACGGAATTGGTATGGATAAAAACGAACTAATAAATAATTTAGGAACAATAGCTCAATCAGGTACTGCAAAGTTCTTAAAACAAATAGAAGAAGGAAAAGCTGATAGTAATTTAATTGGACAATTTGGTGTTGGTTTTTATTCTTCTTTTCTTGTTTCTAATAAAGTCGAAGTTTTTACAAAAAAAGAAGATCGAATATTTAGGTGGTTTTCGGACTTGAATGGTAGCTTTAATGTAAATGAAATTAAAAAATACGAACAAGAATATGAAGATATAAAAACAAGTGGTACTAAAATTGTTTTACATTTAAAAGAAGAATGTGATGAATATTTAGAAGATTATAAATTAAAAGAGTTAATAAAAAAATATTCGGAATTTATTAAATTTCCAATAGAAATATGGTCAGAAAAAATTGATTATGAAAGAGTTCCAGATGATTCGGTATCTTTAAAAGATGGTGATAAAATGAAAATGAAAACAATTACAAAAAGATACCATGAATGGGAAAAAATAAATGTCCAATTACCAATATGGAAGCAAGATGAAAAACAATTAACAGAAAATGATTATTATAGTTTTTATAAAAATACATTTAAAGCTTATGATGATCCATTAGCATATGTTCATTTTAATGTAGAAGGACAAATTTCATTTAATTCAATTTTATACATACCTGGTTCTTTACCTTGGGAATTAAGTAAAAATATGTTTGATGAAGAATCTCGAGGAATTAGATTATATGTAAAACGAGTTTTTATAAATGATAAGTTTTCAGAATCAATACCAAGATGGTTAACCTTTTTAAGAGGTATTGTTGATAGTGAAAATTTACCACTAAATGTTGGTAGAGAAATTTTGCAAAAATCAAAAATGTTATCAATTATTAACAAAAGAATTGTTCTAAAAACTATCAATATGATGAGGGGATTGAAAGAAACTGGAGGAGAAAAATGGAATAAATTTCTCAATACATTTGGAAAATATCTTAAAATTGGAGTTGTAGAAGATAAAGAAAATCAAGAAGAAATTGCATCTTTAGTTGAATTTTATTCAATAAATAGTGGTGATAAAAAAATTGATCTTGATACATATATTGAAAATATGAAATCAGATCAAAAATGTATCTATTATATTTCAGGAGAAAATAAAAAAACAGCACAAAATTCACCATCTTTAGAAAAATTAAAAGCCTTAAATTATGATGTCTTATTTTCCTTAGAACCAATAGATGAATTCTGTTTATCCTCTTTATCTGTTAATAAATATAAAGGATACGATGTTTTAGATGTTAATAAAGCTGATTTAAAATTAAAAACTGAAAATGATCAAAACAAGTCGGATAATATAAATAAATTAAAAATCAAATATGAAGTATTATGTAGATGGCTACATAATAAATTCTCTCATAAAATACATGAAGTTCGAATTTCAGATCGATTAATAGATTCACCTTCTTTATTAGTTCAAGGCGAAATGGGTATATCTCCTTCTATGCAAAAATATATGAAGCAACAAGCTACTGCCCAAGGAATGTCAGAAAATGAAATGTTTGGTGGTCAATCGATGAATCAACCGGTATTAGAAATTAATCCTAATCACTACATAATTAAACAACTAAATCATTTAATACAAATGGATAAAATGAATCCAAAAAATGACGAAATAGCAGAACAAATTTTTGATGTTGCATCTATGCAAGGTGGATATACAATAGATGATACAGGCCGTTTTGCAAAACGTGTTATAGGAATGATGGAGAGAAATGCTCAGGAATATTTAAAGGATGTTCAAGATGATATCGATATTACTCCATCAAACAATTCTGAAGATACTGCTTTAGATAGTACCACACCGAATGACGAAAGTCAAATAAATCCTGAACAGAGTGATATTAATCAAAATGATTCTACAGGTGATAATGCATCATAGGAATCTGACGAAAACAATTGTGCAATCCATGTATGCGGATCATAAAGACATGTAAGAAATAAACGAATGATTAAATTTATAAACGGAATAAATTCAAAACGGAAAACGAACCCCCCATTGATAAAGTATATAATATTATAAAATAAAAAAAATATATCAGGCCACTTAAATTAAATATTAAATATTTTTTAAGCGCCAATATATATCAAACATCTTTTGCCATTAACCCCTAATATTTTAATTAAATGATAAATTTCCCTATAATTATTCTTTGTATTGGCTTATTATATTTGTCTAACGATCAGAAATGAATTTTTTTCATTTATTATGATGAATTTTTATTATTCATGCTTTGTAATTTTATTATATTTTTTTAAATATGAAAAAAAATATTATAATATTTTTTTTTCTAATGTTTAAAATTTATCTGTCTATATCTTATTATTGTTTTAATTGAACTAATTTAATTCTTACTTTTTTCATTATTGCATCTTTTTTTAAGTTTTAAATAATTTTTAAAATACCTTAATAAGCATTAATCATAATTTTATAAATTTTGCAAACATATTTTTAAATTTTCAAAATTATTTTTTCTTTTCAAAAATGAATCATAAATATTTATGCCTCTCATTTAATAGATGCATTTATTATGCTATTATAAATCATTGAGCATTATTAATTTATGCTTGTCTTTTCCAATATATATTAATAATCAAATTAGATGCTCCGGAAAAAACAATCACAATATATACATATATATATCATACGATAAAAAATGCAAAAGTTTATTGACAAAATTAAGTTGCAAAATTTGCAGGAGCAAAACCCTAAGAACCAAATATTAATATCCAAGAAAATATGCTTTAACAATATATTGTAATGAATTATAGTAGTCAATTTTTTTTCATGTGATATAAATAGAAGAAATATACGAATATGTGCATACGTATGTTCTCTCATACCTGTGTAATAGCATACATAGAATTTTCATCATGGATTTCAACTACTTAGGGGGAAAAAAAAGATAGAAGAAGAGAAATTGGAAAACAATAAATTATTAAAAGATGTGGAAGCATACTATAATTATACCTTAAAAAGAAAAGCTTTTTTTGTAGTTTTAAATGAATATTATAGAAATCAAAGCATATTTTGTCTCTTAAAATTTAATGAAATTCAAAGAAAAAGGGAACAAGTCTTTAGAACATTATTGTAAGCCAATAAATATGCATATATATGTAATATGACCCTATTATATTAATTTGAATTTTAATATATATTTTTTGTTGTTTTCTAGTGAATCAACCCATTTTATTTACAAAATTGATTACTTTTTTTAAATATGTATATGTGTAACTAATTTGTACTCCATATACACACATACACATATATTTTAAATGTCTTATAAAATCAGAGTGAATAGATGCAACCGTAAAATAACGAAATGCGTTATTAGTTCGCTAAGCATATTCAATGGCGTAAGCCAAAGAATGAACTTAAAATTCTGCATTTTCAAAGTCATTAAAAATAAATTTTTTAATACAAAAAAAGCGTCCCTAAAAGTATGTTCCAGATGTATTTTTAGTTTATTCACATCTGTACAGTGTGGCTTGTTGTAGAACCCATGTTATGAAAATATGCAAATATATATTTTTTCTAATTTTTTTCATTTTTTAAGATAATGAAAAAAAAAATTCATAGAGTTAAAATGAAGCTGTTTTATGGATGGGCAAATTTAACTAAAAAAATATTAAACAATAAATTTGAAGAAGCATATACCTATCATATAATGAGAAAAAAGAAAAGAATATTTTTTTTATGGAAAAGATTAATTAATGATGAAAAGCTTTTTAAAAACATAGATAACATTTTTCTTTCTTTAGAGGCAATTGCATCTTCGTGGTTAAAAAATTGAAAATAAGTCTCTATATATTACATCCATTTACACATTTTGTTTTATTTCCTTTGTTTTCCTCTTTGTTTTCTTTTTTTGATTTCTCTTATTTTTCATTGTCCAGTTAAATAATACATCCATGCAACTTCATCCTCTGATTTAATCACAAGTTTTCCTAAAAGACAAAAAACAAAAATATTAAAAAAAAAGTAAAAACTATTTCTATTAAAGATTCGTTAATCCTTGCTAATTTTAATGTTGCATATATAAATTTATATTATAAAACAATTTTTATATATTTATATTAACCAGATATAGCATTTGTTGCTGTGCATTTTATTGGTATTTGCGCAGTTTTTCGCCCTTCTATTTTTATTTTCTCAAAAGAAACTATAAATTGATCATCCGCCTAGATAAAAAGGAAAGATAAATAAATTATAGTATAATCACTATATATAGTATTCCAAAAAAATAATTTTAGCTATTATTTTTATTCAATGTGTTCAAAACTGTATTATTACTTTTAAAAAGAATTCTTTCGTTTGAAAAAATGGATTTGTAAAGGAAATGAAAGTTGTTTTTTGTGATGAGCAAAAGATTGGTCCTCGTGGTTTTGGGAATCCAGCTTTTCCTATTAATAAACTCTGATAAAGGAAAATAAATAATTCAAAAATGTATGGGTATTCATATAAGTATGGTTATATACGTATTAATAAATAAGGATAAATAAAGATATTAAAGTTTTGTCCATTCTATCTTTATGACTATTTTATTTATAAAATTGTCTTTTGGTGGATTAACCTTGTAAACGATTCCTTCTTTAGATATTAGTTTCAAAATAGATTTATTTGTTTTAATATCATTAGGGTTATATATAACATTTAAATTAATTTTATCAAATAAAACGTTAGAATCTGGATTTTTTAAAAATGTATCAGTGTCAATAGATTGCATACTTATTGTTTTTTCTGTACATTGAAATATTTCTTTCGAACTTTTATTTTTTTCATCATAATCTTCTATAATTACATCATAATTAATTTTTCGGTTGCACACATTTTTAAATGATATTTCATTTATTTGAGTAGATCCCAAATCAGTATTAAAATAAAATGTTTCCTCAAAATCATTTATATCTATGTTTAAAATAAACTTAAAGTTATATTTCCCAATTAATTTGTTATTAAAAGAAATTATTACATTTCTAGATGATTCATTTTTAACTATACAAAAGTATAAATTTATACTATTGTTTTTTTTTTTTTCAAGAGTTATAGATTTATCAAAAAAAACATACTTATAATCAGTAGCTGCATCTACTTTTATATTTTCATCTAAAGGGTTATAAATAAAAACTGTTTCTTTTATTATTTCCTTTTTATTCGAATTTATTATTTTTGTAGAAATGCAATCCGATTTCACTATCTCAAAATGTAATAATATTTTATACACATCTTCATATTTATCATTTGAAAAAACAAGCATTATATAATATATCCCTTCTTTTAATGAAATCAATTTAAATGGTAAAACTTTTTCTTCGTTCGTGTTTAAACAAAGTGTATTTTGTATCTGAAAAAGTAAAAAACAAATATGTAATTAAAATTTTAATTATATTTTTTTTAAATATATTTTTTACTAATTAGACAACTATATTATGCATATATTGGGACTGTCAACATTTCGAAAATAAACGAAAATTTTTTATTTTTTCATTCTTATTTCGATGGTGACAATATTAGAATGCCTATTTTTCTCGTATTTTTATACGTTATAAAATATAGTATGTTAAGAATCTCTATTATCTTAGCTTACATAGAAAAATAACATATCGTTATTTGCTGGATTCAAGTTTTGGTCACATCCGTGATAAGAAATTAATAATTTCTGGTTTTCATTTATCCAATTTTTTATTTTTATAGATACATTATTTAAAGTTTTAGAATTTAATTTATAGGTTACTCTTTCCTCATAAGAGGTATTATCTGAATACCCCAACAGAGTATAATTCCTTATAACATCTTTAGGATAATAAACAATTAATTTGGATATATGATGTATTTTTTGTGAATATTTTAAATATTTTACACATAAAGTATTATGATAATTATTAGTATGTTTGTTTTTTTTTTGAACAAATAATGGATGGTACATTATTTGTAATGATCCACTATCATTAGCTTTTATCGAATCTTTTAATGGAATTACAGAAAAGAAATTATGTTCATTCGATACAAAATTATATCTAATTTTAAAGTTCGATTCAGTTTCATTATATATATCTATTGTTTTACATATTTTTCTTCTTATATCTGTTAAAAATGTAATAATAGTTTCATTTTTTAGTGAAAATACATTAATATTCTTTTCCATATCACAATCTTCTACACTATCCTTATAATCATCAGCATTCTCATCTGTTCTTGCTTCTTTAATTTTAAATAGGTCTAAATTTTTTAGTTTCTTATCATTTGAGGTATTAGCTAATTCTGCTTTTGTCGTTAATCTATTCATATACATACTCTTATTTTGTATAATATTAGAATATGAATTAATAAATACATTTAAAAATATTTTACTATTAATTTCATTAAATTTAGGGAATAACTCAATAAATATTTCATTAATATATAAATCTTTATCTACTAAATCCATGTCTACAAACATGTATATTTTTATTAAGTTAAAAGAAAAAATTATTCCTTTTTTAGGATATAGAAATAAATACTTGTTGTACTTTTCAGGGCAGTTTACTAAAAACTGTGCGTTCATATCTCCTATATTATGTAATTCAATTTTTCGACTTTTTATATTATTTTTATTTTTATGATATTTAAACAATTTTTCCTTAATTTCATCAAGTTGGTTATTATCTACATTTGATTCAGTCTGAAATATTTTATCCGAATTTCGAGTATCACTTTCATCTGCTTCGTTTGGATCATCGAAATTGTCTTCCAATTTATTAAAAGTTAGCATACACTCCTTTAAAATTACTTTATAACAAACACTATTTAATTTAATGTTAGTTAAGTTATAAGGTATTGTCTTATCTTTATAACATATATTTAAATATAAAGGTATATACGTGTTTATATACTTTTCAGGACAAAATTTTATTTCAAATATTCTTTTTTCTCTCTTTTTTAAACTATGGAAAACATTATTATCAAAATTAGTAAAAGACAGATAATTTCTTTTTAAATATTTGTAATTTAATATGTTAAAAGATATATCTTCTAAATTCTTATTACAAAGAGTGAATTTCCTAATACATTCTTTATCCACTTGAACATCTTTAAAATTTATTTCATTTGAATTATTACATGAAAATGGTAATTTAAAATTACTACCCGTTCCTGTAAAAGATATATAAACCGTTTTTATTACATCACTAACTATTTTAAATGGAATTTTATAATTATATGTTTTTTCTTCGTTGGGTGCGAATAGAATCAAAACTGTTATTTTACTTTTCTTTTTTAAATGTATTCTTTTATCTATGCTTAGTATTTTTAAACAACATTCATTCAATTCGTATTCAATATAGCAATCTTCGTCGCTGTTATTGCTAATAATTAATTTCGTCTGTGACGAATTTATATTTTCTTCTTCGGATAGTGCATTCATATCATTATATATAAATTCATTTTCATCATCGACATTTTTAATATCTTCCATTGCATTATTAATTATTCCAATTTTTTTTTCTTTTTTTATATCGTTATAATTGCATATTTTATCAGCTTTTTCTAGGGTATCATTCTTATTATTATGCTCCTTTTGCGGATCTTTTGTTATTTTGATTTTTTTTGTTTTTATTCCGTCTTTATGATGTTTATTCATTTTTGGGGATTTCATTGTATTTTCAAGTGTTTTGGTTTTGTCTGCTTCTTCAATGTATTTAATATCCGCTTTTTCTTTTTTTTTATCTATTATATGTTTTTTTTTGTTCTGTTTTTTGGGGTTTTCCTTAAGTTCGTTATTAGTTTGTTGGTTTTCATGTTCATTTCCCTTCAGGATGTTTGCGTCTTTTATTTTTTCTTTCTTTAATTTTTTCTGATTATTTTTATATGTAGATATTATGTAGGACACTGAACTGTTTGATGACGAAAAATTTTCATTACAAAAACTTTCTTTTGGCATAATTCCATTCATGTTTTTTTTATTTTTACACGTATTTGGAAATAAAATAACATTACCAAAATCATAATTGTGGAATGAAAAATTAATTAATAGATTGGTTGAAACAGCACATATTTTAAAATTTAATAAGTAATAATCTCCTATATTAAGAATTAAATAATTTTCATATGTTTCAGCACATCTAGGTTTATATTCAACAGATAAAATAAAAGGCGAAGAATTTTTTTTAATATAATTACTATTATATTTTATAGAAACATAATCATCTTTTTTTTGTATATGATATTTATAAACTATATCAAAATCACCTAAATTTTCTATAACTATATTTGATACTCTTTTTTTTCCAACTAATATTTCTTTAAAGTCTAATGTGCTATATACAATAATTTTATCATCTGCCGGATTTTTCATCTGCTTTGTTTTTTTCCTTTCCCCATTTGATATAAGATCCTCCAAATTTAGCTGAATTTGCTCATTATCAAAAGTGTTTATATAACAGTTAATATTTATCTTGCTAACTTGCATTTTAAAATTCAACTTTATTGGTTCTTCTTTTGTATTCACTTTACACAATAAATTAAAATTATAAAATTGTTCTAAATGCGGTTTAAATAATAATTTTATTTTTTTATATTTACCTTTTCCTAAATATTTATCTTTTATTTCTCTCTTAAATTTTTCTCTATACTTAGCATCCACATTTTTCAAATAGTAGTCAACAAGAAAATTGGTATCTTTATTCTGTTCATTATCATTTTCAATATCATAATCTGAGAGAGAAATAGATGATTCACTGTTATATTCGGAATGGCTATCTATATATTCCATATTTTCTAAACCACATGCATTAGAAATTCCTGACATATTCTGCTTATGTAAAGCTAGTCTATTTTCAATATCACCATCATTGTTATTAATGTACTTTTTTTTTTCTTTATTTAATGTATTAAAATTAAAATCAGAAGATACTATTGACATTTCTGATGATGTAAATGAAGAATGAGTATCACTATCGTCATCATTGATTTTACTATTTTCTCTTCTTAAATAATTCATTTTTACTTTCAGTTTTCTTTTGTCTTTTTTGGGGTCTATCTCATTATTCTTTATATTATAATAAGAAATAAATTTTTCATTATAATTATTTTCATGTGAACTATTTGATATATCATTTGAATTATAAGAAGATGTCGAAATGCCATCATTCAGCTCATCTTTGTTATTATACTCGTCAAATCCAAAATTATTATTGTATTTATTTATGTGCTTAAATAGGCATTTATTTTTTCTATAGCATGATTTTATAACTCCTTTAAATGGAATAATTTTAATTGTTTCCTTTTTATTGTTAAATGAATTATATGAATTTTTATCAAATTCAAAATTTATGTCCATTAAATCGAAATTAATAATATAAAAAATGAAACAATATAATTTTCCAACTATTAAATTATTTATATGCATAGAAGAAGTATTAAAGAATACCAATGGTTCAATTACTTTCATCTCAAATCCAATTTGTTTTGTTATTTTATCATTTATATAAAAATTATAATCCCCTTTATAATTATTCGAGTTAAATATGCTGAACATAAATTTTATTGGAAAAACATTATCGTCTTTTATCATTCCCCTAGAATTAAAGCATTCTATATTATTACTATTTCTACTATTTGTCTTATATCTATCAATCATATAATTCTTTGTGTATGCATATTTATCGCTATTTTTATCACCATGCTCATCTATTTCATTACACTTTTCAAAAAAGTATTCATAACTTTTATTTGATAAGTTTAATACATATAGAAAACGATCAATTTTATTTAAAATTCCTCTACTTATAATTAGAAGCTTATTATTTTGTTCTTTTTGATGGGAAAATGAATCCATTTTATTCAAATTTTCACTAGACATAAAATCAGTTAATAGAAGTACATCGTTTTCGACATAATTATCAAATGAAATATTAATTGGTATTTTTATTTCATTATAATATTTTATTTTTATATGAAGAAAAGCATCAATTTTTTTCTTATAAATATAATGAAAGAAATAAATATATATACTTTTCTTACATTTTCCGTTAATTGATATAAACTTTTTAATGATTTTATTTTTGTTTCTATTTGGTTCCATTGACTTTATCTTTCTTATCGTTGCATCATCCCCCAAATCAGTTGCATTCAAATCATACCTCGTCAAATAAAATTCATGGATAGGCTTATTTTCATTTTCAGTACAGTTTGTAGCATTTAAATTTTCATCATAATCTAAAGATTTTTGTTTTTCCAAAATATTCTCATCTTGTTTTATATTAATAGTTTCCTTATTGTCTAAAGTTAAAGAATCAACATAGTTTGTCTCATTTTCTTTATTCCCATTTAATGAGCAAACCTCATTGTCCTTTTTCTTCTTTAATAACGAAATAATATCTTTTTCTTTAAAAGAAGTAAATGAATAAACATTCGTTATATCATCTGATTCGTCTAAAGGTATAATATTTAACTCTGCAAATAATTTTACATTTGATAAATTTTCTAATACCAATTCATTTTGAGAATAATTAAAGTATGTTATATTTTTAAAAGATAATTTTTTTTTGTTATAAGACACTTTTATTTCTTCAGATACTAAACTTATATATAAAGAGTCATCAAATGTTTCTGTGCCCTCTTTTATTTTTGAACTTTTTTTTGATTTAATATTAAATGGGGTTGGGGAAAATTTACAAGATATTTCCTTTTTTACTAAGTTAACACCTTCCTTTATGTCAATATGCAAATAAAATATAAAAGAACTATTTTCTGGTATTAAACCATTTAAAGGCTCGATTTTAATAAAGTTTTTCATTTTTTTATCCAACTCGATATTAAAATATAAAGGATAATCATTTTCATTTATATAAAATATTTTAAATATATTGTTATATTTTATTGGTATTAAATCAAAATTTATATGATTTTTAAAAATATACATATTATCATTCTTATACACATTTTTCATTTCATTTTTCAATTTTTCTAAGTTCCAATAATTTTGGGATTCTATAATATTTCCCACGAATTTTAAATTATAAAATTCATAATTATTATGTAGGACATTAATGCTTATGCTTCCTAATATTCCCTTTTCACCTATACATCCTATTAAACTACTTTCCCCTGTGTTATTATATGCTTCTTCCATATTTTTGTCTTTGTTATTGTTTTCTTCATTTCTCTTGGTGCTTTTATTTCTTTTTTTCATATCACTTTCTAGACCGTCGTTAGGCATATTGTTGTTCATATCGTTTTCTTCTATCATTTTCCCCTTTTTATTTTCTATTTCATTTTTAATTTTTTGTTTATCAATTTTAATTTTAAAATATGCCACATCATTTTCCTTTAATACATAGTTGCGATTTCCTATGTAATAGAGATATCCTATATTAACCATTTGCTTTTTTATTTTTTTATTTTTATATATTATATCATTTTTCACATTATTATAATCAAAATGAGTAACATTATTTTTGTTCTTTACTAATATATTATCCGTAATGTTATTAAAAAGACAATAACTATTTGAGATATTATATATATCTTTTTTGAAAGGTATACACATATCATTGTAAATCGTTTCGCTATCTTCTAAATGTGATTCTATAGATATTCCTTTTGTCAATTTTTTATCATTTGTTTCATCTTTCAATTGTTCTGTTTGGTTTTGTTGTTCCTTATTGTCGTCATTATTTTCTTCATCACGGATCATGTATTTATTATCTTCTAAATTGTTCATTTGTTTATTGTGTAATATTTCTTTTCCTTTTTTTATGTTTGGCCCATTTTCCAATTTTCCCTTATTATCTATACATTCTAATGAACTGTTTAAACTTGTAAAAAAAACTTTAGCAAACGCTGGATATTTATAAGAATTCTTCAACTTTATTTTAAAGGAAATTATACTATTTATGTGAATGTTTCCTAAGTCAAAAATTTTATCATCACGCTGTTGTTTCAACAAGCTGATTGGAAATGTCAAATTAATAGAAGGTAAAAAAAATTCTACATTAATATAAAAACTAAAGCATAAACTATTTTCAGAATTGACAAGGTATATATTTACTATATATTTTTTGCATGCTATTTGATTTGAATAAAAACATAAATCTACGTATTTGTGTTGATAACGAGTTAAAACTGTGGTAGCTTGGAAAGTGGAAATTTTATTTTCCTCAATAGTAGCAGAATCTAGAGCATTACTATTATTATGACTACTTTCTATAAATTGTGGAAAATTCCATTTTGATTTTACAATATTGCTGTCTTCTATTCTTAGATAATGTTGGATCAGTTGTTTACCATGCTCAGATGATGATTTTTTTCTCTTTTCCATTTGCTGTTTCTGTATATCTTTTTTCTCATCATTTCCTTTATTATTACTATCATTAGTACCATTGCTTAAACGGTCAATTTCCTTTAGTTCAATTTTAGTATAAGCATTTACATTCGATATATTTGATATTTTTATTCTTTCATTAATAGGCTCATTGACATAAGAATATTTATAATACAAAGTATTTTCATCAATATTGTAGTAACTGTTTTTACTTAAAAATTGCCCTAAAAAATTATTGCAATTTTCTACGTTTTTTAAAACTAACACTTCTTCAAAAATATTTTTAATGTCACAAGATATACTTGGTTTAACAGATGATGCCAATATTTTTATTATCCCATTATATTTATCTTGCTTTCTATCGCTTTTTTTGTGATTAACATTTTTGCCTGGCTTTTTCACATCAAACAAAACATTATCAACCTCAACAAAATATATATATTTATAATATTTTTCTTCAGAAGAATTAAAAAGTACAGTTACTGTTTGTTCTTCTTTTGATTTTATTACACCACTTATAGGGGAAATTATAAAGGGGTTTATATCGACTTTATTTTGTCTATTTTCTGTCCTTTGCTCTTCAAAATTATTTTGTTTCACTATTTTATCATCTTCTTTATTTTTTATTTTAAATTTTATTAATTTTATATCATATTTAAAATCAAAATACCCATCATTAATTATTTTAAAAATTTTTTTTTCTTCTTTTTTAATTTCCACAACATCGTAATTAATAATAGATGGAATTATTCTAAAATAATTATAATCAAAGATTACACTAAGCAAATATTTATAAGATTGATGCAGATAGTTATTTTCTATGTCGTATATATGAATAACTAGTGGAACATTTTCAAACTTAATTTTTTTAGGCGATTTTAATTTTAGCTTTATAATTTTTGTTTCATTCGAATTTATAGTATCACTTATTTTATCAATATATGCAAAATTTAGGAAACCATTTTCGTTTATTTCCACAAAAAAAGAAATCTTAACTTTACCTGTATTTTTTATTTTAAATAAACATGTTTTTGATTCATTTACCTTAACATATTTCAAATTGATATCACTTGCCTTTATCACATCCTCTGTTTCCTTGTTATTTGATTGAGAATATTTACTTTTTAAAAAGCTTATATTATTAGAAATACTTTCCTTTTTATATCTTTCAATCATAGGGGCACCATACTCATCATCACTACATGTTTGACACTCTCCTAGAATATCCGTTTGGTTGTCTTTTTTATTTTCAACAATTTCATAACTTATTTGACTAAAAGATTTACATATTTCTCCTTCAATTTTTAAAGGAACAAAATATACCATATTACTATTTTTTTTTCGCTTTTTCTCTATTTTTTTTTCTTTTTCAACATAATTAATTTTAATATCTTTTTTTATAACATTAGCACTGTTCGTATTAATTGTTGCTGTTAGAATTGCCTTTTCATTTGGTGATAACTTTCCTTTCATTGGATTAATATGTAGAAATAAATCATCACCTTTTAAATCATTTGGATCTATAAACCACGATATATCACAGTAACTATTGTTTTTTATATATGTTGTTTTTTTTTGAATAGATTTCAAAAGTATTTTATGAAAATTTAAATAGTTTTGCTCAATTTTCAAATTGCATTTTATTCCCTCTCCTTTTAAAACCAAAGAAAATATATCATACAGATAATTGTCATTTTGTTTATTATACATGTTTATATAATTTTTAATCCCATTATCATTAGCACTTAACAAAGAACCATGTTTTGTCTTATCCTTCAGTATATCACTTTTTAAAATTATTTCTTTTTCTTTTACATTATTTATATTTATTTTGTCATTTATCGAATATATAGATAATAACAATTTTTCCTCAAAACAACAATATGTCTTTGGCAAAAATAGCATTATAATTTTTTTGTATTTTTTTGATGGAATGGAAAATCTTCTTGGATATACATAAAAATCATTGTGCACAAGAAAATTCTCAATATTATTACTATCACCACAACTGATATTTATATAGCTAGTTTTTTTCTTATCATTTTTACCTGCATATTTCATATTTTCAAAAGATAACTCAACGAAGCAATCAAAATGAGAAGAATTAAATAAGTTCATAACCTGGAAATGTTTAAGCAAATGCTTATAATTATCTATATTGCTAGAATTGTGCTTCAATTGATCAAACCCTCTTTCATTATTATTTATTGAAGATATACTCATTTTTTCCTTTTTATTCTTCTTTACATTAAGTTTAGATAAATGTGTACCTTCGAATATTTTTAAAAATTCATTCAAATATTCTTTATTTTCATCACGTAACTCCAAATCAATGATATCATTAAATGCTGATAATTTTTTTCCTATTAAAACTTTATCAAAATTGTACAACTTTTTAGATATTATAAAGCAGTTATTTTTTGTATTATTTATTGAGACATTGTTTCCAAATATAAAATATGGATTAGAATATATTTTAGGTTTGTCAATTATAATATGGATATTTAAAAAGATATAATTTCCTAATAGATCTATTAAGCATACTTTCTTCTTTATGTTTACTATTTTGCATGTGTTAATTTTTACATATATTTCTGTATAGTTATTTTTTTCTAACATTACATTAGTAATATTTTTATACCTTATTTCATCCTTTTGATCATAAGATGTGTCTATCTGTAAAAATTCAATTACACTTTGCCCTTTATCATTTTTTATATTATCAATTAATTCAATTGAGTTATGTAAATTACTTAAATTATAAAAAATATAATCATATTCATCTTTTATTTCATGTTTATTTTTCTCTAACATTTCATCATAACTTTCTTCTATAAATGTATTTTCATTCGAATTTTGTATTCTTATTTTATTGTTGTTTTTTTCTGCACATTTTATTTCGATTTTGTTCTTTTCAGTATCAACATTTTTTATGCTATTTCTTTTTTCTTTTTTTTCACTCTCTTCATCATTCTTTATTTTTTCTGTGCTTTTTTTATTATTTTTTTCAGCATTATTATAACTTACTTTTCTTGTGTTTACTTCTTTTTTACCTTTCCCTTTAATGTCATGTTTTACTTCGTTCAGCTCTGATTGGGGAATATACCCTTGATCTTCTCTAAAATTTGTCTTTTTCTTTTCATCTAATTTTTCTTCCCTGTCTTTATCAATATAAAGCTCCGTTTCGTATTTTTCTAATTTTTTTTTGGATTGAATAAAGTTTCGTAAATTAAACGTATCATAAATTTGTGGTTCACTGATATCAAAAAAATATGCAGATGTTTTTACGTCGTTATATTGAACACAATTGGAAATATCTTTAAGAATACTTTTTTTTCTAAAGTTTATTTCTTCATTTATAAAAAAAAATGTGAAATTCATTTGAACAAACTTCTGATGCATACATTTTATTAGTTCGTTATTTGTATTAATTATAGTGTTGGTATTGTTCTCTCTTTCCTCATTATTTTGATTATCAATTTTATGTATCTTATTGCAATTAATATTTAATGAATCTTTAACTTTTATCATTTTCTCATCAATTATCTTTTCGCTTATATTTTTTTCATTCATTTTTATTTCATTACATAGTAGACTAGTATTAGATGAACTTTTATCTGAATTTTTCAAACATATTTCATCTTTACATAATTCTTCGATAATATTCTCACTAATTTTTATCTTGACGTGTTTTAGGAACATGTTTTTTCCTTCTTTTTTATTTATTTCTTTATTAATCCTGTTGTCATTATTATTTTTATTTGTTGATAAATCCATGACATTATCTTCTTCCACAATTCCAGACGAATCTGATAAAAGGCTATTATCTTTTTTTGAATATTCTTTTATTAAATTCAAAAGTACAATTTTTAGTTCTTTATAAAATGATAAGCAATCCATGTGACGCCCATTTTTTATATAATTATTAATTTTGTTAACCTTTTTGTTGTATTTAATAATTTGATCGTCAATGTGTTCATTTCGTTTAGTACATAGTACAGTTAAATAGTTCAATATTTGCTTAGGCATCTTATCTTTTTTTTCTTTTTGACAAATCACTAGGGATTTATATAATTTTTCAACAATAGGACACTGTATATTTTCCATTTCTTCTAAACATTCAGCATCATCTGCATGTGTATTATAAGTTATTTCATCATTTTCTTCAAAGTTTTTTAATTCATTTTTTTTAAAACATTTTTGCAATTTATATGAACTTAGTTCCGTATTTGGTGATGCCTCTTCCTTTTCTACTTCTTTATAATCTAATTTTTCAATATTATCCTTTAATAATATATTTTTTTGTACCTTCGAATTGCGTATTTTTTTCTTCTCGTTATTATTAAGATGGGATGGGATACTTGTTTCACCACTAATATTTACATCTCTATATAATATTTCTATTATTTTTTCTAATGTTTCTTTTTCTTTTAACTTTTGCTCAATTTTTATTTGGTACTTTTTTAATAAATTTTCATAAAAAAATTTTATTTTTCCTCCATAGTTTAGATTATTTAGCTTATCACCATTTTCATTATTGTCTTTTTTTTTCTCTTTTGCTTTATGATTTGCTTCGCCTTCCTTTTTTTTTAATTCGGTAGTACTTTTTAAACTATTTTCATTTTTTTCTATTTCCTTATAATTAGACATGCTAGAAAAAAAATTTTCATAACTCTCTAATGGGTTCAAATAAATTATGTGAATATTCCCATCAAATGTTTTTATAAACGCTTTAAAAAACATGTCTAAATTTATATAATTGTTTTTTTTAAAAAAAAAGACAACATCGTCAATATAAAATGGAGAAAGTAACATTTTTTTTAAAATGTTTTCAAATAAATCTAGTGAGATACTTTTTTTTTTAGTGTTATTTTCATTTTTTTTTTGTTTTTTCGTATCAAAACCAGTTATTTTTAAAAATGATTTTAAATCATTAATAAACATTTCGTCATGTAAAAGTGAAAATTGATAAAAGTAATTCAAATATTCTAATTTGTATTTTAAATTATACTTATTGAAAAATGTTTTTTCTCCATTATTATTCATCGTTTTATTTTGTTCTTTCATAGCATTCATATATTTGTTGTTATTATTTTTCCACTTTTTATTGATGATTAAAGATGTATGCTTATTATCTATTTTTGATTTTACAGCCTTTAGGTTTAATTTTCTTTTTAAAATGTTTTTATCAATATTTATTAACTTTTTATTTGCTTCCTTATCATTTAACTTCGTATTTTCTAAATCATCATTTGTTTTTTCGTTTGGTATTTTATCTACATCCTCAGTCTCATTTATTTTGGTAATACAACTTTTTACTTCCTTTTTTGCATCAGTTTCTTCATCATTTGTTTTCTCTAAAACATTTAACACTTCACTAATATAATATTTTATTATATTATTTACCTTCAAAATAGAACTTTTCCTACCTCCTTTAATTTTTCGATTATCACTAGCAAACTGATCAGGTATTTTTATACGATTTTTTATAGCGGGATTATTGTAATTTTGCTCATAAATCACATATTTAATAAAACAATCTTTTACATCTGTAGGATAATTATATTTCTCATATATTTCATTACACCATTTAATTATTTTATTAATTGTCAAAATTTTGTTATCATATTTTGTTTTTTCACCCTTATCATTTTTCATTTTAGAACAATTTAAATTATTCATATTAAGTAAGTGTCTTCCAAATTTTGTATGATTAATATATTTCGGACAAACAACTAAATAATTATTTTTTATTATTACTTTTTTCTTTTTGCTTTTTATTATTTTTAAATAATCTTCAAAATAATTATATTTAATTTGATTTTTTATAATTATTTTTTCTAATACCATAATTTTATTTTCTAATATTTTAACACTCTTTTCTTCATCTTCTATATCTATAATTAATTCTTTTGACCCATATTTGTTTCCAGAAAATAAATTTGATAAAATATCTATGTCTTTTTTTTCGTTAAGGCGTGCCTTCTTTTCTGCTTTTTTTCTATTCGATTTTTTGGAG
This sequence comes from Plasmodium chabaudi chabaudi, assembly GCF_900002335.3. Classification (NCBI taxonomy): domain Eukaryota; phylum Apicomplexa; class Aconoidasida; order Haemosporida; family Plasmodiidae; genus Plasmodium; species Plasmodium chabaudi. Next base: position 467,572 of record NC_030113.2, read on the forward strand.
TCTTTTTCTTTTGTCTTTTTATCCTTTTTAACTTTATCCAATTCTCCAACATTTTTATTATCTATGGCTAGTTCATTTGGAGATACTCCGTTTTGTTTTTCTTCATTTTTTTCAGCATCATGTACAACATCTTTTTTAGTGCTAGTTTTTAACTCTTCATTTTGATCTTCTTCAATTTCACAATTTCGGGTACCTTCTGTTGTTCCATTTATTTCGATCTTACTAGATTTTTTTATTTTATCAATTTTTTCCCTATATATCTCTATTAAATAGTATATCAAATTTGTGTAAAACATTTCCTTGTCATCATTTTTTTCTATATATATATGATTATGGATAGCTAAAATGTCATATATAAAACTTTCTAAGTATTTATAATAGTTATCAAGCTTATATATATGCAAATTTTTGGAATAACTATTCAAGTTTTTTATTTTTATATTTTCATAAGTATATCCACTATTAAGTAAAAGTGGTTTAATTGTTATTTCATGCGGATTGACTACAATATTATCATTTATACTATTTAAATATATGTCTAATGTTTTTACAATATTTGAATGATAAATAAAAATTTCAACACATACTTTTGCATTTTTATACACCTTTGAGGGCTCAAAGAATATTCTAAGATCTAAAAACGAATTATTTTTAATTATTCCTTTAGTTGGGGATATAAATATTTGTGTCTTTTTTTTTAAATGACAATATTCTAACTTTTTATTATAAAATGTTATATTTTTTATTTTAAATTTTATATTAACATTTTTTGTATTTATTAATCTGTTTATTTTACATACACATCTTTTTACTTCAATTTCTTCAAACCGTATTTGATTATAATACAACAACATATCAGGAACTACATAATCAAATTTTACATTAACAGTGTAATAATTGTTGTCATTTAAATATATATACACTTTTTCAATAAAACTTTTTTCTTCTAAGGAATTCTTTTTAATTTTAATTTTAAAATTAACAGAATCATTTTTATTAATTTCACTAGGATAATTTACTAATACAATATCGTTATTTTCGCATTCTTTCAAATTGTAATTTAAATTTATTTTATCATTGCTTATGTTTTTTATATTAATATCATATTCCTTCTCTTCGTTAATTATTAATTTACCCCCATCTAAATGGTATTCCTTTAGTTCTACATTAGTTTCAAGAATAACTCGTTTTAAATATTTTAAAATACTTTCATTGTTCAAGTAGGTGTGGCAATATAGCTTTTCGTAATTTACTAAGAAAATTGGTAAAGCAAAAAAAAGGAAATAAGACGTAATAATATATAAATGTATTTATATCTGCATATGTGTAAAAATATATATACATGCATACGCACTGATATATGCCTCTAAAGTTTTAAAGAACACCACGATGGATTCTTACCTAGCTCTTTCATCTTTGAAAAAGTATCAAGGATATAATTATCATTTTTTTGGGAGCTAATAAACGATTTTAGCAAGTCACCAAATATGCTATCAGTAGTATTTTTTGAACTATATTTTTTTAAAATTGTTATAATTTCATATTTATGTTTTGAAGCGTTAGACAAGCTTAATTGCTTTTCATCAAAATTATTAGCTTCATCATTTACTTGAATATTTTTTGAATCCGTTTTACCATTCTGAAATTCAAGTTTTATTTTATGATTTTCGTCTTCTTGAATATCCAAATTATCTTCTTTTATACAGTTTGATTCCATATTTCCTATGTCTGCATTTTGAATCTCCCCATTCTCATTGGTTTGTGAATAATATATGTCTAAAATTTCTTGAATATGTTTTTTATGGGACAAAAAAATATTAAGATACAATTTTTTTAGCTTGTTAGTTAACAACTTTTTCTGCTTCTCATAATAGCAAATTGGACCCTCAAATAAAACCGAATTATTATTCATTAATTTTTCTATTTTTTTTAAATAATCATCATTTTTATTATCATCATAAGTTACTTCGTATTCCTTATTGTCTTCTAATAAATTTTCGCTACATATTTTATCATATTCTTTTTTATTTGATGTTCCATCCAATTTGTCATGAACATTTAAATCTAATATACTATAGAAAGTACACGAATTTAACTTTATATTAATTTCTTCAAAGTTACAAATTTTTATTAATATATTTTCAGTTATATTTGATGGAATACCAGCTGTAAAATAAAAAATTATATCTTTACTATTATGGGGCTCAATAAAAAAATTGTTTACATTCGTATATAGCAAGGAAGGAAATTTTATACTATATATTATTTCTATATATAACTTAATCTTCCCAGTATTCTGTATTGTTATAATATCTTCACTTATGGCCTTATAATGGGAATTGAAATTCAATTCTTTCTTATTTATAACATATTTAATATCAGAATATCCTGCTATCAGTTTCAAACTATACACTGGACCATTTTTAACACTACATAACATATTAACATTGTAATAATTGTCATTTATACTATTATATGTTATTGTTATTAGTTTTTTTTCCAATGGTAATAAATATCCTTTGCTCGGGGTTACCACAAAAGCGTTGCTAAAACCCTCATAAATATTGTTCTCTTCAAAAAACCATTTAAAATAGACTTTAAAATTACACACGTTTTTTATTTCTACTGTTTCTTGTGCAAATAAATTTTTTAAAATATATTGAAAGTCTATAATATTTTTATTCATAATTATATTAGGATAAATTGTTTCACCAAATAATTCATATTTTTGTCTTTTTCCATTTTCAAAAAAATTAACTATCAAATGCTCTTCATAAACATTATTTATTTTAGTATTCATAAAATCAATATCAAAATATATGGGAACTTTTTTCGTCTCTTTACTTTTCAATTCAATAACATCAGGCTCTACATAAAATGGCACTTTTGTAGATAACACAAACTTTACAATTGCATTCTGCTGATTTTTTATTTCAACCTCTTGCATCAATTTGTTTAAATCTTTCATATATACAATTTTTGTATTATTGTTTTTCACCTCGTTCCCATCATTTTCACATTTATCCACCTCATCCAATTCGTCTAATATTTGGGAATTGCATTCCTTTTCCTCGTGTATTGTACTAGTTTTGCTATTTTCAAGTTTATTTTGTTCGTCAAAGTCAAAGAAAAATTTTTCAATCTCACTAATTTCTACCACTGGATCAACAAACTTAGCTAATATTTTTATTTTTTTTAAATTATTTGATGATTTTTTTTTATTTACACAATCCTCGTATATATATAACGTGTCTTCACATTTTTCTTCTTTATTATTATATCCGCTTATAATACATACAATTTCGCTACATCCTTTTATTGTTAAATTTCTGGGAGAAATGTCAAATATTTCAGTATGTTCAAATTTTTTGGCTCTGTTTTTTTCTGATTCAAAAGTAAGATATATACTTCTTTCATTTATGCCTTTATTAAATATAATGAGTTCCCGGTAATTCTTTTTATTTGTGTGAATTTCATCGAAAATTATGCATTTTTCACTTATCAATATCGGTGATCCTATACCCTTTGATAGTTTTAAAAATAAATTATGAAAAAATTAATAAAATAATTAAATAGAAAAAACATGTGTATATTCATTAAAGATATTATAATTATATGACGAAATGGATAAATCTAAAAAATGTAATAGACAAGATAGACTAAACTAAGAACAACCAATCGTGAACCATAATAAATATGTACTTACTTGTGCTTTCAGAGGTATCATGATATTTTCCTTTCTGTGTACATTCACATTTAATACATCATTATATTGTATTGTCTCTAAACAATTTGCATACACATTAACAAAAAATGATTCATTCGCTTCAATAAAAAAATTATTTTCTGAATAGCTGAAAATAGATGATTCATTTGACAAATTAATAAATGTTCTAATAGGGCTTTCATTTTTTATTTCAATAGTTTTTTCTTTTATGTCTAAACAAGCACATTTTTTAAAATCAATTATACTAGGAATAATTTTTATAGTAGGACAAGCGCTAAGAGCTTTTATATTTAAAAATAAAAAGTCATCATAACCAGATATTTTTATTTTAATAACTATAAGTATATATCCTATAATTTTGCTTTCTATATTTATATTAATAAAATTACATTTATTTCTTTCTATAATTCCTTTTTTTGGTGAAACATCTATATTACAAATTTCATTTATTTTCTCATCAAAGAACAATTCATACATAGCATCTACATTTTCTGATTTATTAATAATTTTAACTTCTTCTTTATAATTTTTATCTATAATCATTGATTCAATGTTGATAAGAGATGGTTCACATATAATTTCTGCTTTTTCACAAATTGCATAAAATGGAATAACTTTTTTATATTCTCGAATTTCATATAAAAATAATTCAATATTACAATTATATGTTTTTATATGTTTTGGACAAAATTTTATTAAAATTTCTTTCTTCTCAAAACTGTTTAAAGTACCATCTGATTCTATAATGTTTACTTCATTTTTAAATTCTTCTGGTATATTTAATGAATAGTGTAATGATAATTCTGAATTGTTAATAACATTCAGTGTCTTTTTATATTCAAAACTGTGTGATACTACATTAAAATTTATTGCTTCTTCGTCAAATGAAATATCTGGAAATATACATTCACTTGATATATATAGATTATTTTTAATATTTGTATATTTTTTGTGAATTATAAATTTTGTATTATTAGAACCATTTATTGTTGGCATATATATAATTTTTAATAAATGGGTAGACTTCTTAGGTATGTCAAATTCATTTAATTGAATTAGAAATTCATTATAACAATCATCTTCTTTTTCAATTTTTATAGGAACATTATATTCACTGTCATTAATTAGTTCAAAAAATATTTCCTTATATGTGTTTATAAGAATTTTATTAACATTTTGTATATTATTTGGAATAATAATATTAGGTGTTATACCTTTTAAATATACGCTTATTTTCTCTCTTTTTTTATACCCTTTTATATATAAATAAATGTCTATTTTATAAAATGATGCAAAATATGGAGAAAATGATATATTTATTGTTGTGTTTGTATCATTATATAGCTTTCCATATTTAGGATATATATTTATAAACTCTTTTGACTTTTTTTTATTGTTATATGAACATAAACTATTATCAGATTGTCCATAATCACATGGTACACTTTTTCGAAAATCAAATTCGCTATTTTCATCACTCCTATATTTTGTTTCGTCCGTTTCTTCATTTTCAAACGATGAAATAATATTCACATCACCATCACTACTTGACCTGCTTTCCATTTCCATGTTATTATACTCATCTTTATATCCTCGAGTGTTGTTACTATAATCACTACTATAATTGTCACAGTCTTCATTTTCATCTTTTATATAAAGCTCTTTTTCTATAATATTTTCATCTATCAAATCTTTATCGCTAATAAAGGTCTTTTCCATAATTATATCTTTTTCTTCAAAGTTAACTTGGGTTATATCCTCGGATAAGGTGTTCTATAAATATATAATTCATATAAAATATATGAAATCCATAGATATACACACATACATGCACACATTCAATGATGGTTAATTTGCTATACATTTTTATTAATTTTTACGTACATATCTATATTCATAGACCCTATAATTTATTATTTTCCAAGTTAACAAAAAGAAAGAAAGATTTTTAATAAAAATGTTGATTTCCTTTGTCTCATTTATGTAAATATCATCAGATATAATTTCTTTATTATTTATCGAGACATTAGCTATAATCCCTTTTCCCTGAATTTTTGTATATGTCTTCATTCCCTGATAGAAAAAAGTATTAACGGTTTATTTTATTCCCATATGAAAACATCAAAAGTATATATATGATATATAATATAAATTTACATTTTCGTAGCTAAATATCATATAGTCTTCATAAATTTTATTTTCAACTGGAAGGAACACGATCTGAATCTAAAAGAAAAAGCGAAATGAGAAAAAGTTGTATAAAAAAAGTGTAAATTTGTTTTGACTGAATATATTTTTAAGTGCAATTTAAAGGAACATATTTATGGCTGTAAACCAATATTATGCTTAAATTTTCATTTTAAACTTCAATTCTGCATAGAATTATAACTAATTACATCTATATTTGTAACTATATTTTAAACACATATTTTTTAATATACTAACATCTTCTATTTCTCCACCCTTAAGTTCATGTATACACGAATTGATATAAAAAGGGGGGTTTACAGTAGCTTCAAATTTATTATCATACTTTCCTATATTTTTTATTGTTATTATTTTTTCCCCTTTCATGTATATTGGTGTATCATTCACTATTATTTCATCTTGCACATCCAAAATAATTTCATCATTCATACACCTTATGGGCAATATCAATAATTTATTCTGATAAAATAAAGCAAATTCATATGTACATAAATAAAAAAATATAATTTAATGGCATATTTTTTACTTATTTTATATAACAATGTAAGAATCTCATTATTAGATACAAAATAATAAAATATAAGACAGCAAAAAAACAGTGTTTGTTATACACTTTAGTATACATATAAAACAAGACATGTAAAAATGCATCATACTTCTGAATATATTTTGAGATTGTAATTGTAATTATCACATGATTTAGGATAAAACGCTATCTGAATTTAAAGAATAAAGTTATACTTGAATGAAACACCATTAAATATATATCATCACATCAAACTGTTTTGTTTACGTGCTACTTTTGTAGTAATTATAAATTTATAGGCATAATGCATTCCTCTTTAAATATTACAGCCAAAAATAAAAAGCAATATATAAATTGACATTAATGCCTTTTTTGTCTTTATCATAAAAGCACATGGATGTCATTTCTTAGCTTTCTAACCTTAAAGGTAAATAGCATACCAGGTGCAACCTATATAAATTTAAAAAATAATAAGAAACCGTAAGAAAACAAATATGATTATGCAGGTATTATCAAAATACTTAAGTTTATTTTATGCAAATGTGGTATTAAATGATTACCTTTTTTTTTATGTCCGACACATAAGATACTTTAAAGGCATCATTATTTTCCAACTCAAACCGTATATTTTTCGCATTTCCATCAATGTTTCTAAAAAATAAAATTTCGGTAAATTTTTGATATTGAAATTTATCATAAATAGAACAGGCGAAATTACTATTATTATAAAACTGCATAAAAAATAAGTAGACATATGCAGATTGATGCCCTTATGGTACAATTAAAAATATTCTCTCTATATTTTTGCGATAAGGATAAAAGAAATAAATTACTTTAACGACACTATCCTTTCATATTTGTTGAAAGGGGTATAAGATGTAAAGGAAACAATATTCGGTATAGCTTCAAAGTAGGGGCATGTACTATTGTCCTTTACATTATTTTTTTTTATTATATTATCATTTTTATTCTTAATAAAACCCTCTAATGTTTTTCCTCGATTTTGGATGAATTCACTAGGCTTTATAAAATAAAAATCATCATCATCGTCATCAAAATTCAAATTATTATTATGCTCATACTTTTCCACATTACTCTCATTTTCTGATAATATATTGAAATTATTCATTTCAGAAACATTAATATTAAAAAGTGTTTAGTAAAAAAACATCACAAAATAATAGTAATAAAGGGAAAAAATATAATGCATTATTATTATTATTATTTAATTTAGATGTATCCCATTTTATTTTAATATAAGACAATTATTTTGGGGGAAAAAAGTATTCTATATGCATGTCTATACTTAAATATATATAATAAAAATATATTTTTTTTCATTTTTTAATTACGTATGCTATACAAAAATAAGGAATACACATATAATAAGTAGAAAAGGAAAGGAGAAAATAGTAAAAAGGGAGATAGGGAAAATTATAATTTTTTCTACAATGTAATAATTATAGAAGTGCTTATATTTTTTTTTCGGTTTTTATAATAGACTTATTTAATTTTATTTTTAAAAATTTGCACACTTAATGTATAGTAACTTTTTTTTTTCAATACCTAAATTAAATATTTTCCATATAACTACAAAACTTTCAATAGCAAATGTTACATAAAAAATACATTCTATATATTATAATAAATAGAAATAAGATAAAATGGATGAAAAACCATATATACCTATAATTGATAAATTAAATAATGAAAAGAATCCAAACTTTTATATTTGTGGAAATGGATACATAGCACCATTAGACATCAAAAACTTAAAAAAAATATCCAATACCGAAAAGAAAAATTTACAAAGAGTCTTTAAAATGATGGATAAAGATAATACAGGGAAAATATCAGCTTGTAATCTTCATGACATTTTGCATAAATACAATTACAAAATTTCTAAGGTTAATTTAATAAATTGTTTTTCTTAAATATATCATCTTTTGCACTATTTTTATATATTCTTAAATAGTTAATATTATAAAGTATGGTACAAAAACCAAAAAATGTTTTTGTATAACCCTTTGTAGTCATGTATTATTTTTATACTGTTAAACTTTTTTTATTAATATAAAAAAAATCATAATATATAAAATATAATTCATAAAGAGCGATAGGAAACTTTAAGTTATAAAGTTATTATGATATGTCCATACCTACATTCAATTTTTATAACTACCTAAATATTTACATCATTTTATCGAAAGAAAAATACATATAATCATATGCATGCGCATACACACATATGTGTTCTCATTTTTATTTCATTAGAGCGAGGTTGAAAGAATGATTTGGGAATTTGATGAAAATATGGATAACTGCTTAGATTATGATGAAATTTATTTTTTATATTTAAGATGTGTTAATGATAAAAAAAAACAAATTCCAAGTGATTTATACAATATTATTCAGTTTTTTATGTTTGATTATGAAATGAATGGATACATAACTGTTGAAAAAACATTACAAATATTATATGTACGATTTGGCAGAGAAAAAATGGATTTAGAAGTCCAAGAAATTTTTGGCGATAAATATGAAGATAAATCAGGAGTCGAAAAACAAATTTGTTTAAAAGAATATTTAGATAATGAAAAAAAGAGGATACGAAAATATAGGTTAAAAAATATATAAAATCAAAATAACCAAATTACAATATTATATAATGTATCACTATGCATATGCATTCATTTATACGTGTGCAAATTTATATATAGATATACCCATACCTTGCATCAATAAATGTTTTCATTAATTTTGTTTTTTTTTCTGTTTGTCTAACGTCTTTAACTTTTTTTTTATGCAGAAATGAAAATCACAAAAAAGCAGGAAAAACATAATTTTGATCATTCCGTATATTAAAAAGAAAACGAATATTACCTAATTATTACCATAAAAGTATTTATTTTCCATTTATGCATTACATATTTTTTACGCAACTTTATTTGCTTCATAATATGAGTATGGTATTTATAAAAAATATAAATAAATTATGAAGCTATATATTTTATTACAGAATATAGACGTCTGCATAATATAACAGCTTATGTAATTAATTATGCAGTTTTTAATTTTTTTTTTTACTATATATATTTTGTACATAATATATATGATTAAAATAACTTATTAAAAATAATTAATTTTCAATAAAAAAATATGTTCCATTATAAATCATAATTTTCAATAAACTATTAATTTATTTGTATCATTTTAATTATAAAATATGGTAATACGTTGCTTTAATTCATGGCAAAAATACAAAAAAAATATATTATATATATAATAATTATTACTACATATATTTACGTTACTTCCGTGATAACTTTATTACATAAAATTCCATATTTTCATTTCCCTTTTTAAAATTGTTTTATTTTTTGTTGTATGTTGGCATAAGTTAAATTTTTATATACACCATTTAAAGAAAACAAATTTAATGTAAATAATATATTATTTATTTATTCGCTATTTCAAAATTACAATAAAAGTTCATACTATATATATATAATATCATTTTTTGTTTATTTGTTAGTAATTGATATTAAATTAATTACGAAATATTTGCCGTTTTCTTCATCATATGTTTAGTTTATATTTTTTTTTCATAGATTTTTAATTTATAACTATCATTATGCGTATATGCAATTATAATGCTAGTTATGTAATGTAACACTAATATTATTTGATTTATAGTTTTTTTTATTTTAATAAATTGAAGAAAATATGGGAATTGCTGATATAGATAGAGCAAGGGAATATGATTCCGGCATTGTCGGGATATTAATATCTGTTTACATTAGCACAGTATTAGTCTTATTGATTTTACTGGCCTTTTTGTTTGATGTAATAGCTTTAATTGTATTTTTCCCAATATTGCTATTTAGCAGACGATTTAGATTGGCTATATTTGGTTATTCCTTAAAGTTTTTTATGAGATTAGGTAAGATAACAAAATTAACAAATTAATGTAAATATAATGAATAGTAATAGGGGACTACGTTGTTGACATAATAATATGAACGTACATATGCATAGTGACGCTATTAATATTATTTAAACATCCATATATGTATTGTTGTGCACAAATGCGCCCCTGTAAATGCACAATTTTATACAACACATCTTTATTTTTTTGGTACAGTTGTTTCAAGGATAAACCCATTTTGGAATATTAAAGTGTTAAACAATATAAAAAAAGGTTATAATCCATCAAATGCAATAGTGTTTTCTAATCATTTATCATCACTAGACGCATGGGTCATCAATTATACCTGGTATAAATATAATATAAAATTCATTTGCAAGGGATCATTATTTAAAATACCTATTTGTGGGCAATTAATAGCTCTTTCTGATGAAATTCCTATTGTGTTTGGAAAAGGGAGAGGAGGATGGGAAGTAACAAAAGAATCGAAAGAAAAAGCTATGAGATTAGCTAAAGAATATACTGATATGAATTATCCTTTAATGGTATTTCCGGAGGGCACTCGTTCTAATAATGGAAAATTGCAATTGTTTAAAATGGGATTTTTTAAATTTGCAATTGAAAATAATCTAGAAATAGTACCATGTGCATTACATGGATCAAATCACCTATGGTCATTACGTTCAATATTATTTAGAAGGGGAACAGTGTATGTATCCTATGGTGAGCCTTTTCGACCTACCCCAGGAATGACTGTTCCAGAGTTAGCCGAAAAAACCAGAAATATTATATTTGAAATGATTAAAGAGTTCCCAGATTATAATCCATATGTAAGATGAAATAGCTACACGTTATACATCATTATATATATTTTTGTTTGTGTTATTATATTTCACGTTTAAATACTATTATTAAGTTTATTTCAAATATCCCAACTTCCAATGTATTATATCCATTTTAATGAATGCTATATATATTTCCTTTTTTTTTGTGTTATATTTGCAGATTGATCAGTTAGCAACAGAATATTCAGAATCACGAGAGCAGGGTAATATATAACATATTTTTTGTTTATGTTTTCTTAAAGTTATGCATTTTTTGAGGGGCTATGCCCAATTTTATTATAAATATACAATAATAAATTTTAAACAATTTAATGTTTTATATGAAAAGACAATTTGATTTATATTATTTTTTTATTGTTCCCAAACATTTAAAAAAACGATAGAATAATAACCTAACATTTGGTTATGTGTATGCAAAATATGTTTTTAAAATATGATTTAATAAAAAAAACGAAAAAGCATTTCGACATGAATAAAAATTAATTGTTCATGCTTTAAATATTAGGCTTAATTAATCATTATTTTTTAATATTTTATAAAAAATGTAATAAATTTGTTCCTTTTCGGTTCCTCATATTTTGGAACAAAATACCAAGCAATCATATTGCTATGATTTAAATAAAACAGTGGTATATTTTATTTATAATTTTGTATACCATTTATGAATTTTTTTCTATATAAAAAAATTGTTTTTATTTATTATTATTTATTTATTTAATCATTAAGTAAATTAAAAAAATCAATAGAAAGTTATTGTTAAATTGTAAATCGGTAAAATACGTTTTATATGTATACAAAATTATAAATAAAAAAATGATTTATGCTTTTTGGCTGAAAATTAAGTTTTAAAATTGAGAATACCTGAAAATTTTTGAAAAAAATGATGAATACGGGTAATACTACAATAATACAAATATACATAAAGTTCTATATGAGCAAATAGAAGATTCTACAAGTGGGCACATTGCCTTAGTACGTCTAAATATATGTATGTATTTTTTTAATATGCCCATTTTTTGATTACTCAATGGTGATATTTATAATAGTTAGCTATATCAAATAAAAAACACCAGCATTAATTAAAATTCTGTGAAAGAGGATATAAATTTTTCAAACACTAGCAAAACAATTTTATAAAAGAATACAAAACAAATGTCGAACGAACTATTTGACGAAGTTGAATTTATAAATAAACACTTCAATTTTAAAAACCCGAATGGAAATAAAAAATTAGACAAAGATGACCAAAATAAAGTTATCCAACTATTAACAATTTGTAAAAAAAAAATTGAAATAAATAATGAATATAATGAAAGCTATCTAAATAACTATATCAAATCATTAAAGATCCTAATATTCTATATACCATTTAATCCTTCAATTAAAGAAATCATAACGGAAAATAAAACATATGAACAATTGTTTTTAGGAAGAAACCTTATCAATAGTTCCTCAAATTTGTTAAAAGAAAAAAGCAATAATATTCATGATTTAAATGGAAATGACACCAAAATATGTGGACAAAGCAAATGCAACAATCCGGTACCATTATATGATCAGATTAATAAATATGAATTAATATTTTTAATTAATTTAATAACCCATAATGAAAATAATAATAAGGTGTGGAAGTATTTGTATCCCTGGTATTTCTATTACATCATTTTAAATGAGCTTGAACAGGATAACATATTTATGTTACTAAATAATTTTATATTAAACAAAACAACATATGATGAACTAACAAAAGATGACAATATTGCATTTGTTCTTTTTATCTCCTTATTCAATAATTTAAAAAACATAAAAAATGAAGCAACTATTTGTAATTATTTTTATTTCTTTATTGAAAATTGCTTAAAACATGAAAATAAATTGTTTATACACATTTTACAACATATGAAATTACTATACACATATTTTGAATGCTTAACAAAAAAAATGAAAGAAACTGTTAAAGATATTTATAATGAAAATATTACAATATCAGAAAAGTGGAAAATATTTAATAATATAAATAATAAAAACTATGTTTTAAAATATATAATATTTATGTATAGAATAATTTTCGAAGCATTATATAATATTATGGATCAAAAGAATTTTGAAATAGAACCAGTTACTCAATACAAAGAATTATATAAAATTATAATTGAAGAAATTCATTATAATTTAATATTTATCAATGAGATAAACTATTTCCATAATGTTACAGATACACACATTGATTTATATAACAAATATGTTCTGTTTATGGATATGTTTTTACATTATAAAAAAAATAATAATTTAGAAATATTTAAACTAATTTTATTTATTTCCAACATTTTTATTGATTCTTATGAACAGTTAGATTATTTATCATCTTCAGAAAAAAAAAATTATATCGACACTATTTTTACTTACTTGAAAAATATACACAATATGAGAAATGACCATATATCAAAAAAAGAAAATATTCTATATCACAATTTTGTACTTAATAGATATATTATTAGTATTGTAGCAAATTTTTCTGTGGATGGTCAAATTTCTGCTTACATTAAAGAGATACAAGGTAATCATATATAAAAAATGATCTGTCTCTGTTTATTACTCAATAGGAGCCTATTCCTATACTTCATTTATTTTGATTGAAGTATGCATATGGCTCATTTCCCTTTTATCCATTTTATACTTTTTAGGGATTGACGTTTTGAGAAAATTCATGTATGTTGATGATAAGGATCCCTGTCTAGCAGAATATTCTGTTTTGGTATGCTCATTTGAAACGTACTTATTTAGCATTGTTTGTAAAAATATAAAATATTTCAAAAAAATGATGTCTTATTGTATATGTTTATTTATATCTTTTGTAGGCTATTAAACATATAAAGGAAAATGAAAATTTGGATGACCTTTAAAATGAATCATTCCTTTATATTATTAGTTTATTCGTTTGTTTATTTCTACATATGTATGTTAATTAATAGTTTTGCCAACATTCTACATGGCACACTACTTTTTTTTTGTTTAATTTTGAACAATCATAAATACACATAATGCGTATTTTCTCCGTTTCATAACTAATATTTAAATTACATGTGTAATGTAAATTTTTAAAAGAAAAAATATCTTTATCCAGTTAAAGTTACAAAAAAAAATTAGACAAATTATTTAAATGGAAAAATATAAATATGAATATCTTGCAAAATGCACATAATTTTTACTTATAAAAAAAGGATGATTAAAACTAATACAAATATGATAAAAATGGTTAAAAAAAAGTCGGTACTAATATTCCCATTATTGAAAATATATAAGCAACCTTTTTCCCTTTTAAAAATTAGTATATACAAATATACTTTTGATAAAACACAACAGGGTTATCACTTTAATGCATATGCATATATGCATATAGATTATATTCCTCTAGCAAAGTAAAATGAATAATTCTTCAAATCACAAAATTGCAATGTTAATTTTAAAAGATTAATGAAAAAGAATTATTGTTTTATTATTTTATTACATATATATTAATAAATCACATGAAATTCGGTATGGCCAATTTTGTATCATATTTTATGATGGTGTTTTAATAAATCTGTTTATTTTCAATTATCCAAGTGGTAATACAATTTATTATCAATATATATGTGGCTTTATCATCTATAAATGTACACACAAACTTAATTCCCGGGAATAAGTAAGTGCCTACAAATTTTTAATTAAAAAGTTAATTAATTCTTCCTGATTAGTAAAATGATAATCCTGAATATCGGAATTGTAAATTTTATAAATAACATCATTTAATTGGATCGGATTATTCACATTAAATGCTGTATCATTGCTATTCGATTTAATAGAAATAATGAACTTTATTTTATGGGGCTTAAAAATTTTGACTTTCTTTTTAATATTTGCACTATTAGCTGAAAAAAATATATAGGAATATATATTTTTATTTAATAATTTTTTTGATACATCATAAGCAACTAATAAATTCTCTATTTCATAAACTTGAATTAAAATTTTAGGACAAGAGTAATTAAATTGTCCAGTATTTAATTGGGATGAAATTAAATTATTTGTGCATTCAAAATTATTTTGATAATCATGTAACAATGAAAAATTGTTGAAAATTTGGAACTTATCCCCTCCTGATGTTGTTTGAGTATTCATTGATAATTTATCATTGGATTCTGTTATCTTTGTAAAAATTTTTTCCAAATATATTTCAACACCATATGCTTTTATATGTACAGATGAATTATTTTTTACACCATTATCATTAGTATTATTATGACTTATATTGGCACATTTCTGATTATTCATATTTCTTATTAGTTTGTCAAACTTCCCACCATGAGCTATTATGTCTTTATTCTTACTATCTGATATAACATAAAATATTATTTCGTTAGAGAAAACATTTTCATCATAATTTAAGAAAATATCAAAATATACATTTTCAATTATTGTATTTGTTCCAATAAATTTGTTAATATTTTTAACTTTATCTAATACAGACAATAAATTTATTTTTTTTTCTTTATTCTCCATAACTTTAATACATTTTTCTGTTTCATTCGAATATTTTTTATGTCCATCATATTCTGTTCTACAATTATCATTTTCATGACTTGGATTTTCTTTTTCATCATAAGTCACCAAGCTATTGTTATTTATTACATTAATATTGCTACTGTTAGCATGCCCACTATTATTGGTACATCCTATATTATTATTGCCCCCGTTTTTACAACTGCTCTTGGGTGTGTTCATACTTCCCACATTATTAATAGTAGTATTGCACATAATACTATTATTGTAAGTATTGTTGAAATCTGAATTTCTTTTGCTTAAGGGATCAAATAGGAACTTTTCTAAAATACTAAAATATTCATCTATTTTATTAATCTCACATTTTATTTGAAACAAATTAAATATAAAATCAGTTACTTTTGAAATATTATTATTTTCTAATTTAAATTTTTGTATCAACAATGATATTGCTGATTTATTTATTAATTGGGAAGAATTTTTCTTTAAAATTATTGCCAAGTCATAAGATGTATCCTCAGGCAAATCCAAACATTCAATCAATATCAATGGTAACAAATCGATATATGACCAGACAAATATCAATTTGTTAAAATAAGAAGCATGATTACATAAAGTATATATCGATACAAAAATATCTGAATTTGCAAATATTGATATATAATTAAATTCTTCGTGAGAATAAACATTTTTTGTATTTATTAAAATGCAATAAAATATTTTTTCTACTTCGTCTGGATATAAATTAGTAGTACTCATATCTTTTTTTGGTTGTTTATTTTTAGCTATTTGATATTTGTATGTATATCCTTTAGTATAAAATTTCCAAAACAACAGTGTTTCATTATATTTATCATAACTATCTATGTTTTCATATATATATTCGGAAAAAGACAAAAAAAATGAATTTCGCAAAGTTATAATATTACCATATATGTCTAGCAAGTATACCACATTTTCAATATTATTACACGCATTTGTATTTATAAATATGCTTTTACATTTGTTTTCTTTCTTCTTATTTATATTATAAGAATAATTATATTCATCAATTGTTATATTTTCAAAGTTTATATAATATTTATTTCGTAAAATTATAGGTGTTATTAAAAAGATTGCACCTCTTTTTTTAAAAGACAATATAATTTTCTTTTTTATACTTTTCTTTATATTTGATTCTTCTGAAAATATTTTAGCTCCTTGAAATGCTACCATATCTTCTTTTTTTATCGAATTCTTTTCAATTTTATTATCATTTTTTTCAAATAGTGTACTAATTATTGTCTGCACTTCCTCACAGTTCCTTTTTTTCTCAACTAAATTATAAATCTCATTAAACTTTTTCTCATATGAAAAGAAAAAATTTTCATGTAATAAGCTATAAGCGGATAACCTTTTCTGTGGATCAATTTCTAATAAACTTAACAAAAATTGAAATATCTTATTATCTGATCGTATGCTTTCTGGGTATATACATTTCAATAGGTTAGATAACACTATTGATCTTTCCATTGATGTTGAAAAAGGCTCATGAAACATTTCAAAAAAAACAACTCCCAATGAAAAAATATCCGCTTTTTGATCAAAATGTTCACCATTTATTTGCTCAGGGGACATATAATTAACTGTTCCTGCTGATGGGTTTATTTGGGTATTATCAATTTTGGTAGTTAAACCAAAATCTCCTATTTTAGCTGATAAAATGTCATCATTTATTTGTAAAAATATATTTGATGGTTTTATATCTCTATGCATTATTTTCATATCATGTATATAATATATTCCCTTTAAAATTTGTTTAATCAATTCCCATATTAATTTTTCATTTTTATAAATAAAACCACAGTCTATTGCTTCTCTTAATGTTTTTCCTGGACAATATTCCATTAATATGTATAAATATTTTTCATTTATTTTTATACTCTCTTTATTCTTTTTATTATAATAATTTCGTATATTGTTTATTTCATCTATATAGTATATATTCTTTTTATTTTCTTTATTTTTCTTTTTTATTACCGATTTATAATTATTTTCAATTTCTTTAAAAAGATAATAGTCTATGTTATTTTCCACCCATGCGTCATAATACCTCACAATATTTTCATGCTGCAATTTAGCAATCATTATAACTTCTTCCATTATAAGACTGTTGTTTTCATTCATGATGTTGTTACCGGAGCTAAAAGACCTAGATGCCATGTGCTCAATATCATTACATTTGTTACCCTTTTTGACATTATTATTATATTTTCGGGCCATGTCGTTTTCATTTTCTCGTTTGTTAGAACTATAGCTGCTTAAGGTTATTTTTTTCACAGCATAAGCTATATTAAATTTTTTATTTTTAACTTTCATAACGTAACCAAAACCACCACACCCTAGCACACTTTCTTCTGAAAAATCTCGATAATACCGAGAATATTTGTTAATAATTTCTTTACATATTCCATTCCCATTACTTGCCAATAAAACAGTTAGCGGTATATTTTCCTTCATAATTTTAATAAATTTCTTTTTTTTTCTCTCTTCTTTTTCATATATATTATTTTTGTCGATTTCTGTCATATTATTCAATTTTATCTTTTTTGTTTTATTTAAATAATCTGTTTTAAGAAAATCACTAATTTCTTCTGCGTCTTTTATTGAAAATTTTATATCTTCTCTTTTACTATTTCTTTCTTCGGTAGAATAATTAATTGATTTATTATTATCATCATGTTTGAAGTTTTCTTCAATTTTATTTTTTCCCTTTTTTTCTAGCAATTCATTGAATCCATCATTTTTCATTTTTTTTGTTATATTCATATTCGCTTGTTTTCTCTTTACAATTTCACTGTCTGTATCTGCCCCGGATTTATTTATTCCCCGTTCTAGAAATCCTGAACTGCTAATTTCATTAAATTTGCTACTACCTGAAAGGCTACCCATGTTATTTGTAAAACTAATATTATCTTCAGAAAAGGATCGAACAGTACATGTCTTTCTCTTCAGCTTTGCATTTGTCTCTTCACTTTCATTTTCTGTATTCGCTTTTATATACCCCTTTGAATATTCAGTAAAGTGTTCTTTTTTTTTTAAAGCAGTATTATCCAATTTCTTTTCTTTTTTTTCGACTTTTATAGTATCATTCATTTTGGATTCTAAAATAGGTTCTACGTTTTTATCATCGACCCAACAAGAACATTTCATAGAATTATAATCATTAGTGTGAGAATATAAATACATAATACTGTCTTTAAAATTTAATTTTTTTTCTATAATATAATTTAAAAACGTCGTTATTTTGTAGTAATAACATTTATGTAATTTAGAATTATCTAAACTATAATTATATTCCTTTTTATTAAAATCTATATTCACACTAATATCAGCATATCCCAATTCATACTTATTTGACCCATAATTATTTTTATCCACATTTATTCGTATATTGAGAATAATACACTCATTTTTAGAATTAGACGTATCTTCTGCAAACATTATTCCGTTTGTTTCTTCATCGTCCATGACCTTTTTCAGTAATCTACAAAAAAAATAAATAAAATTTATGTAATAAAACAAGGATATAAAATTTTGTTTGCACATTTTTTATCATTTATCCTTTTATTACCCTTCCTGAATAATATCTATATCAATATCTTTAATCGATGACAAGGTGTATATATCATTTATAAGTTTCCCAGCAGACACTAGGGGATCATCCCCATTATTTATTTTGTCCGTTTCCATCTGTTATGTTTCTATTTTTTCAAAGCATCATCATATCTATATGTTTATATATTTATTCATGTACGAGCCGTTCGATTTATGCGAACTCACAAACTATATATTGTAATATTGTGAAGCTGTAATACAAGAAAAGGCTTGGAATTATATACTTAAAAAAAACAAAAAAAATATGATATTTTTTAAATGTTTCTATAACATTTTCAAAGCATATATATGCTTGTTTTTATTCTTTTAAAGCTTAAATCCTTTTATAATAATGATTTTTGAATTTTTTCATAATTATTTTGTCTTAATCATTTCATTATTTCGTCCTCGCCTTTTTCAAATAATTCATAATATTGCAGCGCTTCAAATTATTTGCTCTTCCTTTAGTCTATATCACCTTTTTTCATACATAATTTGTCAGTAATCTAATTTTGTTTTTATTTTATTATTCCATTCTTTTGTTTATATATTTATTTTTATGTGTGAACAAAAGGTGTAATTTTGTAAGCCAATATCTCAAAAAAAATTAATGTGTTTACAAATATTGTATACTCATAAATAAATCATCTTTTTTACAGCATTAAAAAAATTAACAAAAAAAATATAGAATATTTAAACATTTGAATAAGCTAATATTTACTTATTTAATCATATATTTTTTATAAAATTTAAATATATATTTTGATCAAATTTTTTAAAATTATAGCAGCAACCCATTATTGCTTTCATACACAAAAAGTAAATGAAAAAAATTGTATACACCTTTATAAAATGTTAGTTCGCTTAATTTTAAACTAAAAAATAGGAAAGCATTAATATGTATATTTATATATGACTATTTTATTTATTAATTTTTTGCATATTATTTCCATCGAATAACATTCTTCAAAAAAAGTTCATTATTTCCTACTTTAAAGGTTATAAATTTTAATTATAAGCAGTTTACGAATATTATATAATATGACTTTTCATGGATCTTAATATATGCCCATAAGCATATTACATACATATCTTTGGACAATCAATTTTTAAATTTTGTATACATAAAATTGTATTATATTTATACACCCACACAATAACATAAATATATCATGCAAATATATATCTATATTACTTATGTTTGTGTGGGCATTTTATCTCTATTTGATATATGCAAAATCAATTACATTTCTCTAAACAAAAAATAATAATAAGCATTTTTGTTCTATTCAAATCGTAAAAGAATAAATATTAATTTGAGAAAATTATTTATTGGCTAGCCATATTAAATACCATTACACACATTAACCCCACATTGGAAAATAAATTTCTTAAAGTGAGATACTTTCTTTATTTTGATAATTATAAATAATCATTTGGATATATTCAATTTTTTTTTATCCTTTTGAATTGTAAAATTTCAAAATTAAGACAAACAAAAAGTTATTAACAAATTAATTCCGCCAAAAAAATAATCGAAATATAAGACACTTCCGTTTGTAATATATAATTATTACTCCTTCAATTCATTACTATTGCAATGTTATTAAATAAAAATAAAATTTATTATATAATTATAACCACATAAAATATATACGGCATATGCATGTAGGAATAAAAAATGCACATGCATCCCCTTTTAATGCATTTCCCAGTGTATACCTAAGAATACAACATGGTCGGCATTACTTTTTATGAAAGTTTAGCATATCATTTTTTTATTTTTGCATAATGACAACTGATAAAAATCAGGATTCTATAGACTTAATCACAAAAATAAAAAAAACGAATGCATAGGTTTTACTTTTATTCTATTTTATTTTTTACGAAAAAAAGGATTACCAACATTTAAAAAACGAAGCGTTTAAAAAATTTTTGTAAAATTGTTGTTTTTCTTTATGCTCTTTTTATTATTTGTTCAATCTTCCCTCATATACAAAACAAATAAATCACAAAATATGTAAGCCTGAGAATTTCTTAATTTAATTTGGAAAATATAAATAATTACATAGGAAAAAACAATAAATAAACTCGTAAAATCGCCAATTATATAACTAAAAAAATGATACTACCAACTTATTAAATACGAAAAAAAATATAGATATCATAATTGAAAGTGTTAAAAGAATTATGAATAAAAAAAGAAAATGATTCCAGCATTTTTTAAATACATCCCATATTATGCGTATATAACATGTATCTAATTTTAGCGCTTCTGGGTATATGATAAAAAAACAAAGAAATAGTTTTATTTTGGCTTGTGAATATTTATTTTTTTACTTTTTTTGAATTTTATGATTTCAATATTTCACCATTTTACCATTTGTTTAGTCTTTTATTCATTCAAAAAATGACTTGAGCATTTTCCTTACACATACATTTTTCCACTTTTTATATTTGTTATACATACAACTTTGAAATGATAAAATGAATGACATAATTTCAAAAGATAATCAAATAAAATCTAAGAACTTCGTAACAATTTATACTATCCGTATGTATTTAAATGGTTTTATAATTGGATATGTTTTCAGAAAAGAAATTTATAAAAATTTTTATATCCATAAGAATGATAATATAATCTTTAATATTATAAAAAAAAACAAATTATCATCAATTTATAATAACTATAAAAAACCGACATATATATCGAAAATTACTTTACGCTACAAAACAAGAAACTATTTATTTAAAAAGCTGAATCCATATAATAATAATCAAAATTATCAGCATACCTACAAAACGATTTTATTCCACAAATTACCCTATTTGAAAAGAAACATTCACATCCCTAATTTTTTTGCCGTTAGATTATCATTTTGGACATGTAATAAAAATATACACACGAAAAAAATTAAACTTGTATTTATATGAATATTGCTATAAGCATATGCAATATTCTATAAGTAAAAAATAACTGTTTCAAAATAATCATATTTTGTTGCAAATTTATTAACGTACATATTTTTTAGGCATATGCTCCGCTCTATGTTGGCATTTAAACAAACGGATAGACAATATAGCAATTTCCTCTACTCTTTCTGGGCTTATAGCTTCATCCACAAGGTTAGACAATATATTTTTTTTTCTTGCAATAATGTCTTGTATCATTATGTTAAATATTATACACTTATGATTATAGATTCAACACATTTAATTATTCCAATTTATATTATATAAATAATTTTATTTTTTTAGTAAAACATTTTTTAGAGAATCCACAAAAGTTTTTATTCCTAATTGGTTTGGATGCATCATTAGGTAAGATCAATTTCAAAAAAAATAATTAAAAGTAAAAATATTTTCATAAATTCATGCCACTTTTATTATGATACAATTTTTTAGCTATGTCATTTTTATTTAAAATATTGAAAAAAAATCACTCCAACTTTTTCTGCTTATTCGGGATCACAAAACAACATCATAATACGATTTGCCCAAGAAGTACAAACATATATACCTATTCCTTTTTTATACATGAAAAATTATAATAATGAATATTAGTTGCTGTTTAATTAGAAATAGCACATAATTCATCATTTTTCGAATTTATTTTTTTCCGTATATTTTCCTATTTGTTTCGTATTACCATTTTTAACCATAAACACATGCATATTATGCATATTATAATAACACCATTAAATTAAAAAATAAAAAATAAACTCCCTAATTGTGCCCAAAGCATACAAATTGTAAAAGAATATTCAATATATATTGGAAGATTGAAAAAGCTCCAATGTAGGATATTATACATATTCAATTTTTTTAATGATCATTTTTAATTAATATCAAAGTTACATATATATTGTTTTATCATAATTTGACAATTTCTCCAAAACATATAATTAATACAAGAAATATACGTACACCCAACTCATATACATATAAAATATGCATAAATCTTGTGTCATACTAGTTCTAAAAATATCCACCATCACATACATATAATATACACATATAGTTATGCATGCATGTATATATAATATATATATGCTTGATAAAAAGTATGAAGTATTAATACAGTGTTGTGATAAAGAATATTATATATAAATATACATGGAACTACATTTATGACCACGTGCATGTATATACATATTTTAAGTAAGTACATAAATTGGAACATGCGAGAAATATTGCATGTTGCTTTATTATTTTTTAGACATTTAAATTACATATTTATATTACACTTTGTTATGTTATTATTAGTATTAAACAATATTTCGAGATTTTCTTATTTTTGGTGATTTATATCCATTTAGTAAACATATTTCTTTTCATATAATGAGGCGCCAGCAGTACTTCCTCCTGCTCCTCCCTTATATTTTCCGTATGTTGCCAATGAGTTTGCTTCAGCTCTTTGTAATAAAACTTCTCGTGCTTTAGCAACATTTTCTTTCTTTCCTTGCCAGGTGCTTAATACAGATGCTTGTAAAGCTCTACCATAGGAAAATGTTAGTGCCCATGGGTGTGGACCTAATACATTGATAGAATTTAAATTGACTGATGCATCTTCTTCTGATTGACCTCCTGATAAAAATACAACTCCTGGTAAAGCTGGTGGTACTGTTCTTCTTAAAGTTCTTACTGTGAAGAAACCAATATCATCTGTTTTGGTTTTTTCAGTACAATCATATCCAGCTGTTACCATATTTGGTTTTAATAAAGCTCCTTCTAATAATACACCATTATCATGTAAAGCTTTAAATACGCTTGCTAAAACCTTTTGGGTAACAGTTGCACATACTTCAATTGTGTGGCCTCCATCAGCCAAAATTTCGGGTTCAACAATTGGAACAAGTTTATTTTGTTGGCATATAGCTGCATATCTAGCTAATCCCCATGATACTTCATGGATAGATAAATCAGTTGGTTTGCCTTTAACTGGATCAATTACTAAAACTGCTCTCCATTTTGCAAACCTTGCACCAGCTTTATAATATTCTTTGCACCTTTCTGCTAATCCATCTAAACCTTGGGTTGATTTTTCATCGTCAGTACATGGGATACTAACTAAACCTTTGTCAACTTTAATTCCTGGTATTATATCTTCATCATGTAATAAGTTTACTAATGGTACACCAGCTTCATTTTTTTGGAATAAAGTTTCTTCAAATAAAATTGCACCTGAAATGAATTTTCCTAATCCTTTAGTTCCAAATAATAAATCTCTATAGTTAGCTCTATTTTCAACGGTATTCTCGATTTTTATATTATCGAATCTTTTCTTAATTGTTTGTGTTGATTCATCTGCAGCTAAAATTCCCTTTCCTGGTGCTACAAGTTTCTTAGCTGTTTCAGCAAGTTCATGGGCAACTTCCTTTGGAAGTTTCATAGGGGCATTTTTATATTCTACGCATGCAACCTATATTGAAAAAAAAAAAAAAAAAATGAGAATAAGATACAATTAAGATATGGTTTCACATTATTTGGAAATTTCCATTATAAATATATAATTTAGCAAATATAAATGATAACGTATTTTATCATCCTATTCGCTATCATTCAAACTACACGTGCTATGCATATATATTTATATAGGTGCTACAATAGTATGCATAAAATAGATGAATATTATTCATATACACTAAAATACAAAGTTTTTCATATTTCTTAATATAAAGCATATATCACATCATGACTAAGCAAATATACATATATATATTATTGGGTATGTTTATTATTTTTTAAGTACCATTGTTGTAACTAGTTTAAAAAGATATATTTAATTTGTTTTATATAGTATTTTTTTAATTTATATTAATTAAAAAATTGCATATAATTAGGTTAATTAAATTAGAAATAAATATAAATATTATAGTTGTAACATAAAGTGGAAAATTATAAAATTATTAACTATTTAACATATTTTTTTTGTTTACTTATCTATATATTTAATATAATGATTATGCATATAAATAATAATAATATTCAAACTCTTATTAATCATATGTATATAAGTGGTTCCACCCCGTAATAACACCATAAAAAATACGTAATTTTTTTTTATAGAGAATCATCAGGTAATTTATATAAAATTTAATTATAAGATATGCACATAATATATTCAAGTATAAACAAAAAAACATAATATATATGCAATATCTTAATCAAAAAATGCTCTAGCGCAAAGTCACATATTTATAAACTACTTAAACTTACAGTCTCCTTTTGAAGGCATTTTTTTTCTTTTTTTGGTGCCTTAGTATATCGCAAAATAATTTATTAAACGAATGTAATATAATAAATGCATGTATAACACAACAAAATAATATGTACGATATATATATGTAAACTCTATATATAATTGGGCGCGATTTTGGAAAATATGTAAAAAATATATTACATATATATAAAAATATAAGGCGTAAATTATTACGTTTCCATGCATATAAAATATTTTACATGTATTTATAAATATATATTTAATGTTACCATTTTGGAAATAATATCAGATTATAGTAAGGGTTATATTAATTCAACGGTATAAGCTTTGGAGGTCTCTATAAATAAAGTTATATTTTTTTCCCTTCGTATTATGAAACTTAATTATTGGAAAATTTTCCAAATATTTTGAAATAAAAAGCGTATATCTTTTTTGTTTATAATTTTTTTACGTTATTTATTTATATCTTATTTTTTTGTTTAATTCTTCCGTTGGAGACAATCAGTATAATTTTTTTTTTAATGCCTTTTTATTTTGGGAATAATATTAAATCATGTCTGTTTTTTCATATAAAATATATGCATATATTTTCTTTAATTTTATAATTGGCAAAAATGAATAAATATGACATCATATATATATATATATATAAAGTTTTTTTAAAAATAAGAAAATATCAACTTGCTATTTATGTATATATTTTCCATTAAATGTGTAAGACAAAAATAAATTATAAATATATTTAATTTAACTGAAAAAAATAATAAGTTAACCCCATCATATTGCACTTAATAATTAAAGCATATCAAACTAGTTATAAGAAATGTTTACGTCTCTTTAATTAACTGTTTTTTTCAGTCTCTTATTTTAATTACGGCAAACATGCTATTACATGTAAATCCGCGAAAACTTGTTAAATTGGAAAAATTTATAGGATTTATAAATATATTCATATACTTTTTGTACTTTTCACAAACTATATAAAATATTTTTACCAAATAATTATATATTTTAAACAAGTAATTTAAAAAAAAACAATTCCTTTTCCTCTTTTGCTTAATAGCAAAGACTCTAGGAAAACAAGCACTTTATTTTGCGACCAAATATAATCATATAATTATTGGTAACAGCAATATTTTTAATGTACTCCCTTTTCCCATAATAATATATATACGACAATTGCTACAATTTTAAGGTTAATAATTTTATCTTAGTTTACTGATCCATAGTTAATCGTATGAACTTTTGTCTGCATACGCTTTATATTTCGGTGTTAATTTTTATTAAACCCATTTTTTAAATTCATTAAAATATATAATATGATAAAAATATCTTAAATAATGTTTTCATTTTTTATGGCACAATTATATGCAGTTTGTTTATACACAACACCTATATAACATCCTACCCAAACAAACATATAATTAAAGAGCTAACTCACCGTTATAGAAAAAAATATTGAAATATAATAATGTGCTCATTGTCTTATTTTAAAAAAACATATAATGAAATAAGTTCGTTTATATAAAGATTAAATGAAATATCACAAATAGTTTTCCCCTTGTATTAATTTTATTTTATTTTTTTGACCCTTCAATAAATTCCGCTAATAAAGCATACATATTTTATATTTTTTAAAAAGGCAGTTTAAATTATAATGTGCAATATTGTAGGGCTTAATTCTTTTTAAATAATTAATATATTATATATATGCATATATTATAGTACCTAAAGGAACACTATTTTTATATAATCAAATTGTAAATATGTTTCGTTTCCTTTAAAAATACCACATCCTTTCGTTTTTTATTTGTAATAGAAATTATTTATTTATTTAAAAATATTTTTGGGGTTATACACAATGTAATAAAAATTTACTGAACTTTCAGATAATTTTTTTTTTAAAATGCTTGAAAAAATAAACACATTTCCTTTGATTCGAGAAATCTATAGGAATAATCATCAAAAGAAATTTGCATTCATAAAACTGATGAATAAAAACACAGATATTAATAAAATATTTCCTTTTAATAAGGATGCTAATCAAAGCCCTCCAAATGGATATAACTTATTCGGTAGCCAATTTTCATTCACACCCTTCAGTAACTTATTAATATATAACAACAACAATAATAATAATAATAATACATGCTTCGAGTTTAACCATAATACAATTAACCCCACTTATAATAACAATATAATTCATCCATTATGCAAGCATAAAAATAGTGACTATATAAATCGCAAATTTTCAAATATACTAGGTGAGGACAACCCTAATGGTACATCATACAATAAAGAGAAACAACAAACCTTACTTTTTAGTTGGCTTAAAACTATTAGAAAAAAACAATACTACAAAATTATTGGAAAATTAGGTATTAAGAAAAGGAATGCAGGCATGTATTGGGAATTCTATGTTAATAAAAGAAAAAAAATTAGAAGAAACAAAAGAACCATATGACAAGTTTAGCATATGTAATTTAATATAGTGTAATTCTTATATTTTATTCCATTTTGTTTTATAACATTTAAACTTTATTTTTTTCGTTTTTTTTGTCAAAACTCATTAAAATTGGTATTTCTCATTATAAAAAAATTAAAAAGTAATTTAATTCAAATGTTGGTATAGTAAATAAGGGACCCTTAAATGGGAAAAATAACACAAAAAAGGAAAAGAAAAAGGAAAAAAAAAAAAGTTTGCCTTTTTTACAACGAAACATTGTGTAGTAATCTCGCTCTAAGACAATTCACTACATTGATAAATTTAATCAAACGTAAAAAATATCATAAAAAATAAATGAATATACAAATCCATTAAGTCCAATAGATGATGCCCTAAACTGGGTTATACTTTTTAATTATTATTAAATTGTTGTGCATATTTTTATCCGCTTTTTTCAGATATCACATTTTAAGCATTCACATATTTCTGTCTAATGATACAGGCCCATAAATGGATAAATGTACTATGAAAAATTTATGTTTTGTTTTAGAAATTTCATATGATGTATTTCTTGTTTGCAATAAAATCAGAGAATCACTTTGTGGTTTTACAATCTGAATTAAACTATCCTTAACATTAAGTGACTGATTTATATTATCAACTTTGTTATTCTCTTCTTCTTTGTTTGCAAAGCCATTTTCAGTTTTATACACTTTAATTGTTACATCATCATCTGGATGTACATATGGAATGTATAAACATGTGACCTTCTGACCATTGTCCATATCCCCATACCCACCTTCTGCATGTTTTTTTAAAAAAGATTTATTTGGTGAATAATATAAGAATCGAAATAATGTACATATTTGTAATGATAAATTTGCTTTTTTATTTAATTCATATGGAATTAATGATAATTCCTTTAATAATTTATATAACCCTTGTTGTTTCTCTCTATCCAAACTAGTTATATAAGCCCAACAATAAAAATCAGTTCTTATATTTTTATATTCACTATTAAACTCATTAAATTGATTATTATATTCAATGAATATCAGTTCCTCATATATAAGCTTCATATATTTCCCCATAAAATTTAGTTGTATGCTTACATTAGAATTCATTAAATTTGCAATCGTCTCTGATTGAATCCTATTTAAATCATGTTCTTTCATATTTAACGGGTTTGCTAATGATATAATGTCTTTTGTATTTTTACAATGAATTTCTTTTATTTTTTTTTTTACCTTTGCAATTATATATTTATTAAAAACTGTTTTTAATATATATGTTCTTAAGAAATGATCTGTTTCTATATCTATTTGATTTTCTTTATTTCTATTTCCATTTTTTAATGCTTCTTTAGTTAATATATTATTGTAAATTGTATATGCTTTTTCAGCTATATTATTTAATGACTTTTTTATATTTTCTTCACTCTTTTCATTATCTATAATTTCTCCTAATAAATCATTATCATCTTTTTTAAATTTATATGACCTTATATTTATATTACATTTTTCTTTGTGACATGATCCACATCCTTTATGTATTTGGGGTTCTGTTCCCATTTCAAGTCTTATCGAATTTTCTAATTCTAAGCATTTTTCATAATCAAAACATTCATATAGATAATTATAAAATTTATTTAAAACAGTCTCATCCCATTCGGCCTCCATATATGGGTGTAATAATTGTCAACATATAAAATAACGGGAAAGAAATGAAAAACGAAAGAGAAAAAATATAACAAACTACAAAGCTCTACCTTTTTGAAGTTTATTCATAATTTTTAAGTGCTAACTAAAAATATTCGAAGCCTTGTATTAGTGTGTATACCGGCCTATTTTTTATTTATCACATTTTTAGTTATGTTTTTCATTACTTATTCATTACATAATTGCAATCGCAACTTATTTTATCTTTTCAAAATTAATTTAATAATAAACCTATAGACAACATATTTCGAGCTAAGCCAAAAAAATTATTATAATAAGCTACTTTGATTAATAAAATAAAAATATATATTTTATTTATAAGAATTAAACAATAATGCAAGCAAAAATATATGTATATAAAATAATATTTTTAGTGCTCGTAAATAATTATTTTATATATTCTTCGTAAGGTTATCACATTTTACATTAAATATTTTTTTTTTTCACTAAGTGATTTTTTTTTTAAATATTTTTATCATGTTTTATATTAATAAAAATTCCAAAGTTCATATAAAATATGTGCCGACAATTTATGCAAAGCCATAAGGTTAAAAAATATATAATAAAAGAAGAAAAATAAAATAATGTAAATTATGACAGTTTAATGTGTGGTTTGTGAATTTCAAATTACGCGAAAAAACAGGATAACGTAAAAAGTGTTAAAATAAAGCAAAAATAAAAATTCACTGCAAATATATACACATCAAATTTGGTATATCTCTTAAATTTATTAATTTTTTTTTTAATTGTATCCCATATATTAAAAAGCCTATTAAACGATAGAATAATAGTTTTTATTTCACTTGATGAATATTTTATTTTCTCCATCATTTGGTACTTCCAAATAAAATCTTCATAATGTTTTGTTTCCATGGTAAATTGGAACTAAAATAATTTTTAACTTCTTGAACACACTCAGATACTTTAATTTCCTTTTCACCACCAGATCTTGATTTATCTAAAGTCAGCTCTCTTAATTTGATGATCCCTCTTTCAATTTCATCCCCTATTATAATAACAAGTGGTATTTGTTTTTCCAAGGCATAGCTAAATTGTTTTTGTAATCTTTGATCACTAAAATATACAAATTCAGCTCCTATATTTGCCTTCCATAATTTTTTACACAATTCAATAGTTTGCTTAAATGCATTTTTATTAGTATTACATATAAGTACTTCAACTTCATTATCTTTTAAATTCAATTTCGATTTATCATTCGCATTACTCGATGCATTGTCACCACTTGCACTATTTTCGGAACATAAAAGTTGTGTCATTTTTTTTCTAACTACATCTTCAGCAATAGTAATGATTCGTTCTATTCCTATAGATGCACCAACCGATGGTATATATTCTTTTCTTTTATTTCGAATCAAATAATCATATCTTCCTCCTGCCCCTATACTACCTAAGCTCGTATCAGACAAAAGAACAAACTCAAATATTATACCAGTATAATAATCTAAGCCTCTAGCTAATGATAAATCAAAAGAAAATTGATTTAGCATATTAAAATGTTTAAGTAATTCAAAAATTTGTTCTAAATAATTTATAACATCATTCATTTCTTTTTTATAATTTTCATCAAATTTTGATTCATTTAAATCATTTCTTAAAAATTCAATAACTAAAAATGGTGATAAACTTAATGTTTTCGAAATATATCCCTCGATTTTATCTACTGAATCAACAGATATACCTTTTTCATTTAATAATTCATCTCTAAATTGCTGAAAAGTTATTTTATCTAACTTATCTATACTACTAGAAACAGTTTTTACTTTATCTTTATGTATATTTGAAGATAACAACATGAATTCTAAAATTTTTCTGTGATTAATTTTGCAAATAAAATTACCAATCACATTTTTTAAATTTGTTAATATATCCCAAAATATATGTAATATATGAAAATCAGCTTTTAACGTATCATATTTTCCAACTATATCAAAATCACATTGATAAAACTCTCTGAATCTACCTCTATTCATACTTGGTTCATCTCTCCTATATACTTTGCCTATATGAAATCTTTTAAGTGTATTTAAATTATTAGTATTGAAAAATCGATATAATGGCACAGTTAAATCATATCTTAATGATAAACTTTCACCTCCTTGATCTTTTAAATCAAATATTAATTTTGAATCTTCTCCATATTTATCAATTAGTGTTTCTTTTAATTCAAATACTGGCGTATCAATTTCAACTCCTCCATGTATTAAAAACTTATTTTTTATAAACTGAAAAAAAACATTTCTTAATTGCATATCTTCTCCTGTAAAATCTTTTGTACCTTTTGGAACCTTTAGATTAAAGTTTACATTCTTTTGCATTAGTACTTCAGATATTTCTTTATTATATTTATATGCTGAAAAATTTTTACGTAACATAAAAAAAAGCTTATCAGTCAATAGTTTATTCTCTTGTTTAATTTCTGAAGTATCATATGTTTCACTAACAATTGAATAAAGAAAATTTTTAAACTCAAGACATCCAGCCCCTATATTATACACACAACTTGAAACCTTTTTATTCTTCAGAACCTGTGCTAACGCTTTATTATAAGATTTTATATCATACATTATGTTCATATTTAAACATATATCTGTTAGCAAAATTATCAAATCATTAAATATAATATAAAGCTTTTTTAATGCTTCCAACTCAGATAATCCATCTATATTTGCAATATGATTCTCGATACTTTTTAAATATTCAGTTTCATATAATTCAGTTAGAAATTTTTTTGAATTATTTGCATCTACATTAGAAGCAAAAGTGATCCCGTTAAATGGTGGTCTCTTTAAACTGTCATGCCCATTACCAATATATTCTTTTGTTAAAATAAACGTAGACAATTTTTCAGCATATAAAGGCACAATTTTGGAAACAATACTTATCATATTTTTAATATGTTCCTTAAAATTTTGATTAAAATTTTTACAAAGAAGATTAACATAAGAACTAATTGAATTCATATCTTCTACAGAATCATAATTGGATTTTTCTATAAAATTTTTAAAGTTATGATTTATTGTATTTAAAAAATATTCTCCATCATCATCTAATTTACTTTGTGTATATAAAAATAATAATAAATTGGGACCGAACTTTTTAGAAATTTCTTTATCTTTATCGATTTTAGAATCATGTAACATCCATTTTATTTTTGATATCAAAATGTTTATTGATTGAATATTACTATTATTAATATTATTATTAAATGAATTTTTAAATAATACATCTGTATTTATATTGAATAATTCCAAAATGTTACATAAACAGCAAGTTAAATATTTACAAGAAGAAGTTATTCTATAAAAATTTAAAAACATTAAACTTGTTTTTTCGATATTTTTATTTACAAACACATTAAAATCATTTATATTATATTCTGATTTGCCACTTTTCTGTATATTTTCAATTAAAAAATTTTTTAATATCTCACTATATAAAGAGTTATTATTTTTAAGATAAACAGTATGATTACTTTTATTTGAAACTTGCATATTGTTAATACTGTTACAAACATTTCGTATCAGGTTTAGATCTAAGGCATTTTTAAATCTTAATATATTTATTAAGAAAAAAAAATATAAGCACCTCAGTTCAACAATATCATATGCTAAATGATTTACATTGTTAATAATTCCATTTTTTTCTTCTTTCTCTGAATCCATTATTTTGTCATTTTCTACTTCCCACTTTTCACTTATACTATATGTATGATATATTTTTTCCAAGTCTTCAATACTTTTTCTACTTTCATTTAATTTGTAAAAACAATCCTTAAAGCTGGATGGCTCCAACTTCAATTCTCGATTGTTAACACTGACATCAACCACATCCTTTGTGTTAAATACTTTATTTTTATATATATCTATACTCATTTTGCTTACTATATTATTGTTATTTCTTAAAACGGTGGAAAAAAAATATATATCTTTATTTCGTTTGCTAATTATGTAAACTGGTAAGTTAGAAGGAGGCAAACAACGCATTCCTAGCCCAGCAGAATGTTAGAAAAGTAAAAATAAAAGTTATATAAATTAATTAATATGAAAATAGAAACAAATGAATGAACGCCCTTTGAATAAAGCATATATCATCGGGTATTTTCAAACTTTGTTATTTCTTGCGTAAAACAATATCCATTTGGGAATCGGCATATAATTAAGCTGAGAAAATATATTTATACGAAAATATAAATTATATTTCCTTTATTATAGAAAATGCGGACGTTAAAAAATTCTTAATATAAACAGTTATACATAACAATGTATACAATGGACTATGGCTTATACTTTTAACACAATTATCAGGCACATAAATGTTTTATAGATTTTATACTTCTTGCTACTTTTTTAATTAATTAGTAATTGAAAAAAAAAAAAATCAGATAAAAATATTCCAAAAATTTCATGTAAATAAAAAGAAAAAAAATTAAATAATGGAAACTATAAATTAAGTATAAAAAAATATTTATAAAAATTAAGTTAAAAAAAATATTGTGTAATATTAAAGGATGATGAAAAGGTTTTTATGGCACAAATAAAAATACTAGTGCATAATACAGATACTAGTATCCACAAAAAATTTTATTCTCTATACTTATTATTATTTACATTTATTCTGTATTACTTTATAATTAATATCCTTACAATTTTTGCTACTACTTTTTTTTCATGGTTTGCAATTTTTATTTTGTTTTAATAATTTTTTAATATTATTTTTTTTCATATTTTGTAAATAAACAAAATAATATTATATGCATATATTATATATAATTATGCATAAATATATAGCTAAATTTTTTTTTTTTATTTTTGTCCATATTTTGCATGTTGTTTTGTAAATTCGTTAAATCATTTCTTTTCTTAGTACAACAAATATAGCAATCATTTTTTTTTTGTTCTTTATCATAAAATTTTTAATATAAAAAAAAGCAAGTAAATAAGAAAATCGAAAAATAGAAAAGTAGAAGAGTAGAAAATGATTTTTAAGAAAGTATCCATTGATCCCTCTTTGCTGAAAAGGTAATAAAAATCGCCAACTATCATACGATATAAAAATGTCATATATTTAAATTGTATGCATATGTACATATATTCATACAGCTAATCATGTTAGTCCCAATGCGATTCTCAATCAATGAAATAAAATATTGGGAATAATTTATATTTTTAAATGATGGTACTGTATTCCCGCTTGCGTTGCCATCACGTTTATACACCCTTTGCAATCATTCTCCTCTATACTTACATAAATCTACCTTCCCCCTTTTAGGCTAAGCAAAGAAGGGCTAGTATCCATTGAAGTTGCCAAAGCGAGCGACATAAAAATATTAAACAAAGACAATGCGGAAAAAGGTGCAAAAAAAAGTGCGAAAAAAAGTAGCAAACTCAATAAAGTTGCAAAAAAAGCAATTACAAAAAAGGGAAAAGAAAAAAAAAAAAAAAATGAAATAACTAAATCTGTAAAATCAAATGAAACAGTTCAGACAATTGAAGATAATCAGGAGGATAGCACAAAACCTAAAA
Organism: Plasmodium chabaudi chabaudi; assembly: GCF_900002335.3. Lineage (NCBI taxonomy): Eukaryota > Apicomplexa > Aconoidasida > Haemosporida > Plasmodiidae > Plasmodium > Plasmodium chabaudi. Next base: position 502,914 of record NC_030113.2, read on the forward strand.
TTGGAGTAAAAAGAAAAAGAAAAAGAGTGAGAGGAAAAAAAAAAAAAAAAATTAAAATAAATAAAAGTGCATCTGAAAAAAAGGAAAATGATGTAGAACCAAAAAATTATGATAAAGATATGAGTAACCAAAGTAACAAAGAAAATAAAATAAAGAAGGATGAACCAAAAAAGAAACAAATCTTTGATATAGAACAAATTATAAAAAATGAAGAAGAGTTTAAAAATATAAAAGAAATAAAATATAAAATACATTGTTCTAAATGGAATAAAGATAATGAATTGAATATACCTCACAGTATAATGAAATCATTATATGATCATAATTTTTTTAGTCCTAGAGAAATACAAAGTAAAACATTGGAGCATTCTATAAATGGAAAAAAAGATATAATTGTTGTATCAAAAACAGGAACAGGAAAAACACTAACCTTCTGTTTGCCCATATTAACCAATATATTACAAAATAAGTTAAAAGAGTTTCATACGAAAAAACAACAAATAAATAATAATCCAAAAAAAGCAAATAAAAAAACAGGACAAAAATTCCGATGCCTAATATTAGTACCAACACGTGAATTAGCTGTTCAAATCTTAAATCATTTTAATTATGTTAATAAATATGTTAATATATATATTATAACAATTATAGGAGGCTTAAATATTAATAAACAGCTAAGATTGATATCAAAGAAACCAGAAATTGTTATTTGTACTCCTGGACGATTAAAATATTTTTTACAATTAGAAGATAAAATTAATTATTTGTGTAACATGAAAAATGTAAGATATTTTGTTTGTGATGAAGTAGACAAAATGATTGAAACATCTTTTATAAATGATATCCATTTTATTTCAAAACATTTATATAAATCTGTGGATGATAAAAAAAAATTTATTCAGACTTTTTTATTATCTGCAACATTAAGCTTAACAGTTCAATTACATAATGAAAATTTGGCTAAGCTATTAAATTATGTTTCCATAAGAAAAGATAAATCATACATAATCGATTTGACAAATGAAAATGACCATAGCCAAAATAGCATGACAATTTCTAATAATAATGACATAAGTCATGGCAAGACAACAGTTTTACCTGACCATTTAAAGCTAAATATAATTAAATGTGAAAAAAAAATTATTTTACATAAACTTTATTATTTGTTAAAGCTATACATTTTAAAGGATTTACAAAATAATAAAGAAAATCAAGTTAAAAAAATTATTATATTTCTTAATACAATTAAATTAGTAAAAGATGTTAGTACAATATTTAAATATTTATTTTTTGAACCTGGTTTAGAATCATCTATACCAAATAAATATAAAACAAATTTATGTTTATCCCAAAAAATTAATATATATTCAATTCATTCGAAACAAACATTAAAAGAACGAATTCAAAGTGTATCCAAATTTACAGAATCAAATAATAGTTCTATTCTATTTTGTACTGATGTTCTGAGTCGAGGAATAGATCTAAACAAATGCGATCTGATTATTCAGCTTAATTGCCCAATCTCAGATATTACGTTTATCCATAGATCTGGTAGAACTGCTCGAAACTTGAAAGCAGGTAAGAACAAAGGAAAAACACTTATGCAACAACCCTTTGCAATTATGTAATGAAAATAGTTAAGATACATATATTTGTAAAATTTTATAATTTTATAATTCTTTTTAGGTGAATGTATTTGTTTTATCACCGATGATGAAATATCTAGATGGAATGTTTCACTCAACAAAATCGGATTGAATTTAGAAAACCTTAAGGAATATGAACATGTCAAAACTATAGAAAATAATGAGTTTACAAAAATAAACAAAGCAATTAGATATTGTGATGAAATGTTACAATTACAAAATAAAATAAAAAGTAATAAAGAAAAAATGAATTTAAATAAACTAGCCAAAGATGCAGAACTATCAAATGATGATGATCTAACATCCGATTCAGACAATCCATTACCTAAAAAAACTAATGACCATCTTCTTAAAAATATATTTCGTTTAAAAAAACAATTATATACTACCCTCTATCAAGAATAAACCTTTTGCAGCCTCTACATTTTTACTTATATCTACCAATCCATGTTTATATTTTAAAAAACTGTGATCATATTTGAGAATCACAAAGAAATTATTTCACATATATTTCATGCTGAAAATGCATATATATATATTTTTTTTGTAACACCATTTTTTTATTTTTTTTTTTCACTCCTAAATCGAATATTTGATTTTCCCACATAAATACCATTTTTTAATCATATTCATATATGTGTACATATATTTTTTTTTCAACTAACTTTGATTTTATCACAACAATATATCGCTGTTGTAGTAAAACAATGTAACATCATTAAAAATGTTTTCCATAAAAATATGTAAATAATAATTTACCTAATAAAGTTATGTTTTAAAAATTTATTTTTTTTATAAAATCGGGGAATGTTTATGCATATCCCAAATTATTTACACAGTATATTTTCTTCATTCTTATAATTGTTTGAAAAGTTTAATATATCAAAAAAAAAAAAAAAAATAAATATATGTATAGGATATGGGTGAGAAAAACAAAATAAATTTTTTCATTGCAATATTCCTTTTAGTTAGCTTAACCAGTTTAGGGCATTTTATGCATGGCAACATTTCTTAATATCATAGCAGTAGTTCTTTTTTGGTGAGCCATCAAGCCTACCGATTAGGAACTTTTTCTTAAGTTGATTTATTTTAAAGAAAATAATAATTGTGTTTATGAAACTAAAAGGGTACTATCTTCTATTTTTTATTTTATTGTTTGATCTTACGTTTTAGTCGCTCACCATGTTAGTACATCAAAATGGCCACTCTGTTTACTCGCCGATTTAACAAATACAATATACCACGTGTAATAAATAATACAAAGGTTCATAAAATATATAGAGAAACAAACAAACGCCATGAAGATGATTTATTCAAGATCTATAACAAAGAGCTAGTAGCATTTCCATATGAAGAAGAGAAATATAATGAATTGTTAAATATAAAAGTAAATAAAGAAAAAAGAAATATAGCTGATTTTTATTTTAATCCAAATATATATATAAATGTACATAATAATAAAATAAAAAATTTAGAGTTCTCTGATTTTGATCTTGAGAATGTAGATAAGTATTTCTTATTTGAAAAGGAATATTTAGATACTTATTTTCCTGAAGGCTTAGCAGGAGAAATACCAAAAGATATATTAATGCACAATACAGATAATGATAACTTCGATCTATTTCTAAATAAAACAAGTAAAGAAAATTCTAAAGCAAAGAGTAAACCTACTGATGCATCTAATTCATCGATACCACAAAACCACAACTTCGAACATCTAAAAGGTGTAGGAATCCTTTACAGAAAGTTAACACATGAAATTATAAACGAATTGAAGGTTTGTGAAAAAAAATACAAAATAACAAACCAACGCGAATCATATAATTTAGATAAATACTTTTTGGGTAACAAAAATGTTGATGCATATTATGATAATACAAAAAATGCTATTAATACATGTGTAGATAATGATGAAGAAAAAAGTAATATATATAAAAGTAGAGCCATATTAATAGATGGAAAAAGAGGAACAGGAAAAAGCTGTATATTAAATAGTGTTGTTTTGTGGGCTAAACTTCGTTCTTGGATTGTTATTTTTGTCCCTGATATTAAAAAATATAAATTTGATATAAACACTATTGTTAGGAGTAATACTAATTTATATATACAACCTGAATTAAGTAAAGAATTTCTTGAAAATATATTAAAAGTTAATGAACAGTATTTAAAAGAAATAAAAATAATAAAAGAAATTTTATATAATACATGTTTAGATGGAACCCATTTACTTTATAATAAAAAAATATATGATGATATTATTAAAAAAACTATAGAAGAAGAAATAGCTAATGATACCAATTATCCTAAACTAAGTGATATAGAACAAAATATGTATAGACAAAAATTATATAAGTTTTATCAAGATAATATTAAAATACCAAATATCTTAGATAAATTTTCTATACCTCAAAATCTAGTAGAATTAATAAATATAGGTATTAACAACTCTGCATATTCAAATTTATGTGTATACATATTATTTGAGCATTTGAAAAAACAAACACAGTTCCCTATTTTAATAGCCGTTGATCAATTTAATTACAATTTAAGTGTCTCCGAATATTTATCGATAAATTTTGAAAATACAAAATATAATGGATATATTCCTACTTATTATTTTACTATACCAAAATTATTATTACAATGGAATACTTCAAAATATAAAAGATGTGTTAAAATTGTATCCACTTGTTGGGATAGAGAAAATAGAAGAAATTTTAGACCAGATCTTCTTGGAATTAATAAAAAAGAAATTAAAACCCTTCGAAATTTTACTCTCATTGAATTTAAAAATTATGTTTCTCATCTCTTCAATCAAAATGTTATATACAATTTTGACATTGATAAATTGGAATATTTTTACATGTTAACAGGTTAGTCAACTTTTTTTATCATTCATAAATATCTGCATTTCGCTATCTATTGCTAATTAAAAAGTGTAACACATATTTAATCGTTTCGCATTTTTTAGGAGGAAATGGTTTTCAGGCAAGAAAACTTCTGACAACTCTATACTAATTCGAAGTCCCAAAATAAGCTTACCAAATTTGAATATTATAATGTGAAAAAAAACATTTAAAAACGAATTATCATTTTTTTCCACCTCTCACAATAGTACATGCATTATCTGCATGCACTATGTGCATACATTTTTTTGTCTTTCCTATTTTTTCATATGATCAATTTAGCACCCCCTTTATTTGTCCCTACATTTTTATCGTTCATCTGTACCCTTGTTTTTCTTTCGCTTTCAAAAAATCATAAATCTTATTTGCTACCAAAAAATTTATTTAACTTATAAATGTTTTAAATAAATTCGTGAATAATTTAAATAGTTACCATAAAAATTAAAATGAAATAAGTAAATAATAAAAAGTAAAAAAGAAAACTTCACCAAAAGAAATATCGGGCGAATGAGATCAAATGGCAAATGCGTAATTCGCGCCTTAACTAGTTTTGCACCGCCATCAATAATTGATGCGCACAGTGATACGAATATACATGGATACATATAATTCTTGCAAAACATATGCTAACATAAATAAGCGTATATGTGGGCAATGAATTGTTATATCCAAATCCAAACACAAACGCCCCACAAAAAAATGGCTTGCATATGAAGCGATAGAAATAAAAACAAAGCGAAATTAATTAAGTAAAAAAAATAACGTAAAAAAGCAAAATGACAAATTTAAACATAATGGTGGATCCACTTCTAATAAACTCAAAATAGACCAAATTAAAAAAAAAAAAAAAAAAAAAAACAAATAAATTGTAAAAAGATTCAGTTTTATGGTCTATTTTTTACACACACATCCTAATTAAAGAGGCATTGTATATTATGCCGATTTAGTAATCTTCGTAATTGCCTGCTAAAAACTCATGTTTCAATAAATCAATTGGGGAAGCCCGACGAGTTGGATCAATTCGTAATATAGTATATAGAAAGTCACAAAATAAATCATGCCTAATAATTTTATATAAAGGAAGAGATCTTTTGACATGCTTAATTGAGTCTATACTTGATGCATTTTCAGGCCAAGCCAACCTTAAATCATTTTTATCTATATATTTATAACCATTCGTTTTTGTAGCTTCATATAACATTTTTTTAGGTATAGGCTCTATAATACTTTCCATAAGTGCTAAATGCTCTAAATGCTCATGAGTTTTAAATAATAAATTACCAGTATATAATTCTGCTAATATACAACCAAAACTCCACATATCACTAGATACATCCCAACCTAAATTTAATATAACTTCTGGGGCTCTATACTGTCTAGTATTAATTATAGATCCATGATAATCACTTTTAAATGTAGCACATCCAAAATCAATTATTTTTATTCCCTTCGATTTAGATCTATATATTTGAATTCTTTTTCCATCTGTAACTCTTTTAACGGTCACAACTTTTTTTTCAAAAAGTGGATCATCTAATAAAATATTTTCAGGTTTTAAATCGGTGTGTGTTAATTTTATTTTTCTTAAATAATGTAATGCTTTTAAAATTTCAATACAATATAATTTTATATCTTCAATATGAAAACCATTATAATCATTTTTTGTGATTATCTCATAAAGGGATGGACCTAATGGTTCAAATATTAAACACATATGATCATAATACATAAATTTACCATGATATCTAACTATATTATTATTTTTTATATCATTGCTTTGAATTTTTTTTAATATATCAGCTTCGATTTTTGCTGATTTTGTATATTTTTTTACATTTCGAACAACTTTTACAGCATAATATTTTTTATTAACAATATGCTGACATAATAAAACTCTTCCAAATGTTCCATCACCCATTTTTCTCATAACTTTATAATGATCATTTAAAACCATTCCTTTTTCCCAACTAAAATGAACAATCTCATCATCAGAATAATTATTATCATTTACTTTTTTTTTTTTTTGTTTTCGAACACTATCATTTCTGCTACTACTTTTAGATGTTTCTGTTCTATGCCGTTTATTTCCCTTTTTTGTTTTTTTATCATTTTCATTACTCGAATCATATGAATAACTATTTCCTCGAGATTCATCGCTTCTCCGTTTTCTGCTATAATTATCACTACTAACTCGATTTTTTGTTTCTTTATATTTTTTCTTTTTCGCTTTACTATAATAGCTACTTCCCCGAGATGATTCAGATAAACTTTGTTCGCAGGTACTATACCTTTTATTATATTCCTTGCTTTGACTATTATCATCTTTACTATCAATAATATATCTTCTTTTTCGATTTATTTTATTATTACTATAATTATAAGATATATTATGGTTTTTTTTTAATAAATAATGATTTCCTTTATTCCTATCATACCTTTTCTTATAGTAATAATTATAATTATCTTTACTATTAATTTTTCCATCATGGATAGCATACATATCACGTCTGTTTGAATAAATTCGCCTTTTATTAAATGCTTTTTTTTCTAAATCAGTATTATTATAACTTCCTGATTCAGTTTTAAAACTACTTCCATAATACATTTTCTTCCTTTTTAATGTTGTACCATCATTAAATAAATAATATTCATTATTGTAAAATATATTTCCTTGACCAAAATGTGTGTCATAATATCGTCTATCATTATACATTTTTTTTTTATAGGAATAATATGTTCTTTTTTTTGATAAATTATAATTTTTTACATATTTATTTCGATAATCATCATTATATCTTGAATCTAAATATACTTTATAATGCTTCGGATCTTTGTCATATAATTTTTTTGTTGAAGAGCAACTCCTTTTACGCCCATTTTTGTTATACGTTCTTATGGTATGATCATTTACACCATAACCTTTATATTTTTTATTATATTTATTTTTATATTTAGAAGTACTTATACTTTCATAACTTCGATTTCTTTTGTTTCGTATTTGATGCCTATGCCCATTACCATTCATATTATATCTATAGTAATTATTATTATCCCGCCATGATGCCTCATAATAATATTTGTTGGGACTATTGTTTCTATATATATTTGAAAACCCCATGTATTTATTTTTTACTTGATTTGTATAATATTTATAGTAATATGTTCTATATTTATTTTTATATTTGTCATTCATACCTTTATTGTATACATTTTTGTTCATTTTATTAGTATATATATTTTTTTTTTTTACATATATACAAAATTAAATATAACTACATGAACAAGTCAGGCAATAATATACATAATTCTACTACTCCATTCTATCAAAATACAAAACATTACTTTTTTTTAACGAAAATTTTGCAGTTATTTTTTTTGAAAATTGACTTTAATGTGAAAAAAATGACGCATTATACCTGTGTATACATTTTACCCATTTATTATATCAATCTATGTAAATATTAAAAAAATGTTATATATACAATTATACATATATTTATAATATGCATACAGTGTGAATAAAAATATATATCACATTTTTACAAATATATGCATACATGCAATATTAATTCCAAATAAAGTCTACGATTTATGAACGTTAAAATTGCACTTTCAATTTTCATTTTTTTTTGATGTTATATTGCAACATTATTTTTAAATTAATTTACATCTTTCGAAAAAAAAATGCAAAACGAAACAAAATAAGCATTTGCTATTTTTCCTTAATTATTCATACAAAATTTATGTAAACATTTTTCTTTATTAAAAAAAAGAAAAATAAAAAAACAAAATTAAAGGAAAAAAGATGCACAAACGTTACATACATTTGCCAGCGTCGAAAAAAAAATATATCATGAAAATTAACCAACATAATTAATTATTTTATTTTTTAAATTATATTATATAAAATAAATATAGAAGATAAATACTTGTTATGCTTGTACCTAAATACATATACAACCATATTGCAACCCCAGAAAAATTGTATTATCATTAACAAGACAAATATATAATTTATTATGGCTGATTTAACAATGTACTAAATCTACAAAATATTATTGCATATTCATATTTTTTAGTAATATCATATTTTGGCTGTACATAAAAAAAGTGATATATCTTTCCAAAGAATAAAAAATTAATTTCCAGGAGCGTAAAATAATGTTAATTAAAAAAATAGTATACAAGCGTATATAGTTAAAATAAAAGCCTATATATGCGCATGTTTTTTTCAATTAATATAACTTTTAAGGGTGTATATAAAAATCTATTTTTGTACAGCTGCATAGAAAATAGCGATAACATAAATAAAAAGTTATTGCTGTACATATTTTCATAATAAATACCACCACTCCCCTTTTTTTGCATAAAATTGTAAATATAATGAATAAAAATATAAATGACAAATCCCAGACAGGTGAAAAAGGAGATAACATCGAAATTCTTAAAACTTTAGACCCAATAATTAAAGAATTTCAAACGAATTTTAGATTAATTAATTCCAATTATTCATTAACAGATTTTGAAAATGCACTAAACCCTATTGAATATGCTGAATTTAATTCATTTTTGGCATATTTTATTTGTTCGCTTTTTTATTCGTATTTAAAAATATCTGGAAATTTGATAAATAATGATCATCCCATTAAAAAGGAACTTAAAAAAGTTCAACTGTTAATGAAAGAAATAAAAGAAAAAAATCAGAAATGTAATAAACAAAATAATCAAGAAAAACAAACTATCAAACTTAATAAAGATGCGACAAAGAGAATAATCGATTCTTGTGTTTCTTATAACAATGATTTAAAAAAAAGAAAATGTAAAGAAGATGAATAATTATTATTTATGTTTTTAAAATGATAACCATTGTATCATTCATTTTTATTTTATGATATAAACATAATTTTGTATTTTTAAATTCTTTAATTGCTAAAACCATAACAGACATTTGTATGCATAATTAATGTATAAAAAAATATAAGAATAATATTTCCTTTTTTATTAATATTCCGTTTATTTTTTCCTCCCCATATTATGTACTTCTCTACAACATAAATGTTATTTTTTTATTTATTGTATATCTATTTGTTTTGGTTTTTTTCATTATATCCAAAGCATGGATAATAACAATTTATATTTTTTGTTTAAATGTAAAAGGCATAGCTTTTCTATATATATTCTACACATAATATATAGCATTGCGAATGTTTAACCTTTTCAGCATTACTATGTTTTATTTTTTTTACTTGTTTGTGCACATTATTTTTTAAAAACATATTTGTATAATATTTTATTTAGCTGTATGCAAACATTTGATATTTCAAAAAAGACATTTAAAACTTTTATGATCATAAAAAAGAAAAAGTAAATAAAATATATATGCAAAATAGGAAATCGATACCGCCAATGCTAAAACGTTTTGCAAATCAGAGTGGCATAGTAGTAGGAATATTAACCAGTTTAAATGCGCTACTCATAAGTAATGATTTATACAAATGTATGTGTATATTTGTACGACGAAAAATTGGATACACTGATTATTCCTTATTTAATATAACCAAATCATATAATACGTACAACTTTGCTATGTGTAGTGTTACAGCGAATTGTACATATAATTCAGCATATACCTTAGTTCGAACATTTTATAAAAATACTTTTAATATTATTCCGAAATTTGCTTAAAGAATTATTTCCTCTATAGGAACGTTTCTTTTCACTATCTGTAAGTGATACTTATATAGAGTATATTAAAATATAAGAAAAATGTTCAATTGAAAAAGTAGGATTATATATTTCCGCCTACATTTAAACTACAAAAAATAGTAATAATCATAATAGAAAAATAAAAAATTACAATCATTAAATAACAAAATATATCAAACCGTTTTATATAAAAAAATAATTATAATACAATAAATTTGCTGACGATCAAAGGATATTGGGCATGTATATATGTGCGTAATTAATTTTTTTTTTTTTATGTACTTATTAAATATAGTCCATACATTTCTTAGTGCAATCCTATGCATGTATATATTCAAATAATCGTTTTTTTTAAATACATTTTCGTTTAAATATTTTTTATAAATTAACTATTTTTTCAATTAAAGAATATTTAAAAATAAACCATTTTTTTAATTCGAAAAAAAGTGACGAATTTTGAAAAAAAAAAATAAATGAATATAGACATAGGTACAAAATATATGCATAAACAATTCATAAAACATATTTTATCTTTTTTTTTTTTTTCTTTTTTATAATATATATTTTATGAGGAATTTAATTAAATAGTTTTAAGAAATAAAACATAAATAGAAAAATAAATATTTAAAACATTTGCTTTTGTTTTGAATTTATTATTTTTTGTATATTATGTTAATATATTTTTTTAATTGTATGAGAATAATAATGTAAAATAAACATATGGATGATTAATATATGCAATTTCTCACTAGCGGTGGATTTTATGTAAATTTAAAAATTAACATTTTATACAAAAGGCTTATATAATTAAACGAATAAATAATATATATGTTTTTATTTGCATAATACGATAACGAATGGGAAATACTTATAAATTAAAACGCTAAATAATTTATAGCGTGAATGAATAGGCCCAATGTTTTAGTTATACATATTTATATATACGTATATCTTTAATCTCAATAAAAATTTGATAAATGAATGAGTAATTCATTAAATATGTGCAAACCAAATTATATATAAGGAAAATACATGTTTGTGATGAAGAGTTGTAAAAAAATATTCACGTGATAATAAGCTTTTTTTTTCTTTTTTGCACACGCTTTATTTTTATTATATATTTTTTCAAGCAATTTATACTTTTGTCATTGACTAAAGAAAGAGCATATAAATAAATATGTGTTAAACTCATAAAAAGTATTAAAACGTACACATATTTATATTTCCATATATTTTGTATATAAATATATTACGGAAGGTGAGTCAGATTAAAACGCAGAAAACATATATGTCTAATAAAATATCACAGATTTTTATTATTCGAATTCCAACACGTTCTTTTGTATATTTATACCTTTGCGTATTACTGCTTTATTATATTTCTAGTATATTTCAGCAATTAATAGCACAAATTTATTCCCATAAGAACCTTATTTGTGCATATTATTAAACCCCATATTGTTTTATGACATCAAAGTTTTTGTAGAAATTTGATCTTATATAATTTTTTTCTTCTTTATAAATATTTGCTTCCGAACTGGTTAAGTAAAAATAAGAATAAAAAAAAAGGAATTATGCTTTGTTTTTCCATTTTTAAATGACGTATATATTAAAATTCCTAATTTAAACGATCGAATAAATGACTGATATACAAATACAAAATCAAAATAATAATTTGGCTACTAATAAAAAAGAATTCGACCATAGATTTGATGATAAACCGTTAAGAATCTTATGTGTAAAAAACATACCAAAAGAGACAACCGAAAATGAATTATTAGAATTGTTTAAACCATTTGGTTCCATAGAAAATATAAATCTTAAAGTCAATAAAAATGTAGGACCTTATGCTATATATGCACATGTTTATTTTGGTACTCCAGAGGAGGCTAAAAGGTGTCTAAAGCAAATGAATGGAAAAATTTTAAGTAATTATTTAACGATAACATTATATATTTTTTTGTAAATTTCATATTTATCATATCTATTGGTTTGTATATATTGTAATGCATATAATTGCACACAAATTTACTGCATATATGTTCCTTATTTTCATTCTAATCCATGTTTTAACAAAATACTTACTCTATATATATAGTCATACATTTTCGTTCCCTTTTCTTTTCTCGGTTTGCCCTTATGTAGAAGGTCGAGCTCTAAGAATTGACTACAAAAAAAATAACACAAAATTAGGTGAGGGAGAAGAAGATAATAATAATAATAACTATAACAATATGCCAAACAACCCGAATAACAATAATAAGTTTCATAAAAAGCCAAATCGAACAAACCAATTTTATAACAACCAGCTTTACAATAATCGTTATCCTAATAATAAGCGACCCATGCGAAATGTAACCATTGAATTTTATCTATTTATTTATCTATCTATTATTACTCATGTTTTATAAATTGAAACCTCTTTATTTCGCTTTTCTTACTTGGAAATGTATAAAGCCTATGCACATTTTGTTTGTTTGTCCTTTTATAGGGATTTACAACAGGAGATGGATCAACCAACCAGCATGACCCCGACACAAACTATTCTAGAGAATACGAAGTAAGAGCTTTATATGCACAAATGATATTGCCATTTATAAAGTGGCATAATATATGCATGCACACGCTTTATGATGAAACTAATTTTGTTCTCTCCCTTTTCGTAGCCAAACAAAAGAATGCGGATGGGAAATTTCAACGACAACCTAAATATAAACAACATAAATAGTGATACCGATTTAAATAAATTATTAAGAGAATATGAAAATAGAAAAGATTCAAATAATAATGAAGTTGAAAATATTCTTCAAACACTGATTAATGATATGACACATAAAACACCAAGAGTCAAATTATTTTTGTGTGATCATTTGAGAAAATGTGTTCAGCATGTTTTTAACAGACCTTGTATAAATATATCAAATAATAATAATAATTTAAATGATATTTCGAGCATCCCTTTTTCTGGGCCCAACCATGAACATAGAAATAATCCTATATCAAATTTACAAAATTATCAAAATATTAACGAATTTGAAAAAAAAAGAATGTATAACAATAATAGTAATACCATTTTATGGAGAGGGACTCTTGAAATGAAAAATAAAGACAACCTAACTATTAATGCATATGGATTAAGTGGTGATGTAAATAATTTCTTAAATAATAATATAAAAAATATAACAATTAGTCATAGAAAAAAAATGAATAATATACCTAAAATTGAAGCTATTTATAATTTTGAAATACAAAGTGAAAAAGATATAAATATTTTTGAATCATATAAAAATTATTTTAATAATAAAGATAGAGTTGGTTTAGCATCAGCAAATGAAAATTGGCATTTTTATATTATATTCCCTGGTACACCAATATTTAATGAAATTTTAAATGCAAATAATAATATTCAAACAAATTTTAATAACACCTTTATAGGGGTTGTATCATATAATCCTCAGATATTAGAAAGAAATAACCCAAGAAAATTAAGCCCCTCCCAAGGCGATACAACAATGAATAATATGCCATCTACAAATGATAACTATATGAATAGTAACAATTTGCAAAATAACTTTAACACTGCAGAGGAGAATAAAAAAGGGGATTCCGAAACAAATGCTAATGATCAAACGGAAAATGATGATAGTAAAAATGAGGTACCAAATTGGTTGAATCAATTTAGCTCCCTAGCAGCATATCTTGTCAAAAAATAACCAAAAAAATAACAAAAAAATATATAGCCAATTTTAAATACAGTTCAGATTATTTTCACCTGGGGTATTTGTTGGGAAGCAATTGCTTTATCCCCATACCCAAATTAAATTCAATTTTTTTTTGTAAGTCTGCAAAAATATTTTCCCAATAACCATCTCCTAATATTTCACATGAATAATAATAAATTAATTACAAAGAAACCAAGCAAATCAAGAAAAAAAAAGGTGATGGGAAAAAAGTTTTGTCTATCCAATAAATGCAGCTCCATTCAAGCTTAAATATATATATACATTCATATTTATTGTAAAATTAAACTAATTACAAAAAAAGAAAATATACTTGTATATGTTTGCCCAAGACTTATATATATATTTTTTTTTAATTTTAATAATATTTTTGCATTATATATATACATATAAATGTATATACACATTTGTATACATTTTTATTCGTTCCACTTTTAACACCTCGAATGTTAACTTTTTTTTTTAATCATTCACCATTTTTTATAAACTTATAAAAAGCTATTTTTATTTTTTTATTCAATTTTTTTATTTTAACAATATTCAATAAAGCTTAAAAATGGTAAGCCCATATATCATATGCACACGGGCATGTACAAACAATGGGCCAAATTTCTATTTTCTCATTTCGTTTGTTCATTTATTACACAGCACACGGGCAGCTTCACTCTCCTGTGACAGAAAAGTAGCAGATACAAGCTACTTCAAGGTAGACATAGGATAAAAATTTAATTAATTTTCATATTAATTTAAAAATTTAATTTATATCTGTCGTTTTTCAATTTTGTCGCTTTTTTAAATCATTGTTTCTCATATAAACAAAAATCGAAGAAAATATATGCAAAGAATACATATATAATATGCATATATGTGTACAAATATAAGTTTAAAAAAAAAAAAAATTATATATAATACTTCATTAATTATTTACTAGTTAATGATGGGAAAGCCCTTGTGTCATTTATATTTGGAGGATCTCTTTTTTTAAAATATTTTTCATCATATGGTGCTTTTGATTTAGTTTCATTTTTATTATTCCAATTATCATGATTATCTTTTTTAAAATTTCTAAAATTTCTTCGAAATCCAGGAAGCCTATCAACTCTTCCACCTTCTTCTAAAATATATTGATATACATTTATTGCTTTTCTTTTTGTATTTTCTCCTTTATTATCTTCACCTATACTATTATCATAACGTTTTGAATAATTATTTAGTTTGATATTCTTCTCGACTTTTTCATTTTTTTCATTTCGTTCATTTATTATTTCATTTTTATTTTTCTTTGCATTCTCAAGGTTTTTACTAAGATTTAATTTTTTCTCTTGTTGTTTCCTGTACAAATCATAATCTATTGTAACTGCTTCATGCTTCTTAGCATTATTTGATGACTCCCCATAATTATCTCGTTTCATATTATCATACTTCGAGCTATGATTATAATCATTGAACATTTTCTATAAAAAAAAAAAAAAAAAAAAATTATGTACATAAAATTATAGCAAAATACATGCAAAGAAAATGTAAAACAAAGCATTCGTTTGGGCAATGCAAGCCTATAATAAGTCTCACAACTAGTCCTATGCCCTTTCCGCTGCCTTATTATAACTATCACTGCATTGGTTAGACTACACAGCATGAACGAATAGCGAAACAATTGGGGTTGCATTTTTTTCTTACTTCTCGATAGTCGAATTTATTATAATTGTAGGATGAATTGTAATTTCGTCTATCCATTTTATAATCATAATTTCTTGATCCCCTATAATAATTACTATTGCCCATTAAATTCACGGAAGTATTACTATAGGCTCCCCTTTTTCGTGCAAATTTATTTCTTAAATTACTTCCTCGCATATTATACGAATCTCTATAACCTCTCATATAACTGCTTTCATGTAAATCATTTATTATATTATTGGAATATTTATTATATCTATCATAATATGCGTTAGGTGTTTTCTTAGTATTATATTCTTTTATTATTGGAAAAGATATTTCCTTAACTCCATTTATTTCTTCGGTTTCTGAAGTTTGCAAATAAAAAAAAGTTCAAAATATCTACATCCACATTCAAACATAGATAGGAGAAAGAACAGACAAAGACACTACGCATATGTATATATTCTACATAACCAAAACTTTAAGTGTTTGAAATTTTTTTTTTTTTTTTTTTGATTTTCCAAATTTCTTATAAACTTACCATGGTCATGTTTACTCGTTTCATGCTCACGTTTTTCATTTATTTTGGGAGTTGTTTTTTTTTTATTTTTATCACGATTTTCTTCATCTGAAAGGTCAGTATCAAATACTGAATACTTGTTCGTTGTATGAACACTATACTGTAGTTTTGTCGCCATGTTATTACAATAGTTCAACAACTGCATGTTTGTATAAAAAAAGTAAAGGAAAATTATTAAAAATAAAAAATATATATACATACGTAATATACTTCATATATTCATTCACAAAAAAGGGAGAAGAAAAACATATCTACATGTTTCCTATTCCCCCATTTTTTGTGCTTGTTCACATAAATTTATATACATAATATTATATTACATATGATACTCACCTTAGGCTATCTATTTTTTTTTATTTTCCTATTTATATCTTTTTCACTTTATTGTGTTTTCTATTTATTCAATAATATAAAAGAAAATATCCTACTTTATTATTTTTATTTAGTCACTATTAAATATTTATACTTTATATATGTGGGATTATTTTGTTATCTTTGTTTTTTTTATTTCAATATATGCATTAAGCATTTAAAAAAATTATAATATAAAAAAGGAATTGATTTATTAAAATATGAGAACTACAAAATTATATAATATATATTTATACATACTTATGCATTAAATATTATATTATTTCCATTCCGTTCATGCAATCCTATAATAAAACACCCCCGTATATCCGTATGGAATATTTTACCTACATACAGTAATACTGCATTATTTATACATATATAATAATATATCAATCTTATCTTATCTTAATTTTTTTACCATTATTTTGGTTCTTTATTTATAATTTTTTTTATATTTTTTTTTTTTTCAAATCTCATTTATTATGGATGGAGAAACGATTTATTTCCCAGCATTACCATTTTTATTATCACCTCAAAATTGGAAAAAAAGAATATTATAAATATATTTTTATTTTTTTTGTTTTCATTTGTTTAAACAATACAACGCATATATATTCATTTTTGTTTATGAATACTTAAACAAATTCATAGTTTGCTATAGAAAAAAATATAAATATGCATATAAACATTTTTAGGAGATAAGCTTTGTATACATGCATACATACATACTATATAGACGTGTGTAGAAATGTTCTCTTCATATTTATGCATTTTTTATAATACGCATGAATTTGTAACTTTACAAAATCGGCCTTCATAAATTGAGACCCCCAAATCTGTGTCAACTTAAGTTGGGAGCAGAAATGGGGTTATGATTGAATTGGCTTAATGCAATGTCATAGAAAAGCAACAAAAAGGGTGGCAAGTCAAATGCTTGACATATTTTCATACTTGCTAATTTTGATATGTTTTCTATTTTTCACATTTTACAAAACATCATATACATGCACATGCTCGTTTTTATGACTAGCCAATGCAGTTGTAACGCTCTCTGTTTTTGTGTGCCTTTTGCATAAAAAATATTATTAGGCAATAAAATAAAAACCAAAATAAATGATTCAAAATTAAAAACCTAAAAACATTAGACACATAATCACTGAAATGAAAACTTATTTGATCTGCATCGGAAATTAAAATAAACAAAATAATACATTATTGAATAATTAAGAAAAAATGATATATTTTATTTTTTTTACAACCATTTCTATATTTCTCTTTTTCGATAAACTTACACAATGCCAGGAATATAAAATAAGGTAGAGACTTCCATATCTGCAACTTAAAACTTTTATTCTTTACAATCACTTCTTTAAAAAAGAGTGTTGAATATAAATAGTGGGACATAGATATTACGGAACTTAGGAGTAATAATATGATACCTATTGAATCTGTATTTATATTAAAACAATGAATAAAATATAATGCACTTAATATTGTACATAACCAAAACTTAAATATTATTATTATACTCATTATATTAAATAAATATATTAGTATAAATGTTAATATAAAATATAATAGGATCATTAATTTATATTCCTTATAAAAATTTAAAGCTTGATTATATAATATATATGTGTCTGAATAAAAGTACATATTTTTTATATTACTGCTTTTTACAATTTGCTCTATTCTTTTTAATAATTTTATGTTTCTATCTTGATCCTTTGGATAATTGTGAAGCATAAATCCGATCCTGCTACTCGTTATGTTATGAGACGGGTCCATCTGCATGCGCGTGAAAAAATGAATGACAACGTCAGTAGAAAAATAAGTGCATGCATATAAACATTATATTTTTTTTTCATTTTCGTACCACTATAAAATTTTTGTAGAACAAATGGGGGGTTATTGTATAATACTGAGGCAATAATTTGTTCATATAATTTTGAAAGTTTGTTCGAATTAGAACAAAATGGCTATCATATATTCCATCATCCTTTGTGTGCATCCAAAAATAAATAAGTTTATAAAAATTTGTACATACATCCTCTTTATTTTGACAAAAAATAAGTTTTAAATCTTCAAAATGCATTTTCTTATTTTCTTTTTGTGAAGCAACATGATGACATTGTTTTACATGATTCTCTAAATTATATTGTTTATCTAATGGACTTATATTTCCACAAATATTTTGGCTTAACTTAAATCCATGAACCCATGAAATAATTGGTTCATTAATATGTCCTTCATCTTTTAGTTTATCAATTAAGTTTATAATTTTATCTCTATTTTCTTCAAGTTCATAATCAAATTCATTAGACGAAGGTAAAACAATATATCCAGGTTCCAATATATAACTAGCTTTTTTTTCGAACGTAAACAAAAAATCTTTCAGTCTAGAATCCCGGTTTATATATTTATACGGATCAAATATTATATCATGTTTAATAATCATATATAAGAATAATGAAACAAATAAAAGCGAGCAAAATGTTACAATTGCTATTACTTTTTTAGTATACGAGCTTTCATATATTTGAATTATTTTTTCAGCTATTTTTTTTTCTTTTTTCTCACACAGTTTATGGTTATTCCCATTGCAATCTGACACTAAGTTAGTGGCATATACAAAATTCGAACCTTCATTCAATTGGGCTCCATTTTCTAAATTTCCGTTCATATAATTTTGCACATAATTTCGAGTTATTATATTACCATTGGGTGTATAAAATTCAGTTGTATTGCCACCAATTTCTGAGTTATTGTTTGTATTTTCCCAAACATTTGAAATAACAAAATTGCTACTATTATTATTGATGTGGGGGCTAGCCAATTCAGGTATATACTTGTCTTGAGAAGTTTTATTTGAACTGCTTTGAGAATGGTCGATGTGCTTATCTTTGTCAACGCAAATGCTTGGCTCTCTTGTGTAGATCATCATTGAAAACATATTATTAAAAAATAAGACATAAAAAAAAAATAAGGTAAGCAAATTAATCAATGAATTTACAGAAAATTTATTAACAATTTTATATGAACATGTTAATCCAATTAAATATATTATTATAAGCACTAAAACAATTTTAGAAACTAATATTAATGATTTATAGCTTGCTCTAAAATAATATTTGTTCCTATTTATTTTGCAACATTCTTCTGGAATATTTTGATCAGCCAATTTTTGCATTGACTTTGTTATATCTTCATTTCTCTTTTTGTATTCCTTTTCATAATAAAAAATATTAATACAACAAAATATAAAACTCAAAAAAAACACCAAAAAATAATTTAATAAATATATTTTTAATATATATAATCTAAATACTATATGTAAAAAAAAACTTGTACTGAAAGAAAATAACGACAACGCATATATACTCATAATAATTATTATTTTATTTTTTTGTTTTATATTCATATTTGATGTAAATGAACTTATATAATATATTATAAATAAATATGATAATACTATAAATAAATAATTTGATTTAAGTCCTGAAATAATAGACACCGTTTCGTTTTCTTCAACAATTTTACTATTAACAACGGAGACTTTCCAATCGTTTTCCTTTCCATCAGAAGCTGCTTTGCCATTCCCTTCCACCTCTACTTTGCTATTCCCTTCCCCCTCTACTTTGCTATTCCTTTGCAACTTGTATACAAAACTTGTACTGTCTGGGTTAACCATGTCCAACTCCTTCAATTCCCCGGAATTAGCCATTTCCACTAGCTTGTTTAACTCATGAAACCATTCATTTAATAAGTCTTCATCAACCATTTCATCAAAATTAAAAACAAATAAAAGTGCTTCAACATTTTTCGCTATATCTGATATTACATTATTTAGGTTTATATTTTTTCTATTAAATATATGAGGATAATATAAAAAGTATGGAATAAATTTTATAGAATTAGAAAAATATCGTATTAATGATTTATTGTCTTTTTTAATTATATTATTAAAATAATTTTCTAGATTATTTTCGGAGTCATAAAATCCAGCTTGTATCTCATGAAATGTAAAAAGACCTAACACAAAACATTTGGAACCATTAAATGGTATATCAAATTGTCTACATATATCTTTCCATGTTTTGTTATTTTTAATTTTTATTTGTTTAAAATGTTCAATCAAAAAAAATATATCCTTCAATATTTCATAATTTAATATATTTTTATTTTCAGATAAGTCGGTACCATTTTGATCTATGTAAAATAGTAGAGATGCTGTTTTTTCTTTCTTATAATTTTTTAAAAAATCATCTACTCTTTTCCCAATCTCATCACTAGACTTAATAATTACATTTTCACTTTTTTCCATATTCATATTAAGATAATTATTATTTATGTATTTAGAAAATAAGCCAAAATAATTGCAATCATTTCCATTCTTATTTTCACTACTATATTTTTTATCACATATTTGAAAAAAACTATTATAAACAAAAAAAAACATTAGCATAGACATCAAACATCCTATAATTAAACCTAGTATTAAATATCTTGGCTTATGAACAATTGCCTTTGTATATTTTTTACACAAAATACGAAACATATTTTTGTCTGGCTTACCTTGCTTATCATTACTATACTTTTCTTTCCTATCTTCATTATCATTAATCATGGGGTAGACATATTTTTTTTGGTGTACCATTGCTTCTTTATTTTCAACTTTACAAACTTGATTTGGGTTACCATCACATCGAACAAACACATTTCCAACTCCTTCAACAACATTTTCTAAATTATCTGATTTGCTCTGTTCATATTTATTTCTGCAATCGTAAATATAATTGTTCATGATAACTAATAGTATTATTATTTATTTTTTTGAAAACAATTTTAAATGTGTCAACAATTAAGTTTTATAATTTTCTCAAAAAAATATGAAAATTGGTAAAAGCAAGCTAAAAAATTGACACTAATTTTTTTATTTTCCTTTAAGTAGAATATAAATATTTGTCATAATTATAAAGGGACTTTAAAAAAAATAAAATATATCAAATAAAAAAAATAAATAAATTCTCCAATATATACCTACATAATTTGAGAATGGTTATAAGACTTCTAAAAATATTTCTTGAAATAAAATATTTATGTTTCCAAGATATGCCCTTATTTTAGTAACACATTAAGATATGTCCCTTATTTTTATTTTTTTATATATGCATATATATATTTATATATTTTAGATCAACTAAATCATTTGTGCTTGCAATACAGTTGCATGGGTGCATGTGCATAAATACACAATCTCAATTTTATGATCAATATAATTTAAAGCTAACATAAATTTTGTTATATTTAACATGTAAAATTTTTAAGATATAATTTTATTTTTTTATACAATTTTTTAAATATATAAATTGTTAATCAAGTATTGAAAAATATAGTGTCTATCACCATTAAGCCTGTGAAAATGGGTTTTGCAAAAAAAGGTGATAAACACACTATTTCTGCTATTTCATTTTTTCAACCGTTATAACAGTATTATTCATTTACATATACATATGCAAGCATATTTATTACATTGAAAACGCACAAAATGAATAATAAACAAAAAGATATATTCATATACTCCACAAAAGATTGGCATACTCCTTGTTTGCATTCATGTAGAATGGTGACTATTTTCATTTCCCTTTTTAATTATAGTATGCATGCACATATTTATAGCTTCACATTTAAAAGACATTTTTCTAATTTGTGTTAAAAAAGTATTCCTTATTGATTTGTATAATTTAAACATGTATATGTATAACCATCTTATGTGTTGTGCTTTTACTTAAGCAGTTTAAAACCGAATTAACCAAACATATGCTGTTCATAAAGGAATTATTGCGAAAAAATTTGATAAATAAAACCTTCAAAAAAAGGTACATCGTTTTTATGATATATCTATATTTATAAATTGAGATATTCCAACAGAAGAATAATATAATGCATATTACTTTTTACATATTTATAAAGTATGCCCAAAAAACGATATTTATATAAACATACTTTAACCAAGGGAAATGCCATAAATTATTTTTTCCCTCCAAAAAAATATATCACTCAATTTTAAGAACAATTCATATGACAAATTATAGTATGCCAAAACATAAATGTAATGCTATTATATGTCGTTTTTTTTCTCTTTATATGTGTGCAATCGTTATAAACATTTCTTAAATATAAGTATACTTAGCTATGGTTATACAAGCCCTCGATTATTTGGCTATTTTTTCAAATAGTCTGCAATCTGTTTCATTGTTGTTAATTTTTAAAAAAAAGTAACATAAACAACGATTTATAAGTATGCAGATATTTATATCCATTATTTGTATGTTCTATCATTTAATATTTTCATCATTTATTTTTATTATTAATTTTTCTATTTTAACCAATTTCAATGCGTATACAAGTCAAATAAAAATAAAACAACCCCGCATATATTATATAGGAAATATATAATTTTTCAACGCATATAAAAAATAATATATAAATATATTTCCCCTTATAAAGATATATAAAAAATAGCCAAGTTTAAAATAATATGAAATAAAAAATTATATAATATTATTTTGTATTGTTTTATTTAAATTATTTTAATTTATTTTACAAAATGTTTTATCATTTCATAAACAAATTTATACTATTTCTTAAATAACAATCATATATTAAATTGTTTTTTTTTTCCTTTTATATTTTGTATATGGTATTTCGTTTTTTTTTAACATACTTCACCCCAAAAATAAGCATTATTTTTTTTTTTTATAAAATTGAAAAAGTTTTTTTTATTTAAATCAATATCAATCATATTTTATATATGTATCATTATTTCCTTATATTATTTAAAGATATCACCTTTTTATTTACAAAATATATTTTTATGTTTTTATCTCGATAGTTTGTGGAATTTATATATATATTTTTTCCTCTTATAAGTAAAGAGACATATATTGAAGTATTTTTCAAATAGCCAACTTTTTAACATATTATATAGTATAGTGTTTTTTTCATGAGCTTTCAAAGTTTTGCTAATTAAAACACAAAATTATATCTTACTTTATATTATAATTCGTATATATAACATCTTTATTATCATAAGTACATATACATAAAATGTTATTCTCACTTCATATATAAACACATTTTTTTTATAGTAATTAAAATGCGTGTGAAAATATCGTTTATTTTTTATCTCTAAATTTTTCAATTCCCTAAGTTAAAAACTGTATTTTACATTTTGCGTTTAATTTATATTCAGTTTGTAGAATATTTATATCTATCTACAATTTAATATCCATAGAATAAATAGCTAAGCACAATTGCATAGAATTATGCCAATTCTGTAGACAATTATTCAAAATAAAATATATTCTATAAAAGATATATATCTATTAAACACATACTAGCCTGCGACTTAATAATAAACAGAGCGAACTAGAGACATAAAAATAAACCTATATACAAAGAATACCTTTATAAACGCACAAAAGCTAGATAAAACAAAATAAAGCAAAATAAAGCACATATAAATAGCATCACCACATACACACACGCATACATACAAAGTCGATAAACAAAATAGATAACAACATGAGAAGCTTTAACAGTTTTCAAGGTCGATCAAATAATAATTATCAGAACCGTGGTGGAGGATCACACGGAAATCATCAAGGTTATCATTCAGGAAGAAAAAATTATGGAAATAATTCAGGATATCATAATAATAATAATTCAGGAGGGCTTGGAAAGAATTTAAATCCAGTTGATTGGGCTAATTTTAAGTTAGTGCCATTTGAAAAAAATTTTTATAAAGAACATGATGATATACGTAGATTATCATCAAAAGAAGTAAAAGAAATTAGAGATAAACATAGAATTACTATATTAGGTGGTGATAATATACCAAACCCTGTTGAATCAATTAATAAAGTTGGTTTTCCTGATTATGTATTAAAATCTTTAAGAAATAATCATATTGTTTCTCCTACCCCTATACAAATACAAGGTTGGCCTATAGCTTTATCAGGTAAAGATATGATTGGTAAAGCCGAAACAGGTAGTGGTAAAACACTTGCTTTTATTTTACCTGCATTCGTTCATATATTAGCTCAACCAAGTTTAAAACATGGGGATGGACCAATTGTTTTAGTATTAGCACCTACCAGAGAATTAGCTGAACAAATCAGACAAGAATGTATTAAATTCTCAGTCGAATCGAAAGTTAGAAATACTTGTGCATATGGTGGAGTACCAAAAGGTGGACAAATTTATGCCTTAAGACAAGGAGTACATATTTTAATTGCTTGCCCAGGACGTTTAATTGATTTATTAGAACAAAATGCAACTAATTTAAGGAGAGTTACATATTTAGTTTTAGATGAAGCAGATAAAATGTTAGATATGGGTTTTGAAATGCAAATTAGAAAAATAGTCGAACAAATTAGACCCGATAGACAAACATTAATGTGGTCTGCTACATGGCCAAAAGAAGTACAAGCACTAGCTAGAGATTTATGTAAAGATCAACCAATACATGTAAATGTTGGTTCACTAACTTTAACTGCATGTCGTAGAATTAAACAAGAAATTTATCTTATTGAGGTAATTCATTTATTATTATGCAATTAAAAAATTATTTTTTTTTAGCTAGCTAATTCAATGCTTAATTCAAAAAATTTTGAAAAAATTATGACTTGTTAATAAAATTAATTATATACCCACATACACACATATATTGCATGTGCACATGTGTACACCTTTTTAAATGCTTGCAACGATTATTTTTTACACTATTTTCATTTATTCCTAATTTTTATATACTGATATAATTTGCACAATTTTGAGGAATGATCTTTTCTTCAAATCCTAGTGATGTATTTAATGTTTTTTTGTTATGCTTATGATTTTTTACGTAATTAAATGTTTTGCTATTTTTAGTTAATATATTATTGTTTTGTAGCATTTTCTTCACTGCTTTCCGAATTTGGGATGTGCTTGATAAGATTGTCCCTAGTGTCTGTCGACTTATTAGCATCCCATGCACATTGTTTTCGTTGTGTTTTGTTTTATTATTTATGTATAGTTACATATGCATATGCTATATGCCATATTGCCCATGCTTACCCTTACCCATTTTTATGTTGAAGTTCATATAATAAGGAGCAGAATAGCAAGTCATTGCAAATTTATAAGTGATAAAAAGGTTTTTCTAATTAAAGTATTTTCTATTTTTAGCCAATCACATTTGCCCAACCATGATAATATATTTTTTTCCAAATATGAGTGGATCCCTTTTTAATTATTTTTTTGTTGCTTCCTGGTATATATGTATTTACATATATGTTTTTTTATATCTCAATTTTATTTATGAATTATTTCACACAAATAATCAATAAAGGGGTATACAAAAATAAGGGTTTAATAATTTTCATGGGAATGTATTTATCTTTTTATATAAAGAGAGAAACAGGCAAGATTGTTGAAAAATAAAAAATTAAAATAAGAGAAACCCCAAATTAAGCAGCTATTTGTTTTGATGTCCTATCACTTTAAATTTGCAATGAGGTTAGTTATAATATTTTTGATTCGCCATCATTTAATTTAAATAAAGACGAAAACAAAAATATAATCCTTATTATATGTTAAAGGCGAAAATTTTCGTATACATATATGCACATGTTCTTATTTTTTTTATATGCTTATATTTTTTCATATTATACAGTTGCATGCATATTTCTTATATAGGCTTCGTTGTTAAGTTATATTCATACATATACTATTTTATTTATTCACAATTTGTATGTGCCTTTATTTTTTCTTTAGGAACATGAGAAATTGGGAAATTTAAAATCACTACTACAAAGAATATTCAAGGAGAATGATAGGATAATTGTTTTTGTGGAAACAAAAAGAAGTAATATAAAAAGAAACATCATACTTTATAATGAATAAATCTATTCTTCCAATAGCATATATCTACTATATAATACCAATTTAAACACATGCATCTGATATACTATTTTCTAACATATGCTGTACATATTTTATTATCCATTTTTAGGCGCTGATTTCATAACAAAGGCTTTAAGACTAGAGGGAATGCCAGCATTATGTATCCATGGAGATAAAAAGCAAGATGAAAGAAGATGGGTTTTAAATGATTTTAAAACAGGAAAAAGCCCAATTTTAATAGCAACTGATGTTGCATCAAGAGGTCTTGATATTAAAGATGTAAAATTTGTAATTAATTATGATTTTCCTAATCAAATTGAAGATTATGTTCACAGAATTGGTAGAACAGGAAGAGCAGGTGCACATGGTGCCTCCTTCACATTTTTAACATCGGATAAATATCGATTAGCTAAAGAATTAGTTAAAATATTAAGAGAATCAGAACAACCTATACCACCACAATTAGAAAAAATTTCATTTTCATCAGGTAACAATCAAAGAAGAAACCCTTATTATAGTTCTGGGCGTTCAGGATATAATTCTAACTTCTCAGGAAGAGGCGGAAATAGATATTACTAATTTTCAGTGTTTCGTTTTCTATATTATATAAGAAATGATATAGTAAAAATTTATTCAAAAATCTTTTATTTTAATAATATTTAAACACCATCAAAAAATGGAAAACATTTTAAATCATAGCTAATTATAAGAATGCCCCATATGCATATTTATATAGTTTGTATATAAACATTTATGTTTAATATTTACGAAATTCATGCTAAATATTTTATATCTTAGTTAAATATGTTTCATACATATATGCGCATATGTAATATATGCTGTATACAATAATACGCAGTTTTATGTATTTTTATGTTTTAATATTATATTTTTTAAATATTTTATAATATGAAAATTACTTTAAAAAGAATATATATTTTTCTTTTTTTTGGTTATAATTTATGTTTAATTATATACAATATTCATATGAACACATAATATCGCTGTTTGTTATTTATTATTTTCCTTTAACATTTTTTATTCCTCACAAGTAATATATAAAAAAAACTGTACGCATCACATTTTTTCAAATTATATTTGGAAATTATACAAAACATACAAAGCAGCGATTATTTTCGCCACAAATATTTATTATACTAAATGTTTACTACAATTTTGGAAACATATCGATATTGTTTATTCCGGTACTGTATGAAGTATGCAGTACAAGAGGTAGACACCACATGGAAAATAACTTAACAGTTCTGTTCTGTAAAGAATACAAATTATTTCCACACAAAATATAAGTAAATAATTATAATAATTGAAAAGTAAAGAAACTTGTTTAAAATTTTGTATTAATATATTATAAATACTTAATGAGCTCATTTTAACGAATATAGTTCATTATTTTTTAAGTTTAATAAGGCTATACAAGTTTTCTATAAGCACTGAAAATTTTGAAATTCTTAGTTTATCATCCTTAATGTTTCTAATTTTGGGTGATTGCCCTTATAAAATAAGTAAAAATTTGTTATTTTAATTTAGAATAAAAAATATAAAGCGATTAACAATGTGGAAACTTAGATCTTGGAATTCTTATGCATTTTCTCATACATTTATGGATACATTTTTTGCCCACTATATTTAAAGTAGAGAAATCTGTTTAATAGCCTACTTAGAAAAGAAATAAATTACGACCGGGAACAATTATATGCATAACCATATAGTTAACATTGATATACTAGCTACGTATTTATATATACATTACTATCAGTACAATAGTAACAATAAAAAAATTTTCCATATAATTTCGAATAAGTGATAAAAAATAAATTATTATATTTATTCAATAAAAACTATATAAAAAAGATATAATTCAAATTAGTGCTGACATTTTTTATTTTATTTAAAAAATATACTATAATATTAACATAAATATGAGTGGTACGATTTTGATATTTAAAATAATACATAGTAAAAAAAAAATATTATATTATTTTTATGCCTGGTGTGTGTACTTACTACATAACGAATCAATCTTTCGCCTTTTACTAAAGATTGCCGTGTAGGAGGTACTTTAAATACAATACCACAAATTTTTGTCACGTCATTTTTGGCGTGTGTACAACAATTTTAAATTATCAAATTTTTGCATGACCAAAAAAAAAAAAAAAATAATAATAAAAATAGCTACAAACATTAGCTCGAAAATATGGAATATTACATGACGAATACATAAAATTACTGGTATTTTTTATTCTGTATTTTATTTTTACAATATTAAGAGAATATTTCCTGAATGTTCATATTATTTTTAACCGTAATCTTGTAAAATAGCTTTATAGCTATATTATGTAAATTATAAAAAAAATTAATTAAAAAAAATATGTATATTAAAAAATAAAGAACAATCATAGCAATTTTAATGATGTTCATTTCTTATGAATCGTATTTTTTAATATATAAAATAATTTGGGTATTATATATATTATTTTTTTAGCACATGCTAGCAAAATAAAATTTATTAGGTAAAGATAAAAGTAGCTTTTCTATTTTCTCTAAATTTTCATCCTTATCTTCTACTCCAATAATTTTAGGAGTTTTGGGCTCAATAATATTAATACTATTAAACATAACAGATTTCATAAAATCATTTTTACCAACACTATAAGCAATATCATTTTTAATTCGGGGATTTCTTTTTTTCACATTATTACTATTCTTAGTTGATGTTGAATTAGTCATTTGTTTGGTTCGATTCCAATTTTGATATGTTACCATTTTGTCACTTGCATGCTCATTATTTGTACGCATGGTTATATTGTTTATTTTTTGGGATAGGTTAAAATTAGGCACAATTTTCGGTTTTAACCCTCGCCCAATTAATCTTACTTCATTATTCCAATTATTTTCATAATTTATTTTTATCATCCTTGAATTTATTTTATTATTATAATTGATTGGTCCGGTTCGTCTAGCATTTCTACATACTCGGTGTGTGGGATGCTCATGTTTTCGATCTATTCGGCCATAATTATTCTGCCATATGAGAATAAAGAAAACGTTGAAAGAAAAAACATATTTATATATATAAATAATAAGGTGGTGTTGTCATACTATGCTTACCCTGTTTTCCAAATAATGGGAGTTAAAATAGTTCATATCCTCACTTGTTGTGTTGTAGTATTTCTTCGCATTTTGTTTTAAAATATGCCCATGCACTTCCTTTGCTATAATGCTATCTGTATTATCACTAAATATATTTTCTATAACCTGATCTTGTTTTTTAATTTTTTCCATTATATTTTTTCGCTTTTTTTGTGTCATTATATCATTTTTCTCATGACTTAAATATTTATAAACATTAGGTTGAAAAGTACACTCTTGTAATTCCCGCATAATCGTATTTTGCTTATAATTTAAATTATTTCTGTCTTTCTCTAGAATTTTTTTTAATATATATAAAGGATCTTTACATTTGTTTTCTTTTCTCTTGAGTAATGTTTCTCGATACAGAAATTTTTTACAACTAATGCTATCATAAAAATTACCATTTCCAAAATTGTTCTTGATGTGGTTTGCCTCATCTTTAATAAGGTTGGATTTATTTTTCTTTGATACTTGCAGTATACTTTCATGGATTATTTTATTTAACATATTTTCTTTTTCCATTAGTTCATAGTCTGATTTTTTTAAAATATTTCCTGTTTCATCATTGATGTCATTTTTTTTTGGATTTTTTTTAATTATGTAATTTACAACCTTACTATGTGCATTATTTAGTCGTTGTTCAAATGGGTAGTCATAATATCTATATAATTTAAACTTGTGCAAAGTTTGTTCCTTTTCTTTATTTATAAAAAATTGTTTTTTATTTTTTGACATTTCTAAGAGTGTGTCTAAAATATAATTATCCGAATCTAATAATGTATTCTCTGTTTTAATTTTTTCTTTTATTATATTTACAAATGTTTTTTTCGAAATAATTAGCATTCTACCTTCCTTTTTTTTTGTGTTTAATAAATGTGCATCATTAAGGTTTAATAGCAAAGATATATTGTTTTCATTTGCTACTCTCTTTAACTTATTTATATTATATTTTAAATTATTTTTGCTCATGTCTTTTTTGTTACTTTGAAAATTTCCATCATCCAAAAGTTTAAGTGCCTCCAAATTATAAGCATTTAATTTTAAATGTGGTAAAATGTATTTTTTAAATTTATTTTTTCCTTTTCTTGTAAGCCCATTATAAATATTATCATTAAACAGATCAATAGAATTCTCAGATTTGGTATCAAACATGTTCCAAAGCTTTTCAACAACACATAATGCAGCATTTTCGTTACTGGATTGTATGCCATTCTTACTAATCGATGCTTGATCATTTTTTAAACTCGTTTTATTAAAATTCATTTCGTTTCAAATATTACTAATTTAGCTAGCTACATATTCCTTACCTTTTTTATATCCCCTTGACAATATAAGAAATTAGCAGACCATACTTTGAACATATAAGACAGTACGAAATGAAAACACTATTATATTTCAGCGTAGTTTAGAATATTTTTAATAAATAATTTCGAATACTTAAAATGTTTAAGATATTCTTTGAATAAAACATGTGTGCAATTAGTCTGACATCAAATGTCACGTTAATTTATTTTTAAATCGAAAATGGAAATACATCCACATTTTTGTTATTTCAAAAATCTGTTTAAAGAAAAAAGTTCTACAAAATAGTTCCAATAAACTTTAAAAAAAAAATTATTTTTTTTACCTTAAAATAATGCAACTCTTTAATATGCACAAAGACGGACAAAAATGAACGAGCTAATATTATATACTGAGCATAGCTATATGTACATTTTGCCCATCTTTCCGCACAATTATATCTATTTACATTTTTAAAAATTACAAAACTGTAGCACAAATATGAAAAAATCGAAGAAATAAAACACCAGTAAATAAAGGACTTACAAATAAGCAGCATGATATGTTAAGGAAAACAAAACATGTGAAACTGTGCTATAACTAGTTAAATAGAAAATATAAAGTAAACAAATTCAAGCTTTCTCTTTTTAGTCCCCCCCATCATAAGCTTAAAAACATGTTACTAATAAAAGCCAATTTTTTTATAAAACTAAAATAGAATGCACAAATATGCACACAGTCATTTATAGAGGTAAAGTACATTCCTTATGACAATCCAATAGTGGAAAAAGTTTTATAAAAATAATGGAACTGCATACCCATTGAGAAGATATATGTAGATACGCACAACAAAGTTGTGAAATCTTAAACGAACTTCTTATTAACATTACTCAAGATTATTAATATCATTGAAGATAGAGCATTATCTAAGTTTAATCATAAGTTAAAACACAGATTCGAAGTAAATGCAAGTATATATGTACAAACATAGGAGAAGGGCATACAAATGTTCGCAAATACAAAATATATTATATTCAAATCCATACGCATGCATAAACTGCCTACTAAATATTAAAATTAATGTCGAATATAAAGAAACAAACGATTAATTTAACTAAGCTATAAAATTAATGATTTTCAAATTAATTTATAAATATAGCTATATTTACTTTAAAAATGAAAAAGTATATATATCACCACTTTTCATAACACACATAGATGTAAGAAAAAAATAGTGGTTGATTATAAAAATTAGATAGCGTGACTTAATATAAGTTCAGATAAAAGTCTAACACCAAAACCTTTTGGTTTGCTATCATTAAAAATCCAAGCAGCACCGGCAATATCTATATGGGCCCATGATGTTGATTGTACAAATTCGTTCAAAAATAAAGATGCAATAATAGAGGATGCTTTACAATTTGTAGGTGTATTATTCATATCTGCGCATCTTGAACTTATAAATTTTTTATATTCTTTAATAATTGGTAACCACCATACGGGTTCACTAGAAGTTTTTGATGATGCTAATATTTTATTAATTAGTTTTTCATCATTTCCAAAAACACCGGCATAACTTGTACCTAATGAAAATAGCATAGCACCTGTTAATGTAGCTATATCAATAATATGATCAACACCAATCTTTTCAGCATATACTAATGCATCTGCTAATGTTAATCTTCCTTCGGCATCTGTATTTCCTACTTCAATAGTTTTTCCATTAGATGCAGTTACAATATCACCAGGTCGATAAGCATTTTGTGAAATCATATTTTCACATACTGCACTTATAAAGTGAACTTCAACATTTTCTGGTTTTATAGTTCCAATACAATAAGCAGAACCTAAAACAGCTGCACAACCACTCATGTCAAATTTCATTAATTCAATCATAGATCCGGGAGCAGCTTTTAAATTATATCCTCCTGCATCAAATGTAATGCCTTTACCAACTAATGCAATTTTCTTTTTAATTTCACCTTTTCCTTTATAAGTTAAATGAATAAATCTATGTGGGTACATACTACCTTTTCCTACTGATAAATATGCTCCCATTTTTAATTCTTCAAGTTCTTTTATTCCTAATATTTTGTATTCCAAGTTTAATTTTTCAGCTAACTCAACAGCTACATTTGCTAAAGAGACGGGATTACAATAGTTTGATGGAGCTGAAATAAGTTGTGCTGCAAAATATATACCCATAGAAAATGTTTTGGCTTTCTCGACTTCTTTATTATAATTAGCGTTATGATTTTTTAAAAATATATGTAAATTTTTCATATTTGTTGAGTTCGAAGAGTTTTTGTTGCCAGCCTTATTAGTCGATTTGAATCTTTCATCAACTATAGATTCATAAAAAACGGTTTCTAAAAGGAATCTAAATAAAGATTCATTGATATCTATTTCAAAAATGATAGATGCAGATGCAGGCTTATTATCATGCAATACTTGAACTAAACTAGGCACTATTTTTCTAATTTCACATTCAGTCATTTCGTCATCAACTCCTCCACATCTAATAAAAGTTAAATTTACGTATTTGTTCTTTTCATTAGATATATAAAAGCTTTTTGATGTTCCTATTTTTCCATTAAAAATATCATCATTATTTGATAAAAACTCGTTTATTTTGCTATCCTTAATATTTGAACTTATTTTTAAACTTCCTTTTTCTTTTTCAGATGCAGAATGAACTAAAAATAATATTAATCCATCGTCAAAAGTACAACCTTCTTTTCCAGAATCTTTTACTTCGACTTTTACATCATCGAATGGGGTCGTATAGTTTACGGGTAAGACAACTGGATCAAGGCTATTTACTTGTGGAACTTTAGATGTCATATTTTCAAATTTAGCAAAAGAAATATTAGAATTTTCTTTATTATTCGTGCTATAAAAGTTTTTTATTATTTTTGAACCCGTCAAAAATTGTGTTTTATCTTTGGAAAGTTTCTGATAGTGATAAGTGGAAAATTGTGGAATTTCACAACGAACACTATTGTAATTGCTTTTATTTTTTATATTATTAGATATAAAAAAAGGAAAGAATTTTTTTTTATTAGCTTTTAAACTATAAAAATAGTAGCGTTTAATAATATTTTTATAAATTTTATTTTCAAAAATTTTATCAACAGAATTTGTATTCAACCGTATTAGATACATTGAAATGGGTATGCACAATTGGAAATACGCAACCTTGCAATATTTAATATTTATTTTAAAAATAAGTTTTTATCCCTTATTTTGGATATTATATTTATTGCTTATTTTACGGGGTATTTTTGCCTTATGTAAGCCTTTAAAAATAACGTGAGTATTATATAGGAAATTTGCAATTACGGGGAAAAGAAAAAAAATAGGGGTGTTATATTATAGCACATATGTTGGATAATTTAATATGTTGGAAGTTCCATAGTTTACATAATTAATTATGTATATAATAATTATGCATGCAATACGAAACGGCTATTATGTAAATAACTTAATCCAACGGATGCTAGAGGGAAGGAGTATTTTGGGGTGGCGAGAAGAATATTTATTTTATTTGCCTTTTGAAAATTCGCCAATTTAAATAATTATATTTCCATATGTGCAATCGATAAATAAGCAAAACCACTTCATAGTTTGCTGCCCATCCCCAATATATTCATTTACCCATAAAAATAAATATACATAATAGTGCGCTTAAATATGCATACACTATTGTTATAGGATTACTATATACTTTTTATTCCCCCTATATTTTTAAGGGCGTACGAAATTAAGCGAAAAAAAATGGCCTTATTAATTATATATAAAATTATATTTATAATACTATATTTTTTTTTACTGTATATATAGCGCACATAAATATATAAGCTCTAAAAATTTAGTAATGCGCACTATAAAAAAAAAAAAATTCCTATTATAATTATATAGGTACAATCCAGGTGGCATTATTTAATTAATTTTTTTTTAAGTTGTTTTAATCTAAACAATCTACCCATAATTTTATTAAGAAAAAAATAAAATTCGAAAAAAAAAAAAAAAAAATCGAAAAAAAAAAAATAAATAATAAAATATAAAAATTACTATAAATAATGTACTTTTTATTAAGCACACCACCCCCTCTTTCTTAATCCTGGTGTAGAATGTTTTGTAAAAATAATTCCATTTTTCTTGTACGTAAAATATAAAATAGAAAGCAAAAATTAAAAAAATTAAAAGTAAAAATTAAAAAAATTAAAACTATAAATGCATTACTTGCGTATAGGAATACTCATTGCTTATTACAATGCGCAAGAATGACCAACTTAAACATTTGAAACTGTTGAAACTGTTGACAACTCAACAGGCTGATAAATATTATTTCATAGAACATATCGTAAGTTTATGAAATTATTTTAATATATTTTTTATCAACTTGTTTGTAATTTTTTTAAAAATTTTTTTGTGAAATTGTGTGTATTTTTTTTTTTTATTTTTATAGCCATATTTATAATATTTTTTTTTTTACTGTTTATATTTTTTATTTGAAAATATTTGATTGACATATATGCATGTTAACTAAAGGGTAGACATTAATAATTTGAATTTTATAAAAATATAAAATACAATTTTCATACCATCCTATATATGCATATATTTATAAATTTTATTTCCTTTCATAAAATCAACATCATTATACATATTTACACACAATTATGTGTCTACAAATATATACACATGTTTTGAAAAAAAAAAAAAATTATGCTTAGGAATTTTTTCATATATATACATACTTTTTTAATCTTTAATAAATGATTTCATTGTTTTTATTAACTATGATTAGTATTTGCTTTTAATTTAGTTATTTGTTTTTAGTTTGTTTTAGTTATTTTTTTGGCTTTGTTTTAAAACTGTTTTTTTAACACAACATAATTTTATATAATTGTATTTATCATACAATATTTATGTAAATTAATTTTTTTTTTAAAGCCTATATATCTTTTGTTATATTTATATAAGCTTGTCTTTGTATTTTATTAGTTATACAAATATGTGTCTGCTTATTTTTGATCATATATGTATACCATTTTTGTTTTCAAATTAATGTTAATTTGTTTTATTATAACAATCTTTTAAATTTGTTTCCAAAATAAATAATTTACAAGAATACTGAAAATGAAAAATAGGAAAATATATACAAATTTATGAATTAATTTTTTTTTTTAAATATTGTTGTTGTTTGTACCTTTGTTTTTTTTATGTTAGCTATTTGTAGTGATATAGCATAATTACATACAAATAATGTATTAAAATGAAAGCACTATTATTTTGTTTTATATTTATTTGGGCTTATATAATTTTTGTCACATATATTAGTTGCACACATTATATACATTTTAACAATTTATTATCATTTAATATACAAAAAAATAATAACTATGCTCAATGTTTCCGAAATGAATATATAGAAGAATACAATTATTTTAAAAAAACAAATTCTATATATTTCAAAATACAAAATATAAATAATTGTAAGACTTGTGACAAAATAAACCAATTGATGCCCCCTAAAAATGCTTCAATAAATAGTGCCAAAAAAAATATAAAATACAACTACAAAAGTAATAAATGCTATTTAATATGTTATGATACCTTTCATAATTTTTATCACTTAGAGAAAAACGATAAATTAATAAAAAAATTCACAAAAAATAATCTTTGTAATAATTACATAATAAATTTAAATGAAAAAAATGGTGACCAACTATATAAATATGATAAACAAGAAATTGAAAGCATATTACATTTTCTGAAAATTTACACACAAATTATTAATCATGATACAATAAGGACAGTGAGGAATATCCATTTTTTCAGCCTCCCAATTTTGGATCTAAGAAATTTGAAAAATCATAAAATCGAAGAAATGCTTATCACCAGTCAAGCTGAAAAGGTAACTGAAATAGACAGAGACAATCAAAATTTATTCTACTTTTACAATATTGAAAATGAAATAAATAAAGAGTTTTGTAATTATAATTTTGATGATAAAGAAGACAATTTTGAGTTAGTTCATGAAATATATAGTTATAATATATATGCCTACATAGCGAACATATTCAATAGGTTATTATTAAAGCCTGTACATATAGATACCATAAAAAAATATGAAAAATTTTTATTTAATAACACAGATAATAACAACTTATATAAGATTGATTATGTCAATCATAACAAAAATAAATTTACATTTTGCAAAAAGGAAACACCAAAAAATATTGATAATTATGTACATTTTATGAAGAAATATTTACTATATAAACTACATAATGAAAAAACTGTTAATGAACTTGAGAAAATGAACAATCCATATACAGCAAAAAATGTAACAAACTACGATATGAAGAATGATGCAAAAAAAAGCGTAGTCATTTTTAAAAAGGAACTAATAATATTTGATTATTTAAAAAAAAATATATCCTACATTGTCATTAATGAAAATGCTCGATTTTATTACAATTATTCAATCCCCATAAAAAATAATATCGTTGATTTGAAAAACGTCTATGCTCATGATTTTAAAAGGCTTAGCTATTTTGACAAAATCCATAAAATTTTAGACATAGACCATAGCAAACAAATAAAAAGTAAGAATAACAGAGAAAATAACAAAAATAGAAAAAAAATAAAAAAACATTACAACATGCAAAATGATGACTCTATATGTGTATATTCACAATCTAGCAAATATGAGCATGAAAAATATTTATTTAATAATAATGACGATCCTTTTTGTTATTTTAAAAATATGGGCTTAAATACATGCACACTTGGAAATGACAACACTTCAATAAAAACAGAAATTGTATTATTAGGAAAACAAGCTAATACACTAGAAATTGTAGTAAAAAAAACAAACAAAATGGATATGGATAACTATTTAAAAGGTAATAATAAAAGTAATAAAAATATTTTATCCTCAAATATAGCTTATAATTATGGAGAAGAAATCCAAAAAAATATGAACATTGTAAAAAAAAAAAAATATTTAAGCCCTGATGACACAAAAAATTCTGAACAAGTCAGCCAAAAAACATATAAAAATTATGAACACAATCATATTTACCAATTTAACACATTGAATAGTTTATGGTATGATGTAAATAAATACTTATATATAATGTACGCAATATTTGTACACAACATTAACAATTATATTTTTCAACTAATTGATTTGATTAAAGAATATGGATTTTATACTAATAATATAAAATATGAACACACAGAAAATATTACACCATATAGTTACAAGCCAGACGAAATTGATAATCATTTTTTATCCAATATTTTATTTACAATTTTAAGAGATATAGAGTTTGCAAATTTTTTTAATACACCCAAAGAAACTAGCAATAATCATAATTTAAAAAATTTGAATATTTGTGAATTTGATTATGTAGAAAATTTTAGAACAAATTTAATAAATCCTTTTATCATGAAAAAAAAAAATATAATTTCTAATACTTGTATTGCCACCAATTTGCCAATGGAAAAATCACGATGTTATTTTGTCAGCTATGAATTTGGAGATTATTTAGTTCAAGTAAAAAACAAAATGAAAATGGATAATGATGATAGCAATGAGGAAATTATTATTGATTCTATAATATCAGAACATGAAAAAAAAGTTATTGAAAATATGAAAGCACGTTTCAATTATACAATAGATTTTCCTTTATATCTTAATAAAATATATCCAGATATATATAATACTGATTGTAATATTTTTAATAGATTAAAATGGGTATTAAGTATATTTTTAATACCATCATGGATAATAATTATTTTAATATATATAATAATGTCACAAGAAATTTGGAGACATGAATTTTTAAATCCATTACACAAATTATTATTATCACCTTCAATTATACGATTATCATCTTTTATAATTTTATTAATATTTTGTAATCTTCATTGTTATTATTATATGTATAATAAAGTTATGGAATATGCTATATTAGCATTTATGACATTAAACACTTTATTCAATACTCTATTTTTTGGTAACCTTTTATTAATCAGTAAGGGATATATGATAACACGAAGATATTTCAACAAACGAGAATGCTTATTTTTGACATTAATAATTTGTTATATATATATTTTAATATCATTTAATCAGTTAAATATTGTAAATGACACATATATGTTAATTTATTTGTATTCCTTTTTGTTATGTATGCTTGTTGCTAATGTACTTTCTATTATAAATTTTTTAAATAAAAAATTAGCATACGTAAGAGATATAGGAATGTATAATTGGGAACAATCTATATGTACCAAGATTAATATGTATAAACATTATCTATGCATTGTTATTATGTTTTTTTCATTTGAAATTAGTTTACATACTCTTAATATTACTTTAAAAGTATTTTCCAGAAACATTGCTTTAATTCAATATACCATAGAATTTATTATGTGGGCTTCCGTATTATATATATTCAGATATCGAGGAGACGTTTTATATTATTCCATATTATATGACAAAGTTGCTATTAAAACTATACCGCTATACATATGTAATTATAAAGAAGAATTATCTAAAAAGCCAGAATTTGATATAGACACAAAGAAACAGAAACGTAGTATACCAATAATTATTATAAATCCATTAGAATTCCCAAATCAAAATTTGTTATCATCTTTGGATGTCGGATGGATCGTTAGACATCACTACCAACGATTAAACATATGAGATCCAAATTTTGAAAAAGCAAAATTAAGTTTTGCATTTGCCGAGTATGACAATGCTTGACCTGCTTGTTTTTGTTCACCCTATTTTATAAAGGATATTTCCTTAAAATTAAATAAAATTTTATTATTTTTAAAATAAATTGATTTGTTTTGGTAATTTACCAACTATAAATTCGATAATTTTTTTTAATTTGTCAATTTTTCAACATATTAGCTACTTTTTTTATGTTTATTAATATTTACATTTTTTATCATAACTTAAAAAA
The DNA here is from genome assembly GCF_900002335.3 of Plasmodium chabaudi chabaudi. Taxonomy (NCBI): domain Eukaryota; phylum Apicomplexa; class Aconoidasida; order Haemosporida; family Plasmodiidae; genus Plasmodium; species Plasmodium chabaudi. The sequence goes on from NC_030113.2 coordinate 542,883, forward strand.
TTTTTTAGTCAATTTAATTAACAATTGGACATATCCAAAAAGAGGAATGTCTTTTTTTTAAAAAATATAAAATTTTTATTTTTCCCAAAATGCTACGCATGTATGTGTGTATCAAATTTAGTATGACTAGTTCAGGTAGGTAGCCATATAAATTATATCCTCTTTCTTTATTATGCAAGCTTCTTCAAATTTACTTGAGTAAGCAATTGGGACATCTTTAGTACATAACCTTACAGGTTTTTTTGATAAAATAGAAGAAAAGTTTTCAACAATTTGAGAATATAATTCAGCTCCTATACCCCCAAAACCTGCAGATTCATCTAAAATTAAACATTTTTTTGTTTTCTTTAATGAATATTCAATTGTTTCTAAATCAAAAGGTTTTAATGAAATTAAATCAATAATTTCTGCATCTATCCCAATATTAGTAAGTTCTTTTGAAGCTTCTACTGCTAAATGTCTAGTGATTCCATAACATAATATAGTTAAATCGTTTCCTTTTTTTACAACTTCTGCTTTATCAATAGGTAAAGTATATGGTAAAATTGGAATTTCTTCTTCTTTATTATATAATAATACATGCTCTAAAAATAAAACAGGATTATTTTCTCTTATTGCTGATTTTAATAATCCTCTAGCATTAAATGGTGTTGAACATGCAACAATTTTAATTCCAGGAATACTCATAATATAGGATTCAATTCTTTGTGAATGCTCAGGACCTAATTGTTTACCTATTCCTCCTGGCCCTCTAATTACTATAGGTATATTAAATTGCCCATCACACATATATCTTAACATACATGCATTATTAGATATTTGATTAAAAGCTAAAATTAAAAAAGATAAATTCATTCCTTCAATTATTGGTCTTAAACCATTTATTGAGGATCCTATACCTAAACCCATAAATGCATTTTCACATATTGGCGTATCTAATACTCTTGCAAATCCAAATAGATGTGCTAAATTTTTTGTTACATTATATGATCCACCATATAATCCTACATCCTCTCCTAAAACAAATACATTTTTATCACGTTTCATTTCTTCATATGTTGCCATATGTAATGCTTCGCTTATATTTCTTTTTATTTTAATATTTTCCAACTCTTTCTTATAATCTTGAACTGTATCTATTTTACTTAAATTAACATTTTCATTTTGCCCCCTTTTAATAATATTCTTATTTACCCCATTAAATAGGTATCCACATTTATTTCCTACAACTACTTTTGATTTACATACACATGTCAGGCATTGCCAGACAAAAATAAAAATAATCACTTTCCACATGTTCAACTAAAAGGTTAAGCTACTCTCTTTATGCTTGTTTTTCTACCTGTTTATTCTTTTTGTGCAATACCTTGGGAAGAGACAGAGAGAAAATAAAGCAAATATCAATCGTCACTATATTAAATAAATCGTTATTAAATATGACTAACACTTTACTATTATTTTGTTAAAATCAATCGTAAAAGATAGTCCAATTAATTGTTGTCGAATTTTATTTTTTCTTATATAATCATACTAAGCAGGTATCCCTAATTTGTGTAAAAATATGTATCATTAATTTTTTTTTATTTTTAGCTAGTTTATTTTTTTAAATTTTATTTTCAACTAGTACACCCTTCTTAGTGGCATATGCCCACTATTCTCACATTAACAAAATTATCCTTAAATATATCTAAAGTTTGGTTTGCTTTTATTTCGCATATTATTAAAGTCTTTAAGCAAAGGTTTTACACACACATATCAGATTAAAATTTTTTTTGTTGTACAGTTTGTTTTTTTTTTTTTCAATTTTTTTTTTTTGCGATCATAGAAGGTGTGCTCTTTTCTCCTTACAACAACTTATACATGCACAATAAATAAATAAATAATTTCGATTTATTTTTTATAAAATTCAGATCATTTTAGTGTATGTAGATAATACCATTATGTACCAGTAACACATTATTTTATTTACTTTTTGGGCTCTCTTTTATTTTTAGAAAAAATCAGAAATATAAGGAGAAAACAAGAATGAACACCACACATTTTGTCCCTATATATGTTTTAATTTGTTCTTTTATTATATTTACAAATGCCATTTTTCGAAATAATTAGCATTTCAGCTTCCTTTTTTTTTTGTATCTAATAAATGTGTATCATTAAGATTTAATAGCAAAGATACATTATTTTCATTTGCTACTCTCTTTAATTTATTTATATTATATTTTAAATTATTTTTGCTCATGCCTTTTTTGCTACTTTGAATATTTTCACCATCTAAAAGTTTAAGTAATTCCAAATTACAAGCATTTAATTTTAAATATGGTAAAATATATTTTTTAAATTTATTTTTTCCTTTTCTTGTTAGCCCATTATAAATATTATCATTAAACAGATCAATAGAATTCTCAGATTTCCCATCAAATATGTCACGTCAATATATTTTTATATCGAAAATGGAAATACATCCACATGTTTGTTGTTTCAAAAATCTGTTAAACGAAAAAAGTTCTATAAAATAGTTCCAATAAACTTAAAAAAAAAAATTATATTTTTTACCCTAAAATAATGCAACTTTTGAATATGAGCAAAGGCGGACAAAAATGGACAAGCTAATATTATATACTGAGCATAGCTATATGTTCATTTTCTTTCCATCTTATCGCACATTTCTATCTATTTACATTTTTAAAAATTGCAAAACGGTAGCATAAATATGAAGAAATAGAAGAAATAAAATAACAGTAAATAAAGAACATACAAATGTTCGCAAATACAAAAAATATTATATTCAAATACATACACATACATAAATTGCATACTATATGTTAAAAATTGTGCCGAATATAAAGAAGCAAACGATTAATTTAACTAGGCTTTAAAATAACCGATTTTCAAATTAGTATATAAATATAACTATATTTACTTTAAAAATGAAAAAGTATATATATCACCACTTTTCATAACATACATAGGTATAAGAAAAAATGGTTCTTGATTATAAAAATTAGATAGCGTGATTTAATACATATTCAGATAAAAGTCTAACACCAAAACCTTTTGGTTTGCTATCATTAAAAATCCATGCAGCTCCGGCAATATCTATATGTGCCCATGATGTTGATTGTACAAATTCGTTCAAAAATAAAGATGCAATAATAGAGGATGCTTTGCTATTTGTAGTTGTATTATTCATATCTGCACATCTTGAACTTATAAATTTTTTATATTCTTTAATAATTGGTAACCACCATACTGGTTCATTAGAACTTTTTGATGATGCTAATATTTTATTAATTAGTTTTTCATCATTTCCAAAAACACCAGCATAACTTGTACCTAATGAAAATAACATAGCACCTGTTAATGTAGCTATATCAACAATATGATCAACACCAATTTTTTCAGCATATACTAATGCATCTGCTAATGTTAATCTTCCTTCTGCATCTGTATTTCCTACTTCAATAGTTTTTCCATTAGATGCAGTTATAATATCACTAGGTCGATATGAATTTTGTGAAATCATATTTTCACATACTGCACTTATAAAATGAACTTCAACATTTTCTGGTTTTATAGTTCCAATGCAATAAGCAGAACCTAAAACAGCTGCACAACCACTCATGTCAAATTTCATTAATTCAATCATAGATCCGGGACCAGCCTTTAAATTATATCCTCCTGCATCAAATGTAATACCTTTACCAACGAATGCAATTTTCTTTTTAATTTCACCTTTTCCTTTATAAGTTAAATGAATAAATCGATGTGGATACATACTACCTTTTCCTACTGATAAATATGCTCCCATTTTTAATTCTTCAAGTTCTTTTAATCCTAAGATTTTGTATTCTAAGTTTAATTTTTCAGCTAACTCAACAGCTACATTTGCTAAAGAGACAGGATTGCAATAGTTTGGTGGAGCTGAAATAAGTTGTGCTGCAAAATATATACCCTTAGAATATATTCGGGCTTTCTCAACTTCTTTATTATAATTGTTGTTATGGTTTTTTAAAAATATTTGTAAATTTTTCATATTTTCTGAGTTTGAAGAATTCTTGTTACCAGCCTTATTGGTAGATTTGAATCTTTCATCAACTGTAGATTCATAAAAAACACTTTCTAAAAGGAATCTAAATAAAGATTCATTGATATCTATTTCAAAAATCATAGATACAGATGTAGGCTTTTTATCATGTAATACTTGAACTAAACTAGGTACTATTGTTCTAATTTCATATTCACCCATTTCTTCATCAACTCCTCCACATCTAATAAAAGTTAAATTTACGTATTTGTTCTTTTCATTAGATATATAAAAACTTGTTGATGTTCCTATTTTTCCATTAAAAATATCATCATTATTTGATAAAAACTCGTTTATTTTGCTATCCTTAATCTGTGAGCTTATTTTTAAATTTCCTTTCTCTTTTTCAGATGAAGAATGAACTAAAAATAATATTAATTCGTCATCAAAAGAGCAACCTTCTTTTCCAGAATCTTTTACTTCGACTTTTACATCATCGAATGGGGTCGTATAGTTTACGGGTAAGACTACTGGATCAAGACTATTTACTTGTGGAACTTTAGATGTCATTTTTTCAAATTTAGTAAAAGAAATATTAGAATGTTCCTCATAAGCTGGTTGCTCTTCATATATTACTTTTGCTACTTCATAGTTTTCTTGCTCAGATAACAATCGATTCGATTTTATAGCCCTGGTTACATTATTATTATTTTTCTAAAAATATATAAATTTTTAATATATTTAAAATTAAATTTTATTTTATAATGTAAGACGCAACCATATTATAAATTTAACATGCAATATTTTACCTCGTTACTGTATGCGTCGCATAAGCTCATTAAAAGAAGAAATGAACTGATTTGTATTAATTTGGAATTCATTTTTGCAGTATATATTATATTTTTTAATATTATAAAAAAATTGTCTTTTATATATAAAATATCGTACTAGTTTTATTTACTTATATTTGATATTAATTATGCCAATTTACTATAATATAATAGCTTTGGTTATTTTACATTAATTTGTATATAAAGCTATAAATATATGAAATTTTCATAAAAAATATTATTAAATATTTAATAATACAATTTAATTATAATTTTTTTTTAATTAATACTTCAAAAAAAATATATTATTTATTCAAAAAAATATATATTGTCGAACCAACAATATATATTTATTTTTAATTGTAATATATAATTAGATTAACGACATACATGCATAATAATAAGCATGTAGTATGTCTAATATTTTGGTGACGCATTAGAACCTAATAATATCAAAAATAATACTAAATTGAAATAACTCAGTTGAGTTAGCTATATATTTTTTTCTTAGAATCATTTTATAATTTTTTGTATTATTATATTTTCATATTATAACTTGAATTATTTCCTTTTTCCTAATTTAATTTTACCATATTTTTTTTAATATTATTAGGCTTTCCATTATTTATAAATATTTTAATAGCACTTCCAAAATGACATTTTTTATTTTATAGTATAATCCTATATATCATTTTTTCGATATAGTGATAGAAACTAACTTATAGAAGCACAGCATCTATATTTTTTAATTAATGTTGCATGGTTGTCATTTAGAGCAAATGAATGCAATATATATTTATATAACTAAATATCATTTGATCTTTAATAACAAAAACCATAAATTACGATAAAATTTACAATCATTAATATAATCCGTGTTTTTCTTTTATATATAATATATGCCTTTTCATTTTTAAATAAAACATTATAATAAACTTATATAATAATATTTAAAAATAGCATAGGTCAACAAATTATATCAAATATGAGTAAATTAAACGAACTTTTTATTAACATTCCTCAGCATTATTAATATCATCGAAGGTAAAGCATTTTCTAAGTTTAATCATATGTTAAAACACAAATTCGAAGTAAATGTAAGTATATATGTACAAACATAAGAGAAGGACATACAAATGTTCGCAAATGCAAAGGGTTTTATATTCAAATACATACGCATACATAAACTGCCTACTAAATATTAAAATTTGTGTCAAATATAATGAAACAAACGTTTAATTTAACTAAGCTATCAAATTACATATTTTCAAATTAATTTATAAATATAGCTATATTTACTTTAAAAATGAAAAAGTACATATTTCACCGCTTTCATAACATACATAGATGTAAGAAAAAAATAGTTCTTGATTATAAAAATTAGATAGAGTGACTTAATACATATTCAGATAAAAGTCTAACACCATAACCTGTTGGTTTTCTATCTATATAATTCCAACAAGCTCCGGCAATATCTATATGTGCCCATGATGTTGATTGTACAAATTCGTTCAAAAATAAAGATGCAATAATAGAGGATGCTTTATTACCTGAAGGTAAACTATTTATATCTGCAAGTCTTGAATTTAAACATGGTCTATAATCTTTAATAATTGGTAACCACCATACGGGTTCACTAGAACTTTTTGATGATGCTAATATTTTATTAATTAGTTTTTCATCATTTCCAAAAACACCAGCATAACTTGTACCTAATGAAAATAGCATAGCACCTGTTAATGTAGCTATATCAATAATATGATCAACACCAATCTTTTCAGCATATACTAATGCATCTGCTAATGTTAATCTCCCTTCTGCATCTGTATTGCCTACTTCAATAGTTTTTCCATTAGATGCAGTTATAATATCACCAGGTCGATAAGCATTTTCTGAAATCATATTTTCACATAATGCACTTATAAAGTGAACTTCAACATGCTCTGGTTTTATAGTTCCAATGCAATAAGCAGAACCTAAAACAGCTGCGCAGCCCCCCATATCAAACTTCATTAATTCAATCAAAGATCCGGGAGCAGCTTTTAAATTATATCCCCCTGAATCAAATGTAATACCTTTACCAACAAATGCAATTTTCTTTTTAATTTCACCTTTTCCTTTATAAGTTAAATGGATAAATCTATGTGGGTACATACTACCTTTTCCTACTGATAGATATGCTCCCATCTTTAATTCTTCAAGTTCTTTTATTCCTAAGATTTTGTGTTCTAAGTTTAATTTTTCTGCTAGTTCAACAGCTACATTTGCTAAAGAGACGGGATTGCAATAGTTTGATGGAGCTGAAGTAAGTTGACATGCAAAATGCGTACCCATAAAATAGATTCGGGCTTTCTCAACTTCTTTATTATAATTAGCGTTATGATTTTTTAAAAATATATGCAAATTTTTCATATTTGCTGAATTTGAAGAATGCTTGTTACTAGCCTTATCGGTAGATTTGAATCTTTCATCAACTATAGATTCATAAAAAACGGTTTCTAAAAAGAATCTAAATAATGATTCATTGATATCTATTTCAAAAATGATAGATGCAGATGTAGGCTTATTATCATGCAATACTTGAGCTAAGCTAGGCGCTATTTTTCTAATTTCGCATTCCGTCATTTCTTCATCAACTCCTCCACATCTAATAAAAGTTAAATTTACGTATTTGTTCTTTTCATTAGATATATAAAAACTTTTTGGTGTTCCAATTTTCCCATTAAAAATGTCATCATTATTTGATAAAAACTCGTTTATTTTGCTATCCTTAATATTTGAGCTTATTTTTAAACTCCCTTTCTCTTTTTCAGATGCAGAATGAACTAAAAATAATACTAATCCATCGTCAAAAGTACAACCATCTTTTCCAGAATCTTTTACTTCGACTTTTACATCGTCAAATGGGGTCGTATAGTTTATGGGTAAAACTGCTGGATCAAGGCTATTTACTTGTGGAACCTTAGATGCCATCTTTTCAAATTTCGTAAAAGAACTATTAGAATTTTCTTTATTATTAATGCTATAAAAGTTTTTTATTATTTTTGAGCCCGTCAAAAATTGTGTTTTATCTTTGGAAAATTGTGGAAATTCACAACAAACACTATTGTAATTGTTTTTATTTTTTATATTATTAGATATAAAAAAGGTAGAAAAAGATTTTTTTGTATTAGCTTTTAAACTATAAAAATAGTAACGTTTAATAATATTTTCAGAAATTTTATCAACAGAATTTATATTCAACCGTATTAGATACATTGAAAAATGGGTATGCACAAATAGGAAATATGCAATCTTGCATTATTTAATATTTATTTTTAAAATATTTTTTTATCTCTTATTTTGGATAATATATTATTTATTGTTTTTTTACGGGGTATTTTTGCCCTTGTGGTAGCCTTTAAAAAATAACGTGAGCATGTAGGAAATTTGCAATTACAGGGAAAAGAAAAAAATAGGGGTGTTATATTATAGCACATATGTTGGAAGTTCCATAATTTACATAATTAATTATACATATAATAATTATGTATACAATGCGAAACGATTATTATGTAAAATAAATTAATTCAACAGATGCTAGGGGGAAGAATTATTTTGGTGGGGCGAGAGGAATATTTATTTTATTTACCTTTTGAAAATTTGCCAATTTAAATAATTATATTTCCATATGTGAGATCGATAAATAAGTAAAACCAATTCATATTTTGGTTCTCATCTCCAATATAATCATTTATCCATAAAAATAAATATACATAATAGTACGCTTAAATATGCATACACGATTGTTAAAGGGTTACTATATACTTTTTCTTCCCCCCCCTTGTGTGTGTAGTATTAAGAAGTATACATCGATCTGGCTTTAGCATAACAAATGCGATAACCTTTTAAAATGTAAAGCATGCCCATTAAATAAGCATACATAAAATGGACTAAGGGATAAGAATATTTTACAATATTTGAAAATATAAAGAATACATATTTTTATTTCAAAAAAAATTGTTATTTACACCGTTATATTATTTTAACCTTCAAATATAAGCATACAATACAAGCTTAGTAAAATAAAAAAAAATAAATAACTATATGTATATATCCATATTTCATATAAAGAATATTATTGAGACATCCTTTTGTGTTATTTCTATTTTACATAAATATTTAATAAGTTTGAAAAATAGCCATATAAAAACGTATGAACAAATAAGCATATGTTATATACCCAATTAATTTATTCAGTTCCTGTTTCACAGTTATTTTAATTTTTTTATACTTTTACAATCGTAAAACTTTTGTTGTTGATATTAAAAAAAGAAAAATAAATAACAAGACGATTAATAAGAAAATTTAAATTATCTTAATATGCATATGAAAAATTTATTTTATATATGCAGTATTATTTTACAGAGCTAAAAAAAAAAAAAATAATATATACGTATAATAAATATAAGGCTATAAATATTGCAATTTGGAATATACATATATTTTTATATAAGTAAAATATTTCCAAATATTCATATCAATTATTTTTTTTTTTATTAGTGTATGCATGTTTATTCATATTATGCCCTTATATTTATTTTGGTATATTTTCCTTTTCCCCTTAATAATATATTTTCTTTATATATGACAAACTTATGTATATTGATATATTTATGCTTTGATATTTTGCTTTCATACTTTTATTTTAAAATGTGTTAAATACACAAAGATAAAATTATACACGAAATATAAATCATATATCTTATACATAGCACGGGCTTTAAATAGTGTTGCATGCGCATGGTAAATAAACATAATTTCATATAATAATTATATCCATATAATTACTGCCATCTTGGGACAAGCTTAAGTCAAAATGCGCGGATATTTCATAAGTTTATTGAAAAGATAGTTCGCTGAATTATTCAAGAGAAAAGAAGTTAAAAAAATATATAATTAATTATCCTCTTTTCAGATTGTATACCTTGAATTTATTTTGGTGAACCAGCATATATGCATGTATGATATATCCACTTGCGTTTGTTATTCAATTTTGGATTTTCAAATAAATTAAGAAAAATATGCAAAATTAAACTTAAATTTTATTTTAAAAAATATAAATTGTGAAGACGAAGTAGTATGTACACACACATGTATATATGAAGATATGCAATAATTAGGATTTTATATTTTTTTTCAAAAAAAAAATAAATAAAATAATCTGGATATATATACAATAGTCAGTTAGGGCATGTGTTTGCTTTTGCATACATGTCTCCCATCCTTCATTATCTTTTTTATTTTAACTAAAGGGTGATAAAAAAAGAAGAAATAAAATATGATAAGCCATAAAAGGAAACGAAAATATATCCAAGATGATCGACATGATAATAGTAATGATAGTGAATCTTCTGTAAAATTAGAAAATGAAAAAGGATATGATAAAGATATAATTTACGATCAAATATATTCAACACCTAAAAAAAATAAACCACGATGTTTAGTTTTATCGAATTCAAAAGATAACTTATTAACCAATTTTACAAATTTATTAAAAATTGAAAATTATGGAGTTGAATATAAAATCAAATGGTATGTTCATTTATTTAGAATATGCTTATTCAATGAACGATTATATGGATCAACACAAAAAACAGGATCTGGGAAAAATAAAAAAGAGAAAGGAACAGAAGAAAACATAAACAAATTAATATTAGAATATAATGTTGATGAATTATTAAAAAACGTACAAAAACTTATTTTAAGAAAATTAGATTGTGAAAATTTATATTATCAAAAAATATTAGTTATCGTTTGTTTATTATTTGATTATTTTCAAAATAGAAAGCATCATAATATTAAAACTATTAAACATTTAGAAGGGGAAGAAGAAGACACTAAAAATTCCATAGACGATCCTGAAACACAAAATAATGGTTCGGATTCACAAATCAATGGAAATTTATCAAACAAACGAAATGATAAATCTAAAAGAAAAAAGGAATCAAAGAAAAGATCACGAAATGCATCTAAAAAACAACTTTACGATGATTCAGGTGATGAAGATATAAGCAAAGACAGATTATCAGATTATTCAGAAAATAATCATTCATCTGATTCTGAATTATTAAAAAATAATGAAAAGAAAAAATTTAAACCAATTGATATTATAAATAATCAAAAAAATTATTATATAATTGAATTTAAAAATGTCTTATTTAATGAAAAAAAGAAATTTAATAATTTAGAAATCTTTTATCATATTACAAATTTTATTATACATAAATATTGGTATTCACAAGAATATGCACATTATAATATTTTCATATGGTTTTTAAATTATATTAATAGCAAATTAGAAATAAAAAAATCGATCAATAGTATTAATAGTAAGTTAGAAATGTTTATTAATTTACATCCAAAAATATTTAACATATCTCATGCTAAAAAAAAACGAAAGAAAAATAATTATCAATATAATAGTAGTATTCATAGTGGTATTAGTCAAATACATCCAAATAATAGTCATTATTTTGAAAGTGGAATTGTAGATTATCCATACGTAAAAAATAGATCTAAACAAGTAGGTGGTGGCTTCACAAGTTTTACAAATCCAACTAACTCAGCAAACACAACCAATACATCTACTACCCCAAATCTTAATAATAACAATTTCTTTTCAGTAAATAATAATTCAACGAATAATGCATTCAGTGGATTTAAAAATACAAATACGGATTCATCTGCTATTGGAAATACCTTTGGTTCAGCCTTTAAAGGGTTTGGTCAAAATAATAATGTAAGCATATTTGGAAATAATAATGCAATATCTAATACAGCTCCAAAACCTATCGAAACGGGTAACACTCTTTTCTCAACTCCCAATAATACAAGTAGTTCCCTATTTGGAAATTCTATAAATAATACAACTAATGCACCAGCTACTAATAATGCAAATAATTCGATGTCCAAATTTCCTAGCCTCTTTTCATCAAACACATCTGGCTCGACAAATAATAATATGACCAATATGAACAATGGAATGTCTTCAATCAATAATAACAGTTTCAATTCCCAACTTAATAAACCCCTTTTTGGTAACACTACTCCTATAGGGAATAATCTGATGCCTAATTTACAAAACAAAAGTGTGAATTTATTTGGGTCGGTGAATAATAATGCACCGGGGCAAAATAATTCAAATATGAATACTACCCTAGATAATAATAATAATAATGCAGCCATTTTTGGATTTGATAAAAATAATCAAACAAATACATCTATATTTGGAAATTCTTCAATAAATGGAACTGGAAATAATACAAATTTTGTCACAACACCAAACAATAATACAACAAATAATTTATTCTCTTTTAATGGAGATGCTCAAAAAAAATTATTTCAAACACCTCAAATAAATAATTTAGAAAAAAATAATAATAATTCAACGAACTTATTAAATACATCAACTAATAATGATAATAATACAAATCTTTTTGGTCAAAAAAATAATGGTACTGGATTTTTTAATTCTACAATTAATGGAAATATAAATAAAGACTTATCATTAAATAATAAAACAGGATTTGAAAATGATATGTTATTACAAAAAACAAATATGTTTTCAAATACAAAACCAGCTGATTCTATAAATTTTATGAATAATAATATTTCAAACTTAAATAATAATGCAGCCCCTTCTTTTAGCTTTGGAAACAACAATTCTAATGATATGCTTGGAGGGATGTCTTCAAATTTAAATGGACAACAAAATGGAAATAATTTTGATAATCTGTTTAATGGTGATAATGGTTCAAAAGAATTATTTAAGGATCTAAAAATATCCAATGAACCCACATCTAAATTTACAGTTAATAAGAAACCATTATTTTCTAGAAGATCTGTAAAAAATAATTTACTTGCACCTAATTCAATGACAACAGAAAATAATATTTTTAGTTCTGCATATAGTAACAAAGATAATTTATTAAATAATCAAGCAAAGCCTGCTAAGGTTATTTTTGGACAGAATGCGAATGCATCTACTACTGCTGAAAATACAAGCACTGGATTATTTGGCAACACATCTAACACAACTACTAATAATACAACAGCTCCAATTCTTACCGAAGAAAATAAATCTATAAATTCAACTATGGATAAACCAAATCTTTTTTCAAACACAAATAAACCACTGTTTAATCCACCTACTAATAATACCACTATGTTTGGTTCTACAAATACTAACATATTTGGAAAACCTGAAGTTTCTAATATATTTTCACCCCCTGCAAATAATAATACTCTATCATCTACAGACACAAAACCTAATACAGATCCAAATGCAAATACTAATAATTTAATATCTACTGATACTTCAAGTTCTGCATTTGGAAATACTTCCATGTTTGGAGGTAGTGAAGCAAATAATAGTGATCGAAATAATTCTCAAGGACTTAATTTTCCTGTTAAAAAGTTGACATTAGAGGAAAGAAAAAGAAAAACTTCAAAAAGTAATATAATGTCATTATTTTCAGCAAATACAAGCGGCCCAAATATGCAAGCAGCAAATACAAGTAATTCAAATATGCAAACAACAAGCTCTATACCATTATCAGGTACGCCATCCTTAACAAGTAACAATAATAATGATGCCCCTAAAACAAATATATTCCAATTTAATGCTACACAAACTGATACAACTACAAAAACAGATACCCCAATGTTTGGTGGACTTGCAAAAAGTAATGTATTTGGTATTGGAAAACCTCAAGAAAGCTTTGGAGAGAAAAAATTTCAATTTGGGACTTCAGATAAGCCTGCTGAAAATACTTCAAATATAACTGCATCTACTTCAAGTAATAATTTATTTGGTTCTAAAACGGAAGATAAAGAAAAACCATCTACTGAAGCTCCTAAAACGACTAGCTTATTCACCTTTGGAAATTTTACTAATAAAGATAAGGACGAAACAAAAGATGCACCACAAACTGAAAACAAAATTGAAAAAGATGAAAACAAAAATGAAACACCAAAGGAAACACCTCTTTTTAAAGGCTTTGGATCTATTACACAAAATAAAACAGAGGATACTAATAAAAGTCCAAATAAAAGTTTTATTTTTGGATTAGGAATTAAACAAGAAGATAAAGAAGAAAAAAAAACATCCCCTTTAATAACTGATAAAAATAAAGATGATAATGCTATAGCTACTCCAAAATTTGGATTTACAAATACCATAGCAAGCAGTTCGAATAATCAAACTAATATTTTCAACATTGGAAATGACAATAAGAATAGTGCAAAATCTAGTATATTTGTTGAACGTAATGAAAAGGAAGAAGGAAGTGGAACAGGAGTATTTTCACTTAATACTAATAATAAATCAAAAGAAAATACAAGTCCTTTTTCTTTTAAAACTGATAAAGAACCAAGTAACATATCTGGTATTAATACATTTTCTAGCACAAGTTTTGCAGGAAATGAAAATAAAAATAAAGAAGCAGATTCAAATGTAAATTATGATAATATTATCAGTCGAAAGAGAAGAAAAGATGTCGATTTAGATTATAAAGATGAACTTAAAAATATGAATTTTTCCAACTCTAATGAAGATAATAATAGTTTAAGAAATAATGAAACCGATTATAATAATTTAAATAACAACATTTTAAATGACGGCCATAAAAATAATGAAGGCTTATTTTTAAAAAAAAGTCGAATAGGAAATTCATTAAATGATACTAAAAATATTCTAAATACAATAAAATTTGATAATATCCCTTCGAAAGATAAATTAAGTACATCATTTTCCGAAGATAAAAATAATACAAATAATGCCGATCCCACAGATCGAAATATTTTTAATATTAACATGCTACTTCCTGATCAACCTACAAAAGAAATTACCTCCACCACACCTGCACCAACAAATAATGAATCAAACTTGACTAAACCCCAATTTAATTTCCTAAACAAAGGCAATGAACAGAATAATGTAGAAAAGGTTGTTAATAGAAATTTAGCTGAAACTGGAACCAATAAGCAATACGAAATGGATGACAAAAAAACATCTGAAAATCAACAAAATTTTCAACAAACTTCTCAACCGAATGAATCCAATTTTTACATCTCGGATGCTTACAGAAAAAATAAGATGGAAGAAGAAAAACAAAATGACTTTTATGAAAGAATGCGAATTAATGAGTATCTGATGAATAATAATTATAATAGTGATATAGATATTATGAATAATAATGTGGAAAAACGGAATCCACTTGTTATTGATAAAAAAAGTATGAATAGAATCAAATCATATAATAAACATATTTCTTTTGATTCTATAGATGTAGATTTAGATCGAGATGTTGTTGATATTAATGAATTAAGACAAGACTTATTTTTATGTGCTTTAAATTTTCACTTACATTATTGGGCAGAAAAGGTTATATTATTTTATCCTCATAATGAGAAAATTAATAAATACTGTACTTCAATAATTAAAATTAAAAATAAATTTGATGAAACATATAATTTTAATTTATTTGATGATATTCATTCTTTATCAAGAAAATTATTAAAACGCTTAGACAAAAATTGTTGTATTTATGAAAGCGTTTTATTTTTATCTGGTGATAATATTCAAATATTAAAGAATGCAAAACTTTCCCTTTTTGATGTTTTTAATATATATCATTTTTGGTTTAAGAAAAATAGTTCAGATATAAAAAAAAATCTTCAAGACTTTCTTTATACGAATAAAATATATCCATCTTATTTAAATTATTATATGGGTCTCTATAAAAATTCCAAATCTTCGAATAATAAATCTACAGATTTAAAAGAAAATCGAACTAAAATTGTTAAAGATGTAACATCACAAAACAAATTATCAGATAATGAACAAGATCGAAAACAATCTAAATCTGCTTTCTCTTTTTATGAAAAATTTTCTCAATTTGCTTATCCTAAACAAGATTCAAAAAGCGATTTAAATAATCTAAATGATTCTGAAGTAGATAAAAACTTGGGTTCAGAAAATGAACTTACTAATTCTACAGTGGACGATGAAAAATCAGACGCAGACTCATCAAATGATGAACACTCTGATAGTAGTGACAAAAGTGCCAATTCGGGATCTCAAGAAAATAGCCAAAACGATCGAAATTCTGAAAATTCTGATTTGAGTGAAGAAAATCTAGCGAAGAAAACTAAATCGGAAAGTGAAAAAAAAAAAAAAAAAAAAAAAGTCACAGAAAATAATTTAGCAGAAATTTTTAATTCAGATAGTAGTGATGCTTCAAATGTTTTAGAAAATAATTATGATGATGAACCATTTAGTATGAATATTAATGAGAAATATTTATATCTTTCTAAAGGCAAAAAAAGAAAAAAAAAACTATTTTTACCATCTCATATTAAAATAAAAAAACTCAGTGCATGTGAATGTATACTGTTAGAACTCATTTTAAAAGATAATGTATTAAACGTATTAAAAAAATATAAATTATTTAAAAGAGAAAAGTATGAATATTTATATGTAAATCTAATTGCAATGCTAAAGCATTATAATTATTTTTCCACAGATAAATCGGAAGACATTAATGCTGAAAATGGAAATAACAGTCCTACAAATAACATTCCTAGTAATAGTTTAAAAGATAAAAAGTATCGTCAAAATATTAACAATATGGATAAAGGAAGTAATTTAAAACGAATTGCTAACTGCCTTGAAACTAATTGTGCTAATGTAAAAAATGATAAAATAAATATTTTAAAAAAAATATGTGATAAAAATTTATTATACTATATAAATTTACAATTGAAAAATATTGCACACTTACTTAATTATAAAGAAATTGAAATAGCTTGCACATATTTAAATCATATAAAAAATAATTTATTTGTAATTTTTCAAATTCCAATTTTATTATTCAATGTATTATATGATAAGCTCATAAAAAGTTACAACGATTTTAGTATCATGGACAACTATTTTAATAATTCACTTTTATATAAAGACTTTCGATATGAATATATATTAAAAACAAAAATTGCATATATGTTATTAAAAAAATTTAATGATCAAGATGATATAGAAAATTGTATAAAATTTGCAATATATTTTGATAATAATAGAGTAAAAGCCCATAAAAATAATATATATAATGATTATATTTTTCATAAAAATTTAATTAGCTCTTATATTAAAGTTCATGAAAATATTGTACCTTCTGAATGGATTGAAGCGAAATATGCAAAAGATGGTGAATTAAGTGACATGAACGATTCAGAATATTTAGATTATTATTCTTTTTTTTTCAAAGATATATCAAAATATATCAAAATGAGTATTATCGATAAAATTATTACTTCAAATATATTTAGTTTACATAAAGAAAATTACACAATTTGTCAATCGGCAGAAGATCAAGATACAAATAAAAAATATAAATCAAATGGTGGAACGAATGTAGGAAATAATTCAAAATCTGCTAATAATACTAGCGAAAATAATGAAACTAGCCAAGATGATACAGAAAAAAAAAAAAATAAATTTGCATGTTATTTTATGTACATGGTCAGGCGATCTATTATGGATGATGTTGTAAATATTTATTCTTCAAAAGGAGAATATTTTTATAAAAAATTATTGACAACATTAGTAAATAATAATTTTGCAAAAGATTATGAAAAATCTCATAACAAACATTTTCATATGTTTATTCAAGTTGCAAATATAAATGTATTTATGAAAAATGTTTTTTTTGAATATATTAATTTTTTTAAAAAAAAAGAATTATATAATATTGAAAAAATAAAAAACGAAGATGAAATTATGGATAACTTAGTTAATGTTGTAAAGGTTAATGGAAGAAATTTCTTTGTTGTAATAAATACACTAACTGAAATTGTTACTAAAATTGAAAAAAATGTTGTAAAAGATGTTAATATAAATATACTTATTAATTTAAGAAATATAATCATTGATACTTTTTACCTATTTAAATATGTTTTTAATAATCGAGAATTTTCATTAAATCTTATCGAAAACCTTTACAGAAATGTTATCAATTTTAACGACACAATTAATTCTTTCTTTTCTGACGATGTTAATTTTTACCCCAAAGAGCAGATAAAAGATTTGTACACACACATAAGACATAAATTTACAAGCCAAAATGCCATCAACTAGGTTCATCCACCATTACCATATTATTTACATCATTTTTTATTACACATGTTTAGTATTATATTTTAATGAAGGCTCTCATTATAGCATATACTCGCAAAATAGGGCCAAACCATAGGCTTACACACATTCACTAAATGCGCATGTACATCCTTGCGTGAATAATTTTTAAAATTTTAATTTTTTAACTTATTACATTTTTTTACGTTAATCTTTTATAAATTATTATGTAGCCTTAGTAATTTCATTTCATGAAATGCTTTGTCATATACCTTATTTGTATGCTTATTTTTTTATTTTATTTTTTTGTTCATATATATATGCACATATATCATCAAAAAATATACTTAAAAAATATATGTACTTATATTTAAGTGCTATATATACTTATGTATATTTAGAAAACTTGTATATATTTAATACAAACACATATTTGTAAAAACTTTTTAAGTTTTGAAATACATTAATTTGGAACAAAGAAAGGGAAAAACTCTCACGCATTGCTCTTTTGAAAAGCGAATGTAGCAGTTTAAGTATGCAAGTAAATAATGAAATATAGACAAAAATATAATTGAATAAAAAATCAAGTACTATATATAAATATATATTTATATATATCTACATATAAGAAAAAAAAAATATATATATGTAATAATTATTATCATCACATTTTTTTAACTACTGTTAAGTATATAGACATAATGTATTTCCTAAAGAAATATACTATTTTTCGTAAACATTTTGTAATGTAAAAAAGTTTCATTTATTATTGCATAGTGCTCATATTATATAGCCATAAAATTGTTTAAATATAATTATATGTTTTATAAATAATTCAATGATAATAAAATATATATAGGTATTTTTTTAATATGCCATTTCAGTTATAATAATGTTGAATAATATTTTTTTTTGTGTTTATTAATTTTTAAATAATATGGTCTTGTATGTACGAGTATGCCATATGTCCTTGTAACAAAAACAATTATTATATTTATTCATTTATGATAACAAATAAATGCTTATAAAAAACTTTTTTTTGTCATTATTGTGTAAAAATCTTCAAAAGAAATTTCTCCTTCACCTTTTGAATCAGCACGATCAATCATATCTCTTAATTCTTCATCAGTTAATGTTTCTCCTAACTCCTTTGCAACTCTTTTTAAATTTTTTAAAGAAATCGATCCTGTCTTATCATCATCAAAAAGATTAAATATTCTTTGAATTCCTTCCCTTGTATCTTTATTTCCCTATTAAAAAAATACATATATTTTTTAAACAGTATTTTGGTGGAAAAAAAATAAATCCACACACACAAATGTATGTACTGTAATATGTTAAAATATTTATAGCTTTCTTATTTTGCTGGATTACCAATTTGGATGTTATGACTTCCATAAACTCTTCAAAATCAATTGACGAATAACCGTCCTTTTCCAAATCTGCTATCATTCTAAATATCATAGGATTTTTTACATCCAATCCTAAACTTTGCATAGCACATTTTATTTCCTTTGGGTCAATTGTTCCTGTATTTAAAAAAAAAAAAAAAATATATTTAGCTAGCTAAAAATAATGTTTTAAATATAGCGAAAGTTAGCTATATTATATTATTACACATATTGATATATAAAATTTATACCAGTTCCATCAGTATCCAATAAATTAAAAGCTTCTCTTATTTCTTCAATTTCATCTTCAGTAAAACCTGGACGTTCTGTAAAACTTTTTTCGTATCTTCTTCTTATAGACGTATTTTCTGTCATTACTCTATATATAGTAAAAAAAAAAGTTAATTAAATGTGTGTGTTAATATATTTTCTTTATTAAATAATATAATTTTGTTGAATAAATGTGTACACATATGTGTGCACTGTTAAGTATATATAGTATTTAGGTTTAATATCAGTTCAATTGTTTTTTTCACGATTGTATTTACCCTTCTATAAATGTATTTTATAATATAAAGGAAAAGAGAGGATAACGAGACTGGAAAATATATAATTTCTTTATCTTTTTATATTTGTTATTTTTCTTTTTATTATTTACAAAATAGTATACTATTCATATATCCATAATATACTTAGTAATAACTACAATTATTTCGATTTCGTGTATTATTTCTTTTTAATATTTATAAATAATATATTAGTCCAATTTTTTTTTTTTATTTTGCAAAAATTTGGAAATGTTTCGAAAGTTTTAGAAATAATTTGAAACGTTTTGAAATGTTTCATAAATTTAGCAATTTTTATAAAATTACTCTTTTATCAAATTAAAAACAATTTCTCTTAAAAAAATAAATAATAAATATCAAATTAACGTGTATTGTCCCCTTCAAAATACAGTACTAAATAAATATTATATTGCATAGATAAATATATTATATCATTTCCATATAGTGAATGAATATATATGCATACCCGGATGCGATAAATTATATCCCTATTCTTTGGCCATCACTTAATAGTGTTAAAAATAATAAAAAAAAAATATAATTTATCTTTATAACATTTTTTATGAATAATTTTTTGAGGGTGTAAGTATTTTACTATTCAATAATTTAAAAAAACTTTGCATATTTTCAAAAATAAAAAAGGCGGAAAATATATTATATAAATATGTGTATATTTTCAGCACTCACACATTATGCCAATTTTTTACCATTACCAAAGTTTAAATTATTTTATTTTACGGGTTTAATTATGTATGACAAATACATTGCTGTAGTAATATAAACATTCTTTCCAATATCCCAAAAAAATTTTATGGAAATTTTATATTACACTTATGCATTTCATTATGTAGGGAAAATATTTTTTTATTTATTTCCATCTTTACATTTAGCTTAAAAATGTTTTTTTAAAACCATTTCTATAAGGTGTAAGTTTTCGAAAACCATTAATCAAATATTACAAACATGTCTTTATGGTTATATGCTTTAAACAGACCATAAAAACAAAAAAATATAAAGTAAAAAAAGATAAAATTTTTAACTATTTCGTTTATTTCTTAACATGTGTGCACATACATGTATGTGTCCACTAAATCCACATTTACTTCTCAATATTATTTATTATTATCAGCATATGCAAAGTGTATAATTTTAAGCACACACTCTTTTTGCCTATATCCGAATACATATAATAAAAAAAACTATGCATATATTAAAAGTAAATGCTGTAAATTTTGTATTTAAATATTATATAGTAAATAATTGTAGCATATTGCATGATTAATAAAAAAAACGGTGACAAATCTGTCCATAAATTTGGATATGCAAATGTCACAATTCACATACTTACAAATTATACAAAAAAAAGAATGAAAAGACAACGAAATGTCAAAATCGAAATTTTATAAATTAAAAAAAATAAAATAAATTATACTACAAAAATGTGGTTATTATATTTATCTAAAAAGCTCAAATGTCTAGGGCATTCAAATATATAGCCTGCAAAAATATAAAATGAAATATAACACATAAATATGATATTCTTAATAGTTTGAAAAATGCAATAATACATATTTGTGAGCATTTAAAAATTTGTTAAAATATTTAGCCGTACTTCCTTAATTAAATAGGTTATTTCTGAAACGTCTTTGCATTTTTTTATGTTCCCGTTTATATATGATAATAAATTTTTATCAGACGGATTTATTTCCACATGTACATTGTCAGATTGAATATTATTCACACGAAATTGTGTCGTTCTACGTATTGTCTGAAAAAAAAAAAAAAAAAAAAAATTAAAAATAGTTCTTAAAATTGTTCTTAAAATATGGCCATAAATGTAGACAAAATTAAGCTTACTTTAAATTCTAAAATAATAAAATTATCAGTTCTTTGCACAATTTTTAAAGGAGACAATTGTGTTGTTTTTATATTTCTTTCAAGAGCTTTTATGCTAAAAAGTAAAATAAATAAAGTTACATTTATTTGTGTGTGCATAAATATATTTGTTCCTATATAAAAATAACATGAACGTACATAACAAAATTGTGTTTATTTATGCAAATTTGAATTTTATTTTTTCATTATTTTTACTTTTCTTCTAATAATTTAATCCTTTCTTTGCAATCTAAATCATCTGAGAAATTTATGTCGATTTCTTTTCTCTTTTTTTTCATATATGTATCATACTTTTCAATCTTTTCAGTAATCTACAAATATTTTATGTTTGAAAAAAGGAAAAAAAATATATTCACATGCATGTTCATATTTGTATGCACACTTAGCTAGCCATTGCATTTCTTATACCTTGTTAATATCTTTTTTTAGTTTGGTTATTGTCTCATCCATTTCGTTATTCTGAATAAATATAAAAAAAAAACGAATATAACAGTAGAAATATAAGCAATCAATATATAATAAAAATAAGAAGAACTTGCTATAAATAGCTAACCATACTATTACATAATTTTTTTATTTTTACCTTTTCTTTGTTTTTTTCAAATATTCCATCATATTCTTCTACTTTTGCTTCCAATTCTAACTTTTTCAGCCTTTCTTGCTCAAACTCGATTTTTTGATTTCTTTCAGTTAATCTAAAAATAAAACATTAAAAATGTAATTAAATTGTGGTGTATTATGTATGTTTATTTCAATGCATAAAAATATATGCACACAAGCACAGACGCGTAATCGCGTATCAAGTTTGATTATTCTTACTTTAGTTTTAAATTTTCCACATGAGTGCTGAAGAATGAATCGGCTGAAAACAAGGTGTTAACTGCCTCTATAAAATAAGAAATATATATATATATATATACATACATTTTTTAGGCGTGGTTGCAAGTGTTAATTGTGTCTATGCTAAGGTATAAACTTACCAGCAGTATTATTAAACAAGAGGTCTAATAAATTTGAAATATCATTTTCCAATTGCTTTACTTGAGGTTTATCATTATATTGTTTGCATTGTCTAACAAGTTTTTCATAAGATTCAATAATTGCCTCTTGTTCTTTATTACTAAGGTGCATATTACCAAAGTCATTAATTTGCTTTATATAATTTATAAAATTTTGACATAAATTATAAAGTGTTTTTATTAAATCTTCATCAACTTCATCTTCTAAATCATTTTTATTTTCTTTTGTGTCTTTTATGAATGTGAATATATTATTAAAGTTTTCAAAAAATGAATTAAATATATCATTTTTTGAAAGTTCATTACTATTTCTTAAGTTTACATTATATTTATCATCATCTTTTTTAACAGACCCAAAGCTGTTAGGCATGTTATTTTTCGTCGACATCGTTACCTGCTCCATCTTGGCAATTCAATAATTCAAAAAATTATTAATTTTATAATAATATGAAATGATCTGATAAATGGTTGCTGAAATGTTACATAAATATGCATATACGCATGTGTGTGTGTATGCATGTATACGATTAATGCTTGAACATATTTTATCTCAAATACTTGAGATCAATCTGTATGTGCACATTTTTCTTCGTCTTTCTGCTTTTATGTTCTTCTTTATATTTTAAATCATCCTATTTTTTTATAAACAATAAAATATTTACTTGAATAATGAAAAAATATATATTTTTTGCTGGCTTAAAATTGTATGAAAAAAAAAGCAGAATTAGTATATGCCCACATGTATGCTATATGTATTTTCTGTTTCCAGTAATAATTCAAATATATGCCATATAAATGTGATAATATGAACTCAAATTAAGTATTAACCTTTATATATACAATTTTTATATGTTATTTTTTCAAAAAAATTATATATTTTGTGTTGAAAAAATAATTAGCATTAAAAAAGAAAAAATAATATAAATGGGTAAATGAAAATATAAATAATGATAACAAAAAAATAATAATAAATGTCTAAAAAAGGAAAAATGTAATTAAACAATGATAAAATCATGAAAATGCGAACAAAGGCAAAAAGAAAGAAATTAATCACACCATAATACAAAATAAAATATATTAAATGGATTAAATTAAAAGAGGATACTTTTTAATTTTTACTAATATATTTTTTCTTATTTTCATATTTCCAATGTGAGAACATGCACTTTAAATTTGTTCGTCATTATTATAGTGTAAAATATTTTTGTGGAACTTAAAATTTGCATACTAATTTTACATTAAAAATATTATTTTATTTATTTTGTAAAAAAATATATTTATATAAATTAAAATTTAAGTTTAAATATAAGAAATTAACTAATCCCATTTTAGTGTAAAACTAATATATTTTATATCATTGTTTTTATTTTCTTTTTTTACAGCCACTATTTTTATGCTGTTGCTGTCAATCATATTTTACATATAATAAGAGTAAACATAATATCCTAATATTTTATATTCTTTGTGTTTAGTAAAAATGGAAAAACATTCATACACGTAAAGTATCATTGATAAATGACCCCTTGTACATTTGTAAAAAATAACTATAATTTACCATCCACCCTAAAAAATCAAATACACAAATTAATAAATATACTCACATAAATATAATTAAAAAATGTATCCCATGCTCAGACGAACTATTTAAAATATATATATCTGTGCGCATCCTTGCATTCGTTTTTTTAAGTATGCTACTAGTGTTTGCGCATTTGTAAGCATATATGCCATATATGCAACATTTATGTGAATGTTTCCGAAAAATATGAAAAAAAAATTGTATAATTTAGTTCTTAAAAGAAATTACACACGCTGTGGCGGTTTAAGAAGACCACAAAAAGTAACAAATGATCCAGAGAGTATTAATAGAAAGGTTTATTGGTGTTTTGAACATAAACCTGTTAGGAGGACTGTAATTAATTTAATATTTTCCCATAATGAATTAAAAAACTTTTCAACTCTTTTAAGGAATACAAATGGTTATTTTTTAATTTTCCATTATCCTATTTAGTCTAATAATTATATGCCAATACCCAATTTACACTTTCGCTAGTGTGTGCAACATTATTTTTTATTATTATTTTTTTTTTTTTTTAGCTAGCTCATCGCTAATTCACGAACTGTCATTGGAAGGACCTTATACGGGATTTCTTCCTTCAGACGAGGCCTTAAATTTATTGAGTGCAAATAGCTTAAATAAATTATATAATGATGATAATAAAATGTCTGAATTCGTTTTAAATCATTTTACTAAAGGTCTGTGGATGTACAGAGATTTATATGGCTCATCCTATCAGCCAGTTAGTAAACCAAACATAATGAAAAAATTATTTACATGCAATATTATTTCCACATTTATATGAACAGCAATAAATTTTTATAATTTTTTTTTCATATTTCATATTTTTCCACTTTTCACATTTTCAGTGGCTCATGTACAATGAAAAAAGAGACGCCCCAGAAAAATTAACAACTTTAATAAACAACGACATAATTGTAAAAATAGAAGGAGAATTTAAAAATTGTGATCATTCCATATATTTAAATGAAGCAAAAATTATAAGGCCCAATATGAAATGCCACAATGGCATAATTCATATCATAGATAAGCCAATCATTTTTTAG
This sequence comes from Plasmodium chabaudi chabaudi, assembly GCF_900002335.3. Lineage (NCBI taxonomy): Eukaryota > Apicomplexa > Aconoidasida > Haemosporida > Plasmodiidae > Plasmodium > Plasmodium chabaudi. The sequence continues at coordinate 568,408 of NC_030113.2, forward strand.
TACCACTCAAACAAGATTTCCATATGTTAATTTAGCAAACATAATTAAATAACCACCTTTTAATATAATTAATTTATTTATCTATTTTCAACTATTTTTATGCACGATTTATGCCCTTTATTATGTCTATTGTATTTTCATTTTAAAGGAAATTAGGTTGTTCCCTTGGGGACTATATATGCTCATGCATATGTTTATTATTACTAACTTTAAATTTATAAAACAAAAAAATGAAAAAAATAAAATAATAACAATATATAGTAAAAATAACAATGGCAAACACGAAATGCCGAATTATCAAATTCGGAAATTAAATATTAGCAATTCCATGCAACACATTTTAAATGAAAAATTAAGAAATATATTTAAAAGTGCTAGCTAGGAATACCCTTTAATTAGCTATATAAATAAAAAAAAACATAACGCGATAAATACGCGAAATTTAGCAAATAAACAATTTTTCTACCTTCCCTAATGTTAGCGTTTAATTGCTTTAAAATATTCAATCAATAAAGAATGAGCATTCAATCCACTACTTTTTATAAGTTTTATTTCAAATAAATTTGGCCAAAACTTTCCAGTTACTAGTAAATTCGGAAGGGACTCCTTACTATTTACTGGATTTATTGCAATTCCATTTAAGAAGGATTCCCTACTTCGTCCTATGCTTTTCTATAAAATTAATAAAAAAAAAATTGTATATAAACATATGCATGCCCCATTTGCTGGGCTCTATCCGTGAAAATATATTGCATATATATGTTAAAACGGCACAAGTAGTGAAACGAAAAAGACGTATGAAAAAATGGTTATACGTATGATATTGTTACCTTATTTGTGTTATGATCAATTAGTCCAGTAAGATTAATTATTTTAAGACATGATCCTTTAGTAATATCAATTTCTATTACTATATTTGTCATGAATATGTTAGCATAAATAGTTTTTTCTTGTAAATGGTACTCCAATTCATTAACTTGTTTCATAGTAAATCCAGCACATGTAATTTTTGTTTTGTTAATTATATTTATTTTATTTACATTTTTAAAATTATTTGGAATCTCTAATTCGTATAAAAATTCATTTCCTGATGTGGTCCATAATTTTTGATAATTTGCAAACTTACCATTTTTTAAATCTTGTATAGAATGGATGGGATCTAAGTTTGAAGTCAATCCATATCCAACTAGATCATGTTCAAATGTGTTATATAATTCAAATGTATTATAGTCAAATACTAATATAGTGTTTTCTTTATATGTCAATACAAATATAAATTTTCTATAAGTTTCGGGCTCAATAACTAATGCTATACCTTCAGCAAAATAATTATTTGTTATATTATAAAATCGTTCTGTTGAACCTGTTTTTAAATTAAATCTTCTTAAATAGCTAACTGCATATAATCCCGATGATTCAATTAATGTATTACCATCTATATATAATAGACCTTGAGTAAAAGGATTATTGGTTATATATCTTTGATGAACTATCGAACCCACATTTGCTTGCTGTCCAATTGTTGGGTCATGAACGTGATCATATTTATTTACTATCTCATAGGAATAAATCCCTATATCCATAGGATGACCACTATTCCCATCTAAAACAAAATGAAGGATTAGCAAAATTGTAGCAACAACTAGCATACAAATGATTATCGCAAGGACCACCACCTTTTTTATAGATCTACAAAGACACATTGTAAAATTGTTTTTTTATATTAAAAATTGTTTAATGTTAAGGGGCTATCTACATGCAAAAGTATGTTATATATATATATTGAATTGTTAAATGAATATGAATTTGTATATATTATAAAATAATCACAATTGATATATACATATTGTGTATATGCACGCAACTGATAAATACACATAATTATGAATCAGCCATATATTTCCATAATTCAATTTATATTTTTTAAAACACCAAAACAAATTAAAGAGAGCCCTTAAATCAATTTATGCATGCTCTCATCATAAATAAAAATGTAATTAAACAAATGCGTGGACAAATTAACAAATAAATTCATTAGCAATATGTAATGAAACATTTAAAAAAACATAAACTTGTAAAAAATCAACTGCATATACAATAAATTGCAAAAACAACCGCATATACAATAAATTGCAAAAAACAACTGCATTACAATAAATTGCAAAAAAATAAACACAGATTTTCAATTTTTATTTTTTATTTTCAAATAAAGACAATTTACACACATGTCTCAATTTAATTGTAATATAATTTGATAAACAAATGATGAGATGCTCTATATTTTTTTTTCTCATCCTCTTATAAATATGTCTATATATATGTGCATACAAAAAGGTGGCATCGATCAGGACCACTAATTTTAATTTGATGATATAATCAAATAAAAAATAAACTAGCATGTACACAACAAATAAAATATGTCTACACATTATATATATATGATAATATTTTTTCATATATTTATAACCTTTTATTTTTTATAAGACTATTTCCCCGAACAATATGGGTAGCTGATTTTTTCCTTGCAACTAATTTATTTGCCATATTTCTCAATAATTTTGTTTGACTCTCCCCTTACTTTTTTTTGGGGGGGGGGGATATTGGCTTACACTTATTTGGCACACATAAAAAAAAAATGAAACAAAAAGATCATCATATAAATATTTTCAAATACATTACCGTTAATTCATTTGGGAAAAGGAACTTATTTTATTTTTTTAATTATCATTTTATTTGTTTATAAAAATATGTTTAATACAGACAAATATTTAATACATAATGTGCATATAATTATGGCTATAGCTATTTTTTTATGCATATAATAAGTTAAAATAAATTATGTATTTATTTAAACTGATCGAAAATTATATTAATTTGTTTCATTTTTATATGCGAAATATATATATGCATATATTTATTTTACAATTTTAATTTATAATATATATTAGCATTTTTTAAGGGCGTCTCAAATGTATATTACTTTCTTTCCCCTTATTTACACCCCATATAAATATATAATAAATAAAAAAAACAAAAGAAAATACAAGTATCCTTACATATGTATAAATGTGAACAGCTTTGAGGCAAAAAACACACTAAGCCCATATAGGGAACAAAAGGAAATTCACAAAAAAAATAAAAATAAATAATATGGCTTAGAAAAAATGTGCTAGCTATAGTAAAAGCATTCAATTCCCTTTCAATAAATCGCAATTATGCCTTTTATCCATCATAACTAATCTTATTATATACATACATGTTTACGAAAAAAAAAAAATAATTATTTATAAAGTGAAAATATTATTATTAAATTTTTATCCAAAATATAAAGCATTTTTTAAGTATTAAATTATATATTATGAAATGGGGTAGTGGTGGTATATTTTTCTATACATAGGGATAAAAGTGATATGACAATTTTTTGCATACAATTTTATGAACACCTTATTATATTTAAAAATGGTTAATTTCTATTTTATACAAAGTAAAAATACATATAAAAAAATACTCTTTAATCATATATTGAATAATTTACATTTAAAAGAATTTTTTGGAGGAAAAAATACATTTTATTAATTTATTTTACAAAAAAAATTATCTATATATTTAAATGGGGTTTCCTTTAAGGGCTGATCTGTTCCAGGCTTAATTAAATATATATGCATATTAAAATATATAGGGTTTATTATATTTTTTTTCATATAAATAATATATGGCAAATAATAGGCACAATTTAAAGGTCGGTCATTCCAGCTTTTCTATATAATAATATTAATATTTATTGGCAAATTGGCTATTATTTTCATATACATTATATGAGGATATATAATAATATTTCAGCTTCTTAAACCCTTTTATATCTTCTCCAAATTACCAAATATTATATTTCCGCCTTTTTTTTTCTTAGGGGCAGTTCGCACCTTTAACACAACATACGTATTACGAATGTAATATATATATATACATACTTTTATTTATTTTTCTATAAGGAAAGATATATTAATAATAATAACTTTTGAAAAAGAGGATATTCTATATTACCATATTATTATATGCATAAAATATATAATACAATCTGTGCATATATAGCAAAAAAAAACCAATTGTAAGAAAAATTATTACTTCGTATATGTAAAAAAAAAATAAGAACAATATTCTTGTAAATAAAAAAAAAAAATAAATAAAATAATGAATAATAATAATAATCCTATGTAAATTTACAATATGAAAAATAATTTACAAAATATAAAAAAACAAATAAATTAATGGTTTTTATAATATTTGTAAAATAAACAACAAATTTTATTAAATATAAAAAAACATAAGTATTTTAAAAAAACTAACATTATAATAATATAAAAATCGAAAACAATGGAAGGTAATATTTAAATTTTATTTTTTCATTTCATCCATAACCCATTTTAAACTTATATTTCTGTGTTTTATTATTTAATCCATATTTTTGTAAATTTAACAATTTTTATTACTATAGATATTAATATTTCTTATTTATAATACCTTGTGTTTGTATCATATACCTGTGTTATACTATATATAACAGCATACATATTCTTATATTCTGTTATATATAGTATGCTTATATATTCATGTGTGCCATGATATATTATGAACAATGAAAAAAATATTTTTAAATGCATAATAGCTTTAAGCAAATATTATATTTAATTTTTATGACATTCATATACACATACTTTTTTCATAAATAACAGATAGAGGAGGCTTTTCAAGAGGTTTTGGAAGAGGTGCTAGGGGAGCTAGAGGCGTCAGAGGCAGAGGAAGAGGAAGGTAAAAATTATTTTTATACCCATATATATATACTACCTATTTTATGTCATGTACATACTATTTTGGATATTTAAATGAACACAGCTAGCTTTTTTATTTTATTTTAAAAAAAAATATGAACGGTTAATGTAATTTTTTATATTACTTTAAAAATTTTTAGAGGACGAGGCTCAGCAGAAGATGATTTAAAAAACTGGGTACCAGTAACAAAATTAGGAAGATTAGTAAAAGAAGGAAAAATATCATCAATTGAAGAAATATATTTACATTCATTACCAATTAAAGAATATCAAATTATTGATTATTTTTTTCAACCAAATGAATGTGCACACCCATTAAAAGATGACGTTGTAAAAATTATGCCTGTACAAAAACAAACTCGTGCAGGTCAAAGAACCAGATTTAAAGCTTTTGTAGCAATTGGTGACGGAAATGGACATTGTGGTTTAGGAGTCAAATGTGCAAAGGAAGTTGCCACAGCTATAAGAGGAGCTATAATTGCAGCAAAACTTTCTTTAATCCCAGTAAGAAGAGGATATTGGGGTAACAAAATCGGAGACCCACACACAGTACCAATGAAAGTCTCAGGAAAATGTGGTAGTGTTCGTATTCGTTTAATTCCAGCCCCAAGAGGTACTCAAATTGTCGGTGCACCAACAACCAAAAAGATGTTAAACTTTGCCGGAATTAAAGATTGCTTTTCATCATCTTGTGGAAAAACCAAAACCAGAGGAAACTTTCTAAGAGTAGGAAAATGCGAAAAAAATATGCGAAAAAAATATGCGAAAAAAATATGCAAAAAAATTGTTATATTTCATAAACCATTACATACATATTCACACTAACTTGTGCACTTCTTCTTAGGCCATTTTCAACGCTTTGAGCAAAACATACGGATATTTAACCCCAGACTTGTGGAAAGTAACCAAATTCGACAAATCCCCATACGAAGAATGGTCCGATTTTCTTGAAACATACCAAAACGTAAAAGGAATTAAAACCATAATTTAAGCATCGAAGAAAAAATATATGTGTGTAGCTAAGTAGGAATATTAATCAAACATATGTACATTATTTTAATAGTAACTGAGCCTTTTATGTGAAACCTGACCAATTTTTGTTATTATATTATTTCCCTTATATATATCTATATATAATATTTTTTTTACTTAATTAATATTATGATTTTACTTAGTTTTTAAAACATATAATAAAAAACGAAAAACAACTAATTATATAAAGTAAAATTTAAAAAATATTTTTAAAACACAAAATATTTGTCTGAAATTTTGCCAAAATATTTTGTGCATATGTACAATATCACTAAATAGTTTTTATAGCTAGCGAAAAAAAATATATAATGACATACTGTCTTAAAAAAAAAAAAAAGCTAAATCATGTTCAGAAATAAAAAATACGAATGTTAATTAGTTTATTCATATAATAGTGATATCATAAGAATGTTAATTAAAAAAATGTGTTATTAATAAACCAAAACAATGCTAATGAAATAGACTGACGTGGGAAAATAAAAAATGATTTATACCAATCATATCAAAACAAATAAGCAAAAAATTGCTTGACTATATTTTCTTTTTATTATAATTCCTTCATGTCTTTATTACATAATTGTTAATTTTCGTGGAACATCATTCACTAAATTTTGCTCATACCACTCCTTGCTAGATTTTTCCATTTCATCTTCGAAAGTTTCCCTTTATAATTAAAAAAAAAGTAACAATAAATAAATTTATTCAAGTATATAAAAAGTATAAATAAATATGTATACATGCTTAATTATAAAATTTGACACGCTTATAGTATTACCTTTCTTCTTTGTTTTCTTTAGTTCTGTCAACTTTGGCATTCATTTGTTTTATTCTTTTTTTAAGTAACTCCTTAAAGGGGTCTGAAAATTTTAAAAAAATACAAAATATGACAAAAAGGTGTAATAATAATATAGTGAAAGTCAAATGGGATATATGAGCACGTAATGCATATCATGTCACACGTCTTTAAGAATAAACTTAATCCATATATTGTTTTACTAATATTTTGCTTGGTCATTTTTTTATACCTGTTTTATGTTCTTTCTTTTCAACTATCTCATCTTCTATATCTAAATCAAATGGCTTTATTGTTTCTTTTGTTGTAAATGGATTATAATTTAAACTGTCCCCATCTTTTTCAACGATTGTGTCTATTGATTGTTTTTTTTTGTTGCTAGCATTATTTTGGTTTTTTGTTTTCTTTACTGCTTTATTCATTTTTTCCCTTTTTTAAAAAATAGCCAAAAAATAAATCATCTTATTTATTATATATATTATGGTTATTCTTGTATGTTTTTATAAAGAACTTTTAATATCCTTTTTCAATTTTATATTAAATATGATATACCCTCATGCTATTGTTATAACTTAAATAAATATCAAGAAAATTGATAATTATTCAAATTGCATTATTTTTTTTATTTTCATTCGTTTATTTATTTTTTTATTTATTTATAATTTTTTTTTTTACCTATATTTTTGTTTCCAATTTTTTTATCTACAAGCGCATGATGATATGCAAGAGTATATTACGTACATACCTTCCCGATTACCTTTTTTCTTAATTTAATATTTTTCACTTATATTTTTATCATATATATATATAACAAATATATATTACATATTTAATAATTTTTTTATGGATGATATTCATTTTTGGAGGTAATTTTCAATGATGTATGCAATTTCAATATAAATATATACATAAACAATGGCTAAAAAATAAAAACATACTTTATTATTCTTAGGAAGCATGAAAGCGAATGATTTTTTAAATAACACAAGTACATACTGACTAGTTCATACAAAAAAATATAGAACTAGTAAAAATAGAATGTACTGGCACACTCAAGGAATTGTATTGATATATGGAATTAAAAAGTAGCAATTTTTTTTTGTGAAAATTTTGAAAAATTTTGAAAATTTTTGAAAACCATCAAAATGAATGAACAAAATGACACAATAAAATATTCTGATTTTCATTTGTCCAAATATGGTAATAAACGAGTCAGGATTAACAAAACGAATGATAATGTAAAGTATCTAGTTTCAAGATTTACAAATCATAGTGAAATCGATCGATTGACTCCGCCAGTCACATTTATAGTAAGAAAAAAAAAATACATGCATCCACTGTGCTTTATAATGCTTATGTATGACTATATGTAGTTTACCACTTCATTTACTGCTTCCCCTTTTGCAGTCGAAGGATGAGAACCCTGAAGAGGTACTCGACAATGAGAAAAACGATACGCCCAACTACTGGCTACTAAAAAACACATCCACAGATAAAACCAAAATAAATCACAAATCCTATGTATCTAAAAAATGTAATTTAAATACAGATGTATTCTTTGTTTTATGTGAAAATGAAGAATATTCAGAATTATATCCTGTTTCCAGTTGGCAAGTATTCGAACCAGATTTATCAGCAAAATCTTTAAATGCATATAATGCAGATATTACACAAGAAAAATTAAAAGCAGAAAAAAATAATAAAAGATTAGATGAAATAATTGAAAGATTAAAAAATAAAGAAGAAAGTATGAAAATAAATATAAAAACAAAAGATATGTCAAAAAAAAAAACACTTATAAATAATAGTCACACAAATAATGATAATTTATCTAATAATGTATCTGGTCATTCGAGTAAAAATTTCAAAAATTATTCCTCTTCTTCTGATGATGATTTAGGATTAAAAAGACAAGAAAAAAAACGATTAAAAAATTTATATAAATTAAAAAAAAGAGAAAATAAAGAAGAAATAGATTATGTTGATTCAGCATTATCTATAACAGAAATTAGAAAAAATAAATCAAGTTGGGATTATAATGATGATGGGAAAAGAAGTGATGATGAAGATTTGTATATGCAGGAATCTGCACAAGAATTTTTTGATGATGACGATGAAAATGAAGAATCAGATAATAACTCAGGAAATGAAGAATCTATATTAACATCCTATGGACAAGCTATGAAATCTTTATTAAAACAACAAATTAATGATGAAGAAGATGATGAATTAAATCAATACTCTGATGATGAAGATGACGAAGAAGAAGACGAAGATGATGAGGATGAGGAAGATGAAAATGATGAAGATACTAGTTCAATAATAAAAGATAAAAATAGTCTAAAAAAAAGAAATATAGATAATAAATCACAAATTTCTATTGATCATGCTAGAAATAAAGCAAACCAAATTAATAAGAAAAGAAAAAATACAAATCCTGGTGCCGAAAGAAACGATGAACATGATAGTGAAGAAGATGAAGAAGATGAAGAAGACGATGAAGATGATGAGGAAGAAGAAGATGACAATAATAGACCACGAAAAAGTATTAAAATCGAAACAAATGAAAAAAGTGAAACTAATAAAATTCATAATATCAATGAATATATAAAAGATAAAATTAGAAAAAATGAAATACAATTAAAAAAAGAAAATTGTGCTAAAATATTATTAAAAATTATTGAAAAAAATAATGGAAAAATGGATATATTAACTTTACTAGATGTTTTAAACATAAAAGAAAAAAATCAAAATTTTATACTCGTACAAAAATATATAAAAGAATTATGTATTATTAGTTCTCAAACAATAAATAACAAAAAAGTCAAAATGGTAGCCGTTAAACCAAAGTATCTATCGAAAAAATGATAAAACTATTTCGTGAATAGCCATATAATCATTTTTTTTGATATCCTTATTTTCTTATATTTTCATTTACATTGCTAAACTAATGCTTCGATCCATTATACACACAAGTCTTCATTTTACCGATACTATTAATAAGGAAAAATGGGACCATATATTTGTTTTGTTGTTTTTTATAAAATTTGCTCTATGATATAGACGAAGGAGCAATACATATACATGCAACTTACATGCGTGGATATCACTTTTTAATTATTATAATAACTTTATACAACTTAAGTTTAAACATTTTTGGTGATCTAATCTGTAGTTTTTCAAATATTGTATGGAGAACAGACAACTATCTATTCCCATCCTTATGAAAAGGAACATGTTCCTCACCATATATCGACACATTTATGAACTATAAAAGTTCAGGTGTAAATTACCTACATCCTTTACACTTATTTTACGGTTCAAAAATTTATCACCCTCCTTAATCTTAATTTATCATTTTAGGATGTAAATAAATATTTTGCCCAATATAACATATTTCATATTAATAAATAGGATATATAAACTTGTTTGCATTTATAAAATAAACACACATATTCTTATTATATGCATACGATAATTTTTATGGGATTTTATTTCCTCCTATTTGTATGCATAACATTACGCTCTTAAAACTTTTAACTGAAATATTCATATGCACATTTTTTGTAGAAACTTTTAAAAAATAATAAAATATTTTTGAAAAAATTGCATATTATTTTTTTATTTCATAATTTAGAAAATTACTATAATTTTTTTTAGAATATGTTTCATAATAAAATAATTATGTATGCTATATTTATTTTATTAGTATAACATTTTTATGGTAATAAATAAGTATATATACTATATTTATTTTATTCTTATTTTTTTTGAAAGATTAGCCCTTTCTTTAGTTCCCTTTTCCGCGCTTTATAACAAATATTTATTAAAAAGTTTATGTATACCCAGTAGCAGCTTAAATGGCAGCACGAGACCCAGGACCATATTTAAACCAAGTACCTTTAGGATTTCCTAGTTATAACAGAAATGTTTATAGAGATATTTTAGCAAGACGAGCTTTTATGGAATCCGAAGTAAATACTAGAGTTTATAAAAACATTTTCGAAAATTTGGGATTTAAAGGGCATATAAGAATAAACAATAAAGTAGGCATATTAAAAAATATATAATTTTTTAAATGAACTATATTTACACATGAATATTTCCTAAAATTATTATAGAGAATATTGCTAACGTCTATAATTTCACTACATATTTCATAACTCCAAATTTGATTTCTCTTATCGTGCTGAAATGATATGTATATGTACATACGTAGGTATGATGTCATTTTATTTTACACACATATTTTTACAAATGTATGTCACCCCTTTTTTATTAAAATTAGGTAGGAATTAATCGAATACGTATGAGGTGTATACAAGGAGGATATTCACGAGGAATTTATAAATTTACTAGGATGGCAAAAATGGCTTTTTTTCAAACAGCTAGAGAAGGGTGGTTAAAAAAATATGGTTATAGACCTGACTTGTTCAGATAAAAAACGTTCAATTTTTTTTTTTTTTCAATAAATTATGTATTTGGCTATATTAAAAAAAAACAAATACACACACAAACATTATATAATATTTGTTTATATTATGTATATGGGATATACAATTTTTGGTAACATATAATAAGTATACTACTTTTTCTACTTATTTATTATTTTTTTAAACTAATAATTTAAAAACATTAAACTTATATTATTAAAAAGTTATATTTTTTTGTAAATATGTAAAATATAATATTGTTTCAGAAAGTAAAGTCTTCTCATAACACAGCCATACTGTTGTAAATCGATTTATTTGTTCTTCTAAATATCACTTGTATAAATTATCACATTTATCGCACTCCTAAAAGAAATGATTTTTCGTTTTTCCATACATTATACATGCTATTAAGATTTTTTACGAAGTTTATTAAATTGGGCTTTGACATTAAGGTATCCAGCAATTCATTGTTATCTATTGTAATCATATTAAAAAATTGCGAAATAAATAAAAGCCAGCAATAATGTTAATATGTATTAAAATTATAAATTCCTATTTTTATCTTTTTTACAATCTCATAAAATATATTGCAGCATTAAGTCATAATGTCACGATAAAATAATATTGTCTTACATTTTAAAGGTATTGAATAGAAAATTGATAAAATGGAAAAACAAATCGAGTGAAAATAACAAATGGTGTCCTCCTTCAGTGGATGCGCATCATCACACAAAATACTATCTAGTATATTTAAAATTTCCTTCAATCTTTTTATATTCTATAAATTAAATACAAACAAGAGACATAATGATAAAATAATATAACAAAAATAAAAACCATAATATCTTTTATTAAATTATTATATAATATATTTTTTTGTTTTTCACATGTAGTACTAACAAAGTTGTGATTGTCTAATCCGAATGTTTTACATTTTTCCAAATTTTCGCTTTTTAGTTTTCTATAAGATAAAAAATAGTATTTAGTTTTTCCATTTAGTTTGCATACATATATAGTTCGGTATGTAAGCTTATATAATATTCCCTATATATACATATGCTTACCTTATTATATAAATATAATAGAGATAAAAAAAATTGTCTCGGTATATTTTTTTTGTAAAGTTATTGTAAATTTGTTCATCTTCCCACAGATAGTATATCTATAAATAAAGATTTAATTTAACTATATTTGTAAGAAGACATACGAAAGAAAATAAATGAATAATTAAATACAAATACACATTTATGATCAAGTATAAGTTCGTATTGTAAGCATATACCAGTATTGCCTTAAGCTCGCTGACGATTCCATAATACGTTTCATAGTTAACAGAGTCAAACAGATAAAGCTGAAATGATAAAATTTCAAAATGTATATATATTTTAGCATACTTAATGGTGACATTATTTGGACATATGTTTATTTTTTAAATGCATAATAATTTTTCTATATTAATTACATTTTTCATATAGTCGATAATATCTTCTCCATATAAAATATTTCCCTCTAATGTATTAAAAGCATATGGAAACCCTTTATAGTTGCTAATTGGATGAGTTTCCTCTACTAAATATACAAATGGACAATTTAAAACATTTTTTAAAAAAAATAATTGGACATTTATATAATCTATGAAAGTTTCACCAACATTTTTTATAGAACAATGATTATAATGAACAATCAACTTTTGAGGAACTAGAACCATATTCCCCTTCTCGTTATATAAATATGCATATATATTCAAAATTTTCACTATAAAATTTTTTAGCTTTTAAAATATTTAAAAAAAATATTTGTATAACATAACAACCATCGCTATATTTTGCATTATAAAAAAATTGTTTTTTTTAAATTATGTTTATTTTTTAATATTGTATTCATTAAAAAATATATGAAATAAAAATTAATGTAACAATATTTTTTTAATAATTTATTCTTTATTTAATAATTTATTTACCAATAAAAAAAATATTATCTCAATTATTCACAATATTATGCGGGCATTCAAATATGCCTACATAAATTTCTGGAAAATAAGCATGCGCCTATTACAACGTTTAAATTGAATAGAACAATTATAAATCTTAATAAAAAAATATAGACGATATTTTGAGTGCATTTATAATAAATCATATACTATTATTTTACATATGATTTCTCACAAACCCAAAGAAAATTTGAAACACAAATGTTAATCCTTCACACTATTTTGAAAAGAAAAATATGTATATTAAAAAAAAACATATATATCCCAATATTTTGTAAAAAATCTAAATTTTATAATTTAAGAATTGTTGTTATATATATAATATTGCTAAACCATTAGAGTGTTATACATTTAAAGGTTTTCAAAAATATCCAATAAAACCTTTATATCCTACATGAGTAAATTTTTACATAGAATTAAATAAAATTATTTTCATGGAAATACCTCATGATAGCAGAAATTGTTTACAAGCAGTATCATTCTATAATAACCGAACAAGAAATATAATCACATTTATAACATAATTTTTATAAATATGTTTTGTCTTATCTAAAAATATGATAGTTATTTCACCCCTCACATGCTAATATTTTTAAATGAATATAACCTGTCTTATAATTGATATATAGGCGCAACTAGCTTAACACCCCAATTTATAAAAATTTTTTCGATTTGTATTTTTTTATCAATATTTGTGCCTTTTCATATATGGAAAAAATATTTTTTGTTATGGTCATATTTATATGTATATGTTTATTTTCATAATTTTAGTTGGAAAATAAGAGAACAGGGAAAATATTTTATAAATATATAATTGTGTTAACTAATTTGGCTAGCTTTCTAAACATGTATTTTATGAACTTGAAATATTTTTCTTATACATATCTATAAAATAACGCATAATTTTATTATGAACAAGTCATGTAAAAAAATATAGGTAGCTTTTTCAAGCATATTTATAATAATATTTTATGCATGCATCATAAGTTTTTTTATGGCTATCTATAATTTCCCTCCTAATACACACAAAAAAAACTATTCAACCAAATATAAATAGCTTAATGTTCTTTTATATATTATAATTTTTTTTATGTACACATTTTAAAATAATCTTGGTTTATTATTAGTATTACACACACATATTTTTTACCCTATACATTAAAACAAATATACAAATTCAATTTTTATAAAATGATATATTTACTCTTTTAAAGGATGCTTATATAAATTTATTTTAAAGAATTATATGTTTTTAATTTTATATTTCTCTTTTATTGAAATACAAAATTGGTACATTCATACAATCCAAACATATTATTACCTATATGTATTTTTACAGCTTTTAATTAAAAATTTTTATAATTAAAATGAGTATATTTAGCAAGTCTACATGCTTAGCATGTAATTCATGTAAATGCTCTTGTGGTAAATACAAAATATAAATACTAATCGAATAGACATGAACACATTTTATATTATATGATAACCCAATTTATTTTTTGCACACATAGTTTTCTTATATTTTTCAGTGCAAGTTATTTTAACACTCATAATGCATGCAATGCTATTTTATGCATATTAAAATAGAGAAACATATATATCCATTTTTATCATCATTTTTTAGATCAAAACGGTGACATTAAAATTACTCAACGGACATATACTTACAATGAATTAGACGATCTTTGCACCAGGGAAGATACAACCACATTCCCTTGTATTCCAACTGAACGGATTATTTTAAAATCGGATGGAAGTTCTCAACTATACTACCATCAAATAGACAATGAGTTTTATGCAAAAAATATACTACATGATGTTCCTTTAATAAGTTATGCTCAAGGTCCATTTTTTGAGAAAATAAATTATGGAACTAATAAAAATTATAGTTTACCAACTTTAACATATGTAAGTGATCCAATATATATAAGACGAACACAAAAATGTGCTATATCAAAAATAGCTGATTGTGTATGCCCTCAAGAATGCAAATGTGATTAAATTAATATCTATACATTTTTCCATGGAATTAAATCTAATTAAGAGACATAAAAAAAAGCTTTAAATTTTCTTTATTCGATTTTTATAAAGAATATACAGTAAAATAAAAATATAACACTTGTTATATTTGTCTCTTATTTTTTATTTCATTCTATTATATATATTTTGTTAATTACATTCAATATTATATGAGGATTTTACTCATTTTTTTTTTTTTTACATTTTATTAATTTATTTGTACTAAAAAAAACAAACATATATAAAAAACTTTATTACTAATAATACAAACAATTAGCATATCCATGCAAAATATTATAAAATTATCATATGAAACACAAATAGACAATTTATTATATAAATAAGATATAGTCCAAATGATTATAATTATTTATTTGAGATTTTCAATTTTTCATTTCTTTATGCGCCGTTCAGTAAAGTTCCCTTTTTTAGCTGATACCCGCAACCCGATATGTCAAAATATTTTATCCTAAATAAAAAATAAATATATATGTTTAGCCCCAACATAAGAAATAACCACACCAAATAAGCACCCAAAATGTGTATATATGTACATATATATGCACATATTTATATCCTACTTGTCGTTGACTTGGTTTATAAAGGCGCAGCTTGTGCATTTGACCTTGCCATATTTTTCTCCAACCCATCCACATCCTATCAACAAAAAAAGGGAAGAAGCCAACACAAAGAGTTATATATATATATAAGCATGCTTGTTTTTAATTATTTACAAAATTAGAATTAATTATAATGGCTAGCTCAATCCGTTTTACATTTATGCAATTTAAAATAGACATGCACATAAAAAAATACCAGTAGATGGATTTCCGCAATCACAAAGTCTGCAATAAGTTCTATCGGTGTCATAATTCTCTCTCATTGCTTTATAAAATTTATTTTCACAACCTATTATGATATAAAAAATGGATATTTTGATTAATACGTATTTGTATTATATGGAGTTTAATAGACTTTTTTAAAAAACCTTCATTTGTGGGATAACAACATTTTTCGCATAGATCCGTTGTGCACATTTGGCAAAGCCCTACATTTATATGAACAATAAAAATTGTTAATATAAAGATAATGATTTTTCTCATTTTTATTATTAATTGATAAGGTATATATTTTTTTTAAAATGTCATATATATTTTTACAAAGGATATTTGTAGTATTATATTTAAATGAAAATTATGATAAATTGTGAATATTATTATTTTTTAAAATAAAGCTAAGTTCAAAAAAGATGTGTTGAAAAATATGACATGCATATGAGTAGTGCTAATTATTTTGTGAAAAAATAAAAATTGTATATTTTAGACAAAATCTTATTTCCTATTTTGTAAGTGTCGTATACAGAAATCCTATAAAACGATTGACATATGTATGTTTATTTATTAATTTTTCACTGTTCATTTAAATTGTCATTATTTTAAGTCAACAAAATTGCATTTTTTAGCTAAACAGTGTGCAAAATAAAGCGAGGGTTAAAACTGTTATAATTTTGTATGGCTATGTATATAAATAATTATTTTATAAGTTTATATATAAGCCTGTTTGATCTACATATTCAAGGGCCCATGTGAAAATAATTTCAAGCACGCCCTAATCTTTACAATCATGTTCTTCCAATTGAAAAACTCAAACATTAATGACAATAAAATATATAAATATTTAAAGGGAGAAATATTAATTTTACGATTTTCCCTTAAAGGCTAAATAGTTAGTAAAAATATTTATTAAAAACAAAAAATTAAAAAGACATATCTTATATCCTTTAAATTGTCACACATATTTTGATAAATACATATACACATGCATATGATATAGCCGGAATGCATAAACAAATATGTGTAAATATCATTCGCATTTCTGTTTGAAAGCATATTAGCTAATTAAAAAAAAAAAAAAAAAGTAAACGAATAAAATATTATGTAACGTTAAATATATAGTGTAAATTGCAAAATGCTGAAAACGATGTGCTCAATAACTCGACTCACTTTAGCCTGCTATGTCATCATTTAATGGCGATACCAAAAAAATAAAAATAAAAAAGTAAGTAAATAAGTAAATAAGTAAAGTAAGTAAAATGCGGATCCAGGCTAACACACAAAATAGGTCGTTCCCCTGCCAACATTAACATATCCGATTGTGCTAAAAGTAGTTTCCTACGTCATAACTGCTTCTTTTCCCACGTCATAGGTACTTCTTTTTCTGCGTCGCATTCCAGTAATTGACAAACTTTTCGAGGAGGTCTGACTTGACATTTACTAGCGCCCCCCCAGTTGGCTTCATTTGTCCCATTAAGTTTCTCAAGCAATGTACCAACTCGTCATTATTTGAAAAATCCATATCTCTGATCGAACTAGCTATATCTTTTTCACTTAGCCATATAACTTTTATTTTATTATATATATTAAAACATAAATATGTAATATGCATAAATGGATGTAAAACTGTATGAGGTGGTGTATATATTTGATTCAACTTTTTGTTAATACAATTTACATCATAAACAAATGTTATAAGATTACATTTATTTTTTAAAACGTTTTCGGAATTTAAAAATATTTCATTTTTCCATAATAAAATACATGACCCATTACTTTTCATGGCTTCAGGAAATATAACAACACTATGTATTTTTTTATTTTTAGCATATATATGTACTTGTTCAATATTTTTAAATAATCCATTTTTGTTTGGTATAGAAAATTGTAAAGATAACTTAATTAAATCAAAAAAAAATACAGGAGATAACGTCCCATTTTTATTTACAACCACAAACATCGGATTTAATCGAAAAGCTAAATATAAAATATCAACAAAGGAAGTAAAATTTGATAAAAATATATGACCATAATCATCATAAGTAAATGGGATCTGTTGCTTTGAGCATTTTATTTTAACTCTTTTATAATTAGCATATTGTTCTTCTAAATATATAAAACCCAAATGAAATAACAATAATCTACAATATATAGTCTGTATTATTTGATAAAAGAAATCCTTTATACATTGAAATACTAAAAATCTTAATAAATTATTTAAAAAAAACATAAAAGCTATAGTTAAACAAATAAAACAGGTTCTGCATATTACTAAAGGTAATAATAATAACTTCAATAATCTTTCATGAATACTTAATTTCTTATTAACCCATATTGGTAAAAATGGATTTATTCCTGTTGATGCATCTGAAAACTCTCTATATTTTTCCATATTTTCTTCTTATTATTATACATAATCTTTTGTTTATTAATTTATGTTTTTTTTTTATGGGGTTCGAAGAGGGTCATATTCTGTTTGCCTTCCTACTTGCCTATTATATTTTAATACCTTGAGATTTTCTTTTACAATTTTTGTTTTTCCCCCCTTAAACATATTTTATACCCAAAAATATTTACTTTGTAAAATAATACATTACTTATTTGTTCATATAATTAATTTAAATATATTTTTTTATTCATATTAATATTATTTATACTTTAATAATCCTTATTTGGTTGATAATTTTTTATATATTTCTCGTCCCTTAAAATTTTAATTTACCTACACAAAAAATTTGCTTGCTTTAATATTTTTTTTACAAGCACTAAATTTATATTTTCCTAATCACATATTTCAAGCTTGTAATTTTTTTTTATTTAAAAATATATGCATACGTATGGAATTATATTTTAGTTGGAAAAATACGGTTATATTTTAGATGGAAAAATATGGTTATATTTCTCTCATAAAAATAAACCTCCATATTATTCGATAAGCCATTGTTCGAATATGGCACGATAGTATACACACGGTATTTTACAAATTGTTGTATATAATTACTTATATACTAACCTCAATTCGCCTAAATAAATATTTATTAAAAACAAAGCAAAATTGTATATTCATATTTTATACCATTTCAAACGAAGTAAATGGAAAAGAAAGTTCATTCCCTTTATGATACAAATAGCATATCATTTTCACTGCATTTAAAAAAATAATTATAGATTGCTAGTCTGTTCACAAGATATAGGTACTAACAACTTTTTTACAAACTCATAAAATATGAATTATATTTTATACAACTCTTATAATTAAAAAATGGCATGTCAATTGATTTTCAAACCTTGCTATTTTTCAATAATTTATTATTTTTTTTTCTTTTCCATTGTTCTTTCACTATTTAAACTGTAATAAACGTTCGGAATAAAATATGTTGTTAAGACATTCTTTGTAAGCTCATGTTTTGTTACTATAAAAAAAGGGATATAAATCGAGCATAAAATTGTAAAGCAGTGTAAGGAATGTATAATTGGGAAATTCATTGGTACTACTAACTTAGTAAAGCTTATCAAAAGTATGTCAAATTTTTTATTTTGTGACTTTGCAAATAATGGGGCATGCACACATGCGTAGTGCCCTATGATCTACAAGGGCATACTATTTTTTATTTAAATTGTTAATAATATATAAGGCCGTAATTTTTGTTTTTATTTTATTAATTTTTTATCGCATGCCCAAAGGGATTAAACTGTTTCATTATTTTCTTCGTATCATAATCCTAAAAATAAAAAAAAATTACATTTTAAATCCTGAGAATGATTTGCAAATAATTTTATTTAATATTTTGGTTATTCCTTTTGGAAAATAAAAATTAAAATAAGAAAGAACGTGATACACACTTTATATAAAAACGAATTGAACTGTCTATTATTCAAAAATGAATAACGAAATGAAAATAGGAAAAGAGGAATTAATAAAATGGGTTAAGACAGTATTAAAGAAACCAAATTTTGAATTTAGTAATTTAAAGGATGGAGATATTTATTTAGAGCTTTTTGAATATATATGGCCACATGTTATGAAAAAATATAAAAGTTGTATTTATATTAATCCTATAAATGATATAAATAAAAAAAAAAATTGGAATTTAATAAAAACTATTTTAAATAATGTAAATATAGATATTAATTTTATTAATTATGATGAAATATGTAAAAATAATTTTATAGAATGTTATCAATCCTTAATTATATTATATTTTTTATATTTTCTTGTCAAAAATAAAGAATGTGATTTCATTTTAGCATATCCAATAAATAAAGAACTAACGAATTTTATGTCAAGTGAAAAACCATTGAACTGTTTAGTAAATTCAAAAAGTGTAAAACTTTCTGAATGTGTAATAAACAATTTGCACCACTCTCAATTAAATAACATGGTAGACACCCAAATGGATCATCTTTACACAAACCATATTAATTATATGAATAACTTTAATAATAACAAATCAGAAAAAACAATCTTAAATTCAAACATATTTACAAAGAATAATGAAATCCAAATTAGTAGTAACCCCATTTTTAACCCCGATTTTATGCACTCTCAAAAAAGTGAAATAGCAAAATCCTTTTATTCACAAGAGTTAAAAAAAATTGAAGATTATACAACTCAACAAAAAATAAAAGAAAAATTTGTAACAAGCATAGGTCATAATTATTCTACACATAAGTCTAAACAAAATAACCCATGCAATGATAATCTATTTTTTTATAATCCCTTAAAAAATTTTGAAAAGAGTAGCACCATATCGAATCTATCTAGCTCTAGTGAACAGACCGACGTCACACCAGAAAAAAGTGTAAACCATTCTGACCAGACGAAAGGCAGCTTATTAATGGAAAAAATATATTACAACGAAACAAAAGAAAACGAAAAAAAAATAACCCCTCTACACAATTTTAATGATATAGAACAAATTCCTAAAAGCAATTTTTTTAAATACTTTAATATTGGACAACATATTGAAGAGGGAAACAAAAATAGTAATTTGATTCTACAGAATCTAGAACCACCTTTCCCAGCATCTACCGAATCATCACCATTATCAAATTTGTCAAGGCTAGACAATCTGAAAAAAGGAAATAAACTTAACTTAGGATCTCACAAAATGAATAACACAAACCAATTTAGTAGCAAAATTGATGCTTCATCACAAACCAATCAAAATGGTATTTCAAATGTTTTATTAACTACAGATGAAATGAATAACCTTGAAGCTGTGTGGGCAAAAGGTAGCAACGATGGGGACAAAGTACAATCATATCATTTTATAGAGTACTTGAAAAGACAAATAAAAATATATAAAAAGGAATTAGATATAAAAACAAATGAATTAGAATTAACAAAAAAAATACATGAAAAAGAAATTAAAGATATTAAAGAAACACATAATGTTGATTTATTAAATTTAAAAGAAAAACATGATAACGAAATTTTATATTTAAAAAATCAAAATATAGAAAAAATAATTTCTATAAAAAAAAAATTCGAACATAAATTAAATAATATAGAGGATGATTTACTTCTAGATTTAGATGTTCTTATTTTTGAAAACCACAATATTATAGATTCGTCTGAGAATGCTAAAAAAAGTCTACCTAAGACACAAATTGCTAACCAATTAAATAAATTTCCTATCCATTCCAATGTAGATAACTTCTACTATATAGACAACCAATTTGAACAGAGTGATGAACTAACTAAAACTGATAATGACGAAAAAGATAATAATAATATGGGCTCGAAAAATTTACTTCTTAATTTTACAGGCAGTAGTGAGGACAGACAAAATGAAATAAAAGAATGTAATGACATTGTAAAGGTAAACAAAACTATTCAAATGTCTATTAAAAAAATAAAACATTTAGTTAGGGAAAAGAATAAAGAAAATAAAATAAATAATGAATATATAAATAATCAAATTGTGAATCTTAAAAATATGATAAAAAATTGTAATATAGAAAAAATAAAAAATTATAATAATATAAAACAAAATAAAGAAATCTTTCAAGAACTTTTAAATTATATCGAAGAAATACTAACAAAAAATGTTGATGCATTTTCTGATACAGATAAAGAAGAATCCTATTTAAAACAAATTAAAAATAGTATATATAATATAATAAAAAATAAAAAATATGATATCAAAAATGATGAAATATGTAAACTGCTAGATAAAAGCATTATCACACGTCTTATTATTCATATAATATTTTTTCTCGTTAAAGAACAGATAAAAACACAACACATAAAATTAAATATGATGAAAAGCATATCAGTAAATGAGTATGCACATGTTGAAACAAATATGGGCAAAAAAATAAAAGTATTTGAAACTGTAGAAGAACAGAAAGCTAATCTCAATTCTGAACAAATAAATATTCCAAATAGTAATACTACTACATTGCCAAGCAATGAAATAATTAAATATGAAAAGGAGATTGAAAAATATGAAAAAATAAAAAATTTAGAAAAAAAAACTAAAAAATTATTATCTATTAATGAATATTATAAAAAAAAGTTAGAGCACACTGAAATATGGAAAAAGTCCATCGAAAATTTTAAAAAAAAATTCGCTCATGAAAAAGAAGACAATGCTATAAAACCACCACAGGACGGAACTAAATCAAACGAAACTGACGAAACTGATAAAAACAATGCTGATAAATTGGATTCAGCAGAACGCCCCTTTGCAGAGTTCCCCAAATTTTATCTAAAAATATTCGAAGAGAAATATGAGAGTGATGCTGAATTGATGTTTCTTTTAAAGAAGTTAGATAGATGTGATAATGAGTCAGATGAACTTAATATTTTTGATAATAACACAACAGAGATATACAACAAAATTAATAATTTAGATGAAGAAACAAATGCAATAATTGATAGTGATATTTTTTTAAATAAAAACAAAATAGAGATAGACAAATTAAGTGAAACAGACAATATGAAAGTATTAGATTGGGAACAGAATGGTTCTGAAAAAATAAAAAAAAAGCTTACTTATTTATTTTGGAAAATGCTAGGAGATATATATAAATATAGAAATATTATTGAAGAGGCATTTAATTATGTTAATAATTTAAACATAAAGTTTAATCATTATATTTTAGAAAATGCGGAACGATTTAAAACATCAAAAAATGATTTTGAAAGTTTTAAACAAAAAAATATTAATTTATACTTATCCGATAAATATAAATTAAGAAAAAAAATTGCTATAGAAAAATTAAATGCAAATTTATATAAAGACAAATATGTAGATTTATTAAACAAATGGCAAGCTGAAAGAAAAAAATATATCTTCCTTATTAACAGTTGTCATGAAAATGAAAGTGTAAAATATAAATACACTATTAACCAATTGAAGGATGTCTATTTTAATTTAAAAAAATATCAAATAAGAGAAAAAAAATGGAACCAACTAGCTAAATTGCTGGCGACCCAAATTAATGCACCCTCCATTCAGATCGAGCACATGATTAAAGATGTCTGGGTCGAAATGATGGCCACAGCCAGTTCGGAAAATGAGCCAGGGAATGAAACAGAAAATGGGATCGCTAATGAATCAAACTGTGCACTTATCAAAAAGCAAACTAATTCCAATCCTTCCCACCACACAGAGACAGAACAAGATGAAACCAACAACGACACGTATTTGCTTTCCCTACTTGAAAATACAACACAAAAAGGAGACTTACTAAAAGATACAGAGACGCCAAAAAAGGATAAAGTAAAAACAACAAAATTAGTTGCATTGTCTGGAAAAGTAACAAATAAAAATAATAACAAAACAAATAAACAAAAACATAATTCTAATCAAATAAGTACGAACAAAACTAATATAATAAATAAAAAAAAATCATTTTTTAAAGTAAATAATTATAATGAACAATTGAATTTTTATAAATATGACTTTAATACTTGTCTACAAAATATTAAAAATAATAAGATGTATGATTTATCTTCGGAAAGTGAAGAAGATAGCTTAGGCATATGTAGCGACATAAAGCTAGCTAATATAGAACATTGCTTAAATAATGTTTCACAAAATGACCATTTGAATATTTATAGTAATGAACGTAATATAAGCAAAACAATTTATGAATCAAGTGATTTGACGAATTTGAGTAATGAAAAAGAAGGAGGTGGAAATATAATTTTTATGTTAAGCAAAATGGCAAAGGAGTCTTGTATTATGTTTCAAAATATTTTAAATATAAAAGAAGGTGAGTTAAAAGAGAAAGAAGAAAAGATTGTAAATTTAGAACAACAAATTTTAGAATTGAAACAGAAAAATAGTCATGACTGTAACAATTTCCAACGTTTAGAAGATGAACAACAAAATTGTGAAGATCAACTTAGCTTGTTAAGAAATACTATAAAAAATTTAAATAATCAAATTCTACTTTTAAATAAAGAAAAATTATATTTACAAATTAATTACCTAGAAAAACAAAAAGAATTAGAAATTTTAATAACAAAATATAAAAATATTTTTACCCAGATCAAGCAAAATATTCAAAACTATCCCCTCGTTTTATATTTATTAGAAGTATTAGATGAAACAAGCAGTTTGAAAAGTCAGACAAATAACGTCAATCCTCAAAAAGTCGATGATGATGTAGATAAAGGGAATGCACAGTTTTCTTTCCAAGCAGACATAACAAATTCGAAGACCTTAGTTAACTTTTCCAATTTTACAAGTCCTATTTTTGATGAACAAACTGGACATCTCCCCAATTCGAGTCTAAACCCGGATCCCTACAATTATTAATTCCAAAAAATGTATGAACAACCTGTATAGAAACCGTTCGAAATATACACTTCATTTTTTGCATCTATTTTGTGATGCCTGTACATATGCATGTGCTCAAACCGTCAGTACAACAAAAGAATGATTCAGCATGATCAATTTTTTTATAATTTTATTTTAACAGACTTTTTGGCGGACTTTAAAAATTTGTTATAAATAAAGTTAAGTTTGATATTTTAAAAATGTAATAAAAATGAATATTAAAATATGAGTGAAAGTAAAAATAAAACTGCACAAATAAACATAAAATATATAGATGCATATAAATTTATGTTTTTTCAAAATTAAAATGAAAATATGCAATTCTAATGATTATTTAATTATTCATAAAATAAAAAAAAATGATAAATTAAAAATAAATGTGCGTCTATATTATCTAAGACTATTATATTCATGCAACATATATTTTTACTAACCTTTTATATAACAAAAAATTTGAATATATATTATTTACGTATACAAAAAAATTGTATTTTACAAATACTTTTGATTAACATTTATAATGATATGCTATACAAACTTACATAAAAATATCTTTAAAACGAGTGTATTACAAAAAAATTATATGAATATAATAATTATTTATATAAAATAATTTAACATATATGTATAGCATATTTGTATACGATTAATAAAATGAATAAGAAATAAAATTAATTGCATTATTTCATATATCTATGATATGATTCTTTCTTTAAAATCGCATATGATGATGCATCTTCAAAAAAAACGAAATAAATTCTGTATCTATATACTTCTGCTTTGCATAAGTTTTAACTTGTAGGTTCTATTTTGTTTTTTATTTTCCTTTATTGGAAAACCCTCTTTAATAAAATTTACGATGCATTCGTTTCGGCAAAGTATTATGAGCTTTGCATTTTTAAAACAAATGACTAGATGACTAATGCTATATTGTATTCACAAACTATATTGTTAACCCGTTTATATTTATCATATAAACAGCTATTTATATATTAAAAAAATATGGAAACATCGATTATTTGCGCAGTTTTTATCACTATCTTTTGGGCTTATAACGTGTATGAGGTAAAATACGTTGGAAGCCCCTTGATTTTGATTTCTACTTGTAATTTGGTTCATTCATGGCCCCGATTAGCATTAACATCATTTTAATGAATCGTTAATTACATCGATTTTAGATGTAGAAATTTTTTGAAAATTATATTTTTTTCTAGATAAATCAGCTAGCATCGTTCCCACCAGATTGCATATTCCACATTTCTGCATATTCACCATTAAGTTTAATTAAATCTTTATGGGTTCCCCTTTCTACAATCTTTCCTTTATTTAGTAATATAATTGATTCTGCTGAAGATATGGTACTAAGTCGATGAGCGATAATTATGAGAGTTCTATTTTTTCTTAAATCTTCAACAGCTTTTTGAAATAAGTATTCTGTTTTAGAATCTAATGAGCTTGTAGCTTCATCAAAAATAACAATTTTAGGATCTTTTAATAAACATCTGGCAATAGCTATTCTTTGTCTTTCACCACCAGATAATTTCATTCCTTTATTTCCAACAACTGTATCCCATTTCTTAGGAAGAGCTTCTATAAAATCATATAATTGAGCAGACTTTGTAGCTTTAATTAATTCCTCTTCTGTTGCATCTAATTTGCCATATAAGATATTATATTTGATTGTTTCATTAAATAATACAGTATCTTGTGGTACTATTCCGATAATACTTCTTATAGATTTTCTATTATAATTATTAACACATTTTCCACCTATTTTAATATCCCCTTCAGCATCATAAAAACGATATAACAATTTTGCAATTGTTGATTTACCTGAACCCGTATGCCCAACTAATGCACATGTTGTACCAGATGGAATAAAGAAATTTACAGATTTTAATATTCTACGATTTGATTGTTTTGGGTAACTAAAATTTACATCTGAAAATTCGATATTTACACCAAATTTTTTTTCATGAGATGTAAGAGAAAATGATTCTAAACCTGTATCATCTGCAACTGGTATTTTATCTTTTAAAGCGTCCGTTAAGTCATATATATCTGTATAAGATTTAACTATAGTAGAATATAAGGTTCCTAAAATAGTTAAGGGCGCAAATACGTTGGATATATATACAACAACACTAATAAATATTCCACTATCTTCACCTTTATATAGAATCATATCCACAGCACAAAATAAAGTAAAGAATAATGTTGCATTCAAAATAAATTGTTGTACAACATTTAATAGTCCTAAGCTGTTTAGAATCTGAATATTATATCTATTAAAATTTGATAATGCACTACAAAATTTTTTTATTTCAAAATCTTCATTATTAAAATATTTTACATTTTCATAATTATCTAATGAATCATGAGCTATACCATGATATAGGTTATCCATTTTGTTTACTTTCGTTCGTATTTTCTTACGCCATTTCGTTATTTTTATTGTAGCATATATATATGTTGTTAACCCTAAAACTAATATGCTACCTAATAATCCATTCTTATATTTGAATATAAAAATAATACATGTTACTACACCTTCAATAGCTGCAGGTATTACATATACAATAAAAGAGTTCATCAAATTATTTGTACTTTCGGTTCCTCTATCAACGATTCTCATTATTCCTCCTGAATTTTTATTTGAAAACCATTCATAAGACAAGTTATGAAATTTATGAAATATCGATTGCTGAAGTTCTATAAATGCAGACTGTTTTACATGAGAATATAATACAGCAGATATTTCTTTTAAAAATTTTGAAAAAAAAAAGAAAATGGAATATAATCCTAAATAGTATATAGAATTATAATAATTTTTATTTAACACTTCATTAGATGCTAATCCAAGATAAATTGGTGATACAACACTAAAAATTTTGGAAACTATAATTAAAATAAATATGAATAATACATAGGTTCGTAAAATTAAACTATTTCCTTTTAAATCTATTCTTCTACTAGGCCATAAATACGGTAATAAAATATTTTTAAATTCTGTATAATCAAAATTGTTCTCTAAAAATGCAATATTCTTCATAGTTTCACTTTCACTATCATTAGGTTCATCAAAAGATGTACTTGAATGTCCTTCTTTAAGTTTTTTTTTTTTACTGTTTTGTTTTCTATAATTACAATGACTACTAATAGATAGTCTTATATTATTTTTTAATAAATCATCTTTAATTGATTTATCAACTTCTAACTCATCAATGGATATAGCTTTTTCTTTAATCATTTTTTCCAATTTTTTATTTTTATCACTTTTGCTTAAATCATCTGAATCATTCAATTTATTATATGACATATCATTAGTTGATGATATATCTTGTTCTTTTGTACTACTCCCTAATCGTTTATTTTCATTATTCATTTCTATATCATGATTACTACATGTGGTATTTATTTCGTTGTGGTGTGATAAAGAAGAACTATATTTAAGTGACTTGTTGTCACAATGAATACCTAATACAATGTTTTCATTATCATCCATATCCTTTAATAATATTTTTTTTAACTCTATTTTGGCGATTATATTTTTTTTATTTATAATGTATATATATCTATGGTAAAAATAATAACATGTAGCTGAAATAAGGTTATATGTTATAAGTATAGCTCGAAAAATTACCACACACAAATCAGCACGTTCATTTGGATTTATGCTCATGTCCATATAATAAGTAAAATTAATCATCTTCAAACACATTATAATTATAAATATTCCTGTAAAATTGTTTCCACAATTAAATAATTTTTTTAATCCTTGTAAGTCATATATTTTTGAATTCGCAATTAATGAAAATATTGTGTAAGCTATTCTTATCCCCCCCAAAATAATCATATCAACTAATGTACTACAAAAATTATAAAATCTAGCCCTTTCATTTTGATAAGAGTAAGAGGAATTAAACTTGTAACAACCCAGAAATGCCACTATAAGGATGAGCATATCTATTATGTGATATATTGCAAATCTTTGATTTGATTTCTTTTTTCGTAATTCATTCTGAATCCAAAGGTGTCTTACGTACTCATAGTTTGATACATCCATTTTATAAAACAAAATAAAAAAAAAAAAAATCGAATAGGAAAAAGACAAATGAAAAATAATGTCTCCTTGTATAAATAAACGAATTCTTTGGGCACAAAATATTTAAAAATAAATTGTTAACCACAAATTTTGTAAAAAAAAAATACAAACAAATGAAAAATTATTATATGATTACTTAAAAATTATACAAGCTATGTACCATTACTTTTCAAATAATATAAATTAACATATATTACATATATATGTAACACCAAATATTCTCAAAATATATTCAATAATGAATATATATTATACCCTAAATAATGGGCATATAAAGAAAAAATAAAATTACATAAGGTACAAATTTATACTTATGAATTATTTTTTTTCATTTATAACACTCTCCCATTGTATTTTAACATTTGTTTTTTCTATATATAATACTGTAACGAATATTTTTTTAAATCCCTATTATTTGTGTATGCCTTTAATTAATAAATAAATATATACAATGCACCTCCATTTTCATTGTTTACTTTTAAACTGTACTGTACGGGCACGAATTTTTCTCTTTAACTATTTTGTTAATACTATATTTATTTTTGTATTATATATATCCTTTTACATATTAATAAATTTTTTAATGCTTTATTTTTGAAAATATTTATAAATTATTTTATTATTCCCTTGGGCCGTTTCCGGCGAATATATTATGCACACAATTCCTTTTTTCCTAATTTTTGTGCATGATTAGAAAATATAATTTTTCATTTCCATTTTTTTTTTTTTAATTTCCTTCGAAAATTTGAAAATTCAATGTATATTTTTTTCGTCATTTTCCAATCATATCTTCACCTTTTTTACTTTTCTCTTGTCCTTTTCTAGGCTAGCTAAAAAACTTAAGGACAGAATAAAATAATTGAGAACTGTAATTTTTTATATTTTTACATGCTCAAAAAGTTTAGAATAAATATAAAATAATTATTTTTTTAAGGTGAAGAAAATTGTTTATATATCATTTTTTTTACATATAAAAAAATAGTTGTTAAAACATACAAATTTAGCAAACACAATTTAAAAAATAAGTAAAAGTTTAACAAAAATGAAAACAAAAATAGAGTATACAAGTTGGAAAACACATTCTTAAGTCATGTACTAAGCATGTTGCTTTCCTAATATGCATGTGTAGGTATGCCCATTTGTTGACACACTTACTGGGCTGTTTCTTCGACTTGTCCATGCTTGAACTCGTCTTCCTTTTGCTCTCCCTTAAGGTTGAAGCTCAGGTCTCCACCTATTTCATCATCATCCATTGCATTGACTAAAAAGTTTAAAGTGGTTTGATTAAAGGTACATATGTCTGCATTATTTTTGAGGTTTGGTATAATTAGCTGGTGTAATTCATACAAAAGAAATCTAAAATTGGTATCAAATAAAAATTGATTTCTATAAATATTTATAATTGATAAAATAATATTAATAACATATTCTACATGGAAATTAAAACTTCCACATGCTAAATATTTATTATAATTTTCTTGAATTTTTTGAAAAAAATAAAAAGACATTAAATAGGTTTTCATATAGATCAATAATTTATATGCGTAAGAAAATGGTAACGAAATTAAAATTTCATTTAAAATATTGTTCTTAATATTACACATTATTTTTACAATAAATTCATATGGATTCTGATTTAATAATTCAGGTCTTGATGTAGGTTTAGTTGGTGGTTGTACAAAATCAGGCAACTCATTTTTTGCTTTAGCTTCTTGATATTCAGTTAAATTTTTATAATAAGTTTCTAATAATGTTATTTCTTCTTCTATAATATCTAAATATTCAATTAATTTTTCACTTGATTTTATAGCTTCAATAGTTTTTACTGTAGCTTTATTTAGTATAACATTTTTTTCAACAGATGATGGATATGATAAATCATTTCGAGTAGCTTCTTTTTCGATTTCTAAATTTAATTCCTTTTCTCTTTCTTCCTCTAAAAATATTAAATCGTCTCCCCTTCTCCAACATCGTATACTTTTGTGACTACCCGAAGCAATAAAAAAATTATCATCGAAACTGATAGTTAAAGAAGTAAGGATACCAAATTTACCATCAATTGTACATATACATTGAAATTTAATGGCATCCCACATTTTTATATAACCATCTGACGATATACTTATCAAATGATTTGTTTCATTAAAAAATTTTATCTTAGTTAACACATCACAATTAATATGCAATCTTTTATTTATACTACCATATTCTAAATTCCAAATAAATAAAAATTTATCTGACGAACTAGATGCTAATATTTTATTATCTTTAGATATATCCATACATGTTATTGGTAAACTATGACCATATAAAGTTAAATGCAATTTTAAAGTATCACTATATAATACTTCAATTAAATTATTTAAATATCCTATACATATATATTGCCCATTTGGTGAATACATAGCACAACTTACTTTATCTGTTAAATTATAATAATCAACTTCTTTAAATCGGATTGTGCTTTTATTCAACCTTACTTTTTCCTCTTCCTCATCTTCGCCACTTGCAGAAGACTTATCATTTTCTTCCTCTTCATTAGTAGAAGCCTTATCAGTGGTTAGACGGAAAATCTTTAGATAATTTTCCATACCCACAGATAAAAAATTCGTTTTTTGTTTTGGATTTTGATATAAAGTAATAATTTTATTAGCATGCCCTTTGAAAGTATATTTTAGTTCGATATTTTTTAATTCGTATAACATTATTTCACCAAGGTCATTACTTATTATTATATACTCGTCATGCTCACAAAAAATTGCACTTGTACATCCTTCCAATTTTAATGTTATCATATTTTGATAATTTTTTAAATTCCATATTTTCACATATTTTTTACATATCGAAATTAGCAGTTCATTATTTTCTGATAAATTAATAAAATCAACAGAATTATTATGCCCATTATTAATTTGACATATTTCTTTGAAGCATTTAGAGTAGTCGTATATTATTTTTTCCACAACTTTTGGCGTTGCCTGTTTTGGCACTTCGTCCTCTTCCTCTCCCACTTCGCTGTCTTCTTCTTCATCCTCGCTTTCCTCATCCTGTTCATTTTCATCTTCATCATCTTCATTTTCCTGTACATCTTCCTCACCCCTTTCTTCTTCAATTTGCTGCTCCTCGTCCGTCTTTACAATAAACATATCATGATTATTCAATATATCAAAGAGATTAATTTGAAATATATCCAAACAATTAGTTGCATATGATACTAAAAGATGAACAGATGTATCTTGTTTTCTCTTTTTATATATATCTATATTTTGCAATTTAAATTTACAAGTATAATAAAATATATATTTAATTTCATCTTTTACAGTATGGATATCATATTTATTATGAATTAATAATGCATATTCAATTTGGTTTAACCTTTGAGATAGATTAATATAATCTATACTTGTTTTTCCTTTAAATTTTAATATTTTTTCTTGCTCGTTAATAATATTATTTTTTTTTCTAATTAATTTTTTTATATATCTTTTTTTTCTTTGTTTTTCAGATTTTTTTTGATTTTGTATTGAATTTATTTTATATATTTCTATTTTTTTTAAATTAGAGCAACAAATAAGGATACCATTATTATCTCCATTTATAGAATAGCTAGTTCTGTTACAAATTTTATTTGTATTGTCTAGCGAATTATTTAGAACGTTAATTTTTTTGTCTTCTTCGATGCCTGTTGAATTTTCATTAATGCCATTAATAGGGTCACCACTTATGGCATTACCTAGTACTTCTCCATTTTGAGGAATAAGAAATGAAGAATCTTCAGGTCGTAGTCCACTCTCATCTTCAACTAATAAACATATTTTCATATTTACTATCTTACAATGATTCGGCCTTTTAATTACAGATAAAAAGGTAATATAAATTTTTGAATTTGTAAATTTATCTTTTATATTTGAAAATAAATCTATTTTATATATTCTTAGTGTATTATTACATGCTACTATTAATCGAGTATTACTTTCATTAACTACTAAGCAGTTAATTTCATCTTCACAATCAACAATGGTTTGAACACACATTTGTATATTTAAATCCCATACTTTAATTAGTCCATCTTTAGATACACTAACTAATAAATTATTATTTATAAAATTTTCGACATCATTATTTTCGATTTCTAAAAATTCAATATCATTAACAGCATTAGTATGTCCTTCTAATTTATACATACCCTTATCATTTACTATATCCCATAATATAATGTTTGTATCTTTACTGCATGAACATAAATAATTTCCTTTATTAAATTTTAATTTACATATAGCTGATGTATGACCACTAAAAGTTGATAATATTTTGTTTTGAAAAATATCAAATAATCTAATAGATCCATTCATATATCCAACTGCCAAAATGTTTTTATTCTTCTCACTTAAACACATATATGTTACATGATATGTAAAAAAATAATAGGGAGGTACAAATGGGACCGTCAATTTTTTTTTTATTTCTTTTTCCTGAACATTCCACAAGCTTACTCCTTCATCATGCCCTGCAAACAAAAAAGGGAAAAGTAAATACCATGAGTAAGATGAAAAAACAAATGTAATAAGCTGATAAACCCGATTAATTATATATATATATATATATTCCTTACCAGTTAGTATATGATTGCTATTAAAAAAAATACAATTCGAGCTTCGGGAATTCACAATCCCAAAACAATCCTCGAACTCATATCTGTCATAAGACTTCACCATATTTATTTAAAAAAAATGTATAATTAAAAAAGAGGTATATTTACAACATAAAAAATTGGGAAGCAAATCCATTACAAAATTTGAAAATTTTTAATACATTGTTTTGAACCTATTAATTTCATAATTTTTATAATAATGTTATATACATAATTATGAACATATAAATACATATTAGTGTAACTAATTCAAATATATCGATTATGTTCTTTCTTAATTATAAGATATATATTTGTATTTTCTCTGTTGTAAAGTCATAGCTTCTCATGTTGTATAATAAAAATGTATTAACAATATATTTTTTTTTTTTTTTCAAAATATTTTCATTTAACCATTCCAACATCAATATATTGTAGCTATATATCATTTTTTATTATTTACTCAAATTATGAAAAATATTAACATACATTTTATATAGATACATTATTTAATTCCGCATATTATATTTATAGGCATAGTAAAATTTCTCTTCATTTTTGGCGATTCTTTTTTTTTTTTTTTTTTTTTTTTTTTTCAATACTCCAGTAGCATGAATAATATATAAAATTTATTTTTATTTTATTCCCATTTTTTAGTTATAAAATAAATAAAAAAAATATATTTTTACTAGTTTTAAGTAAAAAAATGTTTATTTTATTTGGGAAATTTTCCCTAACCAATAGGAGATAACTACCCTCACTTTAAAATGATTCTTTTTCCATATTTTTAATTTTTCATTTGTTTATGTAAAGACTTTTATAAGTCCGATGTGTCAGCTATTTTTTAAATAACAAAAACAGGAAATTCTCAAAAAAATTGAATAACTAATACATCTTGTATAAATATGCAAATTTATACGAAGGGCTTAATACCAAAGTATGAGTAAAATAAAATATGAATAACAGTAGGAATACATATATTTGCAACTCTCCTACGTATAAGCAAAACGAATAATGCATCAGCATTTTTCATTATGTTCGGAACACTGAATATTTGAAGTCGTTTCTAAAAAAATGGAACATAGGAATTCACTTAACTATAAAGCCAACAAAATTAACGATTTAAGTAACATGATAAATAATTCCAAATCAGGTAATGATAAAAAAAAGAATATTGAAAATGAATTAAATGAAAGTTGTGAAGATAATTTTATTCAACAACTTTGCCAAGACTTAAATAATGAATCTGAAGAAAATATAAACGAACAAGATAAAAAGGAAACAAATTTATTAACTGATATAGACAATAATTTTATTTTTAAAAAAAAAATTTATGAAAAAAATATTGCACAAATAGAAAAACAAATACAAACAAATAAATTAAACAGACTTATTAAAACAAATGAAATTATGATAGAAATGCTTACATTAATAAAAAATCGAAAATTAAATACAAAATCGTTTTTTTAGCATTCCACTTGTTTAGATAGCTTTTGTTTTTTTCAAAATTTTTTTGTTTTATTCATATGTTTAATATATCATTTTGTTTCTTTTATTCTCAAAAGTTTATTTATTATAATTCAAAAAATGGTTACACATAGCTATATAAATATATGTACATATGTATACACACAAAATCAAATAGTAGGGTAGTAACAAGACAAAATATACTCTACTTGATTGGTATATATTCATTTTTTTTTTGTAAATATTTTACCATCTTTATAATTATTAACATTTTAACGCAATCATACATTAAATACAAAATGCAAAGATAAAATTTTGTAAAAAGCTATCCCTTTTTTGTTTTCATCTTTTGTGATAGCATAGTGTCAAATATTTCCTGAGTATTTTTTATGTGGCTTTCCATATAATCTATATTATCATTATTTTTTTTGAAATTTTGTAAAAAGTTGCAAAAAGTCTCTTTCTGTTTATATACTAAATGATATTTCTTTAACATGTCTTCTATATTTTTCTTGGGAACAATATCATAAGTAAATAAAAAAAAAGTGTTGACTATGCTTAGCTTGTTTTCTAGTTTATTTTCAAAGTAATCAAAATTTAATAAAACTAAAAGAAAGGAACGTAATCTATTCCATATTTTTAAATAAAGCTCTATCTTCTTTTTCTGATCATTGCTTATTATTTCGTAACATTTGTAAAATAAAAATATATTTTTTATAAAATTATTAAAATCGGTATATTCAATATCGAGCTTTTTCATTGATATGGTATACTCAACCATATCGAGAAAATACCTGAAGGGTGTGAAAAAAAATTATTCCAAAAATGAATATGTATCCATATATGTACATAAAAACGAGAATACAATTTTGTCAAAATATAAGACAATAGCTATACGATTGAACATAATCAATATTTTTTAAATACAACACACTTACATTGTTAAGTGAATAATAATACTGATGTAGGAGGTCCATTCCCTTTTTTTGTCTTCCAATTGGATGTTATTACTAATGCTATGATCATTTTTTGAAAATCCATTATTTTTTGTTATTTCAATTTCATTTATAAATTTTATAGAATTAATTAGTTCAATACATTTTGTTGTATTTGATATTAATAAATCCCAATCGCAGGATATGTTATTTTGCTTAAAATATATATTAAAACCAAAAAAAAAGAATGAGACATATAAACACATATATTTTTCTATTTTTATTTTATCATGTAATGGTAATTTTACAATATCTATATCCATCTTATTTATTTTTTTTTCATCATTATATTTTGATATTAACTGTGCAGGTAAAATAAAATCCTTCATATAAATCTTTTCAAACATATGTAATAATATATAATTAAATTTACAAATAAAATTATGTATTATATTTGAATAATTTTTAAATAATGAATTATGATATTTTTTTTTTTTAACAACTATAGACAAAAAAATCAATGCATTCATTTCTTTCTGATTGGCTAATTCCTTTTTTTTAAAAATTTTTTTCTCTCCTTCATTATCATCAACAATATGCTCGTTTTCATTTGTCTTTTTGTTTTTACGGTGTTTTTCTATTCCTTCTTTTATGATAGATTCTTTATCAGATTGTTCAACGGTATCACTATAACTGCTACTGTTAGCAATATCACTAGAGCTTCCATCACATTCACTATATGTTGTATTGCCTATATCTTCTGAATTGTTTGATGTAACAATTTCATTAGCATTTAAATTGGAAAATATATATTCAGTTGATTTATTTAAGCATTCAATATTTTTTTTAAAAAAAGTTTCTAACATTCCCCATTTAAAAAATAAAGGAATAATATAAGATTTACACATATTTTCATTTTTTATTTTATACAAACTATTTAACTGTCTACAACCATATTTATGTATACCTAAATAATTATCCATATCTAAATTTATATGTTTTAATATTTTAAAATAATATGGTTGCATTAATGTATTTATACTGTCTATAAAAAATTTTTCTAAAAACTGTGTCTTTAAAAATTCCTGAACATGTTCAGAATTACATACTTCGATTTCTTCGTCATTTTTTAATTTTAAAAAATTATATATGCATATCAAAAGAGATGAATAACGAATATATTTTTTATTTAAAATAGGATCCTTTAACAAAAGATATTTTTTAATATAATTTTTACTATGAATATTATTTTTATTTTCATTTTTTTTAAGCAAAAACATATTATCCTCTTCCCTCAATTTAATATTCGTTATTTCAAATAATACACAAGCCAAATTATATCTATCAATTAATTTCATATTAGTAGAAAATCTACTTATACATATCATCAAAACAGGATATTCATTTAATAAGTTTATACATTTTTTTGCTTGTTCTTTTATATCACAATCCCACATAGAATATGTTATTAAATTTGAGGCCAACCTTAAAAATTCACAGATTTCTTTATTATATATTTTTTCATGATGTTCCTGTTTTATATATGATAGTTTTTTAATACAACATTCAATATTAAATGTGAAAAAATCTTTTGTTATTCTTTTATTTAATTCATTGTAATCAATTTCATTAGAAAAACTCGGGTTTAAATTTTTGTTTAATTCTAATACAAGAATAATAAAATTTTTTCGAACTCTTAAACATTTATCATTTATAAGATATTTAATCCTATCAAATATTTGCATAAATATTTTATTAATTTTTTTATTCTTTGCCATTTCACAGAAACCTAAAACCACCTCTGTTTTCACATTATCATAACTTTTACCCCTTAAAAGTTTATTTATTAAAGTATCAAATAATTTTGTCCTTTTGTCTTCACTTATTATTTCCCACAATTCATTTATAACCTATTACAAAAAAGTTGAATTATTTACCTGTCTTATGTGTGCAGCTAGCTATTTTTTTTTTTTTTTTTTTTTTTTTTCTTACATAACAAATACATTTGGCTATTGCTTGTAAAACACAAGAATTCTCATCTTCGCACATTTCAAAGAGGGAATTATAGGCTCTTGTAAAGGGAATAAACACAAATATGCATATTAGTACATATGTATGCAAATATATATTGGCATTATTTTTTATATACAATCTATTAAAATAATTTTTATTAATACAACTTTGGCTAACTTTTCCATTCCTTGCAAATAATTTATGTTTTTTATGCATGGGTCCTAAATTTAGGGTTTTAGCAAATTTGCCAAAAGAGCCAAAATAAAGCATACATGTATTTATAGCCATAACAAAGACTAAGTGGTGGTTAAAATTTTTTTCAGCATATTTTATAATATTCGCATGCATTTAAATAAACAAGTGCAAATTTAATTTACCACAATAGGGAAAATCAGCTGAAAAATGCATACGGTGTTAAACCGAATTTTCCAGTTGGCAGACTGAAGGGGAAAGTAAAGTATACACATATAAGTGTATGCAACACTTTGAGAAATAAAATAAGCATATATAATTTTTCACATATTTTCATCTCGTTGAATTACCATTAAGTTTCTCCAAATAACTGGGTCATATATTTTGAAAATTAAATTGTTAACACTTTTATCCCTTTTATAAAGTAAGAAAAAACAAGGGGTTATGAAATAGTAGGATAATACACAACTTCTTTCACAAACGTATTATTCGATGTATATAATATTGCATATTTATTTACCCCTTATTTGTGTGAAATATGTTAAGAAGATATCTGAAGCGTGATGCAATTTTAATGGGGCACTTCATAGAAAGTTGCACGAGATATTCGATTTGGTTTTCTACTACAAATTGCATTTCACCAGAGCAGTTCTATGCATAAAAAAAATAATAAATATACAATTTTATTAACAAATAGTATATATTAATATACAAAATGCCGACATATATAAAATTTATAATTTTATAAAACTAAGAAATGAAACATGTCTATTCTTTTCATTACTTTCCATGCCATGTAGATAATTTCACAATAGTGGTTAATTGCCTCATATGATAAGAGGACAGTATTATGAACCATTTTCTGTTAAAAAGAAAAAATGAAATAAATAATACATCGAAATTTAGTAAAAATAAAAGAGTTATGTACATATCATTTTTATTGCTTACACTAAACAGATGAGAGGCTATAGATTCATGTTGAAGCCATACATATGACAAAAATAATTTCCCATCAGCACTGAAAATGTAAAAAATATATACATCCATATTTTGTACTTATTTGTGCTTTTTTTTTTGATGAACAAAATATTTGAAATAATCTTGGATTACTTTTCATAAAATTTCGGCAGGTTTAATGAATAGGAGCACAAGAGACAAAATGAATCTATTGTTTTTTCTGGTGTTTCCCATTTTATATATTTGCAAAAGTCTTTATATTTTTTAAGTTTACTAATATCTACACCTTTACCCTATAGTGATTATCAAATTCGAGAAATTTAGACACAAAATTGTACATACATATATGCATATAAGCATTTGGAAAAATCTCTTTATTTACCTCCGAAGAGCAACATCTCCATAACAAAAATAATAAGACATTTATTTTTACGTTCTCAGAAAATATACTATCTTTTAAATTTAATTCACATATTTGTAATAAACATTTTCCAAATGATTCTCTCACTTCTTTATCACTCAACATAAATTGAAGTTCTATTAAATAAAAAGCGAAGAAATAAAAGGTGGCAAAATAAAATGTGACGAAATAAAATGTGACGAAGTAAAATGTGGCGAAGTAAAAAACGGGATGCAAAGAGCGTACGGGTGAACAACAAAATTACAAACATGCTTAGTAGGAGATTATTAATGAAAAAATATTTTTATAAGTATAACCAGTTATTTTATTAAATAATGCTTCGAAATATTCATCAAAAGAAATGTGTTTATTTTTTTTTTCATTATTTTCTAAATGTTGTAAATATAAGAAGATAAAACTTATGCAGCATAAGAGATACTGCCTATCTTTTTCCTCCTTAAAAAATTTATATATAATACAAGAATGTATAACTATGTTCATATAAAATGCAGGTACATAATATACTGACTAATAGTATAAACAGTTTGAGAATAAAAATTTTAATTTAATTTTCTAAAAATTTTCATGCATACCAAAAATAACAATGTCTTATTTTCTTCATCAAAATTTAATTTCTCATGATTTATATGTTCCTCTAATTTATTTCCCAAATATAACCAAATTTCTCCAATCTCATTATTTTTACATGATTTAAATATGCTCAATAATTCCGTCTTTTTCAAACAAGAAAAAATAGAAACATGTAGAGAGTAAACACTTTCATAAAACATTCTAAACACATTTATCATTATAAGTACAAAGCATGGGTATATATATTTTTTATCATATTTTATTAGATAAGCTAAATTCGTATAAGAACGAAGAAGGTGTAATAATACTAATCAGACTGGTGCATATATTAGCTATAAAAAAGAAAAAGCTAGCTGTATTTTTATAGGGCTCACCTTTTTTTTGCATAACAATTTGAACTCAGGTAGCTCCTTAATGTTGTCTAAAACTTTTTGATGCATTTTTTATTTTTTACAATTATAAATATAATGAAATGCGTTTTCGATCGGTATTATATAATAGCGTTATTTTTCTTTCTTAATAAGTATGCATAAATAATTAAGTACACATGTGGTATTATTAAAATGGAAAACTCAATCCCCATGAATTATATTGCCATGTCTTTATATTATTTCTCGTAATTTTTTTACGCTATAATTTGTATATTTTTATTAATCAATTATTATTATTTTTTTTAATAAATAAGATAAATGTTTTATTTAAATAAAAAATATGCACAAACAAAATCAGTGTTAAAATCAAATAAGTAATACTAATAAATATGTAAATATTTGTATATGCTTGTTTATTTACATATTCATCTTTACATAATTACACATAAAAAATATTATAAATTTTAACACTTCCAATGCATTATTATATGTATATATGCTATACACCTCAGTGAGACATATACATAAACAAAAAAATATAGAAAAATAGGATGCTTACGCGTAAGTTCAAAAAATTAGAAACGAGAAGAAACGAGAAAAAACAAGAAAAATATCTAAAAATAATTACTATTCACCAGTATATAATGATGATAATAATAATTTAACATATTAGTGCATAGAGACCCTTGAACTTATCAAAAAATCACAATACCATATTATTTTATTTCTTTGCTCTCCTAGGGCGGCCTAAGCAAATAGCGTGTCATTTCGTTTTCACTGGCTTCTCCAGTTTATTTCACATCCACTATGCGCTTTTTCATTTATTTTTTTCCAAATTTTTCAAAGTTTTCAAAATTTTCAAAATTTTCAAAAATTGCGCTCGCTTTGGCCATGGCTAATCGCCGTTATCCTCCGAGGAGTCCACAGTTATGCACCTGCGTATGCTTGACTTATCATCCATATGTTTTGCTTTAATCTTTTCAGCCATTTTATCAAATTTGGCAATATCATAATGATTATTTTTACTAGATATATAGGCATCTTTTATTTTTCTTTTTTTATATAAATTCGTTTTATCATTAAAAGTAGTACTAGAATTTAGTACACTATTATTTCCATCACTAATAACGAACATATTTTCATTTGTGGGAATACTTTTTTGTTTTGAAAATCGAATAATATTGGGTCGGTCTGTTTCAATATAATTACTATTATAATTGTAATGCATATTATTTTTGATGGAATTATCAACAGATGTATTACTCACAATTGTTATGGTACTTTTAGTAAAACTATTTGTAGCATCTCTAACTTTTTTTAAATTAAAAATAGAAGAATTTTGTTTGTTCATATTAGTGTTGCTACCGCTTTTTCTATGACTACTATCATAAGTATTATTATTTTTTTTTTTCGTAATATTTTCAATAAGTGTTGTTATATTTTTTGGATTATTTTTAATTGGTGAACATCTACTTGAAGTTTCTTCTATTTCATTATCTGAATAAATGATAATACGAGCAGATGCTAATCCTTTTCTTTGATTATTATTAAGTTCATTATTGTCAATATTTTTTTTTTTTGTATTCATATTTGAATTTATTTCTTTAGTATTATTATGCTTATTTGATTCATGCATTTTTCTTTTATTCATTAAATTATTTGAATTATTTAATGTGTGTATATTTTTAAGAGTTAGATTATATTTATTATTTTTACCTACAATATCATTTGTATTTGCTCCATAATGTTTGAAGTTACCAATACTATTATTTTTTAAATCATACATTTCTTTTATTTTATAATTTTCTTTTTTATCATGATCTATACTACTTAATATAATTTTATCGTTAGTCATATTTTTATTTCTATAAAACGTAGCATTTAATTTTCCCATTTCTATCGTATCAAACAGGAATACTTTTTTGTTTTTTCCCTTGTCATAATAGATATCAATTTTATATTTGTCTTGATAGAAATTTATAAGTGCTTCTATATATTCATAATGAATTATTACATTTGTTTTATATCGAAAATTAAATAAGCTTGTTAATATATCTGATAATGCTATATGTGAGAACTTACAAAAATATTTGTTACTTTTTTCTACCAATATATCAAAACCTGCTGATATCATATCCTTTAAAAAACATTTTTGTTTATTAAATATTTTAATATAATTTAATATATCATGAGATATGCTTTCAAATTTTTTGAAATATTTTTCAACTAGTTTAGAATTGTCTTTACAATTGTTATTTATATTGTTTGCTTTATTTCCTTTGTTTCCATCTTGTTCCCTTTCACCAGTTTTGTCACTTACTTTCATTTTATCAGATCCGTCTACTTTTTGTGATCCATTATTGGGTAGACTACTACTTTCTTCATTTCCACGTTTAACTAAATCGGGGTTGTTTACTAAATTGTTTGATGATGACATTTTCTTTCCTCCATTATCATTTCCATTCTTTTCGTTTTTCAAATATTTATCTTCCTGTGTATTGATTCCATTTTCTATTTTTTTTTTATTATCTAACTCTTTTGAATTAGGGTGACTATTTTTACAATGAATAGAACCACTTTTTCCACTTCCATTCATAGTAGCCAAATCTGCATCTACATTTTCTTTACTAGCTTTTTCCATATTATCATGATATACTTTCCATGCTGATATATCCTTTAATATATTATTTAGATGC
The DNA here is from genome assembly GCF_900002335.3 of Plasmodium chabaudi chabaudi. Taxonomy (NCBI): domain Eukaryota; phylum Apicomplexa; class Aconoidasida; order Haemosporida; family Plasmodiidae; genus Plasmodium; species Plasmodium chabaudi. The sequence goes on from NC_030113.2 coordinate 611,489, forward strand.
AATTTATTATTTTTTTCAAATATTTGAGAAGTTTTAATTTTATTAATAAATTCTTTTTCATAATTTACAAACAATTTAGTATTGTATGAAAAGATATATTCAAACCAAATTCGACATATATCAATATCATTTAATGTGTTTGAAGTTTTATTTATTATTGTAGTTAACCATCTTAATTGTTTTACATCTATTTCTATAAAGTCATCTAAAAGCATATTAAAATGTTTCAATGTTTTTTTATGTTTTTTCATAACATGTAGAAATATTTTATGAATATATATTTTTATAATTTTTTGAATTTCTGATATATCTACTTCACCTGGTAGTGCATCTAATTCTTTTTCTAAATTTTCAAAATATGAAATATATTCTAAAGGAATATGTTTTTCAAACTTTTTCCAAGCAAAGGGATTAAAAATAATTTCTTCTTCCGATAAATCAGATTCGTCTTCACTATTTCCATTTTCTTCATCGGATGAAGATTCACATATATCTTCCTCACTAGAATATATAATAAAATCATCATGTTTTTTTTCATTACTTTGTATATCATTACTTATGATATATACATCATCTGTATTTTCATTTACAAATTGGGAGGAAGATAAATTTAATACGTTTTTATAATTTACATTATCTGAGATATCACTTTCTTCACTTCTGTCTGCATTTATTTCATCTACTTCTTTATCACTTTCATATGTGTATTTACATTTTGAACTATAAAATGAAAAAAAATAATTTGGATTTATTTCAATATAATCATCTGAAATATCTGCACTCCATACACTATACTCGTCTTCAATTTGTCTTGTTAATATAATTTCATTTTTTGTTTTATTTAATTCTTTATACATTTCTTCATCATCTAAAAATGGATCGTTTATATCATAATACATATCACCACCTCCTAATTTAAAATATGATGTTGGGTCTCCAACTAGATGTTGTAAATTTATTCGATCAGATAATGAATTAATACATTTTAAAAGTGGATCTAAAGATTCTTGTTTTTTTTTTTGAAGATCAAAATTTTTAAAATCATCGTAAGGAAATAGATTACTAGGCCCACAATTTATTCCTGTGTTATTACTTAATAACGTATTTGTAACCATTTTTGGAATTATTTTATTTTTACCATTTACAGTTTGATCATCTATTAAATTGCTGGAAGTCTCTTCAATAGAATAATTTGTATTATTCCCTGTAGTTAGACTACCAACATTATCGGTTAACATATTTGTCGACGTATTCAAATTGCCTACATCTACATTTTCATTTATTATTACATTACTAATACTATTATAATTTTGATAGTATACAAAACTACATTCACTTTTATATTTATTTAAACATTCCGAATAAAAATCTATAACTACACATGGGGTTTCTCTTTTTATATTTCTATCGTCACTATTTTCAATAGATGTTATATCTATATATATACTAGTTCCATGTTTATATCTTTGTAATATTAAATCCTTTTCACGAACATTTTCTTCTTCTACTTCTTCATCGGATAAATTAGTTTCATCATTTAATAAAATATCATCTTCCGTTTCATAACTACTTTTATTTTCAATTCCTAAATGCTTTTTTCCATCTTCATTCTCATTATTTTTTTTTATACCCAAATGAGTTCCACTACTATTAGTAGTAGATACAGGACCCGTTGTCCCGAAATTATTATACATGTTTATTTCATTTTTGTTTGTATTAGTCATACCATAAATATCTAAATTGTTTTCTACCTTTGGGAAATTATTTATTTCACTATTCTTTTTGCCATCATTTATTCGCATATTATCTGTTTCATTATTTTTTTTTTTTCTCTCACTCTTACAATTATGATCTATTTCATTTTCTTTCCTTTTACTTTTGTCTATAGTATCCATTGATTTTCATTATACTCAAAAAAAAAAAAAAAAAAAAAAAAAAAAATAGAAACAAGACTGAATGAGCAATATTTATCGGAAAAATAAGCTAGCGATTTTACAAAAAAACTGGAAATAAATATACATACATTAAAGTATGTCAAATTAGTAAATATACAATTTCTGAACTAGTATAATAAATTGATTAAAAGCTTCGATTTTTCAAATTAGTATATATACATGCATAGGTGTACATAAATAACTAGTGAACTATGCCCTAGCCATTCGCCAGTCTGGTAATATATTTTAAAATGCTATGCGTGTATATGTCACTTATTCATTTATTTTGTGTTAATCCGTTTTTTCTCTATATATAAAAATCGTATTTTACACTTATAGCTATATGTTTGCTTTTCTTACATAAACTTGTAATTGCTTATGTTCGTTTATTCACTATCACCAAATTTATATACACTTTTGAATTGTCTTGAATATAATTTTGTTATTTCTAAGCATTATATTTTAATACCACGAGTTGTGTAAATATGTTAATACATATGCATGCGAATCACTTGGAGATGCACCACTGAAAGGTATACATACTAAATGATAGTCATTAATTTTGGCTTCCCAAAATATACATATATCGCTTTAAACACAGTTAAAAGATAACCTGTATTTATGCTGTACATACACATATGTATATATTAACTTGGTTATTTTATATGGAAATATTTATTTATAAATAGTTTCAATAGTGAGATATATAAAGAAATATATGGATATGTATGTATTACAAATGGTGAATGAAAAAGCGAGTTGCTTTCTTTTTTGAAGGGTCTTGAAAATCAATTTAACTCATCATTATAACACAAATTAAAATATAATTTTCTACAATTATTCTACACCCTAATAATTAATAGTCAAATAAATCATAAGCAATTTAATACATATTCAAAAATATAATTTTTTTTTTTTTTTTTTTCACTTTTTTGGGGGTCCAAATAAAAATTCATATATATATCTTAAAGCAAATCATTAAAGATTTTCTCTTTTTCGTGGTTTTAAAATAAAAATATGAAAAAAAAAAAAAATACATATATAAATAAACAGATTAATTAAGGAATCTCGTTAAATAGCAAAATATTAATACGATAAAACAACTAAATGTAATGGATATCCAAATGAATGAGCCAAATATATAAAATTTGTATTCCTCCTTATTTTAACTTCCTTTTTCTAATTATAAATAAAAAGTTTTATTAAAAAAAAAAAATAAATAAATGACAAACAAATAAACTATAATATATCTTTGTTCCGTATTGTCAAATATATAATTTATTTAGTAATGTAAAATTATTGCTTGAATATAATTATATACATAAAATAATTTAATTATTTTTTTTCCTTAACTAGTACTAGCAATGTGCATACATATTTTTGATATATTTCATTTTATTAACATTTAATATTCTTTACAAAGTTAAACAATTTTATTGTCTTAGAATATTTTTTCGAACAAAACGAAAGAGAGGGAAAAAAAAAATAAAAGGACAACAATAAAAAGCAATAAAGAAAAGCATTGATAAGTACTATCGTACAAAATAATTATGAAATATAATCAAATTTATTGAGAAAAAAAATATTAAAATAAAAAAAAATTAAAAAATATTTTAAAAATAAATACTTAACAATTTAGTAGAAATAATTTTTTTATTTTAATATAAAAGAGAATCTTAATAAAAAAAAAAAAAACAGTCCGTGTGCATAAAATTCTAAAGATATATGCTATTATTCGTTCAATCAACTTTATTATTTTCCTTCTAAGTAATAAAATAAGGGTGTGGTATTTCCTATTTTCAATTCAAAACTAAGAAAATATACAATTATTTTTAACTTGAAAATTTTGACAAATTTGTTTTCCATTTTAGTTCATCATTTTTGTCCTCCTTTCATATAATCATCCCATCATATATAGTTTAAACATTTCAACTTCATAAACAAGTACGAAAATGGGCATGTATGCATCCATACTGCTATATACCTTATTGCATACTCTACTTGTAAAAGCGAAAGAACAAATATTAAAAAAAAAAAAATGAAAAACAGGGCGTACCCACTAAACAAGTGGTTATTAAACGATAATCATATATGCCATATTTTTAGTTCTCTTTTAAATATAGTTAAATTTATTTGGGCATATAATTATATGAGAACTTTATCAGATGACTATTCAAATAAGACGAACGAATGTTTCGTTCTCTATGATTTTCTTTTCTTAATTATAATTTATGTTGACATAAACACTTAGTTTTTCTGGTTTGTTGTGCAACCGCGAATCGAGCGAATGCATGTGCATATATCGTTAAAAAAGAAAAAAAATCAAAAAAACGTGATAAAAATAGTATAAAAAAAATCAAAAAAATATGGAAAAAAAACTTCATCTTTATGAGACAACATTATCAGCATAATATCTCTCACAAAAATCTTACGTATCATGCATGACAAAACTATTTCGAAGTGTGTAAATTATTATGGCGAGTCCCTTTTGAGCCCCCATTTGATCACGTCTAATTATGATCGTTGGAGTATAAAATGTTTTGCCTAAGTTGAACTTCAATACTTATGGATTTGCTAAAGTAGGGGAAAATGTAATTTAAAGGGACCATAATTTTTTTAAATTATTAAATTGTTTTTTTATTTTATACAAATAAGTATTCATTTTAATATAAAAAATAAGTAAGGTAGATGGTATTTTATGAGTTGAATATATTTTAATAGATGAATTAAAATAAATTAAAGATTTATCAATATTTTTTGCAACTCCTATACCATAATAATGCATAAACCCTAAATTATAACAAGCCCTAGAAATTGTTTGAATAGCATATGGATTATTTGGATAATATGATATAATAGCTCTATAATGTTTATAAGCTAATTCATAATCAATTTGATTAAATACAAATCTATATGTATATCTAAATCTCCAATTATCGTTAAATATTATTCCTTGTTCATCTGCAAAATCTGTCGATATTATTTTTTTATCATCCATATTTAATTCATCGCTATTTGTAGTTTTCCTACCCAAGCTGTTCTTATTTTTATTTATAAAGCATTCTCTGTCTGCACCCCCTACAGAATTATACAAGCATTCTGTATTTCCTAAATCATATAGTTTATTATATTGAAGGTTATTTTTTTGGATAACATAGATATATAACCCATCACCTGAATATGCATAATCTCCTAAAGTAAATACCGATTTTAAATGATGACTATCTGCTGCCATAGATAGATATCTACTTGAATATATATATTTTGATTTACTATTAGTTGGTAAAAAAAGAGAAACGTCTGAATTGCTCATACTATGTGCTAAATTAACTTGGGCTTGCACATTTCCTGTTTCAGCAAGCTGTGCCATTAAAAACATTGCTTCAAGATTTCTTCCAGTTTCATTATATTTTATAATTCTTTTAGTTGTATTTAAAATAAAAGAATTTTTTTCAGCAACTTTTGATAAAAGAGATAAAGCCATATTACAATTATGAGATACAATTATACCATTATAATTCATAAACCCAATCATATATGCTGCTAATATATTTCCATTATTTGAAGCTTTGTAAAACCAATAAAATGCATTTTGAAATGATTGAACAGTACCAACTCCACTTAAATATAAACAACCCAAATTAAATTGAGCAACTGATAGATTATTCTTTGCAGCTAAATCAAAATAATAAAATGCTAATTCTTGATTTATTTTTTTTTTCCCACTTTCTATATACTTTTTCATAGGCCCTAACTCAAAAAAGTGCATATATCCTAAACCGTTATAACTTAACGGATCATTTAATTTTTTACCTTTTATAAAATAATTAAGGGCCTTATTATAATCTTTTTTTACACCCAAACCTAATATATATATATATCCCAATAATGAAATAGCTTCAGAGTTATTAAATTTTTCTGCCTTTAATAAATACATACGAGCTTTCTTATAATTTTTATCTACCCCATCACTACCTGTTAAATATCGTCGAGCTATCATAGTTAAAATTGCATGATTATTATGTAATGATGACTCTAAAAACATTTCTATATTTTTTATTTTTTTATTATTTACATTATATTTATCATAATGTGGTATACTTAGTTTTATTAAATCTATCGATTCAAATTTCATATTATCATCACTACTTGAATTTAATATTTCATTTGTTAATCTTATAAATAATTTAGATGCAGTTTCACAACTTTCATCAACCCCATTTCCATGCATATATCTATTTCCTAATGCCAAAATACTTCCTGGATGATTTGCTAAACTACTACTATAATAATACAATAAACTTAAGCCAAAGTTTGAACCATAATATATTTTCTTGTTTTTAATTGTTTTGTAATGATCAACAAATGGAAAATTTTCTAAATTATTAAAATATGCCTCTAATTCGCCAATGTTGTATCTAATATTTTTTATTCGTATTATCATTCTATTATCTGTAGTAAAATATATTTTAGGGACACGTTGAAAATTATTATTTTCAGCTGGTACTCCATTTTCTTTATATTTTCCAACTAGATTACTTGCTAATATACTCTTTAAATATTTGGCTGTTAAAAATATATAACTCCTAAGCAATATTACATTTTTTTGTATACCCTCTATTTTCTTTTCTTCAATTTTGTCTAGTTCTTCATTTTCATCAACATAATAGGAATACAAATTGGGTAGTGAAAAATAGTTCGAGTACATAATGGCTAAATAAAATTGAGCATCCGAACTTCCATAATCTGAACTTATTTTCCATGCATATAAAGCATTTACTGCATCCCTTTCCACGGGCTTCAATCCGAGGTAATAAAATACCCCAATTAATGTCAAACACCTGAACAAAGCATAAATTAGCGAAATATAAATGAATGAATACTTGTAAACAAAGAATAAAATATTACATAGTTTTCCTATATAAATAATCTCAAAAATAAAATAGCTATTCTACAAGAATAACAATGTTTTATTCTTTTCATTTTATTAAACCCTTTTTAAACACATACCTTATATCATAATGAACACAATGCTTTAAAATTACAAAAGATTTGATATATTCTGCTCTATCTAATGCTTCATAAGCTTCAATAAAAAGGTCATTTCCCTTCTTCGGGGTTTCAGAATGCTCATGTGTAAATATACATTTTTGAAAAAATAAAACAAATATTGTGATATATATTACAACAAATGATTGCTTAAAAAATCTTTTAAGTCTATACATACTTGTACTTAAAGCATTTTGCATAAGCATAAAAAAAGGGAGAAAAAATCAATATAAAAATAGCTTTTCGAAAAATTGCCTGACTTGTTCAGAATGTTTTAGCAAAATACATTTCGCTATTATGAGAAACTAGCCAAAAGATAAACAAAAAAAAAACAAAAAAATAAACAATAAAATTAATAAGCAATATATATAGGTGGATACCCACTATTCTATAAAATACAGTACATTATTATATTTCTTATGTTTTTTATTTTCCTTCTTTTTTTATATATAAAAATTATAATTTTATCACTGATATTTTTCGCAATATGATAGGAAGTTTTAATTGGCTCATCACCTTAAAACGGTAAAAAAATAAAAATCAAAAATAAATATGTAACAGCAATAGTAGTGAAAATATTAATTGATAGCAATAAAAAAAAGTGGCAGCAATGAAAAAAAGATATAACCTTGCCTTAAAATTTACATATTCGCAATAAAAAAAAAATTTCCCATATTTTGCAATACCTGCTTTCTATACAAAGGCGGAGAATTATTTATCCATTTTTCTCCATATTTTTTTTGCCCTTTAGAATTTATACAAATTCAAACAGTTTATAATTTCGGAAATATAATAAAAAAAATAAAATAAATCATAGTTCTAAAAAATTATATATATATATGATGAAATACATATTACCAAAAAAATAAGGGGAACATAGAATATTGCAAAATTATGCCTAATACCCCAAAGTATATAGTAAAATTAAAAATGCATAAATATATGGTGTTAGTGTAATTGGAAAAAAAAAATGAAACGAATTATGAAGCACATTGGAGCGGCTTATTTATATAAGATTTTTCAAAACTGAAAAAATAAACATAATGACAAAATAAATGGAAAATGTGGATATGCTCATGCCATAAATATTTAATCAAGGCAACGAGTATCATAGAAAATATACGTATCTACTTAGTCGTAATTAGTAATACAGTAATAAGAATAACTAATACAATAAAAATCATAATAGATAAAAGTCGAATAAATCGATCAGAAGCAGCTTCTTTCATTATTTCTTTTAAGGTCTCCTTTGCACTTGATACATTTATATCAACATCATCTACTTTATCTTTAACCTTTCTTAATTTTTCATTTTGTTCATTTAATTTTACTGCAGCTATTCTAGTTATTTGCTCTGATTCATCAACCATATTTTTCATCCTAAAAATGGATTGTTCTGTTTGGTCTTGAATTAAATTTCCTCGAATTTCCAATTCTTTTGGTGTTACATATTTGAGTCTATTTATTTCATTATTTTTATTTTCATCTTGTTTATTTTCATATATTAATTTATTTTTTGAAAATTCATATTGAATATTCAAATTTTCTAATGTTGATACTTTCCCCCTGATTTTATTTATATAATTATCTTGTTCATCTTCTGGTAAATTCCGTATTTCAATAAAATATGCATCTTTAGCTGTTTTTATTCTTTCTGTTATAAAATTTATATCATCACAATATTTTTTTATTATTAAATTATTTGTCTCATTTCCTTTAATCTTATTTTGAAATTCGTTCAACAATTTTCTATAATCCTCCAAAAGGTTATCAATTTCTTCAGAATAAAAAAATATATCCATTTTTTTTTTTAAATAATTCTTACACCATTCTTCAGACTAAGACAATATCACCACTTTGGTGTGTCAATTACTTGATATATTATTTACCAATCTTAGAATAGTTTTTTTACAACTCTTTTTTCGTTCATATCTTTCAAATTTATGTTTTTTTTTGTGTATATGCATAACTTTTTATTTCACATTATTTATGAACTGTTCATGTAAAAAAGGCAAAAAAAAAAAAATAGCTAAATACGTGCCAAACAATTATTCCTATTCTCACTGTAAGTTCGCATAAGTTTAAACAATAATTTGATATCCTACTCAAAATATCTTAAATTAAAAAATTAACTTAAAGTAGTAATACACAAAATGAAAGGTAGTCAATTTTTTTATTGGTACAAAAGGGACATAAAAACAAGCTGCTATTTAAAAAATATGAATTAAAACATATTCAATTTACTTTTCAAATATTAAAAATACAATCATAAAAAATGTATTTATTTTATTAAACATGTATTTAAAAAAATTATATTTGGGGTTGACATTATGCAATATTGCTTATTTATTTTTTTTAAAATAAATTTTTTTTATGAAAATATGCAAATTTTCCATTAAATATAGTAAGCATAAGTCGTGCCGATTTTTTATTTGTCTCATATTTTTACAAAATCGAAGGGGAATAAAAAAATATTTCCATTTCAATGTTACATATGGAAAAACATAAATAAGTATATATACATAACTGTTATAATAAAATAGTGTATAATTTTGCAATATCGTTGTAGTATAGCTATATATGTATGTAATGATTTTTGAAGCTGGTCATACAATAAGAATATTTGCATATGCATATATAAATACATTTTGAAATGCTAGTAAAATGAAAAATATATACTTTTAAAAATTATACATATATGGGGAAAGAGAAAGAAAAAATTCAAAAATAATTTATTAAAAGTTTGATTAAAAATAAAGATAAAATGCATGGAGTAATAAACTATTCAAAATTTGATAATATTGATGTAAGTTCATCAGACGATGAAACTAAAAAAAGAACTCCACAAATAACTACACTAAATAGTAAAGACAAAGTTGTAGTAGGGCCAGATGGATTAACAATTTTGAAAGAATCTACCACATCGCAAAGTATCGAAAAATGTGTTGAAAAAAAAAAAAACGATCACCCTAAAATTGATAATAATACACAAAATGAAAAAGAAAAAAATCTTAAAAATATGATATTTAACGGAGGAGTTATTCCATATAAATATATATGGAGTCAGTCATTACATGATATAAATGGTTATATTGTTTTGCCACTAAACTGTAAAGCAAAATCGTTAGTAATACAAATATTTGAAGATAAATTGGTCGTTAAAAAGGAAAAAAACATGGATACAACAAGTGTTGAAAGTGTAGAAGAAAAAACAAAGTGTGATAGTAGCAGTAAAATAAATGTAGGTGATAATAAATATGATACCCTTATTGATAAAGAATTTTCATTTAAAATAAATACAAATGAAGATACTCAATTGTGGGAAATAAAAACTATTGAAATTAATTGGAAGGAAATCTTTGAATTATGTAATAAAATAAATAATCAAAATATGAATTTTGATTTTGGACAAAATGTAAAAGATACTAAAGAAACATTTTTATATATTTCTTTGAAAAAAAATAGTGAAATTAAAAGTTCATATGTTTGGTGGTCATGTTTATTTAAAGGTGACGAAAAAATTGATACTTTTAAATTGCCCTCTCGTATTATTCTTAATAAAAATATTAACAATAATAATAATACCTCATTTAAAAAGGTATGGGAAGAGGCACACGCAATTTTTAAAAAAAATATTTCAAAAAAAAATTTGCCTTATTGTGTAGACTAAGACAGTAAAGAAAAACAAATTAAAAAATAAAGCATACTCTTCATTATGCAAACATATTTACGATGCATTTTCGTTTAAATAGATTGGAATGGAATCCCTTAGTAACATCCAATAAGAATCCATATTTGTACTAATAACAACTTTTTCAATATAATTAAAATTTTCTTTATGTTTTAGAAATTCATAAATTCCTTCTAAGCAACACACAACAACATCATATTTTTTAAACAAACTTATTCCACTACCAATCAATGGAAAAACAATTGTTTTTATATCATTTTCTTTAGCTATTAATAATATGTCTTCATAACATTTTTTTAATTTATTTGTTTGATTATAATATGGCTCAACTACATGTATAATATATTTATATGAACTATCATATCCTTTTGTTATTAAAATATTTTTTCCTATATTCTCTTCTCTAATTATTTTTATTTCATCAAATAATTTATTTCCACATGTTTTTAAAAAATTACTAGAACAATCATATCCCATCCCATCTTTTGTTAATTCAAAAATTTTATTTGTTCCATTAACTGCTGCATCACCCCTTAAATATGATAAATCTGCAAAAATTAAAAAGTTATAAGTTCACATGTAAATATAGCATAAAATAATTCCATTTTACAAATATATAAGGAAAATGCACACACACTCTTCTTAAATGTAGTAACAAAACAAATCGGTATATAATGGGCCTATGATGTATGTCCAAAGTTTTAAACTTTGTTAACATCATATTTATATATTCATTTATATTTTGTGGGTGCTTGGATATAAATTTGGTTACCTCCAAAATGAAGAGCTGTTTTATTTAAAAGGTTATACTTATTTTCACTTTTTTTAAAAACCGGAATATTTTTTACATCCACAATTTGGTTAACATTGTTAATGGTAGGATATGTTTGGGAAACATCATGATGTTTCTCTTGTAGTAATATTTCTATATCTTCAATTTTATAAAGCTCATGACTTTTTATTTTTTTATTCCTAATCAATTTATCAAGATTAATATTTTTATTAGTTTTATAATTACGTATAATCTTTTTGTTTGTAAACTTATGAAGGGGTTCCTTAACTAACTTAGAAAAAAACATTTTCCTTATTCATTACTTTGATTAATTTTCTTGTTTTCTATTTTTGTTAGTCCTACTTTATTTTTCATCTTTTTTTACCTTAACAGTCATAAAAAAATAAGCATAGCTAGCCAATTAAATGGAAATTTTTTTTAAGTACCTCAAATGTGGATACATATAAAATCCACTGTTATAAAAATTGTTAAAACTGAAAAATTAGCAGTTATTTTAAAAAATATAATAATAATAAAATAAGCAAATATCACGTAGATCTACATTTATTATAAGCCTATATTATTTTGTTATGATTTAAATGGGAGCAGCGTAATGTTTTTTTTTTTTTTTTTTTTTTTTTAATAGCGATTATGTAAAAAATAAAAAAATATTAGGAAACATAAAAAATGTGAAAATAAAATAAAGATTAAAAGAATTATTTTAAGCAAACATACGATACATAATTATGATTAGCATACACCCAAATGTGTGTATGAAATGTTTTTAGAAATTCAACAAATTCTCTTATTTATGAATAAATGTGTCATATATAAATAAACAAATGTTAGTCACTCTTATGGTTACTAGCTTTATAGTTATATTTATTTCTCTTTATTTTAAAAACCATATATGGCCGATACCATTTTGAACTTTGAAAAATTCTGTAAATATAGTACTGACAAAAATATCAGCATATTTATTTACACATTTTTATATCATCTTTTGGAAAATATCCATTTATGGTCTTCTCATTATATTAACAAAATAATGTTACTTCAAATTGGGTGAATTATTAATTAAGAAAACGTAAAAATGTAACACCAAAAAAAAAAACAACGATAGTAGGTACTTTAAACAAAGTATCCCTATATTTTCATAAAAAATGTATTATTATGATTTGAGTTTCTTCAAATACATATTCCAACTATTAGATAAGAAAGAACATCTTTTGTGATGAACATAATCAAGCAATATGTCAGCCCTGTTAAAAAAATTTATGTACATGCATAAACAAAATTAAATTAAGCATTTACACAATTTCTACTTTATAAAACTTGTCTTTCATTATTTAGCTATTACCATTCTTTTCTTCTGCTCGTAGTACAAACAAACCATGAGATAGAACAAATCCCAACAAAATATATACTCATTGTTAAGCTCCTTCCTACATCATTTAAAAACACATACATATATATTTATATAGCATTGTGTATGTAAAAAATTATGGTATACATAAGCATTCTATACGTTTTAGGTATTACTAAATTTCATGAATCGAGATTCTTTACTAGCGTCATTTGTTTCCATCGTTTAAATAATCTGTTTTAATTTATATATATTTATGGGATACTACAAACCAGTGTGCTTAAAAAAGTATATCTACAGCAAAACAGATTAGACTATTTATTTCGTTTATATCCTTTTTTGTTACAAAATAATGTTTATTCTTCTTTTGTTTAGCATTAAACAATTCGTATGGTAATTATTCTCAATCCTTTTCACTATATATGTACGTATCAAAACCCTATTATTATATAACGAATAAATAAGATAATAAATATAAAATATAGAAATATTTTAACCGTAACAAAACAGGAATAATTAATTACATAATAAATTTATCAAATATAAAGAAAAAAAAAACCAACATTCTCATTACATTAATATACAATGAGACAAAAAAATAAAGTCAAAATGTTCTATCCCATAAATATTTAAAATAAAAAAAACAAAATTTGTTTATTTTTTATATTTTAATATTTATTTTAAAGCTCAATAACAATATATTTTATGCATATTTTAAATTTATATTTTTAACATATTAAATAATATCAGATAAAATTGTAGTGTGAAAAATAGTGTAAATTTTGTAATACCTCTTTATAGCGCACATATGATTATTTATTATTTTAGTAGCATATATTAGTAATATATTCACACACAACCACATATTTAGTATTAAAAAAAATGAAAAAGGAAACAAAAATTGCTAAGTAGAATAACACTAAAATATTAATAAATTTTGATTAACCGTTAAACCGCTTAGTATAAGCCATGCTTTATAATACTACTCGCTTTTTATTTCAAATATAAATTGGAGTCGTTGCAAAAAATATATTCTATTTATATATAGAGAAATGTGGTATCATATTAATTACATAATATTTACAAAAAATGACGTTTTTTTAATCTTTGGGATATAAAAAGTGTCGTTGAATTTAAGACGGATAAAAATCGAATATATAATAAATTATCAATTGTTTTTGTGGTTGTATAGTAAATACATAAAATACACACAAAAATATATAAGAAAAATAAAAGGCGTGAATAATAAATATAATCATATAATCAAAATCGGTAAATGCATATTCTTAAATATATAATCATTGGTATCATATTACATATATATGTTAAAAATCACATCATAAAATAAAGGCATTCTAATTATTATTTTCGATTTTTTTTGCTCATTATTTATCCCCATTTATTATGGTTATACTTTTATTGTTCTATAATTTCTTTCTCTTGTTTTTCTATTTTTTCAATTTCTTTTTTTTCTTTTTGTAAATCAGTAAGTACGTCTAATTCTTTTGTTATATCCATATGATGATCCTTAACATAACTGTCAATTTTTTCTCCGAATTTATCATATATAGCAGTAATTATTGGAGTAGCTACACTCTTAGTATCCTCATTGAGTTTATCTGTAGCTTCCAATGTTTTTTTTTTCCATGCATTTAAGTGTTTCTTTATATAATTAAATGCTATAGGTATAACTAAACTGCTGAGCATAATTTTTAAAAAATGTTTGATCTTATCTTTGTGTTTCTTATAAAGGCTTGTAAGTTTTTGCTTAATTTGTGATCCTAATTTTTTGGCTTTCTGCCCAAATTTGCTATTGTTGAATTTTTCTCTTAATTTTCTAATGAATGCATCTTGAATAAATGCTAAATCCTTTCCTTCGTATTGCTCGATATCAAATATTTCAGCGTCATCCTGTGAAAAAAAAAAAAAATGTTACATATAAGTATAAATATTAGTACGCTTCATCAAGTGGAAACAATATATAAACTAAGAATATAGCTTATGAGCATGTATAGTTACCTCAAGAAGGGCTAATAAATTATATGGAACATTATCGTTCTCTATGTCTTTCTCGAATTTGTCAACAATTTTCTCAGACACAACATCGATAAATGAATCTACATGACTTCTCCATGCTTCACTAATTTGATTCGAAACAGTGTTACCAACTGAGCAAACAAAATGGAAAAAAATATAAAGTATATATTTATTAGACAAGCAAATGTAATTTAATTTGTTTACTACACTGTGCTCGAAATATATAAAGATATAAACACACTACGCATTAAATGACTAGTAGACGAAACATAGTGCAAAGGATTATGCATTATGCGTGTATATATACAAGCCTTCGAATGTGTAATAAATCAGACAGGAAATATTAAACATATAAAATATATATCTTACTTTCAAGATATGAAGGAGTGGTGGGAGTGAGATTATTAAGTTTTATAGCCCTCGATTGAAGAACTGAGGCAAATAAAATACTAGCATAACACAAAAGGACTCTCATTTTTATCAAGGATTGCACAAATAAATATTAAAAATGATAATCAATAAATATGAAAAAGAAAAAAAATTAACTGAAAATAATGAAATGTAAAATAGGATTATTTACACGCAAGTAAAAATAATGAAGGATATAATATTTATTAAAATCAAAAATAAAATAAATTAAATCATTAAAAGAAAATTATATATTGTAAAAAAATGTATTATACTTATTAAATATTCATGGCAAAGACGAAAAATAAAATATAAGATATGTGTAACAATTAATATTAATTATTTGAAATTTTTCATTATCGAAAAGCGAAAAAAAAAGACATTGTGATTTATAGGCATAAAAATTGAACACTTAAGTTTTTAATAATTACATTTTTTATATTACATGTATTTGATTAATTAAAATTTTGATTATTATATTAATATTAATACTTTTTTATCTCAAATTATTATATGCATGCTAATATATTAAAAGTATTTTAATTAAATATTTACACACATGATTAGACTATATATTTTTTTTTTATTTAATGATGTTATTTGATCGAATAGCTTTTTAAATAATAAAAAAAAAGCTATAATGTATTTACATTTGTTTGGCTTTTAGCTAGCTCCTCAAAAATATAGTTATATAAATACCGCTGTTTTTTACTCATGCATGAAATAAAAATATTATTGCAATGATCTCAAGACGCCCTTATTCATCATATATTGATAATTAAAAAAATATTTATGATGAATTAATGCTCATATGATTAAAAATTCCCTTTAAAATAATTAACAAAACTATCACATATGTATATATATTTATTTGTTTAATGTTGTGAGCTGTCTTTTTAGTTATTTGTTTGTTTTTACATTCTTATTTCATTATGAGATGAATATTACAGTTTTTAATTGTCTATTATATTAAAAATAATACAAATATGTAAGAATATTTGTCTTGACCCATAAAAGTTCACCATTTTCTTATTTCAATTGTAAGCATATGCTTTATTATTTTTTTTTTTTTATAATTCGAAAGCTATTTTTTATTCAAGCTTTTGGTCATAATGAAATTTCGTATATTTTTTTTTATTAACAATTTTGCTACTTCAAATCGTAGCTATTTATTTTCCAAATATAACAACAAAAGGGTGTGAAAACACACATAGGGATACATGAACATATATGGCTTAACAATAAATTACCACATTTTTTTTAAGAATGTTAAAATAGCTATTTAGTTTTTCAAAAATTGTCAAAAAAAATATATTGTCTTATTCTCCTGTACATGTAATATTTTTAATAATTTTTAATGTATTATGTAATTGATTTGTGGTTAGTTTTTTTTTTTTATTATTTATTCATGTTAAGTAGCATGAACATAAAAATATTTTATGAACATGCAATAATTATAAATAATTTTATAAGGAAAGTGTAGGATATAAAAAATATATATTCTTTAGGTTTGTTGTCGCCATTTTTCGTTTGCTGATTGTTTCTGGTTTTAATTAAGCAACATTTATAACAATTACTTTTGCCGCATTATAGTTTACTATGTTTATAAAAAAAACGATGGTCTTATCATAATACAGTTTTACAGCTATTAAATTTCAATGCTTTTTTCCTACAATTAGTGTTATATTTAAAAAATTTTCATTGTATTTTATAATTGCATTTGTTTTTCGTAATATTATTTCTTTTAATACCACATACCTTCATGTTCGTTATGTTGAACTTTTTATAAAGTCTCCAAAACGATATTATTAAATAAAAAATAAAAAATTCGAAAAATATCAAAATCATATATATGTAAATTTTTAATTCAGCAAAAAAATTCAAACAATTATAAATGATTGCAAAATATTTTCCTTATTACAATTTTCTTGTGCACATAACACATACATATTTTGTTTTAAAGGAAATTCTATATTTTTAAATATTTAGTAAATTTGAATTTTTGTGTAAATTAAATGTTTTGAATAATTATTAAAAAAGGAAGAGCAACTGTTTTTTTATGCATACCTATTTTATCATAAAGAATCTCCTTCATTGATGAATTCATATATGTAAATTGTATATAAATTTATAAAAGTGTATATAGTGTGTGCATTTTTTTTTCAACATAATCAATATAAAATGTGATATTTTTTTAATTATAAATTAGGAATTTATGAATTTTTATAAAACATTTTAAATATTTAATTTATTTTTTATTATTTTTTAATTACATTATTTGCAGTTATAATATTTATTAATATTTTTAAACATAATTATTAATATATATATTTATTTACACAAAAATAAAAACAAAATAATAAAAATGCCTACCTTAGGACACAGCAAATATAGAGAAAGCATAAATACATTTATAGACGGTATGCATATATTAATAAATAAAACGGAATAATATTACAAAAAAGACACTAAATAAGAACTATTGATATTACATCGTCTTATGTAATATAAAAAAACTTTCCTTAAACCAATATTCCCTATATATACATTAAATTTTATTTTATTTACAGACACTAGAAATTATAAGAGAAAATCAATCGATGAACCAGATGACTATTCAATTGTTGAAGATTTGCTTTATCTAAAAAATGAAGGAAATGAAGAATTACACAATGTTAAAAATGGAAACTTTTATCCTAATTTAGAATTAGGATCATCTCGTAACAATGGGATAAATATTAAATTGAATAGAAATAATCATTTTATAGAAAATAAAAATATTAATGAAATAAATAATGATAACAGTTATAAAAATCATAGTGAAAACAACGATTATAATTTCGAGTCTCCTTTAAACGAACTTGTAAGTTTCTTCTAAAATTTCAAACGTACTTCATATTTTCACAGTTATACTCATTAGTAAATATATGTTTTCATATAATTTATTCATTTATAAATTTGAATGCTGCCCATAACAATAGACAACCAAATCACTTTGCAATGCAATTTTTAAAATAACAACATCAATATAATGAAACAGACAATGCATGCATGTTTGAAATGATGCATATATCGAAAATTGGCTATATTTTGTATTATTTATATTAATATATATACCCATTTTTATGTTATTTGCAGCAAAGATACCAACTTACATTACTCAAAAAGGGGAACCCATCTAATCCTAAATTACCAAAAGAAATAGCAGAAAATAATATAATAAATCTGCAACATTCCGGAAAATACAAAGATAAAAATAGTAAAAATCTAGTGAATGATATAGATATAAATATTAAAAAAAATACAGCCAATTTAAATAATATCAAAGGGTTAAAAACTCAGGAAAAAACAATAACAAATAAAAATGATAATAACAATCACTTGAGTTATAGAGGAATGTATGAAACCCCAATATCTGATAATAATCTTTCTCAGTCTTGGACAAATATTAATATAGAAAATGAAGAAAAAGTGAAATGTGAAAATTTTATAAATAGCTATGAAAAAATTAAGGGTTCATATGAAATAAAAAAGGATAACGACAGTAGACACGACAATACGTTAGAATATCATGATATGATTAAAAAAAGAAACATAAAAAATGAAAGATCCGATAATGAAGATGTAGAAAATGATTCCATGAGAAAAGACATAAATAAATATAATAATAATATCAAAATCAATGAACGATATAAAAAAATTAGCGAAACTTCGCGAGAGGAAATGGACATTAGAAAGAGAGATATGAATGGCATGGATAATAATTATGAAAATTATATTATACAAGTTAAAAATAAAAAAAACAATGGCGATAAACTTTTAGATGAAACATATGATGAAAATAAAAAAAGCATTTTATATGATAATTTACACAAAAATACAATAAAAGATATATCAAAAAATGGATATAAAATGGAATATAATTATATAATGCCAACAAGAGATAAATATTATAAAGGTATGTTAAACGAATCTGATAGTAAGCCCCAAGAACCTAAAAACATTGCCCATACCAATCAAAATTTTAGAAACAATAATAAATATGTTGAAAACCACAATAGAAACACAAGTAACAAAGTAAACATTGACTTATCTGTATCATATAAAAATGATCAAAATCATATCATGAACAATTCGAATAATACAAAAAACAAAATAAAAGTTGAAGAACATAAAGAACCACATACATCAAATACAGATTTAAACATTTCTATCAAAAAAAATAATGCACATGCTCAGGATGAGCAAGAAATAAAAATTATAAACAAAAATAAAGCACACACCCATAACTTAAGTACGAGTGGGTATAGAAATACGAGTAAACCTACCAGCAAATCTTTGAATCATAGCATGAATGATAATAATAATAATAATAATAGTGTGCAAGATAATAACTACTTAAATGTTAAGGAAAAAAATAGCCAAAGTGAAAAAAAACGAACTAGTATGTCACGCAATGTAACCCCAAATAAGAGTGGCAAAAATGGAAGCATATCTTCAAAGATAAAAAATGATAATACTATGACATATCTTACATATGAAGATATAAAAAATTTTGAATTTGAATTAAGTGTTGATAATATAAATGATATGATAACAAAATTACTTGAAATTACAAAAGATCAAGAATGGAAACAACAAATAGAAAACTTAATTAATCTTCGAACTATTTTAAAATATCATGATGCATTATTTTTTACTAATTTTATGAAAGATTTAAGAAAAATATGTAGATCGATAGTAGAATTATTAAATAGTCCTAGATCGTGTGTATCCAAAAATGCATTATTATGTTTAACTGAATTTTATTCTATAGGAAAAAAAAAAATGGATAGTACTCTAGATGATGTTGTTATGCCATGTTTAAAGAAAGCATTTCAAACATCTAATGATTTTTTAAGTACTGCTGCAAATAATTCATTATTATCTATTTGTAATTCCTGTAGTGAAAGCAAACTTATTGCTTACTTTGTCAAGATAATCACATCGTAAGTGCTAAATGCGAATAGTCTATCTTTGTCTACATAATCATACGTATGTGTACATATTACCATGCCGATTTTCTTTTCATTTTTAGAAAGCAGAAAACCTATAATCTTATATGTTTAAAGTGCTTAATTGCTGTTATTATTAAATTTGAAGAAAACATTTCAAAGTATAAAGAAATTAACAAGTTAGTCGAGGCACTTTTAGAGGTTAGTATATTTAATGAGAATCCCATTGTTTTATTACTACAGTTTAGCTAGCTGTTATACGCTATTTTATTTAACGATCCATTGTGCTTGTGTAGTTTCATTTGGTGAATGACATAATTGCACAACATGAAAATGGGTATAACATTGGTTACTTAATTACTTTTTTTAGTGTACATCCGTTGGAAGCGCTGAAATAAAATGCACAGCAAGAGTAGCGCTGGTCGTTCTAGACAAGTATGAATAAGATGAAAAAGTAGAAAAAGTAGAAAAAGTAGAAAAAATTATAAAATTCTCATCCCATATTAATTCGCATTACCATTTTTACCCCTTTTAGCATATGCCCAATTCAACCTATTAGTTCTAAATTGCATATTTGCCCCGAAAAAATAAAAAAGGTAACGACACGGTTCGCTCATTCATTTGGTTGCCTACATATTCATAGACATGTACTCACACATTCTTACGTGTTTTGTTGCCCCCCTTTCGTAGATAATAAATTTGATTGATAGGACATCCGAATGTGAAATTGATTCAGTGTTGGGAAAAATTAAGTTTAATTAATTTTTATATAGAGTGTTAGAAAATCAAGATTCTATACTATTTAATTTATATTCGTCGTTTTTTTTCATGACCATTTATTTATATTTGTTGGCTATTTCAGATACAATAAATATTTAGATATAGACATGTATATATTATTATTTGCATTTTCGTTGTATTTATATTTAATTAATTTATATTATTTTTATTGGATATTATTGTTTTATTTTCATTATATATGTGTTTATTATTTTTTATTAAAATTATATCTTTCAATTTTTTGGAAAATTGTATTTTTGATAAATTAAATGATACTAATTCATTTTTTATAAAAGTTATTACAATATGTGTGTGATTATATTATTATTTTTTTTTTTTTTTTTTTTGCAAACAATATTATTTTAAATAAGAAAGGATAGATTAGCATTTTTAATAAAACTAGCTTATTTTATTTTTTGACAAATTCGACACATTAGACTGTCCATTCGTTTTGTAATCGACCATGTTGAAAATGTTTATACATAAAAATGTTCGTTGAATGTTCGTCAAAATATTTTAATTATTTGGACAATACCTGAGTTCTGCATTTTTAATGAGTACAGATTTGTTTTCTTTAAAATGGATTATGTAAAGATCGTCTACTTTTCCTATTTCATTTTTTTACTATTAATTTTGCAATTTTCAAATATATATTTTTTTTATTCCTGTGATTGCACAAAATATATACTTGATATTTCGGGAAGGTAATCTGTTATATAATAAAAAATGCGTATACTTAATTAGTTACATGTTTATCAGTACTTGGATAGTTGAACTAAAGGAAATAAATGCAAGGGGAAATATAAATATGTGATTTATTAAAGACATAATGGATATTAGTAAAATATAAACATGTTTATTTCATACAAAAGAAATCGTGACGATGCTAGCAAAATATAGCACCCCTAGTGCATAATTGTGTAGTAGCTAAAAGGAAAGGAATACAGTATGGATTTATAAAAGGTGAATTGTCTATCCTTTCTTTTTATATTAAATTTTTACAATAACACATATATCAGGAAAAGATGTATATATGGCAAGTAGGCAAAGTGTAATGCACCATCTTTTATTGCATGTAATATGTTGCATATAATTACAAAATCTATATTACACTTATTTTTTGTGTATTTATGCATATATTATATGTTTATATTACGTAAAACGAACACAATATAAAAACAATTATAATACTTATGTATTATTCTTTGTGCATTTTTTAAAATTAATATATTTTTTCGTTTTTGTGTAGACAAATTCGCTAATTTATTCCATTATATACGCGTTTTAATAAATAAAATTTTTTATTTTATTTGCATAATTTTTTTTTAATTTAGAAAATTAATAGCTTTTAATTAATGTTGTTTTAAAAGTTTTTATATATTTGAAAAAAAATTATTATTTGTATATTATTTTTATTTTAAAATAAATAAATTATATTAAAAAAATTGTATTTTCGCTTTTTGTCCATTTTCTATTATATTATTTTTCTTTTCTTTTTATTTGATTTTTCAAATTTACAAATTCTATATAATAATTTTAATTTATACAAAATGGTTGCAAAAGCCAAAACTACCAAAATTACCCTTAAAAAAAAAACCGTTAAGGCTGCAGGAAAATTAGTTAAATCAAAAGCAGTCAAAGCTAAAGGAAAAACCATGAAAGCTAAAGCAACAGTTGCCAAAACAAAGAAATTGAATCCCAAAAAATTGTAAGTTTAAAAATTTTCATATATTTTCACTTCCAATGTGATTTCTTATGCATTACCACCTTTGTGAACGTCTATATTTTTATGTAAACCTTTTAAAGGGGTACACAGAACTGCATTTGTGTATGATTATGTAGAAGTTTATTTGCTTATGAATGTGCATTTTACTTTGCACCTGAGCCGATTCACTTGATAATGCGGCATATAGTGTGCAGTTCCTTAGAAAAATCCACATTTATGTTGTATATGTATTTTACTTGTATATGCTATGCA
Source organism: Plasmodium chabaudi chabaudi (assembly GCF_900002335.3). Taxonomy (NCBI): domain Eukaryota; phylum Apicomplexa; class Aconoidasida; order Haemosporida; family Plasmodiidae; genus Plasmodium; species Plasmodium chabaudi. The sequence continues at coordinate 634,498 of NC_030113.2, forward strand.
CACGCACCTCATAAACGAACATGTTTCATTTTCTACAGAATTAATAAAAAGGCTAAAGCCATGAAAGCTAAAATTGCAAAAAAAGCTGTCAAAAAAGTTGTCAAAAAGGTTGTCAAAAAAGCCGTTAAAAAAATGATTAAAAAACAAAAATAAATATAATCACATTTATAGATACATAAATGTAGCCTCAAAGGAATAAAACAAATATCTAATATTTTTTTCGCTCGCCATTATATTATATATACAAAAAAGGCATACAACTAATATACTTAAAATTTTTTTTTATAACATATTAATATATGATACATAAATAGAAGATATAATAGTTTTTATATATATGTAGACTATATTTTATTTATTATATTTTATATTATGAAAGTATTTTTTCCCCCCCTTTGCTTGTTTTTTTTTAGTGTTTAATTTTATATGATTTATATTGTTTGTATGTGTGTGTATATGTAAGCAAATAATGGTTATATATTTTTGTTTGTAAAAAAATAACATTTAAGCATAGGATAAACAAAGTATTTATTTAATTTTTGATCATATATTATTACATTTTTAGTATTTCTAAAAATGAAATAAAATAATTTTTTATTAAATTTTGGTCGTTTAATGGTGGTATATACAACATAGTTTACTAATTCACAACTGGATTGGTAATAAGATATTGTTAAAAAAAATTAATTTTCATTTTTTCAGTACAATCATAAATATGATGTCTGCTTTATTTTTTTTTTAATACAAAAAGGGGTACTCAAGAAGAAGACATAAAATATGTCAAACTTGTATCCCCATTTTTATTATACTAAAATCGAGTATATAAATTCTTTGTCAAATAATTTTCTTATTTTATTTGTTGTAGAGTGTAGAGAAAATAAAAGATTTACAAAAAAATAAAATTTTTTTTTCAGGAATATGACCTTATATAGCATATTTTCATATATAAAATATTCTGTCCCCTTAAATAAAAAAAAAAAACTATTCAATCAGATTAATAATTTAACCATTTTTAATTACTAACATTTGAAATAGTAATAAATGAAAACGATCTTCTTTTCATTGTTTGGAAAATGGTTATATATTCATAAATATTTTATAATAACAATATGAAAATATTTATTGATTATTTATAAAAATTTTAAAAATGCATAAATTCTTTTTAAGCAATAATTTGGTTGGGAATATATTTTTTCTCCTGTAGTAAAAATATGATCTACTAAAAAAGTATATCCCATATATGCCCTTGTAATTAATAGGGTTATATATTGTCTCTTAGTAAAGTAAAAAAAAAATATTTTGTATATAACCACGATACTTATGTAAATATAGAAAAAAAAAAGAAAAAAAATAATAAGCAATTAATGAATTATTCTTCAAGCCAAGCAAAACTACAGTTATAATAAAAATAAATTATTTAGAAAATTTTAATACATTCTGATAATTAAAAAAATATATAATAAATATTGTTGTATATTGTTATATTTTATCTTTTATATGATTCGTATTTTTTTAATCATATAATTATTAAATTTATAAGCAAAAAAAATATTCATCAAAAATAAGAATTTATCAAAGATAATATACAATAAAATAATTATATATACAATTTTTTTTCGTCATTCATCATATTCCTTTATATTTAAAAAATTTCTAATCCCATTTTCAATGAAAGTAAAATAAAAGATAAAGAAAATAATTACCCATATACATTATATGTTAATTCGTTGTACATGTTTAATAAGTTCATTCTTCTCAATAAGCTTGTTACTTATCTCATTACATTTTACTATTACTAAGTTATGTCATATATTATTTTTTTTTTCTTAATTTCCAGTGAGTCTAGTATGCAAAAATTGTCAAAGCTCAGATATCGAAACGAATGAAGGTCAAGGTGAAATTATTTGTCTACGATGTGGTTCCGTTTTAGAGGAAAATAAAATTGTAGAGTCCCTCGAATTTGTCGAGAATAACAATGGGGCTATTTCAATGGTATGCTTTCAAAAAAAAAGCAAAGAAATATATACCTTATAAATTTAATTTCTATTTATATAGATTCATACTTGATGATTTCACTTTTTTTCACAACTCAGGTTGGGCAATTCATTCCATCCAGTGGAACGAAGTCCTTTATATTGTCTTGGGGAATAAGAGAAAGTCGCGAAATATCGCTACAAAAAGGATATATAAATATACAGAAGATAGCAGATAATTTGCATTTATCAAGTCAACATATAGAAGCTGCACAAAGAATATATTTGATGGCATTACAACGTAATTTTACTATGGGTCGAAATAATTCATATGTTGCTGCTTCTTGTTTATATACAATTTGTAGAAGAGAAAAATCACCTATAATGCTAATCGATTTTAGTGACATATTACAAACACCTGTAAAACCATTGGGAAAAACATTTTTAAAATTATTAAGGCTTCTACATATTAGTGTACCAAATATTGATCCATCATTATTTTTAGAAAGATTTGCATATAAACTTAATTTAAAAAATGATATATATAAAGTAACATATACCGGAATAAAACTAATTCAAGCTATGACTAGAGATTGGATAAGTACAGGTAGAAGACCAACAGGTTTATGTGGTGCTTCACTTCTAATAGCTACAAGAATACATGGTATAACAATTAACTCTAATACTATTGCTGAAGTTGTTAGAATATCTAATCCTACTATTATTAAACGTTTATATGAATTTAAAAATACTAATATAGCTAAAATTAAAGCAAGTGAATTTGATAAAATATCTATTGATGATATACCATCAAGTTCAATACCCCCTTGTGTTATTTCTGATAATAAAAAAAAAATTAAATACAATCTTTTACAAAAAAATAAAACCTTATCATTATGTGATAGTGAAGAACAATATGCATTATGTTCAAATTCTATATGTTCTGTAGAAAATTATGAAAAAAATATAAATTCACAAAATATTAATGCTAGTTCTTATTTTGATAATAATAGTACAAAATGTATAAGTGATCAAGAATTGGATCATAATAAATTTTTTAATACAACTCAGAGTGGTATTATTAATTCATCAAATGAAGTAGAATATTGTACTTCAACAATCACAGCTTCTTCTTCTATTATTGATGATAAAGAAAAATATCAAGATGGGGATACAAATAAAATTAATAAAAATTGTAAGGAAAAGAAAAATGACAAAAATGAAGAACATATACGATCATCAAGTAATGAAATAAATTTAGATGAAATTTGTAATGATAATCCTGAGGGAAATGATATAGATAATTTAGCCTTTAAAATTATTAACACTATTGATATTGAAAAAAATTCTGAATTTTTAAAAATAAGTAATACTTCTTTATTAAACGAATTAGGTGCTTTAAAAAATGGTCATACTAAATATGACACCTCTAATAAAGAACCAAATAAAATGAACTTACAAAATCAGGATATACAAAAGAATACCCAAAATATGATGGACTCTTCAAAATTGCAATCAGCCAATTTAACAAATAGCGAAACTTCCACTAGTGCACTTGTTGATAACAATGAGAATGATGAATATAATGAAACAAAAGAGAGTACCGAACAAAAGTATAAAAATACCAGCAATTTTGATATCATAAATGATAATAATTTAAGACAAAATAATAAAGCACTAGACAATAGTACCTATTGTACAACCTTAAAGCAAACTGTTAATAGCGAATTAAGTAATGCTATAAATGATATAAATGACGAATTCAATTTATTTGATAATAATGCAATTAGTAAAAATTCAAGTAATACGACATCAGGCTTAAGCAAAATGAATGATGTTAATAATATATTAACCGATTTTAATTACTTTTTTGAAAATAATTCAAATACAATTAATGATCAGTCAGCTAATTTTGATATAAATTCAGATGACTCGGAACAAATAAATGATGAAACAATAAGTGATAGTTATGATAGTGAAATTGAAAATATTATTTTATCAGAAAAAGAAAGAAAAATTAAAATGTTAATTTGGGATGATGTGATGAAAGGATGTATGCCAAATATATCCAAAAATATGAAAAGACAAAAAAAACGACAAAATACGGATATTAATAATTCAAAAAATAAAATACCTAATAATAAACAAAATGTTGATAATCCTCAAGATCAGTTATCAACAGGAGATTCTGTGATAAAGGCTTTGGAAAAATCCAATAAACTCTTGCCTAAAAAAATTAATTATGACGTATTAAAATCACTTTTTTCGTCATAAAAAAAAACAATTTTTTAACATTCTTTTTTGGTAACATATTGCAATATATATCTCTTTTCATTTAACGCTTGCCCGTCATTTGAATGCATATATATGCAATTGTTTATAGAATTGCACGCACCATTTAGCATTTCTATAGTATGTTTTTGTGTTTTTTACCTTGCTGTGCATAATTTTGCATTAATATTAAGAATTTATATGATATATTTATGACATGTACATACGAATTTGTGCTTAATAAAAAAAATGTATAGATTTATTATGACCATTTTATGTTCACACTATTTTCTTTTATTGCATGTGCATGCATTATTTTGTTATATGTTTATCCAATTAGTGTATAGATTTTCCTATTTAGTATTTTTATTTTGGCATTATTTTACCGTTTATTATATGCAAATTAAAAAACATTTTTATATTTTTAACCTTCGTAATTTCGGCAACCCGTTGGTGCATATTATTTTTTGTATAGCTGTTCATCTTTAAATTTTTGCCATACGTTTACAGTAACTCATTATTATTTAAACTATTTTTCTGTGTTAATTTTTTTAGATTTTGTCTTCCTTAAAATATAATTAAATGATAAATGTTTCTATATAAAAACATACAATTAAAAATATGTAACAAAATATATGCAAATTTAAAAAAATAAAATAGAAAGTGTGATATGCATATTTCCATACAATGTTGTGGCTAATCCTGCTTTTAAACATTGTATTTTTTTTGAAAAAGTACAAAAAAATATATAATCAAAATGAATAACAAAGTATTGGCAAAAAGACAAATAAGTAAAAAAGAACGAAACACAATAAAAATAATTAAATAGACAATTAAATTTGTAAATAGTAAAGTATAAAAATAATTTTGGTTTATTCTAAACTTCGGGTTACAAATTACCCAAGACAATAAGGACCTTCATCATGGTACTTTTATTGAGATGCCTGTTCTTCTTTTCGTTTAAATTCAATCTATGTCCTTATGGTGATACATTTGAATTGAATCTGGGGCATACAATTGTCTTAATTGTGCTATCAGCTACAAGAAAAAAATATATATAAATAAATAAAAATAAATGACATAATAAGGACAACATTCCAATGTGTGTACATGCATATTTTGCTTTATTTTCCACACTTACATTAGCATCAACAGGTGACTTTACTTTTCTTTTTCCAACCATATCTCTGTTTTTTAAGTAAATTCGTTTAAGCTTTTCTGCTAATATACCATTATGTGTATACTTATTAAGGGCTTCATTTAATTTGATTGGTGTTGGCCATAAGGATACAAGAAGTTCGGTAGCATCTGCGCCACACATATTAATTAATCTAAGTTGCTTTCCAAATGTTTCTTTGACGATATTATTTTTTGATTTTTTCGATTCATTATTCCATATTTCCCATGAAGAAGAATTATTTTTTAAATAAGTTTCTAATTTTTCATTATGTACTATATCTTCATTATTTTTTACATTACATATTTCTTTAAGATTTTTTACAATTTCTGAATGTATTTCAGATAATAAAAGAAAAGTATGTTTAATACTTTGGCTTCTCAATATTGAGAACCCGTTAATCAATCGAATGCTATGTTGTACATTCGTTAATGTTTCATAAGATATTTTTGATGTGTTTGTATAATTTTTAAATGAATTATTACTATCTTCTATTAGATATATTATATGGCATGTTTCTTTAGATCTCATTAAACGATATTTTTGTTCATCATATCTACCATCAATTATACTTGAGCTTAAATCATTTAATGCTTTTCTTTCTATAATCCATTTTAAAACATATTCTTCGTAATCCACATTTTCTTCTATTTCATTATTTTTACCATCCTCATTACAATCAGTACTTAATGCGGTTCCATATTTATCATAGCTATAAGTAAAATCTATATTTTTATTTCCTATACTTGATGGCCAATTATCTACTGAATTTTCATTTATATCCATCTGTTTCTCTTTCTCGTCCTTTTCTTTTTTCTTACGTCGTCTTTTAGATGTGTTTTTATTATTATTATTATAAACTGGTCTTCTGCATAACCATATAATATCCCCTAATGGTAAATTTCGTGTTTCGTATTTTATATTATTATTTTTAAAAATTTCTTTCCATTTTTCATTGAATTCGGAACTCATTCCTGACACATCTCTATTATCAATTATCATTATTATTTCATAAGGTCCATATCGAATATTTTTATTTTCCTCATTTTCTTCACAGTGTTCAGTCTCTACATTTGATCTTGTATTATCATTTTTATTTTTATTTTTTTTATTTCGTTTTTCTCCTACATTTTTTTTTTTCTTTGCTTTTTTTTCATTTTCATCTTCACCATTATTCTCTTCCATTTTGGCGTCTTCTTCCATTTTAGAATTCTTAATCTTTTGCTTCTTTTTCTTCTGTTCGTTTTTTTGAGAATTTGAATCCGTATGTTCTATTGAACCCACCAATTCATTGTTATTATCATAATCGGGGGCTAACTTTCGTTTTTTTTCATTCTCATTATCTCTTTGTTTATCTTTACGATAATTCGATGAGCATGGATTAGCAATATTATATTCTTCATCATCAGACAAATCTATTATATCAATAACATTTTGTTTTTCAAAAAGTGATGCATTTTCATTAACATTTTTAATATGGCTATTATATGAGGATGTATTTATTTCAGTATTACTACAATTTTGTGTATTTTTAGAGGGCTCACATTTTTCATTATTATTATCTTCATCTGAAATATCACTAAATAAACTTTGATAATTAATATATTTAACATTCGAATTATTATTTGATTTGTTTGTGTTAATTTCATAATTTTTATTTTGCACATTCTTATCTAAACTGTCATAATTGGAACCAATAGGATTGTTCTGCATTGCTTTATTTTGTAATTTATCTTTTAAGCTTATATTTAACTTTTTATATAATCCTTCTTTCTTCTTATCTAATTTTAATTGAAAATTAGAACTAGAACCACTTTCGAAATTTTCATTTTCATCCAATGGGTTTTGTAAATCATGGGAATGTTCCGTTTCAATATTAAACTGTTCATTATTTTTGTTATCATCTATTAATTCAGTTTTATTTTCTGAATATTTTTTTACATTTGTCAAATCCATTGAGTTTGCATCAAAGCTTATTTTACCATCTCTATATGATGATATTGTATTGGGACAATTTTGTTCATAACTATTATTTTTTTCAAATCGTTCATTTTTTACAATATTATTCATTTCTTTTTCGTTATATTCAGTTGCAACTGTCATAATTTGTTCTAGCACATTTGGATCTATTTGTTTGCTTTTTATAAATTCAAAATTATTTTCAAAAATATTATTCGTACCATTTTGTATTAGTTCCTCTTTCGGTTCATTAATTGTTTTTGTCGGATCATAAACACTATTCAAAGTGTCGTCACACGTTGTTTCGTTAATTTTGTGCATTTCACTATTCTTATCATTAGAAAATTCAAACGAGTTTTTTTCCTCATTCACATTTATGTGTTCTTCTTTTTTTATTATTTTATCATTTTCTATTCGCAAAATTTGCTTTCCTTTTTCGGTTATCCTAACCTTTTTGACACATTTTGATCTAACATTTTTTTTATTAGGTATGGTTTCTTCATTTGTCTGATTTGAATGATTGCTGTTATTATTTTCGGTCGCTTCTAACTTTTCTAATAATTCCAATTTTATTAACTTGTTTAACAATATGAAATTTATATTTATAGATTTTTGATAACATTTAAAAAACTCTTTATTTATCTCTTCTTTGCTCATCGCATTATTATTGTATATATGACTATGCTCGTTAATAATTGCAAGAACACTTTTTTCATCATCAGATAATTCGTTATTTTGTTTTTTTTTCTTTTTACTCTTATAAATCTTTTCATTGTTAGTGTTATCATCTCCATTATTGCTTAGGGAGGATGATTTACTGATTTTTCGTTCATTCGAAGAATTAGTACTGCAATTTTCTATTTGCCCATTATTTTTGTTACAATAGTTTACGTTGTCCCGGTTATACACCATTTGATCGTCATTGTTTGGAATATTATCATTGATTGTTTTTTTTTTCTTTTTTTTTTTTTTTAAACTTTTGTTATTTTCATCCTGACTTATATGATCATTTTGTATTTCCTTTATATTTCTTATAATGGTATCATCTGAATTATCCCCATTTGTTTTGATATTATAAAAATCCTTGTTGAATTGTTTTAAAAATTTATCGGTATTGTTAATTACTTTATTTACATGATTTATAATTTGATTCGAATCTTCGTTGAATAAATTACTTTCATTGTCGTCTTTTTTTAGGTGATTATCATCTTTAGGTTGCGATAAGGCCTTTTCAAAGTATCGTGAAAAACTTTTACCAACACCTCTTAATTTAAATGCGTCTTGGCTATTTGTAATAGGCAATGGATATTTTGTAATCGACGAAATAATAGTTTTAAATGAAATGACCAAATTGCTATAACCTTGGCCTAGCGCCTTTCTTTTTAAGTTGTTAAAATAATCATAAAAAATTACATTGTCAGGGTGCATACTATAATTCCTTCTGTTGTCTTTATTAGCCTGCTTTTTTGAATGCTTTCTTTCTTCCATTTAATCGTCTTATTGTATATTTCGCATACACACCCACAAAAAACAATAAAAAGAAAAAAATATATAAAACAAAAATACTAAATTTAAAGACTTACACAAGGGGTAAGTAATGCTTAAAAGAACAAATAAAATAAATTATAAAGCATTCTATAAATAATTTAACAAATAAATAATAATACTAATAATAATAGTGATAATAGTGATATAATAGCTAGTTGAATCAAATTCAACCTTAACAAGACATAAAAGTATTACATTTTTCCCCCTTGCTCAAATAGTTATATTTTGCTGTATTTCCCATAAATTTAATTTTTATTAATTTCGTATTTTCACTATAATAAACATATGTATACGCACATATATTCATATACTCATATTCCGTTTTTCTCATACATTATTTTATATATTAATGATTTGTAACAATACAAAAATATTTAGGTATCATGCTCTCATTTGGCTATCTCACTATATAATGTTTATTTTTTTTTTTTAATTTTGGCTATTTTTTTTTTTTATAAATATAAAAAGTGAATATATTAATATAAAAAAAACACACACATATCTAACAAGTGTGAATAAGCAATAGAACAAGGGTGTTATTCATATATGTATACAATTATTAGTTTTATTAAAAATTAGAAAAAATCCAAACAATATTTTACATTTTTTACAACACTAAATATGTAATATATTTGTTAATAAATATTCTTATCAAATTGTATATTTACATTAAAATTTGCAAGTTGCGAATTAAAGTTATTTCACTAAGATTAAAGCATATTATATATTTTTTATTTTATATATGGCCTTAATTCCAATCAAATTATATTATGAATATGCTATGAATATTTTTTTTAATTTACATTTTTTCAAATCCTTTTCACAATTTTATTATACAAATGGATATTACTATATTTTTTAACTTTCATTGTAGCTTAACACAATAATATATGCATTGGTTATGCTAATATAAAAAAAAATTCATTTAATTTATGTGATTTTCATAAAGAAAGGAAAAGGAGCTATACTATTGTAATGTAATACCTAAGATAAAATATCATTAAAAATTGAATATTATATTAATAACAAAAAAGTGAAATAAAATATAGTATTACTATTATTATAGCTAGTATTAATAAATATTTTATGGCTTTTCAGATAAATAAAATTTATTTAAGAACATATATATTATGTCTATTCAATATTACACCTTTATGTCTTAAATTATTCTATTTTTACAAGTTTAAATAATAAATGTATAAGCATATATTACAATCTAAAATTATTTCTCTATCTCATATAGCGCAAAAAGTATGATTGCAAATTGCTATTGATTTTTATTTAATTTTTATTTAATTTTGTGTTCTTTCTCTATTTCTTATGTATATAAAAAATGGAAATTCATTTAAATAAATTAAATAGACAACTAAACTACTATTATTAAAGAACATTAATAAAATATAGCGTATATACTTCCTATGAGCAGCTGTAATAATACAAAATAAAAGTCATCTTTTTTTATTGTCATGAGAAAATTATAAAAATATATTAAAACTTATTTAAAATAAATGAAAAGTTTTTCTTTATAAATTAGCAGAACGTGCATGTGTTAAAGTATATGTAAATAAATATATGTACACATGTACATGTGACAAGCATGCTAATTCATTTTATTTTTTTTAATTAAAAGGGTTTCATATAGAATAGTACACACAGATAAATTATAAACAATTTTTAACATATATATAAAGTAATATTATTTATAATTATTAATCTTTAGAACTGGAGACTCATAATAATTGGTACATGTAGACAAAAGTGTTTGAAGTATAAAAAAGAAATTTTAATCATGGAGAAAATATAAATTTATTGAAAAAAACAACTGTAACATGAACAAATGGATATATTTCATTCGTTTATTAATATAATTATTACATTTATAAGCATTAAACATATTAAAGAACTATATATAATAGCATATATAATAAGTTACATATTATTAAACCCTTTAACAGTGAATCTATGATAAATTAAAATTTAATAATGTATTTGACTATTTATTTACATAATTTTAAGCCCATAAATATATATTTATTCTTATTATGGGCACTAAAGAAAAAAATTAAACAGCTTTTTATTGTCTAACAGACTTAATCTTAACCAAATAAATGTTACATATATATATATAACAACTTGTTCTTTGAACTGTTTTTATTTTATTTATTTATTATGTATATTTTTCTTTATAATAATTTTACATGGTTGGTGTAACTTTTTTTTTATTTTTTTATATTATAAATATTTTATCCTTTTTCTTCTCGTGTGCATATTGAAAAGTAACAAAGCATTTATCACCTAGTAGCAAAAAAATAGACTAGGAATAAATGACTTCAAATTAATATATGCATATTTTTTTTTCATTTTAAATTAAATATTCGTATTATATAAGCTTTTAAAATTAAAAAAAAAACAGTAAATAAAATGTAGATATATAGATACATATATATAATATGTACGTATAAAGCTTATAAAATAATTACAAAAAAAAATTGTTTAAAACATCATTATAAATAAATTGGTAAGTTGATATTATTTAAAACATTTTAATAAGTGTCTAATATTTTACTTATATATAAATAAAAAAAAAGAAGAGATATATAATGAATATTTTTTATTTTTTTTATTATGAATGTACAATATATATATTTTTTTTAATTTATATTCTGTATAAGAATTTACAAAATATTGTCTTTATTTCGTTTGCCAATTTATTAGAAATATATTATGTTTTAAAAGATTTCATTTTATATATATGCGTACCAGTTCTATGTTAAATGTACCTAAATAAAATACTACGTGCATAATTAAATAGCGCCATGCTTGTTTAAAATTGTTGTTGTGTATAAATTTTTCATTTTATTTTTACTAGTTTTAATTTTATCTTATATATAAGTACTTATAGCATATGTGTTGTTTATACATAATTTAGCAGAACACAGAAAATGCATTTCGTTACACATTTCTAATTTCTCTAAACAAATATAAACATGCATATGCCTAAATATATACATATATACACATAAATAATGTACATATAAAATATACATATTTTTTTTTTTAACCCCTTGTCATAAAAAAATCAATTAAATTTTAAAATTAATAAATTTATTACATTTAAGTGTTTTTGTAGATTAATAATAATAATAAACATATTAATGCATAATAGAAAAAAATATATAAATAACCAAATAAGGATATAGCGTATTTTATGTATATATATATATTTTTTCCCCCCGTTTTTATTCTTTGACAAAAGTTAAAAAAAAAAATTCGGAGTGTATATAATATTCTATGTTCATAATTAGTAAATTTATTGAATAAGATTATGTGGTTTTAAGAGGGAGGCATTTTTTTTTTAACGCTATGGTGTATCTCTTTAGGGGAGCATAAACATACATATATATATAATACATATTTTCATTTCTACAATTTGTTATATATATATAAATAAATAAGTGTATATATAAATTTACTTATTTAATATTATGGGAATATGCCAAAAGAAAATATTAATATATTTTTATGTAAGAAAAAATAATAAACGACCTTATTATTTTTTTTTTTTCTATTATACAACAGTAATTGCGGTATTTCTTTCTTATTATGATTTTTTCCACATGCTATCTAGTTTTGTTTATTGCAGTTTCACAAGCTCTATTGGGTTTGAATATTTGCATATATAAATATTATATACAAATTTTTATTATATATTTATAAAAATATATATATATACTTGTGAAACTTTTTTGTCTTTGCACATTAAATGAAAATATTTATTTCGTTCACAACATCCTGTTTAAGTAAATAAATAAAATATATGTTTTTATAAAGTTTTATTATATACATTTTTTTTCTTTTATATTTCTATATTTTTATTATTTAGTAATAATATAGCTCATTGCTAATATATGTAATCTATTTTTTTGTATTTTTTTTTTAATTATAAATGCTCATTAATAATATAGCAAATAAATAAAAAGGCTGTTGGTTTCTTTTATAACAACATATATATAGACTAGAAAAAATATAATAATAAAGCAATATTTTTAGTTTTATTTTTATAATTTTGTCTTAATAATTTTTATGCTATATATATTTGGATACATATAAAACATTATGCCAAGATATTTATATATAGAACTAAAAAGGGTTAAGTGTGTTATTTTTATAAAAATATTTAAATTTAATACACCTTTTAGCATTTAAAATATTATATATTTTTGTTTATTTTGTGGGCTTAGTATATTCCTGTTGTGTTAATAATTTATTTAATAATTTCTAAAAGGTTTTTGAATGCCACATATATTTGAATAAAGAATTGTAGTTACATATTATCTTTTTTTTACACCCAAAACTTTTATGACTTGTATTGCACATAATATGTTTTTTTTTTTTATTTTTCATATTTTTTCACCCCCTATATAAATATTATATGTATCAATATAGCATTTTATTTTTTTACTTAAATTGTTATTGTTGAATTAATATTAATATAATATTACCATCTTCACACTTTATTAATAATAGATTGTTTCTTTTTCTTTTATATATATATGTATGCATACATATAGCATGTTGTGTTTTTATCTTTAAATGTTTATATATATGCATTCATTATAAAAATACAGATTTTTTTTTAAAAATAAAAAAAACAAGTTTTATCGATTATTAGTTTCAAGTATAAAAATATTCTGCACCCATTCTTGAACTTTTTTTTTTTAAATAATCAATTTGTTTATTATTATTATTTATTAATTTGTATATTTTTTTCGATATTATTTATATGTTCAAGTTTAACATGTTTATGTTGTGTATATAATATCTATATACCCATTTATTAAAAAATATATATTTATATCATATCGTGTGAAAACTATATATTCCCCTTATTTTATTATAAGCAATATACAATTTGTAATTTGTTATATCTAGATAAGAAAAACGATAATAATACAAGCATTAATGGATATTAGTAGTTACAACACTAAATAAGTCCCACTCTCAAAAAAAAAAAAAAAATTGTCGGCTGTATACATATGGCATATAATAAGGTTTAGACCTATATATAAAATATGTAGGAAAAAAACATTTTGTTTTTTTTTAAATTAGAATATATACATAGAGGAATACATATACATATTACTATTAAAAAAGTAACCAAAATATTTATATAATTCAAAAATTTTCAATGATGATTAATTGCGTCAATCCACAAAGCACCACCCAAGCTCAAGAAGGTAATACTACAATTGTGTAAAAAAAAAAATATTCAAATAAACGTGTGCAATCTCTATATATTACATATGTGTAAAACATTGGATGCTTGTGTTTTTCTATATTGTGACTAATTTAACCTATGGTTTGTCTTTCTTTCTTCCTTTCTATTGGTTTTGAGCTTCCATACATGTGTGATAGTAAATCGAAATGTCAACAAGTTTAACTACATTTTTTACACCAATTTTAAGCATTTTATATGATATATACAATTTTTTTAATAACACAGCTAGCGAAGCACCTAACCCAGAGCAAAACGCCATTGAAGAAAAAGCTCAAGAAACAAATGATAACGGCAGCTATGATTATACAGATGATAATGGGAAAAACAAAGGAGTATGGTATAATGCAAGAACAAAATGTTGGTTAGCTTGTGTAAAGGGCAGTGGAAGACATCTTCGTGTGTTTTCAGTAAAAAAACATGGATATAAAAAAGCAAAACGATTAGCAGTTGAATGTAAAAATGCAACCTTCTACAATTATAATAATAATAACTCCATATCAAATGGAGCCAAAAATGATAACCAAGGCAACAGTTTTAATAGCAGCAACAGTAATGAAGAAAATAATAATAAAAGCGAAGATGCTAATAATACGAGTGAACAAACACAAAATTATAAAGTGTCTAATAATGTAAAATTTACAAATAATAATTATAATAACATGAATGAATATATAAATACAAAAGAATTGAAATATCCAAAAAATAAAAAACTGAATAATGGTGATATATATACACATATACCATATGATGATAATACAAACTATTCGAAAAATAATATACTAATGGAAAATGATAGTTTAGATATGAATAATGGTGTATTAAATAAAAAAAGACGATATAATACTAGACGGGGCAATTATAAATATGCAAATGGTGTCGAGAAAAATCAAGAAAATGGCAATGCTGATATTTTGGGAAATGCTAGCAATACTAATGCAAATATAAAATTTGTTAAAAATATGAATAACCCTAATAATGAAGAAAATGAAAACTATAATAATAACAATTTATATTCAATTTTAAAAGGTGATGGAATATCTATTAATAATATGGATGATAAATTGTATGGAGATGGTTTAAATAATTGTCAAATGGAAAATCAAAAAAAAAATAATAAAATAAAAGATAAAATAAGTTGCTTAGTAAAAACTAGCAAGTCCAATTTTAGTTCTATAACAGGCGATCGAAATAATAATAATCGGAATCTTTCATCGAATTATAATAATATTAACAATATAAATATTATGAATGGCAATAAAAATTTTAATTATCCCGTTAATACTACACACAGTAAGCATAATAATATTCAAAGAAATTATAACAACAATGTAGACAACCATGTGTGTAATACAAATATTATAAGTAATAATAACTGTTTAATTACTGATAAAGACTTTCAAATTGATTCACCAGAACAAACAAATGAAGAAATGATTTTTATAAAAAATAGTAATTACGATTATAATGAAAATGTAAGAAAAAAAAATAAATATAATAATGAATGTGAAGGAACTTTTATTTTTTCTCATGAGTATTATTCAGATTATGGTAATAAAAATAACGAAGATGGAAAAACAAATTTTATAGATCTAACTAGAGAAGCTTTAGCATTAATATTGAAAGATTTAAAAAAAAATGTCATTCCTAAAATTCCTGTGGGTATTGAAAAAAGGGAAAGATATTCAAATTCGTTACGATTATGTTTAAAAAGTGCGAAATTGACAAAACATATTAATGAATTAGAACCATATCTTGAATTATTTAGTGAATGCATTAAGAATAACAAACTACCAAGTCATATGAATTTGAATGCTCAGTTGTTTTATTTAGACAAGTTATGACCATAGCAATGTCGTTTAAATGTGTCATTGAAATTATTTTTATATTTCTCTAACCTTTCTAGTCCCTACTTTATTTATAACTTTTTAATCGGATAAAAAAGATATACATATCAAGTACAGCAACGAAATGAATCTTATTATTGCCAAAATGCCTTCGTTTTTTTCCTCTCATTTTCATTCGCTTTTTTTTGTTTTTACTTTTATCGTTACACGAGATTATCTATATTTTCGCATTTATACTTGCATGCAATTCGGTTGTTTTAATTACAAATAATATTTTACTACACAATAGTTTGCATTAAGATTGGGCTCGAAATATATCACAACAATCCAAAAGCAGAAAGAGATATATAAATATGTATAATTTATGTGCATGAGTATATATTTTTCCTTCTAATTAAATGCATATATCTTGTTTAATTGAATATATTTATATAGTTTTTCATATGATAATATTTATTGCAAATGGTTGTAATATATTTTATTTTGAAATTTGATTTCATGTGTGCATATTTCCCAATATGTGTATTTTTTCTAAGCATCTCGATTTATATAATATGTATATAAAGAGAAAGAAAAGTTGAATGTGAAAAAGGCTTACCTATATATTAATTTTTAATGGTAATAATAATAGTTATTGCTGTTGTTTTATTTTTTTTTTTTCACACAATTTTTTTCATTCTTACATTATATATATATAATTGTTTGTTTAGCTTTTTGTTTGTTTCATTTTTTCGTTTCTTTTTTCTTTTCCCTTTTCTTTATTTCTTCTTCCAACAATAAAATAGTGCACAAAAGAAAAAAAGAAAATGGCGAAAACATTTATTTGCATCCAAATTAATAATAATTATTATAACTTAAATGAAAATTTTTGAATAATTAAACAGTTATGCTTAAAAACGGCGGTCAAAAGGTGCTACAACGTGTTCATATTCCTATGCATATCGGAGAGACAGACTGCATGCCTTAACATATAGTAACCTTTTCTATGTCTATACATAAAGAGACAAAGTAAAATATGTTACACAACATTTGGCTATTTAGAAAGGTAGACGTTGTTACGAACTAAATATGCGTGTGCAAATTGGTGAGGCTTTTTAAAAGTTTATCAAATGTTTCATAAAAAATTGTTATAACTTAAATTAAATAATTAATAATTATGATCATTTAATTAAAATGAAAAATGTATACATATATGCACATGTGTATGATTGGTAAATTTTACAAAAAAAAAAAGTGAAATAACGATATGCTTATCTCAATTTTGTGAAAAAAATAAAAAAACTTCACACATTCTTATGTACATTAATATGAAGAGTGCTACTAAAGATATGTATGATGAAAGAATATTTTTGTTTGTAGTAAAAATAAAAAATTATTAAAACGAAGAAAATGCTTTCTTTTTTTATTTCTTATATAAAACAGACCTAAATAAGACATAGCACAATGTTGGAAATGCTGTATTATTTTATATTATACTACAAATGGTTTAACAAAGTATGGATTATCTTTTATTTGATTCGGTTATGAACATATCTATAAATTTTTCTTTTTCATAGGAGTCTAATTCTTTCAGATATTCATAATCGCCTACATACGAAGCATTTTCACATTTATCATTGGTTTTGTTTAATCCCATATTAAAATATGCATTTTTTGAAACATGATTATTATTAATGTGTGCATAACTTGGATAATAATTATTTGGAGTCGGTTTATTAATTTGATTTTCATAAAAGAATGGATCTAGACATGTACCAACAGTATCACTTTGATCATAATAATTAGGAATATTATGAACTATATTTTTTATAATATTATTATTTTTGATTTTTGAAAGTGAATATTTTTTAGTCTTTGTATCAAACATAGCACTAGGAAGATTATCATAATAATAGGGTTTAAAAACATAATTAGCTATTCCATTATTATTTGATTTTCTTTTTAAACGTGAATAATTATTATTTTCATATGGATTTATATTTACATTATTATAATTACAATTTTTGTCATTATATATATAATTATTTTCATTATAAAGTAATAATTTATAAAATGAGGTACATAAATTTATAAATGTTTTATACTTTAATATTTTGTTTAAATTTTCTGTACTATATTTTAAGGCTGATGTTATTCCTAGTCCTTGATTATTAAAATGGGAGTTACAATAAAAATTATTTGTTAATTTTCTAAAGGCATAACATAATAATTTAAATTGTGCAATTTGTATATTTTTGATTAGTTTTATAAAATTCTTTTCAACAAGATCAGCATCTAATTCTATATAATCATTTTCATTGTTATCCACATTATTAGCATTATAATTGGTTATATTGGAGTTATAGTTATTTACATTTTTTGATATTTTTTTCATAGAACAAAATAATTTATTTTCATTTTTTTTTAATATATCAATTTTATTATCTAGGAGTTGTTTTTTTAAGTCTTTCATCTGTATTGTTAATCTTTCGTTTTCTGCTAACAAGATTAATTGTTCTTGTCTAAATAGTTTTAAATGTGAATCAGTGTATTTTAAAATTTCAGGATAATTATTATTTTTTTTATTATGCATAATACCATATGCATTAATTAATAATGTGTTTAGAGCATTCTTTTTTAATTTATAATTTATACTACTTCCTACTATTAAATTTACAATTTTTTGTGCTGCTGATCCTTTTCTTAATGCTTTATAAGTAATTTTTCTTGCTTCATTTAATGGCATATAATTAGTTTTTGTATCTCTGTCTCTTTCTTCTAATGCTTTTTTTAAACTATTTATTTCACTGTCTTTAACTAGTAAATCTTTTTTTAATTTTTTTTTCTCTTCTTTCAATTTTTTATAATTTTCATCATTTTGTATATCATATTTTATTCCACTCTTTGATGCCGTAAATTCCTTTTCATTATCTCCAGCTATTCCAATATTAGCTGGTATCCCATCCATTTTGTTATTTTCCCTTTCCTAGTCTTTATTTGTGTTTGTTCATATACGTTGTGTAAAATTAACTTACGAATGGGTACTCGTTAAAGTTATAAATATATACTACTACCTAATTAGTGTTGTAAAAAAAAAACAAAATTAACACATACTTTTCAATATATTAAAAATCTATCATAATATATAGTAATAAATATTTTCTTTAAAGATAAAAAAAATTTATATTACTCAAAAAATAAAATTGTGTTAATTATTATGAATAATAAAAAGGTATATACACATTTATAAAATAATACAAAATTTAATCATATCACAATTTATGATAAAACTATTATTTGCAGCAATATTATGGTATTGCCATAATTGTTGTTTCAATATGTATATGCTATTTTATTCGTTTGACTTTCGCTTTATATTGTCCAGCTATATAAACACATTTACGTTCGTTACGTTCGTTACGTTTATTATGTTGATTATGTTGATTATGCTGATTATTTTTTTCCATTTTATGTTTGGCAATCTGCATTTTCAATAATGGAATACAAATTATTTTTCATTATCTAGACAATTTTATATATATTTTTTTTATCCAAATTTACAACCTAAACAAGTGTGCATAAAACAATGTGCATATTTTTTTACGTATAAATATAAAAAAATTGTTATTCATTATTTGTTGTATTATTAGGTATATAATACTTTTTCATTATCTATAAAATGATGGAAAATAAAAAAATATTTTTTAATTTTGTATGAAAACATTTATTTGTATTGTTAAGTTTATGGGTAATATATTAAACATGTATAAATAAAAAAACAAAATATAACCATATTAGCTATATAAAAAAAATGCTAATAAATTATTTGCATTTATAGCATTCCATTATAATTGTTTTTTTTTTTTTAACAAATGTGTATTTGTTGAAAATTCAAAAAAGAATATAGCATAAAAAAATATCCAAATTAAAGTGTGCATACATGTATGCAGTATAATGAAATAGTAAATAACTAAAAATGATAAAACGAATGATTTATAAAAAACAAGAAAATGCTGAAATAATATAAATATACTTCTTACATAACCACATGACGTTAAAAAATCAATCCTTTTCAACCATGTCTATATTTCCATTTATCCCCTTATCTATTCATAACAAAACTGCAAACAAGTTCGTACCAATTTTGTTATACTTCTTTATTCTTTCCAACTTTACATAATTTCATCTAAAATATTTTTTCCATTTATGCTCCCTTTTTTATTCTTGATATTATATTGATTGTTGTAAGATTTGTATAGTTGCTTATTTTTGTAATCATGGTTAGCTTGTTTTTTTTTATTTTTAAAGATGTCTTTCTTTACTTTCAATTGGTCTTCCTCTTTTATACTATTAGTAAAGCTCTTAGTTCTTCGCTCATTTAATAGTTTTTCTTTTCTTTGGCTCATCGAAATAATTAATGATGATAAGCGAGCATAATTTTCATATTTTAAGTTGTAATTAATAAAACTATTATTTTTTTTTTCATATTTATAATTTATATCATTTTGATTGTCACTAAAAAATGTTTTTTCTAAAGTAAAAATTTCATCGTCATTACCCAAAGGGCTTATCTCACTTTTGACCTGCTCGTCATTTTCACTTACATCCTCGTTTGATATAGATTGAAAATACATCTTGGGAACGATGATATTGTTTTCATAAGTGTTTAATTCATTTTGTGCATTATTATTACAAAAGGAAATTAGATTTGATTTATTCCCTGAGGAGGCATCATTTTGATTTGAATTTTCAAGATAGTTGTGATAAAAAAATGTATTTCCTCTTTTACTTTTATTATTACCAATATTAAGATTTTTATTATTTATATTTGATTTAACAATAACTTCAAATAGTGATTCGATATTTTCTGATATTGTATTATTTAAAGGGGTGATACTATTTTTTAAATTTGATATAGATGTTGCACCATTTAATATAATAGAAATTATATTTTGAATATTAAGAATACTATCAATTGGTGAATCTATTTTTTTTGATAATTTTTCTCGCCATATTAATATATTTTCTATTAATTTATCACAACATGTTGTATTGTAAGAAGTGTTTATAATTTGTTTAATTTGTTCCTTTGTTTTTAATATATTATCATTTCCATTTTTTATTTCATATTTTGTTAAGCAAATTTTATTACTTTCAATAAACATCGTTTTTAATATTTCGATTCCTTGTTTTTCTTCTTCTTCAGTTAGATCAGAAAATTTGATTTGCTCGAAATTTACATAAACATTTGTGTTATATATTTTGCTACCTTGTTTTGATAAATTTAAAGCATGACTGTGGTTTCCTGCATTTTTTATGCTATCTTCTGTTTGCTCATCGTGATCAGAGTCACCATTTTGAGAAATTCCATCGTCATCATATTTATCCGTTTGAATAGATGCATTGCCGTCATTTTCTTTCTTGACGCGATTAAAAAGGTAGTTGTAATATAGATCCGTTATTACATAATCGAACAAATGATATAAATAATGAGAGTGTGTTTTAAAAATTTGAATGGCTTCTGAAATGAGTGGCCTATCTAAAGAAACCGAAGTGATAGATGTCAAACCAATATTAACATTAAAATAGTTGAAAACTAGATATGGGATACTATTTTTTATATTTAAACAATTAGCACATAATAATAAATCAATAGTATTTATAAAATAAATTGAAAAATCTTTTTGAAAAAATAAAATTAAATTTTCAGAATTATATGTAATT